>NC_053155.1:118252222-119452222 GCF_016835505.1 Polypterus senegalus | reverse complement strand
AGATATAATCCCTTAAAAATCATCTATTTACTAAAATATTATCTTCTAAGGTACTAATTGTGTTTATACTGTGATAGAAAAGTGCTATGCATTCATGTACAACAAAGCTTTACTAATAAATGTTGCTATAAAAAGTTGCAGTAACCCTCAGCCCCCTTATATAAACCTGAGCTACCAGAATGTATACTGAGACTACAAAGTTTGCAAAGCTGGTAGCCCAGCAGACTATCATATGCATTTACAATCTGCCCAACCCTGATGAGGAATTTGGCTCTAAATATAGGACCACTGTATTGCAATATATTCAACAATATGTAGGAATATACTCCTTTATCGGGAAAGTGACAAAAAATAAATCGAAGGATAGCAAAAAGTTCCCTAATAAATCAAATAGACACGATACATGCTTTCTTGCAACATGTTATCTTTAAACTGACACAGACAGACGGACATCTTATGTTCACCCAACACACGTTTATTTATAATATTTTCACAGTTCAGTGCACTCACAAACCCCAGTGCCTCCAGCACTGATTCCTCCGATGTCCAGGTCACACACTTCCAGTGCCTTTCTCCTAGCCGCCTCTAGTCCTCCCTCCAGCTCCGTCCTCTTCCACCTGACTTCTGCCGATGACTGGAGGGAGGCGGCCCCTTAAATAGTAACCCGGATGGGCTCCAGCTGCTTCCCGGAATTCCTCTGTAGCCACGCCCCAGTGTGGTGGAAGTGCCGGCTGCACACCCGGAAGCCATCCAGGTGTCCCTTGTCGGTCTTCCCCCCAGCACTTCCTGGTGTGGCGGAAGTGCTGGGCTCCCGAGATATTCAGGCACCGGGGCGCCGCCTGGCGGTGGCCACGGGTCCCTACGGGGCTGGGCTTCCAAGCCCTTTACCCGAGGCCCCCAACATAACCAGGACGGACGCCCCCTCGCGGTCTGGAGGAGGCACAAGCCCTCCTCCGGTCCGGCCGTGGACCACAAAACCAATGGCTGCAGTGTATTCCTCATTTATCTGTGACTTTTATGTTTTACCTGTTTTGAGAATGTTATACACAGGTTGATTATTTTTGTAGTACTTGAATAAATGTCAAATTTTTCCTAATTTAAAGAATGGTACAATATTCAGATAACTTTAAGTATATAAGGAAAAGAGCATAAACATAAAAAGAAATGGTAGGTAACATGAGGATGAATGAATCTTGGGAGGTGAGTGGATGAGGTTAACATGGTGCATATCATTAAAGTAAATAAATCAAACCAAACAAAGAAACTGTGTCTTACCAACATGATCAAAAGGATCTTACATGCGCCTTACAGCATTAGTTTCATTTTTTATTGGTCTAATGGTAGTACTGACTCTGGCCTTGCATTCTGAGATGCTGGGCTCTTGTCCCCCAAAAGCCTAAAGGGGATTCGATGTAAGAAAATGATGGATGAAGGGGTGCTGCTAAATGATATGGCTGCAATCACGACTAATTGGTAGCACCTGGTGTGCTTTTTTCACTCCATAGTAACAATTTGTTTTAAGGTGCAATTTTTTTTTTTTTTGAGTGTAAAAATGTAAATATAAAGAAAAATTTGCAATATTTGCAATGGTAACATATGGAGAAGTATAATTTGAGGGTTTTGAATTTAGCTAGTGGTAATTTAGAATAACGTATTTTTCCATTCGCATAATGGAAGTTTAAATGAGATACGTAAGCAAAAACAATAAATGCTGTGTTAAATTTATTCATTGACCTAAGCCAAGTTCTGCTATATTGTTGGTGTGTCCTAATCTGTTTAAAGTCATTGTCATTTTCCATGGTCAGTTAAGCAAATTTCAAGCTGATTTGTTTTGTATCTTTTTGTTTTTTCTTTTCATTTTGTTTTATTTGGATAGAAATTTTGAATTGTGTGCATTTACATGCACTTTAATTACCTGGCTATTCAAAGATATTCACAAAAATGTCATACATATCCTTATTCCGGTTAGAAGGCCCAGGATATTGGCCTCTGAGAAATTGGGTTAACAAATGTAGATTTTCTTCACACAATCTGGTTATGTGGCCATCTAAAACCCTGATTGTGGTTAATTTAGCCTGCGCATGCATTTAAACAAACCAGGTTTCTCCTTAACTAGGTAACTTACCCTGTCCTGGTTATGTGTGTGCCTGTAAACACGCTCATTGTCCTAGGAATCAAAGATGGCATATGCTTTGTGATGCCATGTGGTATATGGTTACATGATTCAATAGGCATAGTCACATCATTGGCATGACATTTCACTTGGATGTGGGCATTTAATTTCAATGGTCATTTCACATGCCCACCCCCCCCATAAAAGCACGCCAGAAGAATAGCGAGGTTGTTGGCTTTTCTCACCTGTTTAGAAAAGTTAAACTTCATCCTTTGACTCAGTCAGCTTTGTCTGTTAGCTGTTTTTTTGCTGCTTGTGCCTGCTTTTACACATTGCTCTTGTCATTCTTGGCATATATAGCTTATGTATTATTCTGTGTTATCGTTATCACTGATGTAGCTTGTACAAAGTGAAATCCAAGAAAGACCATTCTTTGCTGTGACTTGAACGAAGCCGGCAAGAATTTACAATCTTCAGAATATACTCTTTATATTCAGCCAAAAAATGTATTAAATCAAGCCAAATTATGTCACATGTACATTTTATTTGGTTGTAATTGGTCTGTGCCATGAATCAGCAATATAAAATGAAGCAAACCTTTTTCTGTTTATTGTTTTGATAATAAACTAGGGGGCTTCGCCCCCTGCTCGCTTTGCTCGCCAACTCCCGTGTTTGGTTTTCCGGATACACACTTTTAAGATTTTTTTTTTTTTTATTGTTGCTATTTCATTAGTTTCACTTTTATTTCAGAACTTCTGTAAAAACAATATTTGGAATCTTGCGAGTCCCAATATGCTAAATCTTTTTAGTGTGGTCCATGAGATGTGTTTAATGACTTTGCACCATAACTCAGGGTAGGTTTCTCTGTTTGGAATTTCAGCACAGACAAAATGATCTACATGATCAGCAGTTAATAATTTTGTTTACCAAGTAACCAATAAATGCATGTGTGGTAAACTCCATTTTTGAAATTCTCAATATTCAAGATTCTTGATTTTTCACATGCATAGTTCAGTGATTATTGCACAAAACCAAAGTTAGACAGGTGCATAGTTTAGTGAGGCAGTTTGTTTGTTTGATCTTTACTTTCTTTTTTTATACTTTCTAATTTTCCTATTTTCATATCCTTTAACTTTCTCCACATATGTATCATGCCAATGTTTTTTTTTTGAGTCTTTCGAATTCCACTGCTTTCATAATCTCTAACCTGCTCTGCATGTGTTTAGCACTAACGTTTGTGAACGTCTTTATGAACTACTTTGTCTTTTACTCTTTGTCTTTTAATTCTGAGCCGGATTGGACGTGCTTTTTTCAATTCTACTTGTTCCAGGCTGATAATTACTTTCCTTATTTTCTGAATTTGAGTCTGTTTTCTCCGTGCTACTTTTTTCTTCACTTGGTCGTCGACATTTCATTTATAACGTATTGTCCTTATACGCTTTATATGCGCTGCGATGCCTGGATCTGTGTATACTCAAATCCTTTAGACGACTGAATGTTTTGCTGCCTCGTGGCTTATTTGATATTGATTGTAAGTAAGGCGTGTCTTGCAAGAATCTCATGATCCATGTCATCGCGAGACGGTCCTGGGGCAATCTCTTGACACAAAGTCTCATGTTTAACGTCCCTGCGAAATGCTCTGTGGCCAATCTCCTACATCTCACGGTTTCTTTAAAATGTCTTCCTTGATCTTAACGTGAAGATCATGTCTCGACGCCCTTGTGTTTCTCTCCAGGATTTTTTTTTAGAATAGAGAGATATTAAATAGAGAGATGCAAACCAATGAAACAACAATTTATATCCCACTGATTCACCTAGCATCATCATTTATCTCTTGAGTTCAGTTCTCTGTGGTATGTCCACATTCTCAGCACATTCTCTGTCATGTTTTATTTAGAATTAAAGCTTATCTGATCAGCTTTAGGTACATATGGGCTAGCGAATAGAGGAGAAAACCCAGGCCAATATGGAAAGAAAGTGCAAACATCTTGCGCACAGATTAATATCGAACCCAATAACCAGACACACCATACTTCTGCCCTGATATATCCATGTTCTTTTGAATAAATGATGGGTAGGAAAGGTGTGATGTTATGTCCTTCATTTAATCAGAAAAAAACCCCTTTAAAGGTCAATAAAAAGTAAACCTTTCCTCAAGATGTGGGTAATATTAAAGTAAAATATACATCCTTGGGTGTGAGCAGAAGCACTTTTGGATCAATTTTATTTATCATTTATTAATGAAAGGCAGCCAGGATGTTCAATAGGGTTGGATTTGCTAGCATGCATAGTAATCGCGGGCTCTCAGAATTACTCTTAAATTTTTAGAAAAGTTATAGGTTAATGAAGAATTATAGCACTAGACTCTATCAATCCATATTTCCAACAAAGAGGAGATCAGTTTGAGTGCAGCAGACAGTATGAGACATGCTTTGAAAATTTTCAAAGTTAATAGTGCATATTCACAAGAGTAATTTGCAAGCCAGAGTGTTTTATTGAACATGCATGTTAGACTCCAACAGTTTATGCACTAAAACCGGTGTGTTTTTTTTAATATTCCTCATGTGACAGCAAGCATAAACTGACTCTTGACCCTTGACTGTCACTATCTCTTCTCAAATGATTGTAGACTATTGAAAATGAGCTTTCCTTTGTCTTAGTTACCAGTTACTTCAATAATGAATTTCTTGACAAAAACATATAATAAATAAACAGATTTTGATGTTACAGTCGTCCATTCTACTGTAGTTTTATATTAACTTGGTGTTTCGGTTCATGTTTATGTGTCGTAAGTGTCAAATGCTTAGGGAGGTGCTATGCAAATGTGTTAGTCCCACTATTTATGAGAATTTATAGGAATTGTACATCATAGCTGCGGTGGGCTGACGCCCTGCCTGGGGATTTGTGGTTTGTTCCTGCTTTGTGCCCTGTGTTGGCCGGGATTGGCTCCAGCAGATCCCCATGACCCTGTGTTAGGATATACCGGGTTGGATAATGACTGACTAACTGACTGTATGTCATAGATAATGCATTGGTTAGTGACAAACAAATCTTCAGTCATTATTGAATGTTTTGAAACTTCACCAAGAAAGTGTAAAAGTTGAAAACAGAGACAGTGAACTAAGCTGGAAAGAATATTTAATTTTGGTGAACAGGAAAATGTCAAAAATTCATCCACGCATTGTTGAACCTTCTTATTGTAGTTCAGGGCCAGCCTCTATCCGAGTGCAAAGCAAGAACTAATCCTGGACAGGGTGCTAGTAGGGCAAACTTGCTCACATGTTTTGCAGCTGCAGTGGAGTGTGCAGCTGATCAGGTGAGGGAGTTCACATCTTAGCCATTCCCATCATTATATGTGTATAAAATGATTTCAATGAAGGATAAAGAAAGACAAAATTGTTCTTTTAAAGTCAATTCAGCAAGTCTTAATTTCATGTGGCACATGGTTTGAGGGTCTCCCAGGTGTTATCTGAGGTCCACACAGAGACCCCTATCCTCCTTTTTAAACCCTCTTCATTGAGGTATTCAAGTCTACCAGTTTACAGATAACACCCACAGCAGGGTGGAGTTCCGTCCCCAGTATCTCAAGACAAATCCAGCCCTTCCTTTTATTACTGGACTTAGTGACCAGAACAGTTTGTGCTACTTAATGATTTCACTGCCCACACTGGGTGGTCCTTGTGCCCTAGGTTTCTGGTTCGCCTCCTGGTCATGTCCTTCCTTGGCTGGTTCCTGGTTGTTACCATGTTAAAGTGAAGAACATGCTTTGAGGCCTCTCCTCAGGATATCCTTAATGCACAAGAAGGAGGTGGAGGAATAGTGGCATACTATTCATGTAGAGCCAATTTTGAATTTGCAGTTAAACATTTATGTGTCTGGAATCAAGAAGTACATAAAGAGACGCCCATGGAAGCACAGGGAGAATGTTTTAAGTACCCAGGCCAGTATTCAGCTCCAGATCTCTGGTGAAGAAAGGCACTGCATTGCCTTGCCACCCAAAAGCCTAAGATTTCAAAGCAAAAATACCATATTTCCTACTGAATATATTATATTGAAGTAAGCTTATCAAATTTAAGCAGTGATAAGGATACCAGTGGAGCAATAATACGCAGCTATGAAAACATATTATTGGATTAAATGCATAATCGAAATGGCAACATAATAAGCTAGTTACTTTGTAGCTAAACATATATTTCTGCTTATGATTGCAAAGTTCAAGCTTTGTGTGTAAAGAAAGAAAGAAAAAAGAAAAGTGCTTTATCACAGGTGATCGTGATTAACCTTTCATCAGACTGACTTAGAAAGTGGTTGTGAAATGAAAGTATACCTTGCCATTATACAGCTGGTCCATGAGGAGGCCCCAATGGCTAATTCAAAACTTCTGCTCACTGAAGGTCAGTGTGGGGGTCTGAAAGCTTACGGTCTCCGTCTGTTCAGCGAAGGGGCTTGATTAGCTCACTTCAGAAAGTTGTTTTTGTTCTCTGGCTGCAGATTTTTAGCCCCAAGACTGCAAATTAAAGCATCTCATAAATCTTCCATTATAGGTAGTAAAACCTAATTTTAGACTTCCTGTTCACTCTCGCGTCTCGCCTGATTGCTACCATTTGCGTGGGGGCCCGCACCATTAAAAGGGCAATCGCCTATTACACTATGATGTGTAAAGTTTTGCTCTAATAGGTTTATTTGAAAGCCACACCTTAATGGTTAAATGCTTTGGATTGTGTTGGATTAAGTTATACCGTACTGACACTTCTAGACCTGCTGAGCTGCTATGCATAAAATGCTTCAAAGAGATTATACAGGCCCTGGCCTTTGCAGTAGTTATGGTGGTCGAAACTGGCTTTAAATGCAATGGTTTCAGCAACTGGCAACACAATCAGTGAAACTCAGTTGAAATTTCTGTAGAAAATAGATACCACCCTTGTATTCCTGTTATGAGACTTTTCATGTTGTCACTGAAACTGACTGAAAGAACAGGAATTAATTCCACTTTAGTAGGTCAGTATTACATTGTATGAAGACGACTATGCTTGAACAGCACCTGCATTTATAAATGTCAAGCAGAGAGCACAAACAGGGAATAAGAAATGCAAAGTGACCAGAGTGAAACAGACAGGGAACACGGGTTGGGAAGGACTTGTTATTAATCCATCCATCCATCGATGTTGGGTCGCAGGGGCAACAGCTTGAGCAGGGATGCCCAGACTTCCCTCTCCCCGGCCACTTCTTCTAGCTCTTCCAGGGGAATCCCGAGGTGTTCCCAGGCCAGCCGTGAGACATAGTCCCTCCAGCGTGTCCCGGTTGGACGTGCCCGGAACGCCTTGCCAGGGAGGCGTCCAGGAGGCATCCTGATCAGAAGCCCGAGCCACCTCATCTGATTCCTCTTGATGTGGAGTAGCAGCGGCTCTACTCTGAGCCCCTCCTGGATGACTGAGCTTTTCACTCTATCTTTAAGGGAAAGCCCAGACACTCTCTGAAGCTCATTTCAGCCGCTTGTATTCGCAATCTCGTTCTTTCGGTTAAAAAAGGTACATGCTAAAGTAAGGACAGCCCATGACAAACAATTCAGAAGCATTATTTAACCCACCGCATGGAGAGAGAGAGCGAGAGAGACAGAGGTTGGGAGCATGAGACCACATGACAAACCACCTGCATTGGGACCCAAGTGCAGCAGGTGACAACTCAGCACCACATTGGAACTGTGTGCTGTTTTTTTACAGCAGCTGGAATGCCAATCCTGGCACCAAACCCCAGGTTTTCCCGGTACGTTGGAGGACCTGCTTGTAGAGCTGGATGCAAATTAATGTCATACCCAGGATAAGGCAACTGCAGGTTAAGGGCTTTGCTCAAGGGGCCAGTAGAGTACAGTCACTTCTGGCATTTACGGTATTCAAACCAACTTCAATAAATTTTCCTAAACTCACTTAACATCTGCAGACTCAGTTAATCCAATACATGGTCATGAGGGGAAGCAGCTTTTCCTTAAAGTACACTGGATTTCCACCTACATTTGAAATGAGGCATCTTTTAGGATAATAAGTGATATTAAAATAGTCCAATGTGCCTGAGTGAGATCTGTGATGGAATGACATCTTGTCCAGTCCTGGTTCTTTCCATATTTCTGTTCCCCCAACTCCCATCACTCTGAACTGGGCTTGCTAATATTGTTATTATTTTATTTTTTTAATAGCAATTAATTACTGCACTTGATCATGTATCAGTTTTTAATATTTTAACTATATAATTAGGCTAATGCACACTATAGTATTGTTGTCTAACATTGATTTGGTAAGTTTTTGGGATGGTGCTGTGGGTCCCAACACAGTATTAAATGTACAAGGATGCATCTTATTTTCGTAAATATTCTTATTTGTTTAATCTTTCAGGTGATAAATTAGTTCCATTACACATGGCTTCATAAAGAAAGCTCTTCCAGCTGAACTATTGGCCAAACTGCAAAATATTGAACAACTCCTCAACAACTCACCATTTATACACATCACATCCTTGAACCATATGCATTAATAAAAAATAACTAGAGATGTAGGGTTAAAATAAAGTATGAAGCAGACTCATTGCAAGCACACTGAACCCCTCAAGCAGAGGGCTTACATTAAATTTTAGACTGAATGCTTTTAGTAGTATAGCTCCAAACATTCAGTATAAACAGTATATAGATAAAAAGTATGACGTCTGTTTTTACATGACCACCTTTTTACATGACCACCTTTTCTACTGCTTGCAACAGAAACCACAATGTCCACCTTTCCTTTTCAAAAAAATCTACTCCTAAAAGGGAGATGATGAGCTTAATACTAATATTTTCTATTAACGTAATATTCTTGTGATAAGAATTTAAATAAATATGGGAGCAAGTTAGAGTTTCGTAAAGAAATCATCTATGTATCAACCCCAAAACAATACATTTTTAAAAAATGTAATTCAAGCTATTCCCATAAATGATGCCGATGATAGGTCTGACAGCAGAACCCATTATAACTTCCTTTAACAAATGAAAAAAACGATTATTAAAAGTATTAATAGGGTGTAGTGGTGGCTCTGCAGCTAAGGATCTGTGTTTGAATCTGGAAGATTGCTGATTTAGGTCCTGTTTCTGCCAGAAGGGATCCTACTTTGTTAGACCGTTGAATAAGGCCCTTAACCTGAAAATTACTCCAGGGGTGCTGTACAGTGGCAGACCCTGCACTCAAACCCCAAAAAGTCATGCAAAAAAACAATGTCCCCTCACAGATTAGTAAAGCATATACATAAAAAAAAATAAATCATTGTGAGAGCAAATTCAGTAAGAGATATAATAAACTCAACAGATTGTGGAAGAAAAACAGATTGTGCGAAATAAAGTATTAACACTTTAAAGCAGCATCTTGTGGAATGCTTGTATATCGCAATACAAAATTAAGAGTTGCTAAAAATCATTTTCAAGTTGCTCGTAATTGTGATATCTTATCTTTCCTAACAAAAGGATAAGCGTTGTCTATGTATCTGTTCAGTTTCTGTGTGTCTGTCATTCCAAAAGATGGTGCATCACAAACATTTTTAGCATAGCATTGGTCACTCCAATAGACGACACATCACAGACATTAATGTTACTTTTATAAATCCCACACCAAATTGTATATAAGAGAGATATATGCATTACATGGTGAACTGCCAATGTTAATGCAGACGTCTACATTGATTACTTAGATTTCAACCCACCTTAGACAATTATTATCATTATTTATGTGAAATATTTTCTTCCTTTATTCTACGTGTTTATAGTTGATTAATGATTTGTGGAGCCACACTGCTTGGCCCTGAAGAAGTAGGCTATTCTATTATGTGAATGGCTTCTTCATTAAGTCTAAATCTGTTTCCTGTTTGCTCAAGAGCCACCACCTCTGCACATACACTACATGAGATGAACTTCTCCTATTCACCACACTTTTTTCCTATGAAATGAATACAATGGACATGGAACTTTTTGTAAATTAGACACATTGAACTATATGAGTGTTTGTTTAATTGTTGGTCAGTATAATTGTGAATATAGTTTTTGTACTGTTCAATATTTTTTGTGTTTAGCTTTAATATTAGTATTAAGCTCATCTTTCTTTTCTGTCTTTGAAACAGAAATCAGATATGTATTTTGTCCACATGCTGTATATTTAAAAAAGTGAAAATTTTCAACTATTCAGCAATTATATTTGAATATACTCTTCAGTTCAAAATATTCACAAGCAGTTAAAATATGGATATCGGGATCTTCTTTCAGAGTTTAGAGTGCATGTTCTCCCTTTACTTGTGTGCTTTATCTCCTGTGTCTCTGATTTAATTTCAAGGTTTGAATGCCAATTGTTTGCTTGGTTTGGAGATCTAACTTGACCAAGAGTGAGTGTCATTTATCCAGCAAACTAACTACATCATATTCTTTTTCCTACTTTGAACTCATTACAGCTGAAATATTACATGGTGTTTGACCGTTAACAACAAAATTAAATCTATCTCATAATGTGACCTTTCTGTGTATGTTTTTTAATATTCAGCAAAAAATATGGTGATATATGTATTACTACTGAAAAAGTGAACTTTTCTGAAATAAAGAATGTTTAGTTATAGCTCATATACTTTCACAAAAAGCTGTCAAATGCTTGTTAAGTGAATTTAAGTCTGGCTTGTGCTTGCTGTTTGAAGCCAGAGTGCAGACCACACAGTAAAGTGCACATGCTGTGAAAACCATGTATGCTTATTGCAGCCCATTTGATCATAATGGTGATATTTTCCTAGTCAGTAACTGACAGTGATTGGTCAATGTAACATAGCTAATAATAATGTCACAGCAGAGGACATGGGACTCTGCTGATGGAAGAAGACCTGTTCTTGCTCATACTTACTTTAAGAGGAAGAAAAGGAGAAGGTGGAGTGTCAGAACAATTGACTAAAATGGGTGAAGAAAGGGCGAGTGGGGGAACTACATGAGAAGCAGATGCATTTCATATGTTTTTGCATGTCTTCCTTGTTATACTGTATGATGACCTGTTGCATTACCTGTTCTTTATTGTGGCATCAAGTAATCGGCACCTCATGAAATTCACCATTTTGGATACATGGTACATGGCCGCCATGTCCTCTGCGCTGCGTAATTAGGAACATTTCCACCGTGTGGCCCTTGTGCCCAGCACAGACGCAGCAAGTATAATCTAGGCTTTAATGATGTTCAGAATACCTTGAATGTCACCAGAAGCAAGGAAGAGGACCAATGGCATGCTTCAGGCAGGCATATCATATGTCAAGGTTGCCAGACATGATGGATTTAGCTAATCTACTGTGTCCAGTGAATGTTTCAGCAGTACATATGACCATCCAAGTTTTGATTTCAATCAAGTCACCACAGCAGAGATGGACCAACACATCAGATTGGTCCATGTCAGAGATCATTTTCAGATATGTCACCCATTCTGCTCCTGAAACAGTGGGTGCATGCAATACCTGCTACATAATCTGAATCTACAGCAGGAGCAGGACAAGGCCAGGGTACACACAAATGCTGTGGACACAACTTTTCTGAGGAATGAGTGCTGTTGTGCCTTGGCGGTAGCACAAACAACACAACATTTGTAGAAGTGACCCTTTTCCTGCAAATTGCCAGCCGCTTTGCCAGGCCATTCTGCAGAAATGGAATAATATCCCAAAACTTTAAGAGGTTCATTGGCTGCAATAACCGATCACAGAAGATAATGCAAGATAACTATAGTTAATGTTCACATATGTTATTGCTTTCATTTTGTTTTATTTTCTTATTGTTCATTTTTCATTGTTTTTTCAGCAAGGAAGGTTGAAATTTTTGTCTAACAATGAGTGTGGTATTTTTTCCCAATTAGTCCTGTAGCATTTATAGTACCAAAAAAATCTAACTAAAAAAAATAAATTGTAAATTACTATGAGTGTCTTATTTAGTGAGACAGATTCAGAAAATGCTATCAGCGTAGCTTAAAATGTATTAAGCTGCAACCCCTCATATAGCACAAAGTAATAAAATAACTTTAAATGTTATCTGGAAATGGATTGGCTGCCAGGATACTGGGGTTATTTGTTCCTAACAGTTCCTACTTGTCAGCAGTCTACCTTTAGCACTTTGAACTGGTTAAAGGCAAGCAATGAGCTTACCAGGTAAATGGTGTTATTAAACTTCACACACAGTATTTCATGTTGATTTTTTCAGAGTGACAGATTTTTTTGTAACTTGTACTTTTGTATAAAAATGTATTTATCCATATACTTTGCTGATGCTTCTTTTTATAATATTTTCTTTTAATTTTGAACAATATTTCTTGTTATACTTATACAAACTTTAATGTGCATCTGAGTAGTGTGTATAAACATATGTTTGTGGCACTGTAGAATCTATTTTTTGAGTACTCATGTTACTGGGTATATAGTAACTATATAGAAGTAACTCCACATACTAAAAGTATGATTGTATATGATGGCCATTTTTTCTCTATTAAAATTTGTAGTACTCATTATATAGTACTGAAAATATTGATGTTAAGTGCAGCTGCATTTGTTTAATTTCCAAAACTTCTACAGCTTCTGCTTTCTAATGGGATTCAGGCAATGACTTTGACTCATCAACACGTATGCAAATAATTCCACAGTTCAAGTGTCTTCATTTTAAAAGTTTTAGTAAAAGTTCAAAGCAAAACAGTACACACAAAAATACAGAGAAAAGTTAATAATACAAAAGAAAAGTTCTAATACAACATGTTTCTGTTCAAGGCTTGAATATCTTGATATGTTTCCTTGAGTTTCTCTTATAAATTCTGTATATAACATACAGTCATAGGTTCATACATCAAACTTGCAGATTTTGAACAGTGTGGTTGTGAGAGGTACGACAACTGGAATGGAGAAATGTTGCAGCACCAAACTGGGTCACTCCATTTAATAAAAATTGACGAGATAAACAAAAACTGTGCATAATGGCGCAATAACAGACCTTAAATTGAATCACTTCATCTTTAGCAAATCTTCAGCAAATCAGGTTTGGTCTGGAGCTCCAAGTGAAGGTCCAGAATGAGACCCCACCTTCTGTGAGTGTCTTCCTTTTCTACTCCTCTTACTGGGGTTTGATTGCTCTCTCTGGGGGTATTCTCCTGGCTGCTGGAAAAGATAGAGACAATAAGGTTGGTGACAGTGCCCCCTCTTGTCCCCAGGTGGAACTGCTTACCCTAAGATTAGTCAGGTGGGTGACCAAAAAAATACACATATGCGAAAACGGTCAGGAAACTGTATGCCGTCATTACCCTAATGAAAACTAGGACAATAAAACAGTTATGTTTCTAACTAAATAAAGACTGACTATAACATTCTATTGCTGGAGTTCAGATGAAGCTGAGAATTAAGAAAGTTCCATTATGGGTTAGCTTTAGCTTTTAAATAGAATTGTCTGTCATCTATGCAGTTATGAAAACCACACACTCTAAACAATTAACTAATCACTAATGTGCATTTTAACATTAACATTAAACACTCTAAGATTGGCTCTTACATTAAGTGTATTTAGATTTTACTGTATTCTCCTGATATATACATAAACATGACCCAGCCTTCCATAAGATATCCGGTGGACACAAAAAAGTCATAAGACGGGGAAAGCTATTTGGAAAGAAGTAAAGGGGAGGAAGTCAATTTTTTTTCTTATTTAGATGGCAGATTATAGAAGCAGAGCACTTCGTGGAGCAGGTGGTGTCCTTTTGCTGACAAGCTAGAATGTCTAATTGGCACCGGTTCATGTAAATAATAGGATGTCGGGGGCTGCATTGAATCCAGGGCCACTAGAGGGGGATGTCGCCTTACAGTTCTCTGACTCATTTAGGCAATTCTCAAGCCTTAATTAAAGTAATTCTGGGGATAGCAAGGTAGCAATCCTAAAATGTGTATAAATGGTCCTTCACAGCCAGGGGGAAATGAAAACATAGAAGCATTTCTTGGAGAGAGAGGATGTATATAACAAAGACAGAGATAGGAAGAAGAGTGGTAGATGAAGAGTTCATGGTGAAAGTAAGCAAGCCGCTACCACAGCTGGCTAGGACACTCAATCTTATAAAGGTAAGCAGTACTGGAACTAGGACATATCAGGGTGCTATGTATGGCCAAAAGAGCTATAGTAGACAACATTAGTAAAACAAAGGTATCACATTTCTATGAACACTGTAAAAATAATAAAGAAAAATTTATACAGTTTCTTAAAAATGCATTTAATAAAATTTAGTATTAATAACACCATCTCTAAAAATGTCAAGCACTTGTTAGTTTGACAATATTCATTAATTTACTTTGGTCACAGCAATCATTAACACTTAACAACTTTCTTAAAATTATAGCTATTGAATTATGATATGTTAATGGAACACACATTGCGTTCAGACTTAGCTTCAGATTCTCTTTTGAAAGGTTCTGATTCATATATGTAAGGGTTAGGGTTGGGTTAGGCTGGGCTTATATGCAATACCTGTTTAAGTTACTACATATACATTTAAGTGTGTTATGAGAAGCTTAACAAAAGTATCATGAGGAATCTTGAGCAGAAGAGCAATATATAAAAGCAAGCAAGTCATCTGGCATATAATACTTGACAAAGTTAAAAAAGTTTCATCCATCCATTCATCAATTTTCTTAACTTGCTTATCCAGGGCAAGGTCAGGGGGAAGCTGGAGCCTATTCCAACAGGCATAGTGCAAATGGCCAGAACAGTCCCTGGACAAGGCACCAGTAAATCACAGGGCATTCAGAAACACAATGGGCACAAATATTTCAGATCCAAGATAAGGATGACAGACATTTTGAGATAAGGTAATTACATTTAGTAATCGTGGCGACATGTTACCTGTTGATTATCACATGCAAGTAAGAATTTCCCTGTACTCCATACACATAATAATAATGACCCTATAAACCTACACACCTATTTAAAGTTCTGTATTACTAAAAGCACCTCTACCCACTGTCTTAAAGAATGCTGAAGTAATGAATAGTCAATTTGAACATTTTATTTTTGCTTTCTTCCTTTATACTTTAATTCTCAATTTAAAATTTTTATCGAAATCCAAATGTATCAATTAGATAAACAAACTTCAAAACCTATATATATTATGCACATTTATATCTTTAGAGAGCACCTGTCAATCCAAATTCTGACTAATGTACTTCATCCCATATTGCAGTACTTTCATCCTGTCATTTAGGACTGTAATGTCCCTATCCACAGAGCACATGGTGTTGCTCAAACTCTAGCTCAGTTCCAAAAAAATTCAAGAAATGCAAAAAGTTTGAATACGTTAAGTAGGCCTCAGGGCCTACACTCTCAGAAAATCCTAAAGATTGTCAAATAGGTTTGACAGGTGTCTGGTCATACTTACAGGTAATCTAACCTAGACACCGTTAAAATATCCGGCTAAGCCACCCAGTTTTATTAAGAGACTGGGAACTCTTGAAATTTACTGATAATAGCACACAGGTTTGTTTAAATTGGGCGGTGAGTAAACACACAATGAAAGACACAACAGTAATTTCAGGAAAAGCAACACTAACTTCTATTACACAAGACAATATAAAGTACATTTAAAAGATAAACAAACATAACAAAATCTAAAAATATCAGGAACGAATTTCCTTTTTTTAAAAGGAAAACACACAGTTCTCACTCTAAAAGTCTGTCCAAAACAAGAACTGGAGGATACAACCTTTAGTGGTGCAGAGTCCAGTTTGCGCACTGTTACACCAAAAATTAATCGTCCAACTGTCCACCGATGCACTCTGCTCACCGGACACTCGTTTCCCAACAGAAGTTTTGTCAAATTGTGGAATCCCAGTCAGCATCTCCTCGTCTTTCTTTTTCTCCATTCTAGGCTCCTTGTGTTGCTGAGACCTAGGCATGCCTCATTTCTCGTCCTCCAGCTTTGCTCGGTCCTTTCATGCAGCTTTCCTCTCTCTCTGGACCCACAACTGTCTTCTTATGGAGCTGTCTCTTCCTCCCACGGGGAAAGTGTTGCCGTCCGAGTCCCTCACATCACACCAGCCACGCACCCCAGTCTGCCAGCGAGTTCCTGTGCTGTCTGCGAGTATCTTGGCAGCGTTCTCAGTGGACTGTTCCTCCTCTGCCTTCTCCTGCCCAGAAGTGTAAATCTCCTTCAGTCCCTGCCGTTGTCAGTCCTGGATAATTGGTTTAAACAATGGCACATCTAAATTTCCTGAGTTTAACAATTAATGAAAACACAAGTTAACAAAATGTATTGTTACCAACCATGAATGAATACAGATATGCTGCTTAGAAACCAATATTGTCAGACATGTAATCTCCAAGTCAGGTAAATACAAACATCCTTCAAGGAAGGAGCAGGTCTGTTATCACAACTTTGTATTGTTTGTATACTCAACCAGCCAAAACTTCAAAGCGGTGACTCCATTTGCAAGACAGCAAATACCTACATCCTGCAGAGAGCTATAACAAAATCAGTAATGAGATTAGACAGGAAATCAAAAAAATGTCCCCTCTGACATAGGCAGTCAGGCTTACAGTCTACCCCTTTTAACCTTTAGGGAAAGGGGGACCGTAAAACCCCTGGATCAAGAAAAAAACATATATTTGTAATGTCTTTTATTAAAAAAAGATAAATAGTGAAAAATTAATAAAGAATTGTTATTTAGAATAGACAAGGCCAAAAGCCAAATACAAAAAAGTCAAATGTACGAATCATAACAAAGTGAAAAAAAAATGCAAAAAAGTCAAAAGACCAACATAACTTACCAGCCTTGTAGATTAGCCAAACAACATGAGAAGAGATAGTTAATTTCTAACATAATCACATAACATACATAAGACATGACACCTCTTACTGAAAGGCCCTAAACATATAATTGTAAGGAAAATAACACATTATGTATGTTTTTCTTTTATTCTATTATTGTAAAGCACTTTGGCCACAGCATTCCTATGTTGTTTTAAATGTGCTATATAAATAAAATTGACATGGACATTGGCATTATAAATAAGACAAAAACTTGAATAAGCAAGAGAGTGGGGAAAAAATACAAAATTTCCAAAAAAAACAAAAGTATAATTATAACAGGCGTCACCAAAGTGGCTGATGGGCTGATGTGTATAAAAAAAATCCATTTGCAATGACTTCTTGCAATTAATACTTTCAAAACAGTACACATTTCACTCTCTCACCTCCAGACATTTTCTAGCAGTGAAACAGTCTTCATCTCACTTCACAAACTGGCTTGGTTTTAAAAGCTTTTTCTTCTCTTGGTCTCAGTGGCATATCTGGGATGATTTCAAATTGTGGCTCCTAGTGGTTGCAAGGCTCAGTTCACTCCTAAACCACAGAAATGTAAAGGCAGCTTGACTAAACTCATTCTACAGGTATGGTGCCCTATCAAGCAGATAATAGAACCAAAGTGTATTTCTGGAGTTCTTTGTTTCACTAGAGCCAAGCTCAATTAAATTCATGTAACATAGCCCCTCTCAAGTCTTAAACCCTCCTTCTGTCCTTTTTATGCCCTTTCTCCCCTGAGCACTCCTTGGCCAATTCAGTATCCTCTGAGAAAAAAATGACTATAGTAGGTTCCTGGGAAGCTTTAATCAGGAAAGCAATCAGGAAATTTCTAGTTGCATTAGATTTTTTTTTTAAACCAGATGTCTAAAGTAAGGATTTTTGTTACTGTTAAGTAAGTGATCTTATGATGCATATGCAATTCACGTATCAGGCATCTGTCTAAAAAACATAGCTTCTGAATGTACACTTGTGTATTTATCATGACATCTATTAATAATCTATAGTAAGTGATCTAGAATAGAATAGAATAGACCAACCATGGATCTAAAAGCCTTCAAGAATGTCAAGACCTATCTTTGAGGGTTTATTGACTAATAGTCAATATTCATATTAATTTGTTAATAGTCCTATCCATGAATAATCTTTATATTTTTATTAGATATTCTAAGCACTAAAACAAGGTTCTTTGCATACAATGAGTAAGCAAATAATGATTAGTATTTGTGGTTATTGATAGAAAGAACGGCTGACAACGACATTTACTTTGGTAGGATTAATTTTATTTTTGAAGTCATTACTACAATTTAAATATTATAAGAGATATTCATTTTTCTGTGATAATGCAGTAAATAAAAAAAACTGATATTTTATTTGAATTTAGTGTACTGTATTGATCCTATTGCAACCTTTTGAATGTCTGTGGCTTAATGTGCCGGCAGACCGAGAGCTTATCAGCTAACCAGTTAAGCTGCAGTACATGTTCCCTTAGCATCATCTTTCTTTGATGACATATAATGACTGTTTTCCATTTGGTTGCCATTTTGCAGCTGCAGCTGCGCTGGTCATTTTGGCCAGGTTTCAGTTTGTAGCAGATTTTGCTTATTTTAACATTCTGACTATATGCATTTTGTTCTTGGGTTCATTCCCACTTATTTGTAAGAAGTCCAGCTTGGAACGGCTTCAACAAACAACTATGACCATGGGTAAGTCAGGTCTGAACAAATTTTAGCAAAGACAATGGTTTGATAGATCACATAAATGTAGCATATTTTTTGGCTACTAGGGATATTCAGGAAACCAGGAAATGCTTCTAGGCTATCCAGATCAGTATGTTAGTTAGTGTCCCTGCCACCCTTGTTTGAGACAACTAACTGGCTTTATGTCTGGTGTTCACTTTTGTAGCTCCTTTCTGTGGTTATTGATTAAAATGTATGAGCAATATTCTCCTCTTGGGTGGGATTTACACCTCTTGGGTTTTCAATGGCCCTTCAAAAAAACATTTTGGACATGTGCCTTCTAACTCTATCCTGTGGAGATAGAGAAGCAGGTCCTGAGACATGTGGAATTCTTGATCCCTGTCACCAGTGGTATCACTCGTACTTCTAGAGTAGATGAGTGTCAAAAAAAGGATGTTTGACTCCCATAAAAATCCCATCAGTCATAGCTATTAGGATAAACGTTGGAGAAGTACAGTGGCTGCATTCAGGTACCAAGCATTACATTTTATGGGAAACTGGTGAAACCTTTACTAAGACATTTACCATGTTTCAAAAAGCATATTGACAGGTTCTTGACACGTCATTTGTATCATTATATTCTGACTGATGACTTACAAGGGAGTAATTTTATCCATTGTTTGTTAATCTTTTGTAGCTTGATATTTGGCTTCAGTTATTTGCTTCTCAGCACATGGCAACCACTGCAAAAGACATTGATAAAGCTGGCAGATTTTTTTAATCAACATATATGAAAGACTTTCTATTTTCACCAAAGATTCTAATCCATAGCAGCATGAAGTGCACACACTGTGTATCTTAGTTGCCTAAATGACTATGACTTTCTGTCACAGTCCAAATTGTCACCAAAACTCTTATACTAACTTTCTAAAGCTATTTGTAAAAAAAAAGTGGAAGATAGAGATAGATAGATAGATAGATAGATAGATAGATAGATAGATAGATAGATAGATAGATAGATAGATAGATAGATAGATAGATTAATCCCAAGGGGAAATTCACATACACCAGCAGCAGCATACTAATAAAAAACAAAAAAAAAAAAATATTAAATTAAAGAGTGATAAAATCCTGGTAAAACAGACAATAACTTTGTATAATGTTAACATTTAATGTTTACCCCATGGGTGGAATTGAAGAGTCGCATAGTTTGGGGGGAACGATCTCCTCAGTCTGTCAGTGGAGCAGGACAATGACAGCAATCTGTCGCTGAAGCTGCTTCTCTGTCCGGAGATGATACTGTTCAGTGGATGCAGTTGATTCTCCATGATTGACAGGAGCCTGCTCAGTGCCCGTTGCTCTGCCACAGATGTCAAACTGTCCAGCTCCATGCCTACAATTAGAGCCTGCCTTCCTCACCAGTTTGTCCAGGCTGAGCCATCCTTCTTCTTTATGCTGCCTCCCCAGCGCACCACCACATAGAAGAGGGCACTCGACACAACCATCTGATAGAACATCTGAAGCATCTTATTGAAAGTATAGTCAGCTCTGTCCTCTCTTGCACAGAGCATCAGTATTGGCAGTCCAGTCCAATTTATCATCCAGCTGCTCTCCCAAGTATTTATAGGTCTGCACCCTCTGCACACAGTCGCTTCTGATAATCACGGGGTCCAGGAGGGTCCTGGGTCTCCTAAAATCCACCACCAGTTCCTTGGTTTTGCTGGTGTTCAGGTGTAATACTGGAATACTTCTGTATGCAGGTGAATACATTTAACACACAACATGGAGTTTAATGACATTTGTCTTCTCTTTTTCTCAAAGCTTTTAGCCATAGAAAAGCAGATGCTAAGAGTTGTTCATTTATTTGGCATTGTTCAAGAGGTGCTTCTTTTTAACCACAATGGAGCTCCTTGGTTGCTTGGAGATTTTCTGAACTACAGCAGATTAAACACAGCATTAAACAGTAAACAGCTTAATATTAATGTAGTGATAATTTCTCTTTCAAATTCAAGTTTCTCAACCTTATTTTCATGTTTACATAAGACAATGAGATTTGTACTTCAATGAATGTTACACTGTCCACCTTAATAAAATGATCAATGTGTGTCCGTCTCTGACTCTAACTTGTGGCTGCCTTGCCAGCTCTCTGAGCTTCATGCTGTAGTAGCCTCGCACTTCCATGCGTAGATGTTATTTTTCTGTTTCCTCGGAGGTGGAGCCCTTACCCTCACTCCACCACTCACTTCCAGGCCGGACAGACACACACACTTCTACGCGTAGATGTTTATATTTAAGATGAGTGGCTATTGTAGCCTAATGACCTCTGGGTAAACAATGTCATGGAACGTGGTGGTGTAAATGCTAATGTGTGATTTACCAAGGATAGGGAAAACTGATTGCTCAGGAGAGCTTGAGGTCTGTAATGATACTGTGAGGTATTGTATGATACAGTATACTGTCCTGAACCATAAGAAGTTATATAATGTTTGTAAATTCTGAACCCACCATAGGGAACTGTGAAAACTACTTTCAGTTTAACTGATTAAAACTCAAAGCAAAGTAGTTTTTCTTTGAATTAAAACATCACTTTGTGACTTGCGTAAGAAAGTTGTTACTTTTATAAAAATAACTGAATATACTACATATATATATTGTTTTGTATTTCCTACTATAAAAACTGTATGTCTGCATTAATATATTAACTGTGTGATATAAAATAATAATTCATGTAGCTTATGTTATCATCTATTTCTTTAGTTATAACATTCTCAAGCCTATTTAATCCTATTCAGAATTATTGGGATGGGGGCTGGTTTCAGCAGCATCAGCCATAATGTGTGAAACAGTATTGCAGTGCATTGCAGAGCCTATGTACACACACCAATACCCTTCAGAGTGCGTGTTTCTAGGGATGTTAGAGGAAAAGTTAGAATGCCCTGAGAAGAATCCAAGCACATATGACAACATGTAAACTCCACACATACAGTACAACAACCAGGCACAGGTTTTGCAGCCAGTGTGTGGAATTTGTTATGTAGAAGCTCTACTCTCTTTCCCACCATGTTACTTACTTATATCACATTTTATTATTAATTTTTTATTTAATGTTATGTGCTGTGTGTTATATCTGAGCAGAAGTAATCCCCTCTGTGGTAAGATACGTCTTTACCTAAACCCCACCCGAAAGACTGCAACATGTTTTGTGCAACGCCATGCCTCAAAAGGATGTTTCTTTTTTTTTGAGAGTAGTGATTATTCTATTAAACGTATCTTTGAGTAATTGCCATCAGATGTCCTGTCCAGTTGGTCTAATGAATTCATTTTTATTAATTTTACAGATTCAGAATACTTATCGCTACACAGTCACATTGGATTTGAATCACTTAAAACAATAATTTGAACAGTCAAACAAAAATATAACATACGAGCCAAAAAAACATAATCAAAACACTTTTAACTGCAATATAGCCCCAGTAGGCTGTAGAGTCAAACACAGTGTTATGGGTTTCTCAACTCATTTTTACCATGATTTTGCCCTGTCCCCTGCCTTCTGCCTCCAGACTATACCAATGATGATATGCAAAAGTAGGGAACATGAATACCAATACTGTACCTTGTACTGAAATGGGGCTTCGAAATGTGCATTCATTGTTTTGATTCCCAGACTTCACAATGTGAGAACTGCGTCAGGCCCAATTTAAAACTTTTACATTGAAAATATTTTTCTAAATTTTTACAATTTACAATTAGTCCCTGGATGCCTATGTAATTCTTAAGGTTCACACTTAACTATTTTATCAAAGTTCGCCTTGTGGCCTCACCCCACATTCCAGCCCTGTATTTGTGTCAAATCCGTGTTTCTGGATCAGTTTCATGCAGCTTATGTTATAATTTATGTAGTTAGTTTTAACATTCTCAAACCCATTTAATCCTATTCATAGTCACTGTGGTGAGAGCTTATTTCAATTGTGTTCTAATTATTTGTTAGACAGATTCTTGGTACAGACCATTTACTGTTTTGATGTTACCAATGCAGTTAAAAAATGGACAGAATTCCATTAGCAGATGTGATGTAAATTTAGTTGATGAGTTCTTTGGTCATTGAAGGTGGTTTACTCATGAATGAACTGAAGACAAACTGACTATAGCCTGCTTTTACTGACTCTGCAGGGAGTAATCAAGTTATACAATCAAGTCTTTCTTTCAAAGTGTTTCATGTGTATGCTACATTTTGTGCATTTCTGAGCAATTATTTGGTTATGGTATCAGCTTTTAATACTTTGAACTGTAAAGGTTGGAAGCTCAATAACTGGAATTCACCCAACACCATATCCGCTCTTAAGGCTAACAAGAGAAGGTTCTCCCCAAAATGTTATAAAAATCAGTACATATGTTTTTGAGTTGAGCAAAATTTTTATTACACACACAAACCCAGAGACATGTGGATATTCCAAAAATTTTCTAAATATGTTCTAGGAATATCAAACAATGTTCTTTTTTTATTTTTTAAAGAAATTAATTACATGTAGTATATAAAATATGGATGAAGAAATTAGGTGCCGCATACAGCACACATAAAATGAAAAAAGCAAATCTAAATTCAGTTCAGCTCAGCCAAAATCAGAAGTTCATTTAACAAATATGAGTTATCTGTTGTTTATATGTTCCACTGAAGGACCCATTAATGTTATTGCAAGAGAGCAGTTTTCTAAGTGTCAGGTGGGTTCACTGACTGCTAATAAAATAAAATGAATTGTGGTTTACAATTATGTTTAGTTAACAAGCACTTTTAATTGTCATTGCAGTGTTATTATTAACATATTTAATTGCAGTAATAAATCAGTGAACCGTTATATATCTGTTGTTAGCAAAGACACATCCCAGCTAATCCATCTGTTCGTGATTCTTGCACTTCCTTTGTAAGGCAGTATTTGTTCTTAAAATGTAAACATTAGAATAGCAGATATACTCATAATGTTATCTACAGCTTTTTAGTTTACAATGCAAGACCTTTTAATTAAAAAAATGTGATATTCATTATTTAACTGTTTATTAGCAGATGTTTCAAGTATTATTTGGATTGGGGTTGTCTTTTGCAATAATAAATAATGGGGCCAGACAAACTGCTATCATTCCATTCAGTTCACTCGAATTGAGCATATTATTTAAAAACAGCCCCATGGTTTGTAATATCTCTTGACTCAAAATTTTTGGCAAAAAAGAAAAATAAATAGAATAAAACTCTTATATCAGGACATGTGGCAATGCAGATTGATGATAAATTGAGATGTAAAACACAAGCAATTTACATGATAACATAACATTTCTGAAAACTTACATCACTTACAAATTCAAGAATTCACTTGATGCTTAGTCAAAAAATATATTTTGTTTCCATGTTATTTTAACATAGGATGGCATGCTAAGTCAGTGGTTGACGCGCTTATCAGTGATACGAAATTTTCCTGCGGTATCTGCATGGGTGTGTACTGACGTGGACTGGTTCCAGGTTTGAGTTCATTACCAATGGAATATTCCTCGGCTCCAGACAAGCCTGTAATAGAGTTTAGTAAATGGATGAATGGAAAGATTTTATCTAAAATGATGAAGAAAGAATACATTTAAATTTTATTTAAGGTGACACAGTGGTGCAGTGGCTAGTGATGTTACTTCATAGCTCCAAGGCCATAAGGAGTTTGCATGCCTTCTACTGTATATGTCTGAAAATCTTTTTTTGTGCTTGCTCCTACATTGAAAAGGATTTGCAAGTTAAGCTAAGAAATTCTAAACTAGTCATATTTGACTGAGAGTGGGTTTATCATTAAATTTGCCCTTTGGTGTGCTTGGCATGCCATCCAGCGTTAGTTCTTACCTTGCACCCAGTGCAATCAGAATGGGCTCTCACCCATCTCAGCAGATTCAGGTTATTTTTAATCATAGTTCCTAAAATGTATGTGTTTTTCAATAGCTAATATGGTTATTAATTTTTATTTAGTATCAAATATTACTGTTTGTTTGGTATACATACTCTTATTAGATGACAAGAGGGAGTATTGTTACTTATTTGAACTGTGCCTTTAAGATTATTAGGTGCCTTTTTTCTAAGAAAGGATATATATGGAAGTTCTGCTGTGGTGTAGTGATTGGTTTTTATTTGGTATATTGCTTACTCTGTTTAAAAAAATACATGTATAGATATAAACAGCTATAAATTGTGAAACATTTTTTTCAGATTTAAAATTATAACTGGGCCCCCATTCACATTTGCTTTTCAGATTGCATGTGCAATGTATTTCTCATATTGGATTTCACTGCAAAAATTCCTGATGTGGGCAGACTAGTTATGAAAGTTTGTCTGCAGTGCTTCACTTACTAGTGCTGGTTGACTGTGGGCAGTGGAAATATAACAGAAAGAGCCAGGATTCAGTGCTAGGTATTTGTGACTTGAATTCAGTGTGAGGGATAAATACTTTTTTTTGATCCAAGAAAGGTAAACATTTCAAAATGAAGTGACCATGGGTAGCCCATGGGCACTCTCTGCCTTTGGAGCACCTTGAATTGCATAACAGAAGGTAGCCTAGGGCAAGTGACGACACCGCATCAAGTTCAAGATACAAAAGTGCATACTTCATATTTATTAATATTAACAACAACAATGTCACATGTGCGGTGCAGTTAATATTTTTTAATAAATAGCAGTGTCGAAAAAATAATCCATAAAGTATTGCAGAGGATAAAGTTGTCAAAACTAAAAAATAAATCAAATTCAATAAACCCTTAACTCTTTTCCCATTTTCTTATACCAGTGTCCCATTCTCTCTTTCTTACCCCTGCTCAATCTTCATGTCAGTTCAGCTGGTATGAGACACCAATGAACATGATCCTCTCAGCTTTCTCTCTGTTGTGCCCTACTGGGTCATCCAGAGCCTGGCTCATCTTCTGCCACCTCCACTGGTCACAACAGAGAGCTCTTGATCTCTCCTACTTTCTCTCACTCAGCAGGTTTAGTCCACTTTCCCCCAGGACTGCACTCCTTGCATTCTTTGCGGAGCTTCTTCTGATCAGTTCCCTTGCTCACTCACAAACCGGTTTCCAAAGATGATTCTCGACTTTTTTTGACATTTGTTTCCTTTCATCTTCTCCTTTCTGCCAGTACTCAGACCTTTTGTACTCATGAGTATAGGTGCTACCTTACACAGCCCATGGAGCTGCTAATGAGAGATGGCTGTGCTCAGCTCTCGCATGCATGTGAATGATTGATCAGTAAATTCCCCCATTGCTCTCTTTCTGTCTGTCTTTATTACATACACCTACACCCACAAATCTCAATTTCACTATTCTAAAAAGAAAATCTGTACTTCGCTGATCTGCCAAAGACTCATGACACGAAGTGCTAAAAACAAATTCCATAACATACAATGCTCAGATTCGAAAAAGCCCACTAACACTCACACACACACACACACACACAAACACACAGAAGCCAATTTGGAATTCCCAACTAATTTCTACTGCAAGTCTGTGGGGTTTGGCAGGAATACTGAATTTCATGAAGGAAAAAAAAACATTCAGTTACTAGGAAAACATGCCAAGTCCCAACAGAGAATATTTGGGAGTGAGAATTGAACCCAGGATTCTAATTCCCTGAGGGTGTACTGCTACTCATTGCACCTCTGTGCCATCTCTTTATCAAATGTTACACATTACTAAAAAAAAACGACAAAATCACACTGTACATTTGTATTTGCTAAAGTCAAGACTCAATTAGCCCACATCCCTAAAATTGGAATGAGCTAATCCAAGTAAAAGGAGTAATGAATTGATTTAACAGCTACTGTATGTAGATATTTACATTATCTAACTCCCACCACTCTTAATAATTTGCATTATATTAGAAACTAATAATGGCGCACTGCATGATAACGTGCAGTGAATACACTTGACTTACAGTTTTCATACAGTTTCTCTGTACATTTGGCATTCATTTGCTCAGAGGTTGATGCGCTTGCTGCTTCCTGAGCAGCTCTTCTTTACTCCACCCTAGCGGCCGCTTCTTCTCTTCTTTCGTTGGCATCTTTTCACGCTAAAACTGATTAAGTCAGTGTTTTTTTTGCAATTACTTAGTACATTTTCCTTAATTTTTCACTTAAGCTGGCCCTTAAGTCTTCAATCTGCCTCAAGAATGATTTAAGATATGAAGAGGTAGGGGAAGTAACAGCGAAGGTGGTAGGGATGAGAACGGTGCCCTCCTGGTTGCTGCCGAGAGTTGATTCTACAATAAAATAAAATAAAAATAAAAAGAGGAATAACTTTGGATGTCAGTCATCACCCCAAAAGTGGACAGTAGACGTCACGTGGTATATGCATACCAAATTTCAGGTCAATAGTTCAAATGGTTTGCAAGCTACAGGTGATTCAAAATCCTGGATAGACAAACAGACAACCATGGTAGCGTATTATATGAGAAGATAACTCAATATATAGGTATGCTAGTAGGAGAATACAATTTCATTACATACAAAGAAATTTAAAACAGTGCATTATGTTATACCTTAATTGTTTGTATGTATGAAAACATGTGGATGGTTGCGTACTGAAGGCAAGTAGGAATGACACAGGACCAGAAGATGAAACAAAACAACCAAGCCAAAAGTCTTAACTGGAGATCTGTTGTATATTTCACCTAAGTACAAACAGAAACCAAAATTTGCTTTCAACAGCCAAAGCCCAAGATCAGTGCATTAAAGTCAAAGAACTACGTTCGGTAACTCTCAGGTTTAGCTGTAATTTCAGATGGCCTGGAAGTGCGTTTTGTTGGGCTTTACCCCTTCACACTAGTGAGGTGCAGGTCATCACCTCTGAGACAACACATCCTACAATGAGTCACTGCATCACAGCAATAAAGCCACAAGATGCTGGCATACATTAAATAAAATGGTGTCACAAAAGACTAAAAAAATATTATGTTTACATTAACTTGAAACAAAGAAACTCATAATGGATTTGAATTCCTTGATTATCAAAAACCTAGAAATGACATTTAACTTTTACTTACAACTCCAAAGAGACACAAAAAATCTTAAAAATACTGATCATAGCAGGTTGACGTAAAGTGGCAAAAGAATTGCCTTTTCTAGTAAAAATGAAATGCACAGTTCATGGATCACAGTTTTGATACCCCTTACTCTAGTTTTGTGCGTTGTTGGTGTGTTTTCTTTGAGAATGGAACTGTTTGAATTAATTTAATTTCTTTTTTTAATTTTTTTTGTTAATCATTTTGTATTTTCCTTTCCTGTTCCTTACTTTAATTTATCTGTTACCCTCACTGCCTCATTGTGAACACAAGGGGTGAGGCCTTCCAATAATGCAAGTGTGTAGCTTGGAGAGTTTCCATCTGAGTCCCAGTTAAAGGGTTTTGCAGGCCCTGAGATAACTCTGGGTGCACTGAATTTGTCGTTATCTTTCCTTCTATCACTTCACTAAAGTTAAGATTTTATTACCTAAAGTTTGGTACTCTTTGTGGCCAGCCAGTTACATACAAGACATTCAACGGTATGTACACTCACCTAAAGGATTATTAGGAACACCATACTAATACGGTGTTTGAACCCCTTTCGCCTTCAGAACTGCCTTAATTCTATGTGGCATTGATTCAACAAGGTGCTGAAAGCATTCTTTAGAAATGTTGGCCCATATTGATAGGATAGCATCTTGCAGTTGATGGAGATTTGTAGGATGCACATCCAGGGCATGAAGCTCCCGTTCCACCACATCCCAAAGATGCTCTATTGGGTTGAGATCTGGTGACTGTGGGGGCCATTTTAGTACAGTGAACTCATTGTCATGTTCAAGAAACCAATTTGAAATGATTCAAGCTTTGTGACATGGTGCATTATCCTGCTGGAAGTACCCATCAGAGGATGGGTACATGGTGGTCATGAAGGGATGGACATGGTCAGAAACAATGCTCAGGGAGTCTGTGGCATTTAAACAATGCCCAATTGGCACTAAGGGGCCTAAAGTGTGCCAAGAAAACATTCCTCACACCATTACACCACCACCACCAGCCTGCACAGTGGTAAGAAGGCATGATGGATCCATGTTCTCATTCTGTTTACGCCAAATTCTGACTCTACCATTTGAATGTCTCAACAGAAATCGAGACTCATCAGACCAGGCAACATTTTTCCAGTCTTCAACTGTCCAATTTTGGTGAGCTCGTGCAAATTGTAGCCTCTTTTTCCTATTTGTAGTGGAGATGAGTGGTACCCGATGGGGTCTTCTGCTGTTGTAGCCCATCCACCTCAAGGTTGTGCATGTTGTGGCTTCACAAATGCTTTGCTGCATACCTCGGTTGTAACGAGTGGTTATTTCAGTCAAAGTTGCTCTTCTATCAGCTTGAATCAGTCGGCCTATTCTCCTCTGACCTCTAGCATCAACAAGGCATTTTCACGCACAGGACTGCCGCATACTGGATGTTTTTCCCTTTTCACACCATTCTTTGTAAACCCTAGAAATGGTTGTGCGTGAAAATCCCAGTAATTGAGCAGATTGTAAAATACTCAGACCGGCCCGTCTGGCACCAACAACCATGCCACGCTCAAATTTGCTTAAATCACCTTTCTTTCCCATTCTGACATTCAGTTTGGAGTTCAGGAGATTGTCTTGACCAGGATTACACCCCTAAATGCATTGAAGCAACTGCCATGTGATTGGTTGATTAGATAATTGCATTAATGAGAAACTGAACAGGTGTTCCTAATAATCTTTTAGGTGAGTGTATCTCTAAAAGAAAACAGAAGGCATTAAGATCGCTTTGAAATAATAAAAGTATTGGTATTACACCAGCTGACAAAGGAGGCGCGACAGTCATAGTGGACAATGAGCAATATGTAGCTACAATAGTGTTAATACATCACTACTTACGAGCAACTAGCCAGCGACCCAACAAGCAGATGTAAGATACTCCTGAGGCTGGCACTTGAGTGAGGAGGGCCCCACCTCCCTTTCCTCTGCCCGCTGCGTCTCTCTCTCAGATTCGCGTAAATACAGCATACTACAAGCAAACTATGATACTAAGTGCAATGAGAGAGGTTGCAAAATCAACTGGAATGTTCAAGAAAATTAATGTTGACTTATGTTTATCTTTTATTGTGTCTTCTATTTCTCTATTCATTTTGTAAAGCACTTTGAGCTACATTTTTTTGTATGAATATGTGCTATATAAATAAATGTTGATTGATTGATTGATTGATAGAAAAAACCCAATCTAAATCTGTTAAGTAGTTCTCTCGTGAAAAGCAGACAGACATACAAACAGACATAGAGACGGAGAGAAAGACGTTGGATTATATATATATATATATATATATATATATATATATATATATATATATATATATATATATATATACATAATATATAAACATAAAACAACCCCCAAATAAGAATAAGAATTTCTGACTTGAATAATAAATACCTGCTACTGTCACTAACAGGCGTGTAGGTGCCAATAAGACAGATGGCGAGCACTGTCAAGATGTATCACAGGTTTACATTTGAGTACGGCGGGTCCAACTTGCCGTGTCGACAAAAATAACATGCCATCATAAGCCTTTTCCATCCACAGTTGTCTGGTTAAAGACAGTGTTCAGAATGACACATCTTTAGGACATTCACAATCATTCCTGTTGTTGAGTTTTAAAATTAGCATCAACATGATGATGCAGCCCACTGCTAGCTGGTAACATGGTTGAATTCAGACTGCATTTCAAAGTCTGCATTGCACATTTCAGTTTAATTGTAATATACTCTCTTTTTTTAGTACTGTATGTCTTATTCTCGTTAGTCTCTAGAGCCCCTCCTGCTTTTTCCACTCTGTCTGATCGTATCAGATGTTGCCCATCCAGAATTAAATAGCATCTGCAATCGGAGGTTTAAGCCATTTTCCCACAATCCCCAAAAGCCACAACACCTGAACTTTAACCTGTTTCATATTATCATGTTTTATTGTATTGGTACAGTATACCATATGTACATAAATAGAGCAAAACTGCTTTAACTTAAAACAAGTTAACAAATACAACACACTTTATTTCTATAGCACATTGTCATACAAAGAATGCAGCTCCAAGTGCTTTACAACATGTCAATCAACATTTCAAGGTCACCAAAAAGAATGCCATGCAAATGTTCACAATATTAAAAAGAAAGTTGGATGGAAATTTGGAAAAAAGTGTCTCTTTAAACTTGTTACTTTTGATTTTTCTAACCCCAGATTTATACATTTGACTTAAAATGTCAAAGAAAAATTGTAAAACAGAGTAATTTAGAGACCTCATTAAGTGAGTGGTATTAATGTATTAGGCACAACAGAGAAGGCTGTGAATCACTGAAAAACAATCCTTACAACTTTATAGCACTTGTACAGCCCAAGCTCATTTCCCAAAGGTGAGTCATGTATCCTGTTAACTTTGGGCTACTCTGAGGTGAAAGAAAAAGTAGTTCCAGCTGAAAGCAATCATAATATTGATGCATTTGGGACCTCACATATGGAATACTTTTATATGCCATCTTCAGTTTCAAATATATTTTTATTTTTTCTGGTGTGACTTGACTATGAAAAGATGTTGAAAGGTATCTGCAGTTCTGCAGACCTGTTTTTTAGAAGGAACAGATTCAGTTCCATTGTGGGGAGGTAGTTTGCATACATCTTGTTCCTGCTAATAGTTACAAATTCTGAATTTGATTCTGCAGAAAAAGGAAAGGGGCAAAAGAGTAGAACAAATAATCCAGTAGTTATAAGATCAAATCATCAGCAGAAAATGCTCAGCGTGTTCCAGTGACTCAATATTAAAGTACAAGTACAAGTTATTTGGTAATGCTTTAGGAGCCTAAACTAATATGGTGTGATCTATTGTTGGTCATAAAAATACAAGATGTCATATACTCTGTGTTATTTATTTTATTTCTTAGTACTAATTGGTAGTTTTTCCTCACTTACACCTTCATTCTATGTCTAGGCATCACTATTTCTAACATTTGTTTATAATTTGATGGGATGTCCTTTTTAGGTGTTTTGGTCTATGGTGAGAGTAAAATCTAATATTTTTTATGTATTCTTAAAGGATCTATTGTATTCATATAATCTGGTTACACAATCTCTCTCATGTGTGTGTTTTTGCTGGATCAAACATAATAGCAATTGGTGAGGAACTGCTGGGAAAATGGCAATTGAAGGAGTACCCAAAATTAGTTAGTTATAATAATTTAATATATATAAAGTATAGTTATATATCTAACATTCCATAGCATTTCTGAAGTCACATATTAACTTTAGAGTCATGGAGAACCTGTCCTTTCATTATCCAGCTAATGATGCAGCACCATTCCATCATTGTTTCAGTATTCACTGATAAATTTATTTTTGAAATTTTGTGTTTGCCTTCTTCCTTCAGTCTCGTTTATTTCCTGAGCTTTGACCAGACATGTGTCTAATCTGAATTTGCCATTGTTTGTCTTTGACATGACAACTTCTCATCTTTTCAGCTTCCATTCCCTATTTTATTCTCAGCTTTATTTTTTCCCTCTTCCCAGAAAAGTCATAGGGATGTTATAGCAAGCTAGATACATATATTGGATAGATGAGGAGTTGTTTATTTTTACCAAGGGGAACATTTGTAGGAGAAAGTTTCACTTTTTACAGGAGCACAAGAAATATAGAAATATTATAACAAAAAACAAGATCAAAAACCCCAAACAAATAAACAAAAAAAAAAAAAAAATCCAAAAAAGTTCAAGTACAAAAGAGCCATAATGGCTTTCGTTGACACAGTTTTGTTGAATAATTTGATGGCTTAAAGTACTTAGTGATTGTGTCTGTCAGAGAGAGGATGTGCAGCATTGTTCATAATTGCAATCAGTTTTGACATCATTCTCTCCTCAAGTCTTCCTCCTCTACTTCTGCTGGGTCTATACTGCATCCCATAACTGACATTTATCTTGCATTAACTCTTATTTTTCCATTCAGTTTCCTCACATGCTCCTCAGTGTAGAATATGGCCATGCCACATTATGACAGTGCCATTCAAGGAAAGGACAGCATGTTTATCAGAGCAGATTCGTATGTCCAGGCAAAGGCGTGCTGCTTCAAAAAGTAACATGTTTGGTAATTGGTTGTGACAAGTTTATGTTTGTCTCATGCTCACATATTTTTCTCCTAAAGTTGACCATCAGTTTTGTGCAAGTCAGGTGAGATGTGGAAACTTTATAATGCATAGTATTGTGTGAACTTTATAAAGTAATGTATTGTATCAATAAGGCCATCAGTTATGTTTTTAAACTTTTTAATCAAGAGAGCTCACAACAGATCCTCTGGACTCTGAATATATCAGTTACTGCAATGATGCCTCTTTTTCTCTTTTATTATAAAGTATTATACAGTAGAAGCTTAGAAAACAATTCCAGAAAATGTAAATCATGACCATTACTGCTGCATCTAATAAATAGATGTGGAAAAGATCAGTTTAGCCACATAAAGTAGCTTATAATATTAGTAAAATGACTACCTTGTTAGGTGCTGAAAAAATGCTTAAGAAAGTTCTGTTCAGGTTTATCACCCATGGCTTTTTCGTAATTCTGTACACACATGCAACACCTAATGTTCAATTGGAAAAATCAACATGTCAGACTGAATTAATCAGATTTGTCTTGTTTGATCATACAGAAAATGCAACATTTCTTACTTTTTCCATGGTTTTTCCAGCCGGCACTATCAGGCACTATAACACAAATCCTCATTATTGATTATTCTTTTTAAGACATATTCCTCTATTCATATTATGCAATGTGCTGCAAAAAAATAATTTGTTTAACAGATAAAAGACAAATTTAAAACATTTTGGAGGCTGTATGTTTTGGATAAAATGCTAAAATTGCTTTAAACAGTAATCTTAAGTCTGTTTATTTACATTGCATTCATGGGTTTGCAATGTTTTTCCTTAACTTTTACCAGTGACTTCCTTTTCTGTGTCTGTTTAAATTTTCTATGGTTCACTGTGTCGCCAGTTTGTTAAACTGAAACCACAGAAATATAAGAGTTCTACCAAAAATAATGTCTCTTACTTTATTTTACAAAATATTCAAAGTTACCTACACAATTCTAACATCTGGAGTAAATTTGCAACCTGTCAGAGTACTGGAAAAATTTAGACCTTAATCACCTTTGAAAATCAGTATTTTGTCCAGACGTCTAAATCAGCAAAAAGGAAATGATAAATATTAGTTTAGGGGTAGCTTTTATACTTAATGTTTATTAAACTGTTTTATGAAAATGTTTAATTCAGAGTAGTTTGTAGCAAAACTGTGATGCCAGCCATGCTGCTGATGCAGAGAGGGACCAATCAAAGCAAGTTGTGTTAGAATATAGTGAGTTGGATAATGACTGACTGACTGTTATATTGATAGCAGTAGAGTGTTGTACTGTGTTAGCCATAGATTGATACAGGAGAAAGTAGGGTGAAATTACACCTTTTATTGGCTAACTAAATAGATTACAAATGCAAGCTTTTGAGGCAGCTAAGGCCCCTTCATCAGGCAAAGTGTAACAAAGAACCTGAAAAACACTCTCACTTATATTGGGACAGCAAAGTGATTTTTTGTGATTGAGTAAAACCAGAAGTTCTTAAAATGTTGCAAACACATACGGTTTATTTTTTGGGTATATGAAGTAGTCTGAAGTAAGCAGAAGTGATTGCTCATTTGAAAAAGTGTTTTCATTTTCATTGATTACAAAGCAAATGCAGTTTCAGTATTTTAATTTGTTGTTATATCTTTGTGATTTTCTGCAGTGATTTCCACAGTGATTAAAGACTATGATTAAAAGCAATGGCATACTGTATATCTGCACTTTTTGAAAATAATAGTAAAACCCATTCTGATACACTAACACAACAGTACAGAATGACAAGTGATATTACCCAAATGTAAGAGGGAGTCCAATCGGGACTAGAGAGACAAGTATTTTATAGAGTGCAGGAAACAATTTGAGATTCTGTGGCCTTCCGCAGCAGTGGCACAACATCACCTGATCATGGAAGCTGTCTTTAATACACTTTTATAGGGTGGTGACAGGGAGAACTGGGAGTAAGGACAGCAGGGACATCTGGTACCGCTAGAAGGACCTGCAGCCATCAATGAGCTCATTACTATAAACAACCACAAAATAGCAGTGACTGCAAAAATATCTAAAAAATGAAATTATGTCACAGAAATAATACGAAGGATGTTCAAAAAGTTTCCACACTTTTTTTAACTCTGTTTATTAACAATTTCAAAAACAAATTACATCAGTTTTATACATTTGAGATGAAGTTTTCCTAGCATCGTACCAACGTTTTAATGCTCAATTACTACTCCCACCATCACCGTTTCCAACGAAAATATAAAAGTGCAAAAAGTCTTTGAATGTCCCTCATAATTCAAATAAACAACAATAATAAGTACAAAAATTATAGTGTCTTTTATGTGAACTTGGCTTGTCCTAAAAAGACAAAAAGGCAGATAGATGATGAGATGAAAAAACCAAATGAATCTAACAAATGTTAAGTCTCAATGACATGTCAAAGTGATTGTGAAACTAAAACTAAAATCAGATTTAAAGATCATATCTAAAAGAACAAAGGCCATGTGGTAGAAACCATAGGATAAAAGGAAATTAAATCAAGTATGACAATGTTGTAAACAACAATTGAATGCAAAAAGGTGGATGCATACATTCCTGCACTGCCATGCCTTATACTGGTGGCATTGTGATATCAGAAGTCATACAATGTGCAACTGCGACCACGCCCAACAACAAAAAAATGGTGGCATCCATGAATTTTTTATGGTGTCACAAAATGGTTGTGTCTTTGCCATTTTCAAAATAGTGACAAAAAATATTTTACTAAAAAGTGAAACAAAAGTCTAAACAAAACTCTTCAAATAAATCACATCAAACAGGTACTGTGTGTAGGAGAAATGTCGTCCCATTGTATATTGTACATCCACACATTTATATAATATTTTACTTTAGTACACTCACAAATAATAATGCTGGCAAACTGACAAGTACTTTTAGCAGACAATTTATCAGTTCTGTCCAAAGATATACCGTGGCTGTAACTTTTGTACTAACGCTAGTCATCTGCATGAATTTCTCAAATTAACCAGCTTCATAACACTAACAAAATATTCTCGAAAGGCTAAGTATGTTTATTGAAGTTACATACAATATTGTTGTCTTGTCTCCTTCAAGCAGGTTTCCTATTCAGGTGTTCATGCATTGAGCTAGTGCTGTTGTGAAAAACCATTTGTGTTTTACAGAATGAATAAACAGCCACTTTCTCAGATTTTTGGGTGAACAACTCTCACACAGAGGAGAAGTTTGCCCGATATTTGGGGAAACCTTCTTCCACTGAATGTGGTGTTGCTGCTGCCATGATTAACCTACTCAAAAACAGTACAGAGAGTGTGGGGGAGGGGCGAAAATGATCAGGCAATTTAACAAAAATTTTAGTCATTCAATTGATCATTAATGGCAGCTTTGATTATTTATAGATTCACATATATATATACGGGGCGTTCAGAAAGTTTCCGGACTTTTATATTTCCATTAGAAACCGTAAAGGCGGGAGGAGTAGTAATTGGCTGTGTCTGAGAGTGTCATGTAACTGGGAAAAGTGCATCACAAAGGAAGGTGACTATGTAGAAACAGAGTTAAAAAAAGTGTGGAAACTTTTTGAAGATCCTTCAAATATATTCATATAAATTAATTAATTAATTTGTTCAGGCTTTCGGTGGTTCATTTTCCAAACCTACTGTATCCTGTGCAGGTTTGCAGGGAATACACACACACACACATACATACACACACACACACACACACACACACACACACACACATATATATACTAGCAAAATACCCGCACTTCGCAGTGGAGAAGTAGTGTGTTAAAGAAGTAATGAAAAAGAAAAGGAAACATTTTGAAAATAACGTAACATGATTGTCAATGTAATTGTTTTGTCACTGTTATGAGTGTTGCTGTCATATATTATATATATATATATTATATATATTGATATATATATACATATACACACACACATATATATATATATATATATATATATATATATATATATATATATATATATATAAACTGCTCAAAAAATTAAAGGAACACTTTGAAAACACATCAGATCTCAATGGGAAAAAGAAATCCTCCTGGATATCTATACTGATATAGACTGGGTAATGTGTTAGGAACGAAAGGATGCCACATCGCTTGATGGAAATGAAAATGATCAACCTACAGAGCCCTGAATTCAAAGACGCCCCAAAAATCAGAGTGAAAAAATTATGTGGCAGGCTAGTCCATTTTGCCAAAATTTAATTGCAGCAACTCAAAATTGTACGCAGCACTTTGTATGGCCCCTGTGTTCTTGTATACATGCCTGACAACATCAGTGCATGCTTCTAATGAGATGACAGATGGTGTTGTGGGGGATCTCCTCCCAGATCTGGACCAGGGCATCACTGAGCTCCTGGACAGTCTGAGGTGCAACCTGGTGGCATTGGATGGACCAAAACATAATGTCCCAGAGGTGTTCTATTGGATTTAGGTCAGGAAAGTGTGGTGGCCAGTCAATGGTATCAATTCCTTCATCCTCCAGGAACTGCCTGCATACTCTCACCACATGAGGCCAGGAATTGTCGTGCACCAGGAGCCACTGTACCAGCATAGGGTCTGACAATGGGTCCAAGGATTTCATCCTGATACCTAATGGCAGCCAAGGTGCCTTTGTCAAGCCTGTAGCGGTCTGTGTGACCCTCCATGGATATGCCTCCCCAGACAATCATTAACCCACCACCAAACTGCTCATGCTGAATGATGTTACAGGCAGCATAATGTTCTCCATGGCTTCTCCAGACCCTTTCACTTCTGTCACGTGCTCAGGGTGAACCTTCTCTCATCTGTAAAAAGCACAGGGCACCAGTGGTGCATCTGCCAATTCTGGTAGTCTATGGCAATGCCAATCGAGCTGCATGCTGCTGGGCAGTGAGCTCAGGGCCCATTAGAGGACATGGGGCCCTTGGGTCACCCTCATGAAGTCTTTCTGGTTGTTTGGTCAGAGACATTCACACCAGTGGCCTGCTGGAGGTCATTTTGTAGGGCTCTGGCAGTGCTCATCCTGTTCCTCCTTGCCCAAAGGAGCAGATACTGGTCCTGCTGATGGGTTATGGACCTTCTATGGCCCTCTCCAGCTCTCCTAGAGTAACTGCTTGTCTCCTAGAATCTCCTCCATGCCCTTGAGACTGTGCAGGGAGACACAGCAAACCTTCTGGCAATGACACGTATTGATGTGCCATCCTGGAGATGTTGGACTACCTGTGCAACCTCTGTAGGGTCCAGGTATCGCCTCATGCTACCAGTAGTGACATTGACTGTAGCCAAATGCAAAACTAGTGAAGAAACAGTCAGAAAAGATGAGGAGGGAAAAATGTCAGTGGCCTCCACCTGTTAAACCATTCCTGTTTTGGGGGTCATCTCATTGTTGCCCCTCTAGTGCATCTGTTGTTAATTTCATTAACACCACAGCAGCTGAAACTGATTAACAACCCCCTCTGCTACTTAACTGACCAGATTAATATCCCATAAGTTTCATTGACTTTATGCTATACTCTGATTAAAAGTGTTCCTTTAATTCTTTTGAGCAGTATATATATATATATATATATATATATATATATATATATATATATATATATATATATATATATATATATATATATATATATACCCTTTGGGGTGCGAGCAGCTGTTGCTGGGGGTGCCAGAATCCATCAAGGAAGAAAAATGAAAAACATTTGTACAAAATCTTAATTTACCTATCCATTTCTAAATAGTGAAATGGACAGGCTATTTCGTATCAGTGCAACACGTTGCTTGTTAAAACGGATGAGTCCCGCTCTTATGTGCACTTAGTGCTGCGTAGGTATTATGAACTATCGTACCTGTTCAAGTTCTATTTAAATTTTAAATATAAGTAATTTTTATTTAGTCGACAGAAATATGTTTGGTAGGAATGTGAGTAAAATTTAGTCATCATTGCATAAATTTTTCTTCACCATAGAAATTTAAAGACTAAATTCAACTTACATTCCTACCAAAGATATTTCTGTCAACTAAATAGAGCCTACTTATATCCAAATAGAACTTGAAAAGATATATTTTTTTTAATGTGATCGCACAATTTAGATCGACTTGACACGCACTACATCGAGCCTGCGAGCTATTGAGCTGTCACTTGCCTGCCTCAATAAGTGACCCTCGCTTTGCTCTTACTTTTTTACCGTTCATTTAATCATGGGTAGTCACGAAAAAAATTAAAAAATGGAAGGAGGATTACACTGAGTTAGGCTTTACCAAAACAATTATTGATGGCGAATAAAGTATCTATTATTCATAAAGCTTCAATTGGTGATCTGTTTTTCTGCGTTAACCTCATATTTTTTCATACTTCTTCTTAAACTAAGGGGGTGCGAGGGTAAAATGAATTCGGGAAGCGCTGATTTATATATATTGAATATATTGAAATAGTTTTACTGTCAAATAATGCAAACAATATGTGGCACGTGTTTCGCCCTAATTCTGGGCTCATCAGGCGTACACACTCACTGCACCCCCTGTCAGGAATCGGACCTCAGACGTCAGCGCTAGAGGCGAAGCCTCTCGTGTTGTGCCACGGCGTGTGGTTCGTTTATTTGACAGTATGTAGATCAGGAGATTATATATATATATATATATATATATATATATATATATATATATATATATATATATATATATATATATATATATTTAGAAATAAGATAACTCCTGTAGCCACAATAAATGCCTTTATTGAATAGACAAACCGGGGTGAACAACTTCCTTTCTACTGCAGCCACAGCTGCGACATCACATAAAAAACATCAATAATAACTCATAAACTTGCAATATTATTTAGGAAAATCGCAACATTTTAATCACCAAAAATTCGGATTATTTGTAAACAAAATCCATCCTCCTCTCTTTCCTCAAAAACAGATCAATTACTCTGTCGTATGGATTATCTGTGCTCTTCAGTTCCATCAAAACGTCCCTTTCTATCCCCATCGAAGCTAATGGTGAAAGGCGAACCCGCCCTATGGTATTTCTGGCATAAGTTTGAATTTGCTTTAGGGCTGAAAATGTCCGCTCGACAGAAGCAGTGTACATGGGAATGCTCACCGCCAAATATACCAATGTGAACAGCTGCCCCATGCTCTCATTCAGATTTTTCTGATGAAGGAAGTCAAGGAGATCAGTGGGAGATTTTCCTAAAAAGTCATCCATGGCATACATTACAGTCAGTTCTGTTTTTAGCCGAGACAGATCAAAAAGTGTTCCGTGGCTCTTGTGTTAAACTGGAGAAGGTTGCATGCGTGAAATTTTTCTTGTATTCCCGAAACTTCTGGGGCTCGAGGAGCGTGACAAACATCAGGTTTTCGTGGTCTTGAAATCTGGTCTGTGTCTGGCAAATAATATTGTCCAGAATCCTGCCATGGAGATGGCCGTAGTGCGCATGATGAGCTTTCGCTCGGAGCGTTTGCGGTGTGTTCAGTGGCCTCGTAGAGTTCCTCATATCAGCTTCTATCCAATCAATGGGTCTGAATATGGTGACGTTGCCACACGCCTGCTAGAGGGCTCTACTGACACCAACTCAAAATCTGATTGGTTGAAGCCACAGGTTAATCGACATTTATTCTGTGTTAGAGTGCCTACACAATGGATTGTGAAAGCCTCTCTGCCTGGCAACAAATGATGGCTGAAATGTGATTGGTTAAATGCTTTAATACGAAACTCCGCCTCCCACAGCTATCGAGCTGCAGTCTATTACAGTACAGTATATGGATGAAAATACGTTTCAGTTATGACCATTACGCGTAGAATTTCGAAATGAAACCTGCCCAACTTTTGTAAGCTGTAAGGAATGAGTCTGGAAAATTTTAGCCTTCTATCTACACGGGAGGTTGGAGAATTAGGGATGAGTGAGTGAGTGAGTGAGTCAGTCAGTGAGGGCTTTGCCTTTTATTAGTATATATATATATATATATATATATATATATATAGACACAAACACAGTCATTTTTAGAATAAGGTAATTAACTTTGTTGATACCATATTTAAAAGAAAGTATGAAAGGATGTCTGCAAGACAGGCCTTTGCTGAAAAGATAGTAAAACATCTGTACAGATAATTAAGCTGCACTAGTCTGTTACAGTAATCATGGAGAAGTATTAAATTATTGTTATTGACAATGTAAAATAGCTTTCCATATTAATACTGAAAAAGCCAATGTTAACTGATAAAAGCTGAGAATGAAAATTAGTTTCATTAATTTGTATTTAAGTAAATAGGCCCTAAATAACATTAGACCTTTGTCATATTCCAATAACAAGAATGTTTCCTCTCAGTTGATTCTTTTAAAGTACTGAATGTGCCAAAATGAAAATAGAAGAGAGACCAAGTTATATTTAGCTTCTTTGAAAAGCGTATATAATTTTGGATGCTCAGCCAAAAATATCTTCAGAAAGGTGGGGTTTTTTAGGAAAAAAATAACTTTCTGTTACAGGTTTTAGAAACTCCCTGCTGAACAGAAACAAAGGGGGCCTTTATGCCTTCACTGTGTGTACCTTTGAAGTAGATTATTGTGTCCTATTCTACATGTTTCCCTTTAGAGCTTGCATTGAAAAACAGCTTCTGTTTCTGCCGTTGTTTAAAACAAGTTTTGGCCATGATATTGTAGATAAGATTCCATAGTTCTTGAGTTTTTTTTATTGCTGGATGATATTAGAAACTATGCACTAATATGTACATTGTTCAGAATGTTTTTATCTTTATTATTAGTTTATTATATGCTTGTTATATTGTGTCTGTAATAGTCTTAAAATACTGTGATTGGCAGCATTTGCATTTTTACATTTTAAAATTCACTGCTAGCATTTCCTTTTCCTCTTTACATTCGAGCTAAAAAAGAAAAACAGAATAGATATTCTCTACGTGTTAAAAAGTATCTTTATAAGTACAGTATAGTATGTGGACTCTGCTTTATTATAATACTTTTCTTTTTGTGTTTCGGTTAGTGAAATGTAATAGACATATTCCAGAATTAGTCTAATAATTTGTAGTACTAGGGTGTTGTACCGTGTTAGCCATTATGAATGTAGAGAAAAGCCAAGCAAAATGACACCTTTTATCTTTTATTCACTGACGAAGGGGCCTGAGTTGCCTCGAAAGCTTGCATATTGTAATCTTTTTAGTTAGCCAATAAAAGGTGTCATTTTGCTTGGCTTTTCTCTAATAATTTGGAAATTTGGCTTGATTTTATTTTGGAGAAATTAGGAGAATAGAATTGACATGCTATGCTGTCGAGAATGACCTTTTCTCTTTAAAATTCCTTTAATGATCAACAGTATGGTATATGGGTCTGGAATGAAAAATATGCCTTTTTTAAAATAATGTGTATTTACTTATATGAAATACAAGTAAGAGAACGTACACAGCAGAAACAACAAATTCAATCAGTTCACTGCTTCCCTGTTGATTTAATTTACATGGTCATTGGGTTCAACATAGAATTAGCATTTTTTAAATCTATGTTTCAGTTAAAGAGCACTAGAGTCGTTTTCAGTAGCATCCAACTGAAGGCATGGACTAACCATTGATGAGATGCCACTTAGCTTACTTAAGGCTGGCTAGTAACATGAAACAAACGTTTTTGCGATTTCAGTGTGAACTGATGTCAACACAGCGAGAACATGAAGAGTTCAAACACAGAGCAACTTCACTGGAGTTAGAAATGAGAGACAGAAGTGTCATAGCAGTGTGTCACAGCAGATTATGCGCTTACAGTATATACTTTACACTTAAATTATAGTTTTATTATGTCTTTATCAGCTTCTCTTAGAAATAGATCAAGACAGAGGAAATGAATAATTTAAGTTTTGTTTTTTTTTTTAGGTAAGAAACTACTCATAATAGGTGCAGTTATCACATTTGTAAAACCTCATGAATTATATAATTGTTCATTTTCAATGGGCACATTATTGCCTATTTAATAATCAAGAATTCCAGATAAATGAAACAGCAAAAATTTAACACAGATCTCAATATGGCACAATTAAACCTTTATGAAAAAAGGTTCATTTCAGTCTTGTTGTTGACTTCTAATACAAGATGTTTTTTTTAGGTTTATACAGCTTACATTTAATAGGTGTCACAGCAGTGCTGACATTTGTGCTGCTGCCACACATTCCTTGAGCCCTGCTGTAGGTTCACAGGATTTTCTTACAGGTACTCTGGCTTTGTTTCCCAAATCTTAAAGAAGTGTATTTCGGGTTTATTTGTGACACCAAATTGTCCCATTTTAGTGAGTCAATGCATACCAGAGAATTCAAAATTCTGAGGGATCAGCTTTAAGGCCATGCGACCCTGCATTTATAAAACTGGGCTCAGAAAATGCATAGGGTGGACTGTTTTTGTTTCATATAAAATAAAGCTGTATATATTTTCCATATGAATACAAGTTCATAATATGTAATATAAAATATTCACAAGATTGTATGATGCACACACATTTCTTTTTTCAATGCTTCACTTGTGTGTTCTAAGAATGTCTAACAGTATACTTTTTTATCTTTAAACCTATTTTGCAATGATTTTGTGGTCCTACTCGATAGTAGCTATTTCTGCCATTATTTGAAACATGGCTACCAAATGTGTTTTGAAGCACTTTTATTTATCTACTTTGCCTGAATACATGGGAAATTGTTTGGTAAAAATAAATAAACAATAAAAAAAAGTTATAAATGAAATGAATCAATAAATAAATAACTGAAATAATTTAATTAATTGATTAATTAATTGTTTAATAAATAAAGAGAGAGAGAGGTTGGGAGCATGCGCTGATTACAGCATGTTGCTGCACCCACCACATGGCAAAGCAGCCAGATTGAGTGCAGCTGTGCAACGGGTGGAAGCATAAAAACTGTATTCCAAAATTAAATATCAAGCACTAGCCTGCCATTTGGCAATATGAAAATGCACCTTAACAAAAACAAGACAAGGAAACAAAAATCACATTAGAGTTATTTATATATATATATATATATATATATATATATATATATATATATATATATATACAGTATGTATATATATTGTGGTCCCTGGCCGGGGCTGGAGCCCGGCCGGGACGCCCAGGAGGACCAGAGGAGGGCTTGTGCCTCCTCCAGACCGTGAGGGGGCATCTGTCCTGGTTATGTTGGGGGCCTCGGGTACAGGGTTTGGAAGCCCAGCTCTGTAGGGACCCGTGGCCACCGCCAGGCGGTGCCCCGATGCCGGTATATCCTGTGTGGTCCCCGGCCGGGGCTGGAGCCAGGCGGTGCCCCGGTGCCTGAGGAACCCTGGAGCCCAGCACTTCCTCCACACCAGGAAGTGCTGGGGGGAAGACGACTGGGGACACCCGGACGGCTTCTGGGTGCGCAGCCGGCACTTCCGCCACACTGGGGTGTGGCCAGGACTGATTGCCAGGAAGCAGCTGGAGCCCATCCGGGTTCCCATTTAAGGGGCTGTCTACCTCCAATCAGCAGTGGATGTCGGGTGGAAGTGGACAGAGCTGGAGAGAGGACGGGAGGCAGTCAAGAGAGAAAGGCACAAAGGACTGTGTGGCCTGGACAATTGGGGGATCGGTGCAAGAGGCACTGGGGTTTGTGCATGTGACTTTTGTAAATAATTATTGTAAATAAACAGTGTGTGGTGGAGCCAATGATGTCCGTCTGTCTGTGTCCGGGTCCTAGTTCACTATATATATATATATATATATATATTGTATATTGTATCAGTTCCTTAATTTTTACGACAATATTAAAAATTAAACAGAACAGCATTTGTTTAAGTGTATGACTAGACAAGTAAGAGAAAAGCTAAACAGCATTTTATACTTCTCTTTCCCAAGCATGGTGTTTAGTATTCTCTGGTAAAAGTTTGGTGTATGGATTCTCATTGGATTCTGGCACCGGGATGATTGAGGAAATTAATGGCCAGTATCTGAAATAACATGGAACTCTAAGTTATTGAATATCTAATAATTTAAATCACAAAATCAACAAATCTGCATTTGCTGCGTCACTCATGAGATGACAGAATCCAGGGTGGTTTTGATTTCTTAATTCAGATCTAGGACTTTGGTCACTGCATTTCATGATATTTATATGTGTAAATGACTTCATGTTAATGCATCAGATCTCACATCTGATTTATACACAGATTAAGGTGTAAAACAACCTTTTAAATCTGCAAAAACTTAGACGGACAAGCCCAAGGAAAGCAACTTTCATATTTTGTTTGGGGTCATTTCTATCACAAAAATAAAATGTATTTTGCTCTTTTGAAATCATGTAGGTACAGGAACACACTTCAACTGAAGAGTAATGATTGTTCAAGCTTTATAATGTACTGGTGAGGCCTCATCAGAAGTACTGTGTGCATTTTTGGTCTACCGGCTACAAAAATGACATAGCAGCACTAGAAAAGGTCCAGTGAAGAGCGACTAGGCTGATTCCAGGGCTACAGGGGATGAATTATGAGGAAAGATGAAAAGAGCTGAGCCTTTTCAGTTTAAGCAAGAGAACGTTAAGTGAAGACATGACTGAAGTGTTTAAAATTCTGAAGGGAATTAGTACAGTGGATCGAGATTGTTTTTTTAAAATGAGTTCATCAACATGGGGACACAGTTGGAAACTTGTTAAGGGTAAAATTAGGAAGGTTTTCTTTACACAGAGAACCATAGACACTTGGAATAAGCTCCCAAGTAGCATTGTACACAGTAAGACTTTACAGACTTTCAAAACTCGAGTTGATGTTTTTAGTAGAAGTGGATAGGACTGGCGAGCTTTGTTGGGCTGAATGGCCTGTTCTCATCTAGATTGTTCTAATGTTCTAATTATATAGTAAAACGTCGGCCATGTTAGAAAGAAGACATTTCTGTGTTTATACTTCAACTATACTGTATGTGTTTCATCTCGCTTAATATGTAATTTTACTATCCCCCACACTACCTCCTTATTAAATTCACTTCAAACTGCAGCTCCTCAAAGGGTGGTGCACTTTTAAAAGTAACCTGAGCACAGTGTTTTAAAAAACTATCATTTTCCTTCATTTTACTCTTCAGTGATGTCACCCTATTGCTTGTTCAGTCACTGCCTTTTTTTTTTTCTTTGGAAAGTTTTATTTTCAGTACAGGTAAATTATAAGTCCTTGGCTAAAATTACATGCTAGTTAGTAATAGAGCACCACGTTCACTCCTCCTAAAGCTTGTCAATCTGCCCACACCTTTACCCGCAGCTAGGCGTTACTGATTAAAATTAAAAAAAAAAGTTTCATGAAATGTATATGTGTTTATTATACAAACAAGAGTGGAAATTTCATCATATGTAACAGATTAAGCATATTAGTGACTGGTAATGAATGATGCTTGGCAAGAAATAAGCATGCAATTCAGAATTTGGAACCTAAAGTTTGTTCTTAGGTTATAATTTTTGTGTATTTTAAAATAATAGTGAAAAAACAAGTAGCACATTTTCTATTTGACTTTACCCTGAACAACTGATCTGCAAAAACCTGTATCTTTCTTTTTTATAAGTAATTTTTAATTTAAAATTAATTTATTCATGATCAAACATATTTAATTCAGTTTGGGGTTGGTTCTGCCAGAATCTATTCCAGAGTGTGGTGTGTTACTTATCTCGAATCTATATACAGTATGTATATAGATATACTAATATATATTTATATTATATATATTTATATATTATAATATACATATTTATATATTTTTATATATATATATATATATATATATATAAAACATAAAAGGCGATATCCCTCCCTAGTGTGGTAAGCAGTAATAAATCACGTAGGATAAATAACTTCGCTTTGTTTAATGTCGGCTTACACTGCTTTGAAGCCAGTGACAATAATCAATCTGGGAGTTGGGACCCAAGGTGAAGAGTCTGTCGGTACTGTTGGTGCATTGGAAGGCATTTTCAGGAACAGGTGGTGTTATCTCCCATCTGTACATTGGCTTCAAAGGTGTGCATGGCAATGTTTACTTCATGTTCAGGCCCCCCTTAGACAAACATGCAATTCCAAACAAGGCAACGATGCTTAAATGAGGATACAATTCCATGCAGACTTAACAGATATAAATAGCTCACAGTTACATCATTTCACAGTCTGACTGCATGCTGTCTATTTTTTCCAATCTATCGTATCTCATACTGCTTGGCTAGCAGTTCTATGTGGTGAACCCTTTGCCTAATCTGGCTATGTGTAGCTGTGCATATGAGCAAAAAAAAGCAGATTTATAAGATATATTTGCACAGAGTACACTGTACAGTGACATATTAAACCTATGCTTACACATCCTTAAGACATAAATACCTATGCCTTGGGCGGTGGGAGAAGAACACATCCAGAAAACATTTAAACCCCGCCATTTTATAATGGTGCAAAACACCTGAAGTACCTTGAGAGAACTGATTCCATAGCAAGAAAATCATGAAAATGCAGAGGACCTGTAGGACACCCACACTGACAGAGAGAGAGAGAGTATGGAGACCTCTCACAAACAGTGACCATTCCAGGAAATGAATTAGGTCCTGGTAGCTGCAGGGCAGCTGTGCTAACCACTGCTCAAAATAGTATGTGTGTTATGGGTTGGTTAAATAGATCTTAACCCCTGTTTCATTTTTAGCTGGACATGTGCTCTTTCTCATTTGGAAATTCTGGTTAATGGTATGTCACAACAGCTGAGTAGTGATTTAGTTTCACCTGCTATGATTTTTGACCCATTTACATAACCAAGATGAGACGTCAATGTGACAGAGAATTTCCACATAAAAAGTGGAAAGGATTCTGCCAGGTTATTGCAAGGGATGGAAGGAACTTTTGAATTATGGTGAGATTTATTTAGTGTTCAGGCAAAAGACAGAACACAACAAAAAAGTTGGAAGGTTCAGTGTGGAAGATCATTTCAGTTTGTTTAACTGCAGAGTAATATCACTAAGGTAGCTAGCAAGGCTAATGTGCATTCATGAGTGATCATTATCATCCTGTAAGTTTAGGAAACAATTTTGTCTTACTACTAAATTGTGCTATTTTGGTATGACATTTGGTTGACCTGATGTGCTTTCTACTCCAGGACTGCCAACTACCTCCAAACCAATGACATCATTAAGTTACATCACTTTTCTTCCCTGAAACCTTCAATTACTGCATAAAAATTACTCGAATAAAAATAATTGGAATTCTGTCAAGTTGGCACAAAGTTTAAGTCTGTGAATAGGTGACTTTTTTTTTTTTTACTGTATTAGTGTTTTAGGAAAATATGAAAATGTCCTTTGTAGACCTCCCTCCATGTTTGTGCTTGCCATTACTGCCTGTGTGGGCTCTCTGTTCCCACTTTTTCATTTGAGGCCAAAGTTGTTGTTCTCCGGTAGAGTGAAGCAATTTTTGCATTTGAAAACAGTATTAGGAAAATAATATTAAGAATAGTAGTGTAGAAGAAAAGGTTTCAAGAGCTGCAAATATATACAGTATGTGGCAGTTACTGTATACTGCAGGACTATAAAATATAAAGGGAGGATTTATACAATATTTGGATATAACTCCCTTCAATGAGTTATGGGCAATAAGAAAAGCTTCAGGAAAATGAATTTTTTAACTTCCTTTGGGAAAATAGATCTTTAATTATTTTTAGAGTTTAATAGCTTTGAAAAGAATACACCCACTTTGTCACTAAAAATTCCTCTGGTGATTTTCAATAATAAAAAACCCAAAATAAAAAAAAAAAATTAAGATAAAACAGCTGTCATAACTAGCAGCAATGGTTGCAAGGTAAAAATCAACCATGGATGAAGCGTTAGCTGAAGTGACGTGACTGTAGGAAAAGAATAGATCTGGCATGGATAGCCCAGTTCCTTCACTTAATCTTGCCTTAGTTGCTGTTTTGCCTGGTTACTACTCATCACTGCTACTATAAATGTCAGCTGCTATTTGGCAATCCATTATGATATTCAACTAATTATAAACCTAGGGTAATTATTAAATAAAATCTTAGGATTTTTATAACTAGTTCAATGATATTGGTAAAAGAAAATGTAATTAAGATATTATACTATCTAGACCTCAGATCTCACACTGTGCACAATGCTATTTCTAATCAAACAGGAGTTAGACAAACATAATGATGTAAATGATTTTTATTTTGTAAATATCTTTCTTTATCCTTTATTTATCTCACATGCTCGATCCTGATAATAAATACACAAACTGCACATGTAATCTTTTAAAACTGGAAATATGCTAGAAATCAGCATAAAATTGCTTTCACTTTCAGCTTAGAGGACAAAAATGTATATTTGACACAAATTCAAAACTTTTTTTGTTTGAGTTTTTCATTTTGGAAAAGAAGACCATTTAATATCAGATTATATCTAGCATCCTTGGTTTGAATTTTTGAGATTTCACACCACGTTCCAAAAAAACTTCATGTTAAGTTAGTTAGTTAGTAAATCAAAATATTCCCTGAAGGTGGATGTGTGAGTGAGTGTAATTTGTGATGGACTGGCACTCATTCCAGTGCCAATTGCTGCCAAGTAGACTCCAGCCTTGCAAAACGCTGTATTGTGTATTGTCAGGTCATCGTTTTATGGAAATGCTGAAAATCATTTGTTAATCATAATACTTACTTAAAGTAGCTGAACAATTGGCAGAGAGAATACTAATGTTGGAGTAGGAAATGGACTTTTGAGTGTTGTTACCAAAATCAAAAGGTACCAGGCTACTAAGCTCAATATGCAAAGAGAAAAACTCTAAAATGAGGACACACACAAGAGATTCAAATCTTTTATTTAAATCACACACATTAACTACCTCTGCAAAATGTTTAGTCTTGTTTGTAGAATCTTTGACAACTAGGGAGATCCATGTGCTGACTTTGATACTGAATTCTGATTGTCACACGGTAGCTATGGAAATAGCAACCATGCACCAATACCAACTAAAATGACGGCACCCATAAAAAAATAAAATCACCATGTGCCAAGATGTGATATATTTTTAGGTCATTCAAAATAACATTAAATCAACAAATTACTTAAATAAATAGATGTTTTGCGTTTCAAAAGAGTGGAGAAGAAATCTGGAAAATATATAGAAAAACTAAAGTATAATGATGTAACATAACCCTCACTTAGAATCTGTGTATTATTAACTGCAAGAGTAGTTTATTTAGATATCAATCTACCCGCATGTATCCCATTTCATTTTTTGAAACAGCTATGAAACAAGTAGCTGACAAGAGTCCAGTATAGCAACTAACATGAAGTTGTAAATTTATGTTAGATAAAGAATGCAAGATGGTTTAGGGACAAACTGAAGTATATATTTTAAACTGTGGTTCACAGACTTTTTCAGTGTCTACTAGCTCTTAAGTCACCTATTTATTGTGATTCAAATCAGCATCATCTTTGAGGTTATTTTTGCTTTCCTAGTTTGTTAAAATAGTGATTGTTCAGAGATTTGTGAAATTACATTTGCATTAGGTAATCTTACATCTATTAACTCTTTGCTTTTAATGAATACACAGTATTTCTAGTACCCTGGAAGATCAGACTTTGTGTCATTGCTACAAGTCATATCAGCAGGAAAATACATATTTTCAATCTAAAGAAGGCAATGTGTTTTGACAAGTTAGTGTAACATCAGCTGAGATCACAAGAAGAGTAGTGAGAAATTGCACTATATTTTTGCCCTCCCAAAAGATATTGTTTTTTTATTTGTGTTTGATCAACAAAGTTTAACCAGCCCTTATCTTAACAGTCATTAAAGTGGCAACATTTGTAATGAAAGCAGGTCTGTTTGCGTGATTTTAATAGAGTGCTGGTGTAACTGGTAGCAAACGGCAGTCGTTCTAAGCATATTGCACAACTCTGTTCATTTTTTATTATTATTATATATTTATTTTAAAGCATATCTTAAATCAGTGTCAAAAGGCATTAATCTGCATAACCACTGCAGTTAAACTTTTGTTGCTTTGAAGTATATTCCTGCATACTGCGCAGGGTGTTTTCAAAAAAGATTGCAAGTGAAGGTGATGGTGCTTAAATTGTGATAACATCTCAATACACACTGTAGTTTTCATCATGGATATATGCTTAAAAAACAACTAATAGTCTTAAGACAGGAAGGCAGGTTGAATGGTTACTCAAAATTTTCTCCTGTGACTCTGTGTAAATTCAGAATATAGACGCATTGGTATTTGGTTTGAACTAAAGTGTCAGACTTGCAGAACAATTACATGAACTTTTTAAAGACTTGCTTTATATTCTGCAGACTGGGGAATGTACTGTAAACATTTTTGTGCCCATTAGTATGCATTTATTTTGATTTTATGAGTATTTATTTCATGAGTATCTTTCCCTGAGCAAAAGAAGTAGTGTTTTGCTAACTCTTTTTAACAGTTAAAAAATAAATGTGTGAAACAGTGTCAAATATGTTAAACACTAAAACAGAAACTGAAAATAAAATTATAGTTATGTGAAATGTTGTTACAATTAAACTGCCTCATAATGGAGTGTTAAACTGCATACTCATATCTATGTACTCGCTGGAGCATTCCAGGGTCATATTACTTTTCCAAAATGTACTTTGCAGATATGCTTATGTCTGCCAGATTAATTTTGTATTTCACACTTCTTTTTCTTTTTCCTAAATACAAAGTGGTTTCTCCTATTGGGTCTGTACCATACATTATACATTTTATATGTTTCTTCTTGAACCTGAAATACTTGACTAATAATTTTTAACTTCAGATAAAACAGCTCTTGCAGCCTTTGCCATGTTTTTGTTGTTGGCATTACCCACAATTCTGGCTCATTTTATCTTTGTCCAAAACTAAACTAAACCAAAAAGGTCAGTTTGATTGGTTAAAGCTGCACAACTGAAGTGTGTAACATTAAAGCAGCATTAGCTTAAACGCAGATTCAATTTAGTGTTGACCTGTCGACAAGGTTGGTAGTAAATGTTCATTTTAACATCATAACAAAGGCAAGCACACAAGCTCAAAGAAACTTGCAAAAAGTCCAAAATGCTGGAGTGGGAAGGCTAATATTGTAATAAAATAAGATTTAGAAAGTTATGATTAAAAACATGATCAAAGTAAAACAGAGCTTAAGAGCACACGGAAATTGACTCAGTGACAGAAATTCGCCCAGAGCCTAAGTGCAAAAGGTGACCAAGAGCACGACAGCAGCCTCAGGTAATGGCTGAATACTTCATTTAATTAGAGTCGCTAGACAACAACAAAATAAGGGAGTGGACAAAAATAATGGCTAGCTTCTTATAACAAAAAAGTCTGAGTTTTTAACATGTTATTTACCCGACGTCTGTGACCTGATATTTACCAGATGTTGACTCTAGCGTTGACTCTTTCTCTCCCTAGAAATCTGAAAGAAATTTATCAGAAGGATTGACTAGAATTAACCCTAATGGGTTAAATATTATTCTGCATTTGCATTTTCAAATGAACTTTCTAAGCAATAGTGTAGTTCTTAATTTATGCAAAGCCATTTACAGGAACATGATCACTCCTAAAGAAATTAAATTTTAAGAGATGCTGTGAGAAGACTAATCTTGAGAGTAGTCTGACAGGACATCTACATTGTGCACTGCACCTTACTTCTTAGCACCATATCCAGTCCCACACAGGGTTGCTTTTATAGCAAACTAGTGACAATAAATTGTATGAAATGGTTTCAAGAAATGTTTAAATGTTTAGAGAAGGGCTGTTAGCAAAGTGATTGTGCAAAAATAATTGCACACTTTTTTTCATTTTTTTTAAGTGAAACTTTGTAAACTACAAAGCACAACTGAATTAAAAGTCAGTTGTCTGTTGGTGAAGGTCTCATTCAAGGAAATGTCAACTTTTCTGTTACTTCAGCATAACACCAAAATGTACTTGTAACTATTTCATACTTCTGTAACATATTTCTGCACTATAGATTAATTACTGTTTTTATTGTATTATTCAAATAATTATGCTGCATGTAGCATGCAGCTATAATTAGATTAACATTTGGCTGCTAATGCAATCAGTTGTTTTACTGTATCATTCAGGTTAGTAAGCAATTCATGGATAAACACACATTAATGTTCAAGAAGCACTTTTGTCAGGGTGGCACAAACAGGTGTTGTTTCCACCTCATGGAGCCAGTGATCCAGTGGCCAGATGTTGTCTGTGCTGGGTTTTTATGTTCTCTCGGTTTCTGCACTGGTCTTCTTCATACAACCTCAAATAAAATGCTGGATAACTTAATTGTTGCTTACATATTGGCACCTTGTGACTGTGTGTGTGCGTCAGTGGGCCCCACAATGGACTTGTGCAATGCCCACGGCTGTTTCTTCCCCTGCACCTAGTACTGCTGGGAAAAGGTTGCATCCCCCATAACCCAGAATAGAATCAATATATAATTAAGCAGGTTTGAGAATGTCATGTAAATACTTTTATCAAATGCATCTTTAAAATATGATTTATTGTGTTAATATTTCCCTAACAAAAGGTTAACTGATTATCTCATGGTCACACAGGAAGTTGATAAGCCAGTCAGCCAGTCAGCCAGCAGCTTTGTGGTTTTCAATTCCACTCTCTTAGCTACTGTGAATTTCTGCTACTAACTCAAATGATGGAATCATTTTGTACTCCTCTAGATGGCACTGCGTGTTCAATTTGGTATTTGACAATTTGAAATATGCATATGGGGCTTATTTAAGTTATTTATTACTCTGCTGCAAATAATTACAAAATCTGTCTTTGGTCTGAGTTTTTGTACGTTATATATGATATATCCCTTTATTGACACATAGTATATAGCCAAGTTAACACCTTCCAGCCCTGGAAGGCTGCAGTGGTTGCAACCTTTTGTACCAACCAGTTTCCCAATTATGGACCATTTAATTTCTTTTATTGAACATATTTTAATCAGATACTCCTTGTGTTTGTCCTCATCCTAATGTGCCAGAAATTTTATTCAGTCTATATTTTATTTTTCTGAGAAAGTCAACAAAATTAGCCAGGAATGATTAGCACTCCTGAATCTCTTTCTTTTTTTTCTTCTCAATTATGTGAATGAAAAGATTTAAATATAGTTAATTAGATGTTACTCATGTTGTTTAATATGAATGGTTAATTGCCTTCTTGGAATTATAAATGACCAACTGAATTAAGATGAAGCTAAAAAGATAGAAAATTAAGAGAGTCCTGTGTGGGGAAATTGAAGTCAGCATTAATTTAAAGAAAAATAAAAATAATTTTATTAGTTGTAAGGCAGCAAATAGAGAGAGATACAGTGTTAGTCATCTGATAGAATGATGGGTTTGACTAATAAAAAGAGTGACGTTTGGTTAGAACAAATACCTGCAGCCACTGTGGCCCTTACAGGCCTAGATACAAACCTTAGGCTTATAAACACATCTGAACCATTAAATAAAAAGTCTGCCTGTATTTTTGTTCTTAGCACTGTTTAATTTTCACATATACTCAACTAGCTATTAAAAGTCACTTACTTTTGACCATTTGTGTAAGACACACTATTGTAAAGTGACTTTTTTTAACTATGGACAAGACTCAGTTATTTTAAATTTCTTTCTTTCTTCCTTTCAGTAGTGTGATCAAAAACAGGGAACCTATTTCATTCATAAATACTATACGTCAGCATGGAGCGAAGATCATGTTAATGTAAAAGTTTAAAAAATGTTAACGAAAAAACAGCAATAAAATAAAAAAAGAACAAATTTTGTTTTTCATCAGAAAACATACTTAACTTTGTGACTACTAAACTACAGATTTCTAGCAAAAAGACCCAGAAAAAGTGATAAAATGAATCCTGTTGAATCACTCTGCAAAATGGAAAAAAAATAATTCAATATCTGTTTATAGCTTGCCTAACATGACAGTTCGATCCAAAACTGATCTCTGATTCCTAAAACTCTTGAACTTTTTTGAAAAATATAAAGATTTTCATCATGTGATGCTGTCATTTTCAAAATCCGCCCCTTTCCATGTCACTTATTTTTAATTGCTTTGAATAATTCTTAAAACCTTGTGGTCGTAACGGTTTTCATTTTAATCAGTTTCTTAACGTTAGCTTAATACATAAGCAGGAATAAATACGGTACCTTTACTAGAGAGTTACTGAGTTTTTAGGATGTTTTGTTTTTAGGCCTATAACCATTATAATCAATTATCTCACTTTGCAATTAAATGTATGTATATGTGTGTTTATATATATATATATATATATATATATATATATATATATATATATATATATATATATATATATATATATATATATATATATATTGTCAAGGATGCCAGGGGCATCGTCCCGGCCAGGACACCTTGAGGGACCGGAAGAGGGTCTATGCCCACCCTGGATCACGTGGGGGCCACCATCCTGGTTGCTTTGGGGGCCACGGGTAGGGGGCTTGGAAGCCCAACCATGTAGGGACCCGTGGTCACCGCCAGGGGGCACTCCAATGCCTGTGTGTGTGTATATATATACATATACTGTATACTGTATATACAGCATAGGCACACACACAATGTACAAATATGTTTGTATACACTGTGAATATAGCCGATAAAAAGTCAATTTTAAAAAATCTAAAATATTCTTTAATGCAAAATATGCAAATTGAAGCCACATTTCTGTGAAAGGCTGAAAATTCCTAGCTGTGAATCTCCTTTTGTTAACAGCAACAGGGACGTGAGCGTCTTTTTATTTCTTTTGCTTTTTCCATCATTTTATTGGTCATAGCTTTTGAGAGCTGGAGTTTATCCACTATTCATCTCTGCTTTGATTAAGAAAATAATTTACACTCCTTATCATATAGGCTGGGAATTGTAGATGATAATCTAAAAATAGTGGGCAGTGTTTATTAACTTCTAAGTACTACTATGGAATTTCTGCAGAAATTTTATAGTTATTCCTTCATCTGTTTCTTATTTCAGTTTGGTGTCTGGTGGCTGATTTCTTTTCTGGCAGCATTAGGTTCATCACAGGGCACATGCACAGACCCAGTCGTATAGAGTTAACTTAAAGTAGAATTTGTTAATTAATTAAATATGCATATACTATATTTGAGATGTGGCTAGAAAAGCACAACATGCAGGAAAAAAGTTCTGGGATGTGATACCTGGAGTTCTGAGGCAGCAGCCATAGCCACTGTTCAACCTTACTTTCTGTGTTGCATTCATAAATTATATGATGTCCCAGCTATACCAGTACTTTTGATGACATCATCTAAATCACACATTTTCCAGGTAATATTCTTCAGAACTGTCACATAAGTATATCTAATGTGATAAACGAAAATCTTTTTAATTAAACAAACATGGGGTACATAAGTACAAAAACGTATATATGACTCAATTTAGGGTTACAACATTACAAGCTAATATTCTTTTAAACAATAATAACTGTACTATCACTAATTTGTCATGCTTTGGCTGGCTGAAGTTTTGCTCCATTGCCTAGCAACAATATGTTGTTATGCTGCTTATAGTTTTTTTAGATTTCATTTGTTTAATAAGAGAATGTCTTGGCTTTGGCCAATGCTTAAACTTCAGTTTTCATTTTTGTGTTCTCAAAAAATGATTTCGTGTCTCCTAGCCTTCTGGTTAGTGTCATTGATGACAATTCTTGCTCAGTCCTAAAATATCACATTTTAGTGAACAAACCTTGCCTATATGATCACAAGCAGCCTCCTAATTCAATGTGGAGAAACAACCTTTCATCATGTGCTGCATACAACCTGGTGATAATCTGAACAGTGAAAGCGCTGTTAGAAGTGCAGATTATGCTAAGAACCAAAAGACCTCATAACTAGAGGTGCTAAATGAAATAACTCTCCTCAGCATTGTAGCTAGATCTTTAATATGGGTGTTCTTTAGTAAGATGCATACTGAAAACATTAGACAAAATGCAGGCAAGCATTTTCTAATTAAACCTCTGTGCAAGGCATTGATTTGTCTGCTTTTTAACATTAACTGCAATCTTTGAAAACTACAGCAGAAAAGTCTTTCCTTTGCAGAAATGCAATGATATTGGTATTGTCGTACAATTAGAAAATGCTGTAATTTATCAGTTTGTCTGATTTAGAGTCTAAATTAACTTGAAATTGATACCTTTATAAGCCCAATATTTTCTCTTTATCTAGGACAGCAAAGAGCAGACAAAACCTGTATTGTAAATTCCAAAAGTCTGATAAAGGACATGATTCAAACTGTTCCTGACCCTGCAGCCAACATCAAGGTAAGCATAATGGCCAGCTTTTGGGTTGCTTTCTATATTTTACTATATTTACCCAAATTCTAATGATGGTATAGAGAGTCTTTTACAAAATGAATGTGTGGTCTGTCTTTAAATGAAGAGTATACAGCTGTGCTTGAAAGTTTGTGAACCCTTTAGAATTTTCTATATGTCTGCATAAATATCACCTAAAACATCATCAGATTTTCACCCAAGTCCTAAAAGTAGATAAAGAGAAACCAGTTAAACAAATGAGACAAAAATATTATACTTGGTCTGCGGTGGGTTGGCACCCTGCCCAGGATTGGTTCCTGCCTTGTGCCCTGTGTTGGCTGGGATTGGCTCCAGCAGACCCCCGTGACCCTGTGTTTGGATTCAGCGGGTTAGAAAATGGATGGATGGATATTATACTTGGTCATTTATTTATTGAGGAAAATGATCGAATATTATATATTTGTGAGTGGCAAAAGTATGTGAACCTCTAGGATTAGCAGTTAGTTTGAAGGTGAAATTAGAGCCAGGTGTTTTTAATCAATGGGATGACAATCAGGTGTGAATGGGCACCCTGAGTTATTTAAAGAACAAGGATCTATCAAAGTCTGCTCTTCACAACACATGTTTGTGGAAGTGTATCGTGTGTGGTCCGACGCCCAGGAGGACCGGAGGAGGGCTTGTGCCTCCTCCAGACCGCGAGGGGGCATCCGTCCTGGTTATGTTGGGGGCCTCGGGTACAGGGCTTGGAAGCCCAGCCCTGTAGGGCCAAGACGACAGGGGACACCCGGACGGCTTTCGGGTGCGCAGCCGGCACTTCCGCCACACTGGGGTGTGGCTATGACTGATTCCCGGGAAGCAGCTGGAGCCCATCCGGGTTCCCATATATGGGGCCGTCTCCCTCCAGTCAGCAGTGGATGTTGGGTGGAAGAGGACAGAGCTGGAGAGAGGACGGGAGGAGGCCAGGAGAAAGGCATTGGACTTGTGTGGCCTGGACAGTTGGGGGAACGGTGCAGAGGCACTGGGGGTGCACGTGAGCACAATTTGTAAATATTATTGTAAATAAACGGTGTGTGGTGGAACTATGTTGTCCGTCTGCCTGTGTCCGGGTCCCAGTTCACACATGGCACAAACAAAGGAGATTTCTGAGGACCTCATCAGGCTGGAAAAGGTTACAAAACCATCTCTAAAGAGTTTGGACTCCACCAATCCACAGTCAGACAGATTGTGTACAAATGGAGAAAATTCAAGTCCATTGTTACCCTCCCCAGGAGTGGTCGACCAACAAAGATCACTCCAAGAGCAAGGCGTGTAGTAGTCACAAAGGACTCCAGGGTAACTTCTAAGCAATTGAAGGCCTCTCTCACATTGGCTAATGTTCATGAGTCCACCATCAGGAGAACACTGAACAACAATGGTGTGCATGACAGGGTTGCAAGGAGAAAGCCACTGCTCTCCAAAAAAAAAACATTGCTGCTCGTCTGCAGTTTGCTAAAGATCATGTGGACAAACCAGAAGGCTATTGGAAAAATGTTTTGTGGACGGATGAGACCAAAATAGAACTTTTTGGTTTAAATGAAAAGCATTATGTTTGGAGAAAGGAAAACACTGCATTCCAGCATAACAACCTTATCCCATCTGTGAAACATGGTGGTGGTAGTATCATGGTTTGTACCTGTTTTGCTGCATCTGGGCCAGGGCAGCATGCCTTTATTGACGGAACAATGAATTCTGAATTTCTAAATGAAAATGTCAGGACATCTGTTAATGAACTGAACCTCAAGAGAAGGTGGGTCATGCAGCAAGACAACGACCCTAAGCACACAAGTCGTTCTACCAAAGAATGGTTAAAGAAGAATAAAGTTAATGTTTTGGAATGGCCAAGTCAAAGTCCTGACCTTAATCCAATCGAAATGTTGTGGAAAGACCTGAAGCGAGCAGTTAATGTGAGAAAACCCACCAACATCCTTGAGTTGAGGCTGTTCTGTACGGAGGAATGAGCTAAAATTCCTCCAAGCCGTTGTGCAGGAATGATCAAAAGTTACCGGAAACGTTTAGTTGCAGTTATTGCTGCAAAGGGAGGTCACACCAGATACTGAAAGGAAAGGTTCACATACTTTTGCCACTCACAAATATGTAATATTGAATCATTTTCCTTAATAAATAAATGACCAAGTATAATATTTTTGTCTCATTTGTTTAACTGGTTTCTTTTTATCTACTTTTAGGACTTGAGTGAAAATCTGATGATGTTTTAGGTCATATTTATGCAGAAATATAGAAAATTCTAAAGGGTTCACAAACTTTTCAAGCACAACTGTAAGTTAAGGTCAGCTGCTTTCATTCTTTGATACTACTTTTCCAAGAACTTGTTATTTAATTATACACTAGCCATGGTATTTGTCAATAATTTAAAAAATATTTCATATCTCTTACCCTACGTGTGGCTACAGTGGCTTTTTCGATATCCGCGTGTATCTGAACCTCTCCTGACTGGAACTCCTTCTCCTAGAGTGCGTAACCATAAAGCCTGCTTCTCAGATTTTGTGATTAAAACAATTCCAGATTTTAAAGCTGACTTTCTCAGCAAGCCTCCAATGACTATTCTCCTTCTCGTTTGTGTCTCACACTCTCACTTTCTAATTCACTCGCGTCACCAAAGCCAAATTGACCACTGGCCATACATGCAGAACTTAGTGTTTTATTATATAGTAGACAATTTATTGGACATTATATCATTTTAAGTAATATCTCATCGACATATATGTATATATTATTGGATATATTACCATTTATGGTGTTAATTTTTATGTCTTTACATCTATAATTAACAAATTTTTGGGGTTGTTGATTGCTTAAATGTTATTAATGTGTGCATTTACAATTTTCAGTTTGTGTCTGATGTGTTCAATTGGGTTTTCCCTTATCTAGAGAAATTTTTAAAAACTTTCCTTACTGTGCATGCTGTACATATAGTTTGGTATAATGGTCTGAGCAATATATGGTCTCATTTGTAAGGGCATGCATGAGATAGAAAATTGTGGTATAATGAGAAAATAAAAGCAGTTGAATCAATAAAAGTGATTACACACAATGTCTGTACAAAATTTTCCTGTCCATATACTCTGCTGTTTTTGTGTCATCCCTAAGACACCACTATAAAACTGATTGGTGATTCTGTATAAACTCTGAATGACTGTGTGTGGCGGTTTTAGTGAGTTTAATGACACTGGGAAAGAATCACAAAATGCACAACCTAGGCAGTGACAAAATGAAATAATATTAGACCCCAAATTAGAAAAAGTTGGGATGGCATGGAAAATAAAAAATACTTAAATTTACTTTGACTTATATTTCATTGTAGACTATATGATCACAAGATACTCAACTGTTTGTCTGGTCAACTTCTCTTCATTTGTTAATACGCATCCCTTCCTGCATTTCAGGCCTGCAACACATTCTAAAAAAAAGTTTGGACAGTAAAGCATTCACCACTTTGTAATGTTACCATTCCTTCTCACAATACTTAAAAGACATTTTGGCATTGAGGATACCAAGCAATGACACATTTCCTCCCCCACACTATGCGACTCTTCAATTCCACCCGGGGGAGTAAATGCGAACATTAATTTTATTTTAATTCTTTTCATTTTATTACTATTTAATTTAATATTGTTTCTTTGTATCAGTATACTGCTGCTGGATTATGTGAATTTCCCCTTGGGATTAATAAAGTATCTATCTATCTATCTATCTATCTATCTATCTATCTATCTATCTATCTATCTATCTATCTATCTATCTATTTCAGGTGTTATTTTGTTCCATTCTTTCTGCAAACACATCTCAAAATGTGCAACCAGTACAGGGTTGTTGTTGCATTTTTAATTTCAAAATTCTCCACACATTCTCTATTGGGGACAAGTCAGGTATGCAGAATGTGGTTTTGTATTGTCTTGTTGAAAAATGCTTGGATGTTTCAGGATAAGATTTTGTCTTAAGGCAGCACATGTTGCTCTAAAGGATTGTACTTTTCTGCCATCGCAGATGTATAAATTATCTTTGCCAAGAACACTGACCAAACCTAGGCCATGACAGACACTGATTTTTGGACTTGCTGCTGATAACAGTCTGGATGGTTATTTTTGTCTTTGGTCCAGTCTGCATGGCATCCATCTCTTCCAAACAAGGTCTGGAATACTGCTTTGTCTGACCAAAATACACGTTTCCACTGTGTGATGGTCCATCCCAAATACAAATGTCAGGATCTGTGGAAGGTGGGCATTTTTAAGTGCTAAACCTTAGGCAGATACTTTAGTTAGAAACATTGTTATAGAATCTGTTTCTTCTTTTTCTTTGTATCCTCAAACAAATCTTGCAGTGGTTGTAGGCCTGTTGTTATCCCTCCGGTAGGCAGGGGTTTGCCTACACATCACTTCATTTGGGTGGATTCAGCATAATGCTTGGCACACAGCAAATCCAAGTTTCACCTTCTGGATCTATCTTAATTGTTTTTTTAAATAATTCTAATCCGAGGTTGGCTGAATTCACAGATTTCACAGGTACGGCACCTGCAGATATAAAGGGCTGACCGTATATATATTTTTGATCATTTGATGCAGTGTTGCTTCTTTCCTGGAGTTAAAATTTTGGTAACCTTGATCATGTTTATTAGTTCATTTAACAAAAATTAAACTGAGTGTAACTGAAGCCTATAGTGCCTGCCATCTCACACAAGGCCATTTTATTATTCTCCATTATATTTGATCCACAAAGACAAAAATCTAGTAATAGATAAAAAAGCAACAATCTTGATAAAAATGAAAGCAATAAGCCCTGACTACCTTAACGCCCCTTAATTAACTAAATCATTAAGAAAAGTTGTTCTTTATTTGTTTATTTAGAATTCATCCATAAACAAAGACGTCAAGGTATGTTTAAATGGTGATGTAACGACAGCACGGTCATAAAAATAAATAATAGGAAAAATCAAAGAATAAGATGCAAAATGAATCAGGAATGACAGAATGCACAAAGCTTTGTTGGACCTTTACTCATCTCTGTGAGACATTCTGCGAAGGCTGAATTCTCCAGTCAATCTTTTGTTATGTTTATGTCTGACCTTTTTTAAAAAAATTAAGTGTGTTTTCTTAATCTGTGTGGCTATATCGATGCCATCCATTAAGGCTTGGCATGATGGTATCTAGTTAGAGTGGGCTGTGATGTCAATATATTGTGACTATTTTAAAATGTCAGTACAATGTTAGCATTTAAAAAGAGTAAATTGCATGTAAATGTGTGTATGCATAGTGTTTTAAAATTTTTTTTTTTGCCATACACATTTTCCTGTTTTTTGGTGTACATATATTTTCATGTTTGGAACCATGCAAAGTTTTAGAAATGTGACATGTTTTCACTGTGACTCTCACGAGGTAAAATGGAATGATAATGAAGATGATAAATGATGATCTTAGTAAAATCTTTCAATTTTTTGTGCAGATCTTAGGAACTTATGATTATTGTAGAGCACAGAAAATATAATCTTGCTGTTTTCTTTTGTATAATCGTATTGTTTTCTTTTGTGTGGTGCATACAGAGATGCAAATCAAACATTTAACAGGTCAGGTATCAGGTAACTCATCTTCAGTTTTGAGTGCTTCATTTGCTCCAACTACCTTTCCTGGTTTTGCTTGTGTGGCTCTTTGTCACTAATGAATCCTTCTGTGCCTTGAAGATGTGGTGGAACTGCACTGCAAGGTTTTAATAATTCTGGAAGTGTTCTCTCTAGGGTTTCAGACTTTCTGTGACAGAACACACAAAGGTATCATCCGTGCTTGATGACGTTAGTTCCTTTAACTTAGCCGTTGAGTTAATATAATGTTGTGTACAGGTTTCAATACTCCTGACAGTATACTGCCTCTTCAAGTTCTTGTGCAACATTGTTTTAAAATGCATCTTGTTCATTCTTTAGATGTTGACATTCTTCCTTGTAGAGTTTTTATACTGTGCCAAGTTAGTAAAACTTGCACTGTTTTTTGGTTTATCATTTCCATGCTTATGTCCAATATTTTTTTATGTTCATGTTAGTTACTTTAGTAGCTTGTTCAGCTTATTTATTTACATCCTCAAGTTGGTCAGGGCAGCAAAGAGGTTTATGAGCATAAGTTGGAAATTTGTATTACTGCTTGATCTTTGAATCTTGACCACTCTCTGTACGTGGTGGTGACCAATTTGTGACATGGTCACTTTAATCAGACATTCAGCTGGTGGTCCTAGCTGTACTCTGCTCCCCGCATCATCCAGAAAGTCATATGTGATGTTCTAAAATGCCTACAGATGATGAAATAGTTGAGAATTGACACACATTTTCCATTTGGTGTTTCTGTGAATTGTGGAATAGATTGTTTCCAGTGACCAACTCATTCACTGAAGAAAAGGACAGTAGGCATAAGCCATGCCTATTCATTTCACCAATGCCAACATTGACCAGCTTCTTTTCCCAGACTTGTATGTTGCTCCCAATGTGTGTGTTCAGATCATCTATGACTAGAGTGATTTTCTTTTTGAGCAGTGAATGCATACTGCTATGAATAGAGATCATCATTCACTTCATCAGAAATGACTGAGTCAGTATACAATATATCTGACAATGATGTGCATCTTTGCTGTTCCTGAAAGCAGCAATACCGTCAGATGAGTTGAGGTTGGTTGGAAGATAATGCCAATCTTGAATGATGTTTGAACAAGTACTAAGCTGACTTCCTCTATGTGTTTCAGCCACCAGAATATCACAATAGCATCCATTTATTGCTACTGGGAATTTGGTCATACATACTTCCCAATTCTGTTTGGTGTCATTTTAATAATACTGTAACAGAGATTGCATAATTAATTAGTTCACAGATGATTGTTTTATGACTTCCAGCTTGGAAGGTGGTCCAAACATTCCATATGATAATTTTAAATAGTAAACTTATTGATAAATACTCACTTATGAACAGTCTTAGCAGATCTTAGGTAGTACTCATGTAAAACAAAAGTCATCTTCAATCAAGCTGCTTGCTTGGTCTGTTAGTTTAGGAAGTACAGTGCTAAACAAAGATCGATCTTATACATAAATGTAATGTAACAACATACAAGTAAAATTACAGTTCAAACTAAAATCAAGAAAACAAATTCATACATGAAAAAATGATGCAATTCATTTCTTAAAAATATCTTCAGTTTGACATCCAAAAAAAAGTAACATACAAAGAAGTTGTGAGAGATTTAGAGTGCTTTCTCAATGAGGACATATATAAATGGACAATATGGCTGATACCTGACTTGTTTTCAGCATATTATCTTCAGTTTTTGTAGTACAACTGTTGAATAGTGCTTTAAAGTTTGCTGTTAGGGTTAGGGTTGGGGTACCATTATCAAATACAATAAAGGAACTGATGATGACAATTGCTGATGCATTCAGTGATTAATATAATCTTCTCGTTTCAAAATGATTCCCTGTCTTAGGTTAAGTTAACATGAAATTTAGAGTCTCTCTTTAACCTAACTTACATCTTTTTGATTTGTTTCATGAAGAGCAGTATGTAAGGGCAAGTAACAAGTGTATTGGAAAATATTCAACATACAAAAATGTGCCCTGTTCTTTACATACTATTGTGAAACATACTGTGTCAATTCACATAATATATGCACTTTATTTAAAGAATTTATAATAATAAAATAAAAATCCTCAAGTAATGTACTTCATTTTAAAAAGTCAGTTTGTTCCAGAGTTTTAGCACTGGAGTGCTAACAAATGTTAGGTGAAAACACTGCATAGTATCATTTTATTCAAAAGCTATTGGTGCTTTCTATGCACCAGCAGCATAGGAAAATATCTTATGTTTTGCAGAATTACACAGATTTCATTTTCATTGTTTCATGCTTCTCCATAAGGTGTTCCTATTTATAGAAACAGGATATTAATACTGGATGCCATGCCTGCTGCTAAAAGATGGCAGAGTGCATCAAAATTCCTTGCTCTCATTTCCTCCGACTAACTGAAGTGGCCAGATAAAAAAACCCGACAGTCTGTTTTACAGAATGCAAATGAAATAGTTGAGAAATACCGAAATGTGCACTAAATTTAGGTCATCATTTTTAAATTGTACAAAATATATTTTCCCATATGCTTAATGTAAGTTTTGAGCTTTACCTTTGGATCTTTGTACCTTATTTCCTGTTTTTTTAAGGCTTTTTGATTGTAAATGTGTACATAATTGAAAGTGGCATTAACCACAGACAGCAGATGGTGTGTGTATTCAACAATTGAGTATATCCTGTGTCAGATAACATTTCCTGATTTTAACGGCATGCTTTTTTTCAAATATTTTTGACAGACTGTACACATATAGTTTATGACTCTAAGCACAAAAATATTTTTGTAGATAACCGAAAACATCTGATATAAATACTGCACATATTTGAAAAAGGAAGCTGCTTAAACCGTTCTTTGAAATTATTTTTCTTTCATTATAATTAATTTAATGTAACTGTTTCAAATCTGTTGCAATAACAAATTGCTATAAGGTCATACTGTATATGGAGTAATGAAACAGATTCCAAATTAGCAGTAGGGCTCAAAAATCTTATATGCTTTTAAAATGGATTACAAACAATCACCAAAACATTTTAAATAAATTGGTAAGAAGTTAGTAAATATAAGTAATATATGTGTCCAACACAAAGATTCATGCTTATCAGGTTAATTAAATCCAACCACAAAGACAAAGGAATGGGACAGAGGCTCAGAACAGAAGGAAAGGTGCGTGCATCTGTGACAGTCTGAGTGGACTCTGTGGTCCTTGGTGCATCCAGGAGCCTCTTGAAACCTGAACTGTCACAAATGGTGCCAGCGGTGGGATATGTCATTGACAGTGAGGAACAAAGAGCAGAAGAAGAGAGCAGTAAGTGAGATTGGTGCTAGACTGTTTTACAAACCCACCCCCTCAAGCCAGAAGAGGACTATTTAGAGTTTTGAACTTTTAATGAAATACTGTATTTATTTACTACTGATTTTATTCTTATTTTAAAGTTTGTATTCATTTAGTGTCCTGATTTTTTAAGGAGCCTTGGGTTTTGTTGTATTGAGGGGTTTGTTTTAGTGCTTTGATTGTTTTAGTGCAGTGATATGGCCATGCCACAGAACTTGGCCACCATTTGCACTGGGTTTGAAGGAATGTTTAGCCTTCCTGTGCAACTGGCAGCTGGAGGGAGAAAGTATGTGATATGAGGTCCGTGGTGAAATCTAATTTTTAAATAATCAGTTCCCAGACAGTGCAGCCTCCAAATAGGTGTGGGTATGCCTATGTCGCTACTACTCCAGGGTTGATAGGGGTGCTAGGCTGAACACCCATTCACATGCAAATGCGAGCAGATCTGTCATGTGCCTCACTCAAATCTTGTTATAGATGGAGGACAACAACAGCACCCAATCAGGCAGTATATAAGGGAGCCTGCATGGCAGAGAGGGGAAAAACAAAAGGATAGAGAAGAGAACAGGAATAAAAAGGAGAGAGAGAATGTTTGTTACAGGAAGAGGAGAGAGGCAGGATGGTGAGGAGCCCATGTCATGAGGAAAGGAGGTAGATGGTTGGGACTATGCCCAGATATAGAAAGCAGCAGGCCTGTGCTCAAGTATTGGGGTGGAGAAGGAACACTTTGACTGAGCAATGACAAAGAGTAGGAATGGCCCCATTGTGCAGCATCTCCCTGGTGACGCCAATAGACTGACTGAGGGAGATGTGAGTGGGTTTCAGTAGGGAGAGGCATAGAGAATTGTGTTTATTCTAAATGGATGGACACATTCCTGCCATAATTTGAGCCTTGTTTTTATTGAATCAATTTCTTTTGATTTTAACCTCTGTGTATCACTTTGCTTTTATGTATTATTTATTAATTATTTAACGGATGGAGCAATGTTATTTTATTATCAGGTTAAATATTTATGGTTGGTGATATGAAAATTTATACTCCTTAGCATTGAGTCACATAGGTGCCAATAGGTGTCCTGTGGCAAATACAGCCAAGCATTCTGTAACTGCTCTTCCAGAGAAGGAATGGTACAGAAGGAGATGCCATTCAGACTGTAAATAGCAACCAAAATTGTACTGTCAGAACAGAAAAAAAAAATCCAGCACCAAACTCCTAAATGCTAAATAAATTTATGGTTAAGAGACATTCGAAAGTGGCTCTTCAAGATTTAGAAAAATACTGAGCACTAAACATTAAACAAGAGTCAAAGTCAAAAGATATATCACTAAAAGTTCATTAACCCAGAATTCAAAATAAATGCAGTTTCAAACATTCAGAAAGTGCATAATGTTGACCCTTTTTCCATGTGCAATAATGATATCATGCATTACATACTTAGTTTTTGTCACATGGTAGCAATCAAGGTGTCAACTAATGATGAGCAAATACCATGAGTTCGGCAAAATTAAGGAAAAGTTTGGGAACTTCCCAGAATTCGGCAAAATACATTGAAGACAAAAGGGAGGAGGAACTGAAATAGTTTTGAGTGGATTATGATGGTGAATTAGTGTTTTAACTGTCCCTGAGGGCTGTAAAAGCATCTGCCAACTATGCTGGATCGATTATTGTTTGTAAAAATGTGACTTGGACTGTGAGGTAGCAGTAAGAACCACTGCACCACCTTGCCTCAAAAAACAAAAGAAACAGAAAGAACAATAATCACAAACAAAATACAACAATTATAGCTTTGCATTCCTGAAAACTGTTTCAAACAAACAAAAAAAAATGTTTCAACAAAGCCAAAAACTAGCAGTAAGTTAAAAAAAAGGTAAACTGTAAAACTTCAGTAAAAACTATTTTTGAATAAAATTTTTGTCAATATCACATTGAATTTTGATTCTGTGTTTGGACTTTCATCGTGACAATGCAACGTATAACTGGCCATGGCTGAATTTCGTTTCATTCCCTCTATTAAATAAAACAACTTTTTCGAATGTTTGGCTCTGAGATTTGTTAATTGTCTTTGCAAAAGCTAATCTAACGGGAATGGCATAGCAAGATCTCCTTTTTTGTATAATGTTATCTGTGGAAGATGTACTGCATTACCTTTCTTGGATACATCCTTCTTTCTACAGTAATTCATACGGTGGAAGACCGAACAGTGTTAACAGTTGTAGATATTCTTCGGGACATTGTAAATTGACGTTTTCATCTTCTGCATGATCACCACCAACTATTTCAGCATAATCTATTGATACGCATTTAACCAATTTGCCATGTAACCATTCGTCATTTTTGTCGTTAATTCATTTGACTTCATCGTTTCTCGGTGATAGGATTGCCTGTATACTCATTTTTTCTGTTGATAACCCTTCGTGGACATAATATGTCTTCTTTAATTGGAAGCTTAAAGTGAGGAAAATGTTAAAATTTATAAGAGCTGAGAGAGCAGAAACTTTGACTGTCAAAAGCATTCACATGAATGAGAGGTGAGATTACCGTGTGTGTGGTTGAAAATGGTTGAGAGGAGGGCATAATTTGAAAAAACTTAAAAAGAAATCTCATGGCCAAGGTCTCAACTCGTAGGTCTTGAAAAAATCTTCCAAAAAGTCTTGTCATGTTGCAGAAATTTTTAATATAATATATATATAATGATATACAGTATATATCATTATACTCACAGAGTTCCAATCTTCAGAGCACTATTTACAAGGCATTTCTACCTTTTGTGATGAAAGCAACAGGAACAGCTAGAGTGTCTAATGATTATCTTGAACTACGCCTGTTCAAATATGACTGTCTGTGGTGTGTGTTTAATGTGAACGCATCTGTGAGAATAACAGATGTGCTTACCTATTTCCTTTGCAAACACCGTAAAAAGTTGTTGACTTATTCTAGTCATCATGTTAACCGGTGCACAGCTTCTGGGAGAAACCATTTTTTGTCATAGAGTTTAATATTATTTTTGCTGGTGAACATTAATTTCCTCTTGGGATTAATAAAAGTATCTATCTATCTATCTATCTATCTATCTATCTATCTATCTATCTATCTAATCTGTAGGATATGGAGTACAGTACATTTCATAACATTCACTTTTTAATCTAATGATTTTTTTATGAATATGCTAGGGCTTTACATTATGTCAGAAGCCTAATGTGACACCATGAACTTCTGGGAGGAGCTACTGAAAAGAGATATGCATGTTCAGGCTAGCTCCTGGATATACGGTATGTAGGTAAGTACATTTGGATGGTGCTTCTGTCCTTGTGAGTGTGTGGTTATCTCATATTCTTCAACAAGTCTGAATATAAAGGTTGGGACTGCAGCTGAACTCACATACCTTTTAACCTTTCATGCAGTGTCGGCTCTTCTAGGAAGTATATTATTGGCAATCACAAAAAGAAGAAAGCACAGCTGTGTCAGAAGGATAGTATGGAGTTGCTGAATGTGAGATGTCCAGTGATTTGCATTTGTTTCAATTTACATTGTCTATCAACGAGATCAGCAACTGCAAGTCTGACATACCCAATGACAAGAATGTGACATCAACTTAAGCAAAATCTTCTGGCTAAATGCTTTGAGTTACCTAATTACTCATTTACATTTCATATGTATATACAAGGTCATTATTGTCATGTGTACAGTGTAATTCCATGTGCTAAATAAAATTCAACATGTTCCCTCTCTCTGCCACCACGATTAGTAAGTAGAACAACCTTACCTCAAAACCTCTGTCTTCCTTACCTGAAAAATCTAGCAGAATAACAAATCATATGCAAATACAATCAATATTATGCAGATGGAAAGATGATGAGACCACTTGCTAAAAACAGTGGAAATTATATGAGAAATAGTTCACATTTTATTCAAAAAATGCCAGTTTCACTCAAAGATTACAGCTTTTCTTAAAAAACAAATAAACAAAATTACCTAACTATGTGCAGTGACTCATCTGTGATCTGTGGGTGGGACTATGAAGACAGTTACTTTCATGTCCTGCATTAAGTCACATATACCTTATATGTAAATATATTGATACTGTACCTGTAAACCTCAGTGATTGGCTGTATATAATCTTACTGGTAATTTCACAATCCTTTTTTTATGGAAGCTTTTGGAAGCTGTCATATCAGAGCCATATATATAATTTTCAACATTACAAACATTGTATATTATAAAATCAAGCAAAAAACACATTATTGAGCCATCTTTTACAAGTAATGTGCACCACAAAGTCTGAAACTTTGAGGGAAGGGTGTCATCTAAAATGTTTCTTGTATGCTTTCCTCCCTTAAATGTAAGCTTCTTCCATAGCTTTAACCTTTTTATTAACATTGACATAATTTTTTAGGTAATTCTTAACTTTATTCATAGTCTTTTAACATACTTTATAGCAAGGAATGCAAGACTGCATTTCTATGGCATGTAATACATAAGTATTTCATTGAGTAAAACAGGTTATTGCAAAGAAACATTCAAAGTGTTATGTTTAGATTCTCATAAATGCTATTTACATAAAATATACTGCATATGAGAGACATGAGGCTATTAGCTCTTATATTCAGAATAAGACCTGTACTCTAGATGGCTGATACAGAGTAGCAGTGAACCCACTCGGACATCTTTTTCTGTATCATCTTTGTATTTATCAAACTGATACACTTTTTGCATTGAAAATGGAGTTTTTACAAAAGAAGAACAGGAACATAGCAAGTATTTTGAATATATAAAAAACTACAGCAACTACATTATAAGGGTTACATAAAATGAACAAAGGAATATTGAAGGAGAAGAATGTTTGATTGTAGACTGCATTGATTATAAATAAACAAAAAATCTCATGCAAGTGATCTTACACTTTTTGCATACTTTCATTGGCAACACAATTATGTTCTGTGGTCCAAATCTTAAAATGAAAAAAAAGAAAAAAAAGCATCATTGTTTACTTGATAGAAGAAAAGACAGTAGACACCTGTTAAGAAAAGCCAACTGAAGAACGCTGAGTGGACATGACTTTCTTTCCTTTCTCCAGAATGGCTGATAATTGTGAAATCATTTGAAAAACATTGAACATTTTTATTCCTATCCATTTTAACTTGAAACAGTTTTCAGGAACGCAAAACTATAATTGGTACCATAACTGGCAAAACCTTTTCTTTTAGCAAAACTAAAATACCACCAGATCTGAAAGAGTTGGAAACATTGAAAAGAACTTTAAATTAAATTTTTAGACTCTGTAATTGTTAACAAATTTCATTTGAAACATTTGTTTAAGAAAGGGAATGGCTTGGGTCACTTCTGGGAAACCAACAGAAATTGTTTTCATGAAAGAAATTCTTGTGGATGAATTTTGTTTAAAATCAATAGAGTCCTAAATTTAGCATGGTAATAAAGTACAGAAACCTGGTCATAATCTTGTTCCATTCATCACTATAAACACTAAAACGCAGATCAAAATAAACATACATACTTACACACAAATCACATTGGATATGCTTCAATCATGTAAATTTCTTGAAAGATTTTGACATTTGTACCTAATTTTAGTTCTTATACTCCATGTAGAAAAGGTAAAAGTCCCTTAAATGTCTGTGTGCTTTAACTGAAATCTAAATCTAAACAAAGCCATGTACTTCTGCTACAATAGTGTTATGAACTGTTTACAGCTCCAATGATGGCGGTATGGCTTTTCAGTTATGTTATTGAGCTTTCAACTACAAGACTGAAAGTTTCAGTTGCTCCTATTATAAAACTAAATGGTGTTTCCCATTGTAAAGTATTCTTCTTCTTCTTTTGGCTGCTCCCGTTACTCAGCAGATCATCTTTTTCCATATCTTCCTGTCCTCTGCATCTTGTTCCATTACACCCTCCACCTGCATATCCTCTCTCACCACATCCATAAACCTTCTCTTAGGCCTTCCTCTTTTCCTTTTACCTGGCTGCTCTATCCTTAGCATCCTTCTCCCAATATATTCAGCATCTCTCCTCTGCACATGTCCAAACCAATGCAATCTCATCTCTCTGGCTTTGTCTTCAAACCATACAACATGAGCCAACCCTCTAATGTACTCATTTCTAATCCTGTCCATCCTCGTCAAACTTTTTCAGTGCCACCGTCTCCAACCCATATAACATAGCTGGTCTCACTACTTTCCTGTAGACCTTCCCTTTCATTCTTGCTGATACCTGTCTGTCACAAATCACTCCTGACACTCTTCTCCACCCACTGCATCCTGCCAGCATTCTCTTCTTCACCTCTCTTCCACATTCCTTGTTACTCTGTACTGTTAATCCCAAGTATTTCATCTTCACCAGCTCTTCTCCCTGCATCCTCACCATCCCTCTGACCTCCCTCTCATTCACACACATGAATTCTATGTAAGAGAAATGTTGTGTCTTGTACCTGCTGCAGAGATCAATCATAATTCGAAGTATAATTCTGTATTATATCTCTCGGTAAAGTAAATTGTCAAGTAGCTGAAGCAAATGCTGTCCTAACCTATGGATAAGCAACATTAAGCTTTATAAGAAATTTATTTCAGATTTTTTTTTAAATATGTTTTAAAATTAATCTTTCAGTGTGTGCTACTTATTTTCTGCAGTTTTTGAGCTTTAAAGGAAATAACACACAAGTTACTGGGATTAGACGGTAAGTCCACAGGAATTGTTATTATTTGAAATTTATAGTGGAGACATTTCACAGCTTTAATGGGTCTTATGGGTCCTGTGCACCTGTTCTTTCCATTTAAAGTTTTATTTTGCAGGATACATTACTATAAAGTCTTGCCTTTTAACCCAGTTAATGGTACTTCTTATTCACTCTCAGAGCTAACGTCTACATACTGCATATCGTTGTAGCATTACTTTATTATTGGGAAAAATTCAGTAACCACAATTCATTGAAAATATAATTGAATTCACTAATTTTAATTTTATATACTACATTGAAAACCTAAAAAACAAAGAAGAAAGTGTTATTTGTAAGTGTTTTAATAGTAAAATTCCAATGTGTCTTTGTAGACTATGTTTTAGGGGTCTCAAATTAGACATTGCATTCTTGTCTGCAGTTGTGAATACAGCGAACAAAGGAAAACAGAAATTTAATCAAGGAACATAATGCCAAGAAGTACCACAAATATACCCACAATATCCTTTATCTTAGGCTAGCAAATGTTGGTCCATGATTAGATTGGAGCTAAGAAACTATAATATAGGCAGAATGACACGGCAGCAGATGTGATGCCAGGTATCTTTGGGTGGGACTACCTCTGGCTTGGAAATGGGAACATAAACTGTTACTATAAACAGTGCAACCCTCCTCCAATCTCACCCATTGTTCTGTTAAAGCAGTGTCATAGATAGATAGATAGATAGATAGATAGATAGATAGATAGATAGATAGATAGATAGATAGATAGATAGATAGATAGATAGATAGATAGATAGATAGATAGATAGATAGATAGTTTATTTTTCTCCAAAGGGAAACTGAAACTTTACAGAATCTCAATAAATATAACAAACCGCAATCCCCAAACACACACAAGAAATTCTGGCTTGGATAATAAGACATCTTGTAGGTGGTAGTAAGATGTAGTCAGATCTGCCCAATTGTGCCACATGTTAATATTTAAAGGCATTAACTGCTGTGGCAAAAGGAACCTGCGTGTTTAAAAATATAAACTGTATTTGTATTAATTTCTATTGACTCCCTAGACACTGAATTGGAGTAAGTGGTTTTGAGAACATTATGCTTTAATTAATCAGTTTATTTCACTGCATCAAATATTTGACAGTTAATACTAGTGTAAGTGCAAGCATTCACGTATGTTGTTTAGTATTTTCACATTTTCTTTATTTTACCATTAATTTCACAGTTAGTTTTGCATTCAGCTTATTATTCAACCCACAGAACATAAACATTAACATAAGTGGATCTGAGAATCGTATGTTATGTTATGTTACATTAAATTAAATTGCATTGCATTATGTTGTGTGGTTTTGAGATTCCAAGAATTTGTAGAATGTGATTTATGAGTTATTCCACCTAATTTAATCTTATTTTTGTTGTACAATCCAGGCTATACATATAGCAGATACTTGAATGTCCAAAGTGATTTCTGAGTATTTTCTTTGGTTTGTCAAAAATAATATTATTGTCCATTGATGTATATATCAGTTTTATTTGTTTACTTTAAAATATTCATTCTCTATCAAGAGACATGATGGCAATGAAGCTAAGCAACATAAACCAAATTCTCTGCAATTTCATCTCTTCGTTGGGAGATTCCCAGATGTTAATAAGTTAACTGTGAGAAGTAATCCCTCAAGAATGAACTGGGTCTACTTCCACTACTAAAAATAAGAAAAAGAATGTTTGTACTAATTTTAACAGTTAAAAATCCCTAGGCAGACTTACTGTACATACTTTTTAAAGTAAGGGTGTAAAATTAACACGTTACTTGAATTTTTAGGAGTAAATATTTGTACCACATTTTAACAAAATATTCGATAAAATTATGGACTATTTAAGCATTTCTTCAAAATTTCTAGATTTTAGAAGAGACCACGGAGGATGCTTCAGATAAAATGCATTAATAATTGGTGTGTTTTTGTATGTTAATATGATAAGGAAGTATTAGTTACTATGTCATAGCTTGGGGCTCACCCATTCTGACCTCACTGAAGGCTGCATCGAATACAGCATGTTGAATTGCTATTTCCTTTGAGATATTATGATGCAATGGCAACAAACAGTCAGACAGGCTTTACTGTTACTAACCTTATTTCTATTAAGCATTGGTTGTTGTCTACGATGACCTGATTTAAATGTTTGCATGCACTGTTCTCCAATATAGGTGCTATATGTACTGCTGAAAAAAATTCAGAGAACACTTAATCATCACGGTCTATCATCAAGTCAGTTAACCTTCAGGGATATCAATCTGTCCATTTAGGAAGCATAACTGATTGTGAATCAATGTCTCCTGCTTTTGTGCAAATGAAAGTGACAGCAGGTGCACTGGAGAGGCAACAGCAAGATAAACCCCAAAAGGGAACGGTTTTTGCAGATCATTGCTCTCTCCTTATCTTTCCTTACTGATTCTTCTATAGTTTTGCATTATGCTAGTGTCCTTGTCACTTCTGGTAGCATGAGGCGATACCTGAAGCTGATTCATATTGCACATTTATTCCAGCTCCACCGGGTTGGCACATCCATACGTGCCATCACAAGTAGGTTTGCTGTGTTTCCCAGCACAGTCTCAAGAGCATGAGGCAATAATAGGAGATGGGCTACTGCACAAGGAGAGCTGGATATGGCCATAGAAGGGCATCAACCCAGCAGCAGGACTGGTGTCTGCTACTTTGTGCAAGGAGGAACAGAGCCCTACAAAATGACCTCCAATTGGGTACAGGTGTGCATGTTTCTGACCAGACTGGCAGAAACAGACTCGATGAGGGTGACATGAGGGCCCAATGTCCTCTAGTGGGACCTGTGCTCACAGCCCATCACTTTGCAGCACAACTGGCATTCACCAGGGAATTCCACAATTGGCAGCTCCGCCACTGGCAACCATTTCTCTTCATAGATGAGAGCAGGTTCACATTGAGCACATGTGACAGACATGAAAGAGTCTGGAGATGCCGTGGTGAATATTATACAGCCTGGAACATAACCCAGCATAACTGGTTTGGCAGTGGGTCAGTGATGGTCTGGGGAGGCATATCCTTGCAGGGTCACACAGACCTCCACATGTACCCAAATGAAATTCTCAGAGCCATTGTCAGACCTTATGCTGGTACAATGGGCCTTAGGAGCCATCTGGTGCAGGATAATGCCTGGCCTCATGTGGGCAGAGTATGTAGGCAGTACCTGGATGAAAGGCATTGATGCCACTGACTGACCCATATGTTCCCCAGACCTGAATCCAATTGAGAACCTCTGAAACATTATGTATTGGTGCATCTGACACCCCAAAGTAGTGCCACAGACTATCCAGAAGCTCACTGATGCCCTAATCCAGGGCACAATCTGCCATCTCATAAGGAGTATGCCCAGATGTTTTTGGGAGTGCATACAGGCACATGGGAGGAATACACACTACTGAGTCACATTATGAGTTGCCATAATGAAATTCATGCAAATTGGATCAGCCTGTGATTTCAATTTTTGACTCCGATGTACAGTGTGATGTTGAATCCAGTCTTCAATGGGTGGGTGATGTTGGCTTCCATTGACCATTGTTACATCATTTTCTTCTTAATGAATTACACATTATTACTCAGTAAAGACTTTCGACTTGAATATTTTGTTCATCAAGATCCAGTGCATGATTGAAGTGTTCCCTTAATTTTTCATCAGTAATCTGATGAGCATTTTCAACACATATGGTGCAATCTCAAATATGCCCTTTGGTGGTTATGAAAAGATCAACGGAGATGCCAACAGAAAGACAAAAAGAGAAAGCAGAGTTTTTATTGACTACACAGCTCTCAAGTGAAAATTTGATATAGGGAGCTATGAGTAATGATACATTTAGATATTGGGTTAAACAAGAATTGTTAATGAGAGAAGTAATATGCATTTTGTGTTGACGTTTAAAAATAAATTAAAGATAAGAGTAGTTTAATTAGTAGGGGTAAGGTAAAAAGGCACTTAAATTAGATTGGAAAGATTAGTGTGAGTTTAATTCAATTAAGATGATTAACAATTAGAAACTAGTCATTATAGAAATAGATTTAAGTATATTAAAAAAACAGAAGATTTGTTAATACATATTAAATACACATTATGAAGAAATAGATGCATTGTCAAAAAGAGCTCCAATGGCCTCTGTCTACATTATAGATAATACAATGATAACTGTACATTCATTAAATAGAGTAGGATAAAAAAGAGGGGATAAACAAAAGGGAAACTTGAAGTTCCAAAATAACTTCTGCTGCTTCCCTGAGACTTCATACATATGTTGTTTCCCCTTTTTGTCCGATGCTAATTTCTCACCTTCTAAGAAATACAAAGCACTCCTGCACTCACCCATATTTTCCTCTTTTAACATTTGCATCTCCCAGCAGGCAGCATTCACCCACACTCTTTCCTCAACTTCAGATTCAACTGGCCTCTATCATTGGCATCACTTCCAAAACAAACCTTAGAACAAATTCCAGGGTCAAGGACAGCTTTTTCTGGCTATAACATTTAAAGCTCCATCTGATGGTGTTTGGATTTCCTGCACTTCTGTGTCCTGAGTGGTGCTTAAATAAGGTCTTACTTGCTGCTGACTGCTTTCTTAGCCTCCTTGGCGTTATGTTGGCTCCAGGAAAAATAGGCCAAAACCTTGAGTTTTAAACTACAAAAAATTGTAATTACATGTTATAGAAACATGTAAATATAAAAACTTCAACATAAATACAGTAGAAAAAGGTGTATCTTGTGTCTACTGCTTTAATGATGCAGATATAGTACACATGCTTTGTATGATTTGTTTTGAGACAGTTACCAATGTACAGCCCAATGTTGCAATCGGGACATTAGAAGTGTGTTTGTTTGTACAGTTTTCTTATGTTTTTCCATTACTTGCACACTAAAGGGTAGAATGTCAGTGCCTGACCTGCATGATTGACACACCTATCATGTTATTGCAGGCTACCACAGTGGAAGGCTTAGTGATTTCCATCTTTCCTCCTGAAGTTAACATTGATAGTTGCCTCACAGTTTTATTCAGTAATTTCAACAAAGTGTTATTTGCAGCTAATTTGCTGCGTTCGTGTTCTCCCTTGTTCGTTTGAATTATTTACTGATAATTTGGCCGGTTTAGGAGAACTTTTTTCCCCAGTGGCCCATAATGCTTTGCGAGGCCAGCATAACATCCCCTGGAGCTGTAACAGCTAACATTGCACAGGAACACCCCCCAAGATATATAATGCTGATTTAATTGCATTGCAGACTCTGTCGGACTTAGTTAGTGGTAGAACAGATAAATGAATAATGCAGGTTCTTAAAATTTTATTTTTAGGAAACATATACAGCATAAATAACGAGTTATCTCTACTTGTCACCAAATGTGCAGGTTAATCTTCGAGTTCCACGACAGTATAAGAGAATGCCCTGTGCATGCATAATTAGCCATGTGGAGCTAACAAACAAACCTTGAAGGAGCCTGATGCTTCCATCCAAACACAGGAGATTCTATGAAATAATAATAATAATAACAAAATATTTATTACTATTTACAAGATGTTTCTATCTTTTTGATAGAAGAAAAGTGCAAATTATCAGCACAGACTGTTTGAGAGCCTTCAGCGTGACTTCAAAAAGTAGAACAAGCCAACGTGTGGCTTCAATCATGACATGCCAATTGGAATCCCCTGTCTTTAAAAGACCTACGTATGTTTTCTGATTTTTGGCTATGATTTCAGTATTTGTTTTGACAAAATATATGATTGCGTATCTCTGACTGTGTTCTTTCTTCTTTTATCTCACAGAGACCTGTGTGGTGCAGTGATTAGCACTGTTGCCTCACAGCTCAGGCCACCTTTTTGGCCACATTAATTGGTCCTGTATAATTGGCAGACATTTCCCTAGCCCTCAAGAACATTTTAAAGATAATTGCACCATTATAATCCAGTCAAATTTAGTTCAGTTAGTCCTCTCTCACTGACTTTCACCGAGTTTGGCAATATTCGCAATGCTTCAGTGATTTCTCCGAACTCAAGGTGAAGTGAACACTGTGGAGTTCTCTCATCACTAATAGTGAACAGTGCTTAGGTACCAACACCTTACTTGTCCTTGCACTTGACTGTCATTTCTTTCCTTTCTCTCACACAGTGAAGCTTTATGCTTCATGCAACCAAATTCATTCATATCACAGTGATTTGGTCATACAGTACCATAGCATGTTTCACTTTCTTTATCAATGCCTGATGACCAATTCACATCATTATTATTATTGCTTAATTCAATGCAATGATTCAGTTTCAGTTCATTCTAAAACTACTTTTGTGGCTTTTTGTTTGCTGTTGTGTTTTTTGTTGGAAGCTCTGTTGTCATGAATACTGATGAGTTATCGTAGACCATAGATTGGCAGAAAGAATAGAAATGTTCATATTTTCTGCAGCAAGTTATTTCATCCACTAGATGGCAACAGAATATTGTCCTGAGAGTTGTTTGGCCTTAACACTATAAAGTGTATCATTACACGCCACCCAAAGCCTGACTCAGGTTTTACTGTAAATTGCATAGAATTTCAAACTTGAGTCACGTTCAAGGTTAACTCCAAGGAGGTTAAAAGCACAATAAATTTTCTACTCATTCCAAACATGACGTATGTACTGAACTTCAATCCTATTAGCCAAAAAGAATTGTGTATTCTTACTTTTGTTTCATAGACAAACTCTTTAATTGAAAGGTCAGACATCTCTGGTTGTGATGGCTACCTTTCGGTACCCTGAGAAAGTATTATTGTGATGGTGTTCGTTAGCTCCATTCTCCTGTTGCTCCCTGGAGCCTCTTGTCCAGTCTGCTCAGGATCAGTTGTCCTACTGTCATTCTTCTCACGCCCTTGGCATGCCTTGGACACCAGGAGAAGACTCCGGCATGATTGCATATACTCCTCGACAAATATTCAGTGAGGACAATCCTCCCTTAGAATGCCGATCCTTTGATCCTTCGCAGGGCCAACGACCGCACTGCCTCTCACACACTGGCTGGTTGATTCGTCCTGCCTTTCCACCTAATGTTGTTCTCACAGCTCTGTCCTCTTTGTTCTTTCTTTTGTTTTTCCCCTCTTTTATTGTCCCTCTCTCTGCTGTACAGGCTTCTCTTATACTTCCTCTCCTAACTGGGCACGGGCGTGAGATAACACTGCGCCCTTTGAGGCATTAATGATGCACCTGACAGACATACGTAATTGCATATATCTTGAGCCAGGCACCCCGACCTTCCTGGGATCGAAGTGCATTCGTGTGTTCACCCACACCTGATTAGAGCCTGCACCTCATGGGGCGCAATCATTTTTATTAAAACCCGACTGACACTATGGACCACTTACCACAATTATTAGCTACTTTTTGGAGCCCTAGGTGTGACTGGTGTCTTTACATTAAAATGAGAGTAAAGTTTAACTCCAGCTTTATCAACTTTTCTTCATACTTTAAGCACTACAAACTATCTGCTTTGAACTAAGAGGGCAAGTCAGAGATGACAGTGTTAATGGTTACAACCCAGCAAGGAGTTATTACAATTCTGGAATCCAATTGGACTCGAAAAGAACAAAATTTCAAGTCACAAGAGCAGAGGCATTGATGGAGAGGTAGTATGGATGACAATAGAGACAGCTAGCAATAATGACAGGGCCACTTTTTAAAAAAACACATAAACCTTTACTTCTTTTCCTTAACCCATTCTACAAATATACACGGGCAGCTGCAAGTACTTTGACTAGTAATCGCTACAGTAGAAACAAATACCAATAGATAAGCACAGGTAGGTTGATGAGATAAAATTTGGCAAGCAGCAATTTAAGAGTTAGAGCCACAAGAATAAACTTAAGCAATTACTTTCAACTCTTTTTTTAAGAGTAAGACATTAAATTTTTATTTAAAGTTCAGATGAGAAACATTTATAACCCCTTATCCTTAAATTAGAATCAGTAAAATAGTCATCATGGCACATGTCTAGAATTCACCAGACAAAGGTAACTGTGCATCTAGCAACCTGCACAACAAGACAGACATATTGTATGTAACAAAGGAATGTAATATAAAATTAGAGTGAATAGAAATAAATTGTATATTATAAAGTTACCACTACTGTATTTTATTTGTATGAGGGTAGACCAGAACGTCTATGCCTGACCTATTAAGGGAATGACCCATAAACTCAAAATGTTTTGTTTTCAATATAAGCCCCATGAACACTAATGCTCTTGTTTTAAGGTTCAAGATTATGTCACTGAAATAAGATGTTCCGAAAGCTCTCTTCTGTAGCTGACTTGATGTTTACATTTTTTGACATATTATATGATGTAGAGGTGGCACCTTAGAATGAGGAGTATGTGTCAGTTTCATTCTCCCATTGCTGACAAATAAAGTGGTTGTGGCATACCTTTAAAATCCTTAATTTTGTAGAGCAGCCTTTGCTGAGAGTCTTGAACCAAAAGGTTGGGGTGGTAAGCCAGTTTCCTTTACAGTTTTTCCTGATTAATGGATACAAATTCTGAAACAAATCTAGATAATACTGTCAAATTATTTGAGTTATTTCACAGTTATGAAACTCTTTTAAATTTCTCTGAATTTATTAGCTTGAGATTCTCCTTAGAACACTGAATACATTAATGTTTCATTTCAGGAGTTAATATTCTGGGCAACAATTTATACAGATCTTGCTGATACTGTGATAACATTTTTTGTTACTCTCCTTTGTATTTTTTTTTTTGGCAAATTCTGACATATTTTTTCCATTTGGAGAATTGATTGTCATTGCAATTGATTGTATTTAAAATTGGAGAATTGCTCTATGTGCAACGGTTTAATATTTGAAATATTATCACTTAGTATGGGACACCATTTTGCTTTTGTTACAGACATCACCATTTTAAAAATGTTGCTAAGTATGGGCAAGTGGAAGTGTGCGACACATGACATTAGTCATGCAACGGTATAAAGATCTATGCCTTGTACTTCTTGGTTATCTGAGATTACAGATTATAAAAACCAAATAAAATCTTTACTTTTCAAGTCCTGCCTAGTTTCCTTGACTTCGATTTCTTAGCTAGTGTTTTCAACATTATGGAAAGTAGGTCTGACTTTCTGCTATTGACCTTTAGCTTTGTTTCACATCTCTTCCATGATTGCTAAAAATACTCTATCTGCCTCTGCATGGTGGTGTAATAGTTCATGTTTCATTTTTCAGGGAGAATGGATTTACATGATCCGTAATTAATCCCTATAGTGCCGCCTTAATGTTTTTCACATTGCATTCATTGCCTAGATGAATATTTTGAACAGGGGCTTTGTTATGCAGAAGTTGAAATTCTTAGGGCTATATTTCTGCCCTGTGTTCTTTCTGTATTTCATATCCATATCCGTAGAGTATCTAGTTTTGCACAAGAAGAATTATACAGTAGCTTGGTAGGAAGCATGTGCTTTAATTTGTGGTCTGTTATAAATGCAGATGGCTGCTCTTTGTCTTTAGTAACACATTTCTCAGTCAGTACAATATGTTCTATCAGACGGTTGTGGCGAGCGCCCTTTTCTACGCGGTGGTGTGCTGGGGAGGCAGCATAAAGAAGACAGATGCCTCACGCCTGGACAAACTGGTGAGGGAGGCAGGGTCTATTGTAGGCACGGAGCTAGACAGTTTGACATCCATGGCAGAGCAATGGGCACTGAGCAGGCTCTTGTCAATCATAGAGAATCCACTGCATCCACTGAACCGGATCATCTCCAGACAGAGGAGCAGCTTCAACGATAGACTGCTGTCAATGTCCTGCTCCACTGACAGACTGAGGAGATTGTTCCTCCCCCACACTATGCGACTCTTCAGTTCCACCCAGGGGGGTAAACGTTAACACTACACAAGATTATAGACTGTTATACCCGCCTCCCACTCTTCACCTTGCATTTTTTTTTAACTTGCACTGCTTTTTTATCACTCTTTAATTAATATTGTTTTTATCAGTATGCTGCTACTATCTATTTTCATTTTGCAAATTAAGTCTTTTTGGATATTTTGGATTCCCCTTGCCCAGTGATATTGAACAAAATACACCATTTCATTCATTTTCTAATCTTTTTATATGTTTGGGCTGCAAGTAGTCAACGCCTATCCTGGCATCACTTTACAAAAAGCAGGAACTAAACTTGGAAAGGTGCCAGTCCATCATATTTTAGACCAGTAAGCTCTCTAAAATGCACATCCTTGGTCAGAACTCATATGAATGATTTAATGGAGAGCAGGGATGCTTTCCTGTCTGGGATGCCTTCTTATGTGAAGGGCCAGGGGAAAGAGCAAGCACAGGGCAGGGTCCCCCTGCTTTGCTATGGTGCCACGGGATTGAAGCTTGGAAACTTAACCCTACTGGGGCCCCTTGCCATTGCCAGGGGGCGCATGGGGAACAGCTGAGCCCTTCTCTGCAGGACTGCCGCCATACCCGGACCTACGTCCAGAAGGGACATCTGGGGCACTTTTGGATGCTCTATAAATGGGGACACCTAACTTCATTCTGGGAGCCAGAGAGAGAGAGCGAGAGAGACAAAGAGAAGGCAACAGTGCTGTATTGGTTTATTGTGCTTAATAATGTGCTGTACACTGTGAATTGGTGGTGGGGAACAAAAGGAAAGCGTTTCCCACTCTTTAATAAAAGACGTGTGTGCTGGGCTTGTGCCTGGTGCACCCCCTGGTGATCACAATGATAACTGACTCTGTTCTTTTCAGAGAGCAACTGTTCCATTCTTCTACCTTTCTTTTTAGAACTTTTAAGATGAAGTGCATAGCTGTGAGGCTAAAGCCTAAAATGCATATTTGGTGTTTGGATGTTACAGCACTCCAAATTGCCAGAAGATTGAACATTACTTTGAAAATATTATATATACATTCCAGATTTAGACATGCTGGGTTTTGCTTCTTTTTTTGTGAATATTTTGACTGCTTTTAGACCAATGGTACAATCTATCCACTGTGTTTCTCTTCTAATTTAAATTTTACAGTAACAATAACTTTACTTTTTAGTATCAATGTTTAATAGTGGGCATGAGGCTTGTGATTTAATTAACTGTAGACCCTTGAAATCTGAAATGGCATTCAAATATTTTTGGTAAACTCTTAAGGAAAGCATCCAGCACTAAGAGTACAGTTTCAAGTAGTCTGTTTATTTATTTGTATGGTATTTAAAACACATTGCTATTTTTTTTTCAGTTTGGCTTCATGCAGAGAACATGTTTTTGAATTAGAAATTCTAAATGATACTTTCATTAACACATTTTATTACAATTGTCTACTTAAATTATGTGCTCAATTAGTTTTGTCAAAAATTCAGTTTTCAATTCACATTTTTCTGACCTCAAAATGGTCATTTTACTTGTTTTAAGTGGATCCTCCTGTCAGTATAGGCCCATAATATATTGAAGAAAACATCAGGAAATAGTTACTCATGTGCAAACAGATGAAAACCCAGCTATTAAAGTTTTGCCAGCAAGCATGCTTGTAATTGAAACTCTGCATTAAGGCCAGCAATAATGAGCAAGGATGTCTGTGTGGGCTACATTTAAAATTTTTATACCTGAATAGATCTGGCTCAAAGCCAATTTGCATTTTAAAGCCAAAAATATAAAAAAATAGATTAGATTAGTTAAACTTTATTAATCCTCTGGGGAAATTTAGATGCATACAGTAGCAAAAATACAAAAAACAAGTATATAGACTCACAGGGCAGATGATACAGCCAATCAGTCAATCGATGAATAAATAAATATATAAACAAATAAATAAATAAATATTGTGCAAATATTTCAAAATAAACTTAACAAGTACATTAAGGAGGAAGCATTGAAATGCCAGATAGCATTGGAATGAACCTGTGGCTAAAAGTGCTCCAATTGAGCGCCTCCTGGAGGCATCTAAATTTACCGCCATCCTCATTTCCACAACAGCTTCCAGCATGTCCAGGGTTTTCTTCTGTGATGAAGCAGGCTTTCCAGATTAAGTTTGTTCAGGCTTCTTTTGAGCTTGAGGTGCTGTAGCGTAGGACACCACACTGGCTACTATGGAATGATAGAACATTTCCTGAAGCTTGCTGCACATATCAAAGGACCTGAGTGTCCTTAGCAGGTGCAATCTGCTCTGGCCCTAAGACCAGGCCACTTAGCTGTTTATGTGAACCCCCAGGTGCTTGTGGCTCTGTACCACTTCCAAGTCATCCCCTTGGATGGTGACTGGTCTCAGAGTCTCCTTGGTATGCCTTGGCACAACCAGCTTTTTTGTCTTGCTTACGTTGACTTGCAGGCTGTTGTCTCTGCACCACAAGACAAAGTCCTCCATGACTTTCCTGTACTCAGACTCATCACCGTTGTTATCGCAGCCTATGGATGGACAAGTCATCAGAATATTTCTGTAGATGACAAGCGCTGGTATTATGCATGAAGTTTGTTGTGTAGAGGGTAAACAGGAAGGGAGAATGTATCATTCCCTTAGGTTAAAATCCACCATTTATGACACACAGTCCCTCAGCCTCATAAACAGCTGTCTGTTGGTTAGGTAGTCCATGACCCAGGAAATTGTGGGGCATCAAGTTTCAAAGCCTTGAGCTTTTTCCCTATTCGATGAGGCAGAATGGTTGATATTGCTATATTTTTTAACACATTAGTAACATATTTCTCCTTTCGAAAAATAATTACATCAAGTAATAGATGCAAAGAAGAAAGCTACTGTGGATTTCTCATGTGCACACTGGAGTTGATGTTAACCTAATATAATAAACTACAACTAACCATGGGGTATGTTCATATCATTAAATGCATCAACTTAAAATTGTATCATCTGTCATTCGTGCCTTCTTTTGTTCTAATAAACTTATTCAAATACATGATTACAGGAAAAAGGGGAAAGTTTACTTTCACACAGGCTATGAGAAGGCTGGGAATTGAACTCAGGACCCTGAAGAAGTCTGGTCCAATGTCAAGTCATATACATTTATTTGTCAAAAAGAAATAATATTACCCAGACTTCAATTTCTTAATCCATCACTTTTACTAAGATGAAAAAATATCATACTAAAATAATAATCATAATAATAATTATTTTGAGAGTCAGTACTTTTGGAAAAAAAAGTACGGAGATCAAAATTTCAAATTTAGGATTTGTTTTTTAGTAAAATGATAGAATTGGTTATGCGTGTGATTACTTGTGCAAGTCACTGCATATTACTAACATTCACATTATTTTGTTATGCTTCTTACAAATAATGACCAAATAAACATATAAACCTATAAAGATTTGTGGAGTAAGGTGAAAAAGTTGAGTGAAAATCTTGACAGAAATGTATGTGTCCCTCACACTTTACAGATTGGGGATGTCTCTCTGCTGCCTGCCTGATCAGTTAGAAAAATGCCTGCAACCACTTATGTTTTCGTCACCTTTTTCTTCCATTTTTAGGTTCTGTAAGAATACATTACAGAACAGATTAGCATAAAACATTACAGAATAAATTAGCATATAAGAAGTAATTCAGTTTGCATATCAAAATAAATATCAGGTTCAGCACCATCCCCAGTCCATCTGGTTAACAGAGGCCCAATAAGTGTACTTTACAGCAATTTTAATAAATTCATGCCAAATTCTAAAAAGCTTTGAACGGGAGCTTCAAATGGAAAATTAATCTTTTTGAGTTTAGAAGAATTACTTGTGAATGCTTTGAAATCACTTCAGTTTCTTTTGTCCATTGCTTCCTGACTCACCGGTATGAGAAAACCTTCACAAATAATCTGTTATGCAAGATGTCAAGCTTTTTGGGGTCCCCCCTTTTTTGCCCCTTTAGACACAAAACTCCTTATTTTAAAACCATTTATTGACCAAATTTTAAGCAGGAAATTACACCCTTGCGATAAAGAGAAAACCAATATGTGTCTTCAGCATAAATGATTAGAAGGTCTTGAAGTTATGTATGCCACATCAACTGACCTCAGGGTTTCATAGCTTAATGGGATATGAGAGGTCAAAGTTACTCCTTTTCACAAAATTTCAAAAAAATGTGTTGTAGTAATAATAAACACATGAAGCGTTGTTTTGTACTGTTTCAAGGATGCTGATCGTGAATATGATAATATTTTTGATATGTAATTTTTTTATAGTGGTACTAACCCTGTAACAGCCACTGCCTGTCCAACACTGTTTTAAATGCCTACGTGGCAAGACAGATTTCAAACATAATAATGTGGGATGTGGTTTTAGACTATCCTAAGGTCAGAGATTACAGTTATGATGTTATTTTTGATTTGTAATCCTTTACCAGAGATCTAGCCATCGATGAACCTCTATCAGAGGAGTAAAAATGACAAGTGTCTATTACAATTAAGAATATTTAAGCACAAAATGTAATATTTCAAATATCTGCTGCAGTTATTCTTTTTTATTATGTAATTCTAACCCATGAAGGGCAGGCTCAGTTATGGAACCCACTCTGGACCACCGGGAGGTAGTAGCAAATGAGAGAAAAAAAAACAAAACAAAACTGAGAGCCATTATGAACAATGCTGCACATTCTCTCTCTGATACATTAACAGTGATGATTTTCAGCCAACAAAATTTTGTCAAGAAACACTACTGGGGCAATACATCTGCATAATGTTTCACTGTGACTGTGACTGCCAAGACAGAAGTCTTCATTCTTTTTAAATTTTCTTTTTAGTCATTCTAGTGTGTGTTCAGACCATAGTGAATGGGTATGAACATTTATTTATTTATGTATTCTTTTATTTAAAGAGCTTTGGTAGAAATTCAAATTTTCCATGGGGACAAATACAGTTCTATCTATCTATCTATCTATCTATCTATCTATCTATCTATCTATCTATCTATCTATCTATCTATCTATCTATCTATCTATCTATCTATCTATGAAGTAAACTATTATATGTCTTATAAAAACCCTGGCTTATACTAATTCAGACTTTTTCTCATTTTAAATGAAATACTTTACCAACTGTGCTATTTATAATGGGTGGAATGTTTTTTTTTCCAGTTGAAAAAGATAAGGTGACAAAAGGGCAATGAAGTGTAGGATATCATATTTTTTGCTATGCAGTAACATTACATTCCAAGCACTGCTATCAGTGGATTTCAGTATTGCCCAACAGTTAAGCAAGGCATATGCCTAATTATGTTACTTATGCATATTACTCATGCATTTTAGTATGCTCATTTTTTCCTTGAATTAAAACATGCTTTGTACACTCTGATGAGGATTGCATCTTGTCAATAGCTGATTTCCATTCTTTGCCTAAAATTATGACTGAAAGATATCCTTCATAAAGCTGTCTCAAGTGATATAAGGATGATGTTTCTGAGAAGAGTAGCAGAGTGTATTGTAAGACTGTGTATCAACAACGAAGATCAGAGAAGTCTGGCACATATTTTTAAGCAAAATTTCCAACTTGCCTATAACAGAATAAATAAGTTGCTGGAAGGTTATGTTTTAGATATAGATGTTCAAAGAATAAAAATATATTACAGGTTGAGCATCTGCAATCTGAAATTCCTAAATCCAACACTATTTTAAATGCTTATGTGACACTACCTATGTTTCCTCATTTTTTTTTTTTCATTGCTGAGCAAACATGAACAACATATGTGCAGATTCCAAATGAACTTATTCATTTCGAGCCAGAAGGGGCAGGTTCTTCTCCGAGAAGTGCCATAAAGCTAGAACACATGATCGACGACCAGGGTTGGGTTCCCTCTTGAAATAGCAAGCAAGATAAAGAACCATCACTCGGTCAGCTATATGGAGTCTCCAGTGAAGCTCTGTGTTGCTTGATAGCATTACAGCATTACGGTTTCAATATGCTGCATGGGTGAAAAGATGACACCTGTGTTGTAGTTAATGGAATGTCATGGCTTTCAGTTAAAAAATGCAGTTTTATTCTCACTTGGTCCCCATATTGCAATTTGAGAACAGCAAATTGCTCAATTTACATTAGGTAAACAGGACACTGCTGCACATTGCCTTTATAAGTGAGCCTTTTTATTATGTTCACAAAACCATGTTTTATGTATGTGACCATGTTTTATGTATGTACTGTACATCCATACTACGTGAAAACTGAATATAGTGTATCCTTGGTTAGTCAAAAGCTTCCAACACACATGGTGGATTGAAGCTTTGCTAAGATATTCCTGACCTGTCAACAATTTCCCTGAATATTGACAACAAGCAGCTTATGCAAACTGACAAAAAAAACAAAAAGTCCTTCAGTGTAAATACACAGCATTGGCTCTCAGAGAAGAAAACTGAAATTCATTCTGTAAGTCACATTTATCACTTTTGAACATTATAATAACAGCTTGATATGAATATAAAATATCTCGTTATGTATATGCAAATATTCCAAAATCCAAGATTCTTCTGGTCCCAGGTACTTCTGTTTAGGGATTCTCAACCTGTATCACTAAAGGAATCTCTATCTTAGTGCCAAACTGTAATTTATAGCATCATCTTATCTCATCTCATATTCTGAACTGCTTTTTCCTGGTGAGGGTCGCAGTGGAAGTAGGCCAAGCAGGTCAGACTAGACTTTCCTGTCCCCAACTATGGATTTTAGCTCTTCATGTGGAATTCCCAGGTGTTCTCAACTTGGCCTAGAGATATAATCCTTAGAGCCTATTTGGGGTCTGCCACAGTGTCTCTGTCCAGTGGGACATGTCCAGAGCAGCTCTTGGAGAATCTCCCCCTTGGGGCCTGGGGGTGGCTCCTCTCAATCCAGAGGAGAAGTGAATCTATTTTGAGGCTTTCCTGAATTACTGACCTTCACACCCTAATTTAAAGTAACATCTCATGCTTAAAGTGTTTTCTACACTGATACTATATTTTAGTTTGTTTTGATCAGCCGTACTCCTGCAAAATTGATGGTATTTAAGAAAAGTAGGTGCATTTGCCTTTCCAGCATAGGAATACTCTGAGAAGCTGATCATTTTTACAGTATTCAGTGTCTTAGCTAAGTTTAGGTGAAGTGTCTTCTTCTAAAGAACAGCAGACAATATCTGAAACAAGGACCAGGAGTTCACACGTAAGTCAGTCAACACAACAAGTTCAAACCTAAACAAAAAGTTTTAATACTAGAAGACATTAACTAAAGTAACCACAAACTCTTCCAGGATTAATCTGTCAAACTGAGATAAAGCTCCCATCATAACTTTATACCATTGACCCAGTGATGTCTTACATAGTACTTCTGGGTCATTGCCAAAGTAACAATGAAGCAATTCAACCACAAAATGTCAGTGATCAAAATGGCTTTGGAAAAAAAAGTGAAGAATTATTAACTGTATCAAAATGGAGACTAAACAAAAAACTAATACCAGGCCTGGATTCGGGATCCCAAAAAACTATTATGACTAAATAATCACCTTAAAAAACATGTTCAAAAATTAGCAAAAGTCATAAATAAAGTACATTCATGAGAAAGAAATGAACGTACAGTATATTAATAACTAGCTTAACATTTTCTAATTGATTATAAAATTGAATTTAAACAAATCTTTAAATTCTCTGCCATTGTGATACAGGTACAAGGAAAATAAGAGAAAACTATTTGAATGAAAGCTGAAGTGAAGAACATTGATGTGGAAAAAATGCTATTATTCAAGTTAATCGTAAACCCATAAATCACACTGAAATCCTTTATTATAGCCAATACACGTGTTAGGGATAAATATGAGATGGTATTATAAGGTTCTGCATAAACTGGCCCTCTGTTAAGATTTCTCAAGATATAACACAGATAGTGACAGGTTCAATTGCCATTGCCCATAGCATTGGTGAGTAAGGGCAGCTTTGTCTCATTTTCTGCTCTAAATAAGGTTACCCAAGGTTTATATTTTCCACGCAAGTAGATTTCGCTATTGTAAGGTATAATAGCTCAATACATGTACATAAGTTAATTCTAAAACCGATTGTATACAATAAGGTTAATAGATATGTCCGTTCTGCTCTATCTAAAGCTAGCATAACCTTCTGAAAGCTCAACGGCTGGAGAAGAATATATTACATTGAACCTTCTTCAAAGATTTGATAGTATTTTCATTCCTTTAAAATTATCCTTTTTGATCGTAAAAAAATCCATTGTTGTTGCTGTAGCCTTTATCAAAATCTTCATTCTGTTTTGTAGTAGTGAGTTTGATCTGTAGCATATAAATTGTAGAAGGGTTTTGTTTTCTTTGGAAAGGCTTTAATTCATGATTTACTTAATTTTTTGGTAGAAGTACTCTTCTGTTCCTTTGCTTCATCATAGTTAAGCATTAACAGACTTAACTGATTAGATATATACAAAATTTTCCCACTTTGAAAGGAAGAAGTAAGGTCTTGAATATCTAAGACATTTCAGGGGTCTATCCAGTCTTTGGTAAGTCTTTGGCATTTCAAGTTTGTTAAAATGTCTTTGATAAGAGCCTCAATACCTTTATCTGTGTATAACTTATTATAGTACTCCTTAATATACTGCTCAGTTTTTTTATGTAATTCCTTCTGCATTATTGATTTCTGCAATTGTATTCTGAAGTTCCCTTCAATATACAAGGGTAGTAACTAAGTCAAAGCTTTTTCGAAAATTTTTTTAATAAGAATGCTGTGCCTTAACTTGCTGGGTTTTTGTTTTTTGTGGTCAATAATTTAAACTCTTTCAAAAGCTAATTCCTTTCTCTCTTACTGTTAAGCTCAGTGGTGGGATATTTTGAATATTCATCATTAATTTTAGAGATATCAGCATATTATTAAAATTACTTTTTTGCTTGTAGTTTATTTTTCCATGAAGAACAAGAAATTGTTTGTTCTCTTAAGTATGCTGAAGGTGTTTTCCAAAGTGGTTTAGCTGGTTTCTCAGAAGAAGTATTGAGTTTCAACCAAAAAAAAACATTCCTCAAGTAAATTTTTAAATGACTCATGTCCCAATAATAAAAGTTTGAGTCACCGGCTGAAAGATGGAATAGTGCTATTTAAAATTGTAAGATGCATGGTTTGAAATAACAATGGCATCATAATGGCAAGGCTTGATAAATTATGAAAGTGTTATTTCTGTCTTAAAACATTGCAGATACAGATGGAGATTATTTATCTAATGTAGAATTTATTAAACATTTAAAATCTCCTGCCATCATGAGCTAATGAGTATTCATTTTAGGGATTAAAGAGAGAACTTTTACTAGGAATTGTACGTCATCACAATTTGATATTTATATATTAGTCAAGAGTGATTTAATTTCGTTCGTTTTCACAACCAGGATAATGTTGTGTTCCTCTGGATCAGAGAATACCTCAGTAGCTGCAAATGGGTCACTTTTACTAACTCCTCTTATTATAGTTGGAGTAAAGCACCTAGCCAACCCAATCTCTTTAAATGGGTCTTCAGCCAGTATGCTATTTTTGACTGTGCTACGATGAAAAACCACTTTTCCCTTTTGATGCTATGTTTGAAACATTTAAAGTTTTCAGCTTACCAAATGTAATAATATGGGAGGTATTTTCTGCAAAAAATGAAATGGCAATTAAAATGAAAAACTGGAAATGCAGTCTTTCTTTTGCCAGTTATTTTTTAAAGTCTATGTGCAAATAATGCTGCAAAAATAAAAAAATAAAATGAAATATCACAATTTGCTATTTAATTTTCCACTAACATAAGAATCATTTGTCAAAATTAAAAAAAAATAAATAAATCATCCTTTTCCATTTCATTTTCAATTTTGTCTTTTCATTTTCCATAACCATCTTGGTGTGACAGTGTCATAATTAAAATGAAAATGCATTCCCACTTTAAATTTGCTTTTTCTTCATGACTTGCATAATAACTGCTAAAATGGAAATGAAAATTCAATATTTCCTACATATTTTCATTTCCATTAGGTTTGCAGAGCATTTGTGACAAAATTGAAACAAAAACACAAAATACATAAATCAACCTTAAAGTCCCTGTTTGAATATTTATTTTCAGCCTGAACTGTAATGATGCTGCAAAAATCAAAAAGCAAATGCAAATAGGTGCTGGCACCACCTGCTGCTCAATTCATTTTCATTTTCTGCTTTACATTTTCATTTTCATTTTGCATTTTCATTTTCATGTTCTCAATATATAAATATATTTTAATTAGCATGGGTCAATGGGCGTAGCTAAGATTTCAATATGATGTTAAATGATATTGTATGGTAGAATTTACATTAGATTTGAAATCGCCTAATCTCAATGGACACGGCAACCCACACAGCATCAGGTCAGCCTCAGTTGAACATTACCATGTTTGGCTGCAATTATAGCTACAAGTCATTATGGGTAAATCTGTACAAGCTTTGCGCATCTGGATTTGGGCAGATTATCCCGTTTTTTCTGGCAGATCCTCTCAAACTCTGTTAGATTGGATAGGAAGCATCTATAAACTAAGATCTTCAGGTCTCTCTACAAATGTCCCATGGGTTTAAAGTCTGGGCTTTAGCTAGGCCCCTTAAGCAAAGTCAGAGATTTGTCCCAAAGCCACTTCATCGTTGTGCAGCTTTATGCTCAGGTTATTATCATGGAGAAAGGTGAACTTTGCTCCATTCCAAGGTTATGTGCACTCTTCAGTAGGTTTTCTTCATTTGGCTGCCCTAATCCTTTCCTTCTGACCAGTCTCCCATTCCCCGCTGCTAAGAAATAACCCCAACTATGATGCTGCCATCACCATTCTTCACCACAAGGGTGTTCTAAGGTAGGTGGTGAGACTAGGGAATCATCAGACTAGGGAATCCTTTAAATGCTGTTTGGCAAAGTATTTCTCAAGAGTGGCTTTCATCCAGCCACTGTACCATAAACACCAGATTGATGAAGTGCTGCTGAGATGGTCATCCTTCCAACAGGTTCTCCTGTCTGATCCGGGAATTTCTGAAACTCTTCTAGAGTGATCATTGGGTTTTTAGCCACTTCACTGACCCAGGCCCTTCTTTCCTGGTCACTCAGTTTGGACAGATGGCCAACTCTAGGAAGAGTCCTTGTGGTTCCAATTTTTTTTCCCATGTCACAGTTGTTGATATTGATGGGATGTTTGACACAGATGCTTCAAAGCTTATATTGGTTTAATGAAGCTCACTACTTTGAAGCAGTGTATTGAAGCAAGTATAGAAGCTTTACAACCACGTGACTGATGATGTCCAAAGCTTAAAATATCACTGAAGCGGTGGAAGCACCCTGACTGCTTCAGAGCTTCGCGCTGTCTAGAAGTGCATGTTATCTGACAATAAAGTCAGTATGCTATACTTTTCTTCTGTACAGTGTAAAATGAATAGCCTTGACACACAGCAAAGGTTTGGGGCAGCCACCTGTGTACTTGACCTTTTCTGCAAAAATGCAAAGTTTCAGTACAATAGTGCTCAGAATCAAATCCAAAATAGAACTGATTAATGGAGGGAGGAGGTCAGGTTTTATAGGGAGGTTAGAGGAAATGACGTCGTCCTCGGAGCTGGGACCGGAAGTAATGTCGTCCTCGGGCTCGGGGCCAGAACTGATGTCCTCAGAGCCGAACTGGAAGTGACGTCTTCGGACTTGGGCAGAATTTCCCGTGTCTGGTCTGTGGAGATAAAATAAGAAGGTTTAGTGCACCCTGCCACCCCCTGGCCTGGCATGGAATTCCCTTCTTTTGTTTCCTGTAAGTGACTCCCATGCACACATGTGTGACAGCTGGAACTTACAATGTGTCATTAAAACTCTAGCCTACTGCAGGCATATTCTTGAAACTTTCTTATATGTGCCCAGTTCCACAAGCACACTTCCTAAACCTGTTACAATTTTCTTTGCTCCTTAGGGCAATTATTTCTGAAATATTAATGTAAAAATATTCATCTTTCACATTGCCTTACAGCAAAAAAAAAAAACCCTGACGTGATAAAGTTGTTACATACTCATGAATCAGTTGTGGCTTATAATATATGGTAGTGGCTTTGAGTGCTGATGCATTTTTGTTTTTTATATCACTATAGGTATAGTAATGGCATGTCAAGCTATACCAGCCTGTGCATGAGTCACCAGCAGTATTACTTGCCATTCCATCATAAATATGACCAGTTTAGTGTCAGCTGCAGGGAAGCCAATAAAAACAGCAAGCTTGACAAGGTCTCAAAATAATTCATTCTAGTCTGGCAGCAGCAAGTGCTCGCAATAGATAGTGAGCTACCTAAAACAGCCATGTGAAGAGGGAGAAGCCATTGACACTTGGTGCAGATGAGCACCGGTGCAGTTCTACAAGTACAGAATTCATGAGATCTAAATGAACACACAGATTGTTCTTAGGCTTTTATTTTTTTGTGAGCACCTTTCAGATAGTAATTATGCAATCAACAAGAGCAGTGAGTACTTGGGCTGTGTCAAGCTCATGGCTGCTATGATTTCTGTAACCCACCAGATGTCACTATTTTTGAAACTATGGATATTTTTTGAAGCTTCAGAATCTTCACGGGGCTTATCTGCCCATCACCAATTGTTGAAGCCACTGTAATCCTGGGATCACCAAAAGCTTTAGAAACAGTTTTATATCCTTGCCCTAGTCTATGCCTTATCACACCTTTCTTGTTGAGGTCTACAAAGAGTTCTTTGGACTTCCTGGCTTGGCTTTTGTCTTAATATGCAGTGTGAATGGTAGAACCTTAAATAGGCATGTATGTGCCTATCTAAAGGATGCCCAATCAATTTAATTTGCCGGAGGTGGACTTCAATCAAGTTCTAGATACATCTCAAGGGTAATTAAAATAAAAAACAGGATGCACATGGCTACAATTTGAGTGTCACAGCAAAGGGTCAGAATGCTTATATACCTGTAGATGACTGGTTTCAGTTTTTGATTTTTAATAAGTTTTCAGATTTTACTGAAACCATGTTTTCGCTTATAGGTTATTGAGTGCAGGTTGATGGGCAAATTCTAATTCTACAACTCAATAACGTGTGCAGAAAGTGAAGGTGCCTGACTACTTTCTGAATGCTCTGTATAGTCATCCATTCATTTTCTGAACCCGCATAATCTGTTTAAATATTCAAAGAAAAATAACAAAAATGTGGTTGACCATAATTGTCTGCTGCAGCTCAAACACAATTTATTATTCCTGACACCAGGTAATTAAGCAGCCGAACTACACGTCTCTTTAAGCTTATCCCGTTAGTTCACTTGTCTGTCAAAACTACAGGGATCTTCATTTTGTTCAGTTGGCTCCGTGAGCCTACAAATGAAATGGTTGAAATTCAGCGTTAGGTTAGGAGTAAGCCTACTCCCAACTATAAACTATATACGTTTTGCACAATTATTTATTTTTCTGACCATTATGATGAAAGAATAAAATAGCTGTTTCTTCATATAGAGAAGACTAAGGTTTCACGGATTATAACTGTCCTACCTTTGCCAAAGTGTTCTTATATAAAATAATTTCTTTTTTGAAATACACATTTTATGTTGGGGCAGCATGATGGCGCAGTGGGTAGCGCTACTGTCTTGCAGTTAGCAAACCCGCTTTCGCTTCCCGGGTCCTTCCTGCGTGTAGTTTACGTTGTTCTCCCTGTGTCTGCGTGGGTTTCCTCCCACAGTCCAAAGACATGCAGGTTTGGTGCATTGGCGATTATAAATTGTCCCTAGTGGGTGGGAGTGTGCGTGCCCAGCCCAGGGTTTGTTTCCTGCCTTGCACTCTGTGTTGGCTGGGATTTGCTCCAGCGGACCCCTGTGACCCTGTAGTTAGGATACAGATGGATGGATATTTTATATCTTTTGTTAATGTTTGCCTACCCTTAAGACACACCTAATAAAGAGATGGACACTTTTGTGAGATTTGATGCTGTTCCTGTTTAACCTCTATTAAATCATCTACAATGGGAGTAAGACGTACTCGTTTATCAGTGGCCATGGAGAAAATTATTTCCCCAGTTTAACTATAAAAGAAATAAAGAAGAATATACAGGTATATAAACATTACAGAAGTAAAAAAACAGTGTGTACTATTGTGACAGGCAAAGGGAACAGAATGTCTTCAAAGTTGAACAGAGGAGCCTAAGTGGGGACATAATCTAGATCCAGATAAATTTGACCTAGAAGAACTTTCCAGCCACTGTTATTAACAGTGGATCATTAAGTATTTTCAGGATTGGAACAAAGAATAGCTTTTTCACTAACTTGGTCATGAGAATATATTACATACCACAAAGACAGGACATTTATGAGGTGTATATATAACTAGCCATGTGCGCCCAACTACGTTGCGCGTGTTAAAGTTGTCTGTGAAGGGCTACCTGTTTAAACGCGGCTGCCAGTCATGAACTGGGCCCTTCGCCGCACAGCATTATGATTTTTTACAAGGGAAACAAAATTAAAAAAGAAAACCCTTGGATATTGATTCGATAGGAACTGCCCACTCGGAATCACTATCCGAATCGTAATTATGTGGTGGTGTAGGAGCATTTCTGTTTCTGTCCGTTCACAGTCCGTCTCGTTTTCAGGACGCTGTCATTTCCTCTCACGATGTCTTCTCAACCTTTCTCCAATCTCGCAGGTTGCTTTGTGACAATCCAAAGAGTAAGGCAATATACACGGAGCAACGGTTATTAAAGGGGGATACATACAGTAGGTATCCAGGCTCTTTAAAGTAAAAATAATGATCACTTCACTGACATGTGAACATGTACAACTGTATGGGATTGCATGGATCAAAGATCAAGATCTAAATGAAGATCTCTTTAGTTAATTTAAAGCACAACAATTTTTTTAGTTGGAATATCTGCGTTTTGAGGTGTGACTGGAGTACTACAGTCTTCAGTAGTATAAGCCTGGAGGAGATTCTTAATGCAATGCCTATGTTTTAGCTGTCTCTACTGCCATCTAGTGCTTCTTCTAATTCATTCGCGGACAAACAAAGATCAAGACCCAAATGAAGATTATATATAGAGATATATGCATGTTGTATAGTATACAGGTATTTATAATCATGTAGGCTAACAAAAAACTAACAACCAGACAATACAAGCAGCTGAGCTGTAAAATGTCAATAAGTTCCCTGATAAAATTTTTTAATTTGTATGTATCTGTCTTCCTCCTTCCATGGCAGTATACATTATTTTTTATGTAGTTTCTCTGCAACTCTCCTGATTTAGTTCCTCAAACAGAATCGTACCACTAAGTAATCTTTCAGTGCCAAAAGGGTTCTTGGTATGCATATGAGTGTGTGTGATCCAATATAAAATGTTGCTGTGATGGTGGTGCAGAATGGCAGTACCAAATAGCAGGCATGATGTGTACCTGCAGCAAATAAGAGGTTCAGAGGTTAGCAGACTGCTTTCATTTTCTAAGGCAACATGAATAGCTACCTCACATTGGCTATAATTTGTAATTACAATGTGTCCCTTAAGCAGATTGAAATTGGCAGTTTGATGGTCATGAGGCTGGCTATTCTTGAATTTAATTGCTTTAAAGAAACTGTTTATTCTGCACTTAAAAGTTTAAAGTGGTTCACGTATTAGGTCTTTGGTGTTAATGAACACTGTAAAAGGTTAACTCATTATGCTTCTTATCCAAGAATGTCTGATCTGCAGCAGGCAAAGAGAAGGGGTGATTATGAATAACTTCTCTTAGTCATATTTCTTGCTGTCATGGTTTATTGGATTCTGAAAATAGTTTATGAATGCGAAAAAGATACAAGTATTTGGTGAGACAGCCAGCTCAAATTTTTAAAATTTAATCTATACTAATAAAAGGCAAAGCCCTTACTGACTGACTGACTGACTGACTGACTGACTCACTCACTCACTCACTCACTCACTGACTCATCACTAATTCTCCAACTTCCCATGTAGGTAGAAGGCTGAAATTTGGCAGGCTCATTCCTTACAGCTTACTTACAAAAGTTAAGCAGGTTTCATTTCAAAATTCTACACGTAACGGTCATACCGGTCGATAACGGTCGACAACGTCCGTCATGTTGTCTTATTTATGGCCCCATCTTCACAAAATTTGGTAGGCGGCTTCCCTGCGCTAACCAAAACCAATGTAAATACTTATTTCAGTGGTATGATGTCACTGTCGGCCGCCATATTGAACTTTCCAACGTCACTAATTCTCCAACTTCCTGTGTAGGTAGAAGGCTGAAATTTGGCAGGCTCATTCCTTACAGCTTACTTACAAAAGTTAAGCAGGTTTCATTTCAAAATTCTACACGTAACGGTCATAACGGTCAACAACGTCCACAATGTTGAACTTTCTTATTTATGGCCCCATCTTCACGAAATTTGGTAGGCGGCTTCCCTGCACTAACTGAAACCAATGTATGTACTTATTTCGGTGGTATGATGCCACTGTCGGCTGCCATATTGAACTTTTCAACGGTCTTTGTTACTTATGGGCCCATCTTCAAGAAATTTGGTACGCAGGTTCCCAACGCTAACTGAATCCTACTTACGTACATATATACGTCCATAGCCTGCAGCTCGGTCACGGTGTGAGGCGGCATTGGGTCCCCCATCCAAATGCCTCCCATGTTGTTGGCTGCCTGCCTATATAAGGCCGTCCGTCGCTCTGGTCTCTACATTCCTTTCCTTGCTTCGCCACGGGATTCACGTCTCCCTGCTGATAACTGCAGCCTTTTTATTTAATCCACGGCTTCTCCGCTGTTTTATTGTTCGTTTATTATGATTATAGTTATTGTGTAGGTATTTTAGACTTTACATTGTTCAGGTACCCATTTCCTTTATCATTCCAACCGTACCCCCATTAACATGTCTATCGAGGTGATCACCATCGATCAAAGAACTGTCACTTACCAAGTGGTTTCCATGCCCGGAGATGGCACCTACCTTTTCCATTCTCTTTGTTACATATTGCACGGCCATATCAGGCTCACTCTTGATATCCGGAGGAACACTGTGTCTTATGTATTGAATGACTGGGACAGGTTCAAGGTGTGGACTGATGACGGTACAGGAGATAATTATACTACACTGGAGCACTAGAAGTGTGAAATGCTTAAGCCCTTCACCTATAGTTCTGCATGTGAGTTGATGGCTGCCACTGAATTGTTCGGTTGTCGCTTTCAAGTGTACCGAAATGGCCAAATATTTTACACCTTTCGACAACCGCCAATGCCTCTTAAACATCTTAGATTCACAGGTGACGATTTTAGTAGTGGACACTTTGATGTTTATGGATGTTTAATTTCTCAAAAGCTGGATGTGAAGTTATCGATGAAACCGGTTGTATACTTACAACGCTTGACAGATGCTGAATGTCACTTCAACACAAGTCCTGCAAATACTAATGTAATTGAAGCAAACTATGAAACTCAACCCGATTATGACAGCAGCAATCCAAGCTGTGAGATTTGAAACAAGATTACTGTTCACATGGCCAACTGTACATTGATAGATAGATAGATAGATAGATAGATAGATAGATAGATAGATAGATAGATAGATAGATAGATAGATAGATAGATACTTTATTAATCCCAAGGGGAAATTCACATAATGCTCAAGAGTGAGCTCAGCGCTCAGCTTGGTCATATTACAACCGGAGGGCCGAACTCACAATGTGGTATACAAAGAGATCCTTAAATAATTATTGGCATATTTTACTTTTTACTTTAAAAAGGTTTAATTTTCTTCTTAATAAAAATTTTAAGGCAGTACTTCGCCGCTGTGAAGCGTGGGTATTTTGTTAGTATAATATATATTTAGTATATTAAATACATGAAATAATAAAATGTAAACTCTTATTGACTTATGTTGCTCACAAAGTTGAAAGTCATAGAGAATTTTGGCTGCATTTCACTTCTCTCAGAGAATGGTCATTATAGATTAGTTACACAGAACTAAAAGCTGATACTGGAGTCATTTTCATGTGCTCACATTGTCTAGAACAGGGGTCCCCAACTCTGGTCCTGGAAGGCTACAGTGGCTGCAGATTTTCATTCTAGCCCTTTCTTAATTAATGAGCTGTTTTTGCAGCTAATTAACTTCTTTTGAATTAATTTTACTTGACTTGTTCTTGAAGACTCAAACCACTTAATTGTTTCTTTTCTCTTAAGTAGCAGTCAAACAAAAAGGAGATACAAAATGAACCAAAACATGACCAGCAAACTGTGTCGACCATACAATATCTGAAAATAAAGAAAGATGAAGGTCTCAGGAATGCTGATCTGTCCAGGTCCCCAAAACATTTTACCAGTGCTCTTAGAAAAGAGAAAATCAACAATTTCGGAAATGTTTGCTATTTCATAATGAGAACAGCTACAAGCCATGGGATTAAAGAATGGGTTTAATTAACAACATGAATCAGAGTCTAATTAAGCAACTGGCTGGAACGAAATTGGTTGGAATTTCAAGCCCTGACTTAGTTGGTCTTCTGTTGGCTTAGTCACTTTACATTTCAGGGGAAGAAATCTTAAAAAGCAAGTCAATTAAAATTAATTCAAAAGAAGTTAATTAGCAGCAAAAACAGGTCACTAATTAAGAAAAGAGTTAGAATGAAACCCTGTAGCCACTGGGGCCCTCCAGGACCGGAGCTGGGGATGATCTCTGATTAGAACGTACAGTATAGATGGGCAGAGAATTTGAGAGGATAGAATACATTGGTCTCTGAAGAGAACAACTTAAACAAATAAATACTTTTTATGAAAATGATATGCAATAAACGTTTTCATCTTACAAAAATATTGATGCGCCCATAAATCTGAGCTGTAGACCTGGCCATATGCAAATGTAATTTTTTGTTTAAGAATTGAAAAATGTGAAATATAATCATTAACTGGTTTTTGAAAAAAGATCCTTAAGGATTTTTAAACCTAAGTAGCACAACCATTTTTTTGGTGAACATACCATAATCAAATAGCACCAAATTGCAAACAGAATAATCATTACATACAATATAACAGATGTTTATCCAAGTCTGTGATTAAAATTATTTTTATTTTTTTCGCCATTAGCAGTCTGCCACCATATTTAGTTATATAAAATAGGATAAATAGGATATATAAAATATGACTGCTTTTTTTAACTTTTGTAATATATTCTTCATCATTTTTGCTATATTAATTTCTTTCATTAGCTACATTGTGTGACCTAATCAGAGAACACAAAACTAAATTAAAAAGTAACTTGCTAAAATATAACAAATCACATTTTTAAAAGATACTATTTTGTGTACTGTGCCAAACTCATTTTGCTTTGAAAAAACAAACAGAGATGCATACAACATAAGCACATTTAGAATAGGAAATGTCAGAAATGGACATGTAAGATTTCTCTTGTTTGATCATTCTGAGTAACTTATGTAACCATCTAGAGCAGTGTGGTAAATTCTCCCTTTTAAGTGGTGGTCCTGTTATTGCTTCATTGCTGGATGAACAGTCAGCCAGTCAGTCATCCCCCACCCCACTATATCCTAACACAGGGTCACGAGGGTCTGCTGGAGCCAATCCCAGCCAGCACAGAGTGCAAGGCAGGAACAAACCCCAGGCAGAGCACAAGCCCACCGCAGGGCAACTGGCTGAACACTAAATTCTTAATCTGGTACTGTGGAATATACAACCAGCTAAGTAGATTGCTATTGTAATAATTAGAATTTCTTATATTTTTGTTTGTTTTTGAGTTTTTTTACATGAACCTTTCATTTACAATATAATAATTTAAAAGTTGATATTTATTATAATTCTGTTTTATTTACACAATGCCATCTACAATCTGGTAACATCAACACATTCACTGAGCTAAAGATGTCACAGGACATAATGCAAAAAATTGACAATGACCAGGTATCAGTTTATCCATCAGTAAATACAACATCTATGAAATCTTTAGTGATAGTTTTTTTATTTAAGTACAGCAGTGCCCAGCGGTAGGTTTGATTTTTTTTTTTATTTTATTGACTTTATTAAAATCAAATAACATTCCTTACAAATAAATCAAGTTTTACAAAAATGGGTTCGAAACAAATCAACCCCCACCCCAGAGAAAGAGAGCTACATCAGCAGAGAAAAAATAAAACTAAAAATAAGTAAATAGATAAATTAATAAATGAATAAAGATAAATGGAGTAAAAAGATGGGAGAGAACCTGCTTCCTCAATTTAAATGCTTATTTTAAAGTGTTATTGATTAGATCCTGCCAGGTTTTGAAAAAGTTTCGTACAGATCCTCTAAGTGTGAATTTGATTTTTCCTGTTTAAAATAGTATATAACATCAGTTACCCACTGACTTAGAATAGGTGAGTTAGGATTCTTCCAGTTGAGCAAGATAAGTCAACGTGCCAATAGTGAAGTAATGGCAATTACAGTTTGTTTGTCCTTCTCCACTTTAAGCCTATCTGCAAGAACACCAAACAGGGCTGTTAGTGGTTTAGGAGGAATTGTGACTCCAAGGCTGTCTGAAACGCATTTAAAGATTTTGGTCCGGAATGATGTTAATTTGTCACAGGCCCAAAACATGTGACCTGGAACCGGATTGCAGCGTTCAAAGGTTGGATCTTGCCCTGGAAACATTTTGGACAATTTTAAACGAGAGAGATGCACTCGATATATAATTTTGAGTTGAATAATTCTATGCTTTGCACATAGAATTGAATATCAGGATTGATATTTTGCTTGCGACTTGTTTCTCGCTTTGACCTTTGCTTTCATTTTGTCCCTTGGCATTGGTCACTTGGTTCTGATTGTCTTCTTAGTTTTGATCATTCATTACTCATTTTGACCAAGTCTTTTGGCTTCCTTTACATCAGCAGGTCACTTTCCTCTGAATAATTAATGGCCATGATGCATGTCCCATTACAGCTATTACTTAGGATTTGATATCAAGCAGACAACTCATATTAATATGTGCAGGCAATCTACAAATGAAAGCAACACCACCATATTCCTTTTGACTAACATCACGCAGTACAGGCTCTTTTCACAACACATACATGGTAATGTTGCAGGACATAAGAAGCAACAAATGCACTTATTTGTAGCAGTGCTGGTGTTTGCTTCAACAGCAACAAAACATTCAACTGAAATTTTTATTTTTGAGACATTTTTACTGTTCTGTTTGAACAATACAGTCTGCAGTAATAGAATTTGTAGTAGTAAACTGTAAGAAAAAAAATTGCTTGCTCAACACTTAAACATGATTTTGTTTCCACATGCCAAGCAACACTTTTTGCTTTTGTTCAGATTGATACCAATCTTAATTAACATATACAATAGCATTAATAGCAGTAGATAAATGAATTATAGATGGGCCGCACTGCCCTCCTCCAAGTGAGTGTTGCTCTACATCCTCTCAGCTCCAACTTGCCTGGAAAAGGGAGTGTGGTCCCTTTTACTGAGGACCAGGGAAACTTCCAATGCCAGGGCTGCTGCCTGATTGAAGTACTTCTGGGTCATATGGACGTCCCGTATTTTGGAGAGCGCATTTCTCTTTGCAGCACCCCATTGTGGCACCCATAGACCCCAGCAGGGCTGTGCTGCCAGACTACAACTCCTGGCATTCCCTGCTGGTTCCTGACAGGGTGCCAATATGGAGGGCTGCTGCCATCTAGTGCCAGCGGGAATAATCATCCCCTATGGAAGGTATGAAGTCCATGTCCAGTCTGGACGTTTGTCCGTTTATTCAGGGTTTCCTTCCCCGGCTAAAGAACCATTCATTATGTTTGGGATGTCTGTCCACCTGTTAGGGCTGTCTAGTCTTTATGTACCCATGGGGCCTTCCGTCCAGGTAAGGAATCTTCTGGACTCCTGAATGGGGTGCTTGTCCATCCTATGTGCCTCCTACTATATATATATATATATATAAATAAATATACTGTATATATATGGTAAATAAAGGAGTGTGCTGGATCCAGCCCTATCCCCAAAACACTGTACAGTTAAGTAATGGAAGGAAGAGGGTTTATTAAATAGAAAAAGAAGGCCTACCAGAAAGCATGTTAACTACTCCCACGGAGACTTGTGCAAGAACTACAACTTCCAGGAGCTTCTGTGAATATTTTATTATTTTTATTTTATTATTATTATTGTTCTCAGCCAGTGTTACTGTCCAATACTGGTCAGTGCTGCTGTCCACTATCAGACAGGTTTTATTTGCCACTCCAACCAGGTCTCCAGCATTGAATATCTTAACTTAGCATCCTGGTCAAATAATGACATTGCTTCCATTGTTTTGTCTGTTATCTGATTACTCCCACTCGCCCAGTGATTACAATTTCTGCCTCACAGATCCAGAGTCCTGGTCCAATTCCCTGTGTAATCATTCTATATGTGGAGTCTGCATGTTTTCCCTCCATTTCAGTGGATTTCTCTTTGATTATTGTCATTTTCCTGTATCCCCAAAGACGTGTATGCTAGGTTAATTGACAATTCCAAATAGGACCTGTAAAGAACTGGCTCAGCATCCAAAACTGGTTTCTACCTTGCATCCTGTACTTCTAGGATATAATCTCTGGCCTGATGTGGCCCAAAATAACATGTTACATGTATAAACTGTATTTCCACTGAATAATAAAATCACAATTATTTACATATTTTCTAGGGTGACATGGTAGTTAGCACTACAGCCTCACAACTCTAAGGGACTGTAAGGGTTACACAGCAAAGAATTGCAATGCAACTAGGAAAATAGAAAAAGAAATTGAAATGGGAAATATTTTGTTTTATTTATCAAAAAACTTGATAAGATGTCTTGAAATCAGCTAAATAATCTAAAACACAGATTTCTAGATACGTCAGTCTTTCAATAAGGAGTAAAACTTCTCATTTGCTTATATTTCCTTTTTTGCAGTAATTTGTCAATGTAAAGTCTGCACAATCACTCGACATCAAAATAGGTTTCTATCTGGGTACCCTGGCTTTTCTTCCACATACCAGGCACATTTAAGTTAAATTAACTGTCAACTGTGATGGTGTGACTAGGTTATGTCCAGCAGTTGACTAGTTGTAAGTTTACACTACCTATCCTGTGCCTGAATCTGCCGGGGTAGACTTAGGAATTTTGTCAAGAACGTGAGCCTGTCAGAATCACTGTTTGTGTGATTTTTGGATATTCTTTCCATATCTAAATAGGTGTTTCTTCAGGTATACTGTTTCTTTTCTTCCCGCATACTAAAGTCATTCATCATAGATTAAATGATGACTCTAAATTAACCCAATGTGAATGAGTGTGCTCTGTGGTTGACAAGTGCAATGTTGAAAATTGGCTCCTGCCCTGTACTTGACTCGACTGGGATAGGCTTGGATATTCTGTCAAGCTGTCATGTTTACTGGCTATGTGGATTTTGCATCTTCTCTCCATATTTATGTCTTGTCTGAGAATTCTGTTTTCCTCCCACATACTGAAGACATTCATGTTAGATTAAGTAACAATTCTAAATTAGCCCTGCATGTGTGTACAGTTTGAGTGACTGTACCCCAAGATTGACTAGTGGTTTATTTCTACCTTATGCCTGATTCTGCTGGTGTCGGCTCTTGCCCATATGTCCCTGAATTGGACCATGTCGATAAGGATTATACAGAATATGGATAATTGGATAAAGGCTTTAGAAAATTTATGGATATATGGACAATTTTATAGGAGATCTTTGTGTAATACCTAAAAAGTTACTTGCTTTTAAGGTCTCAATCATCTGTGAGAAGGAACTACTAACACCAAATGTTTTGCATGGAAATTTCCTTGAGTCACCTAAATTACCAAAAACCATTAATTCATAACAGAATAAAAAGTCACATGTATATTCAAATGAGCAAATGCTGTAATTATATTGGAGAGATTTAATTGAAGGGTTTAACTGGAATAAATAGCAGAATATGTTGGAAACACATTACAGTATTTAGGCAGTATGTGGTCACCTGATGGCACCTTGTCTGCTATTTGCTAATAAATGCATGACGCTTCATGCCATGGTGTTGGTGTGGTTTACCATTCCTCTAAGGAGGAATCTAAATCCTTTAAAAATGAATGTCTGATTCAGTCTTCAGAAGCTCAGTGGTTAAGTGTTAGCCTGGCTGTGCGCTTAGAATTCCTGCAAAAAGAGGGCCAGACTCTTTGGATAGTATTCAAGAAGTAAAAGAAAGAAAGAAAGAAGGAAAAAAAACAATTTTCAGGAATTCCATCTGTGGTCGGGTCAAACCATATTAATTTTTTTTTCTCTTTTCATGAGTTTTGGGACAAACTTGTGGTCTGGTCACGTTCACTTAAATTTTAACCAGGCTCGGCATGTGGGGAAAATCTGGGCTGATACTTCAGTCATTTGTTACCCAGCAGACGCTGTAATGTCATTGCCAAGAAGTGACAGAGCAGCAGACACACTTGCTTCCATGTGCACAGCCGTGGCTGCTGTCTGGGGATCCAGATGTTGAGCTGACTGCCGGACTGGGGATCATCACAAGCGTCTTTTTCATTCTAAGGTACCGTTTATTCTTAACGTTCACTTTCTGCTTCAGAGGTGAGGCTCCCAGCAGTAATCGTAAAGTTTTCAAGCTGGTTTATGAGCTCTGCTTAGGCGTCTGTACTGCTGTTTTCAGTGATGGAAATGATTTTGCAATTGACAACATTTTCTTTCGGCGGCAGCTTAAAGTGGCAGATTCCTTGAACTTTCTCGCGATCATTATTTATTTATTTTTTGTTCTGTTAAAGAAATGTCACTGAAACATTCTGAAATTGATGGAGGACACCAGTAGTAATTATTTAATTCAGCACGGCGTGACTAACTGTAGGCCTGCATGATTGCCATGATAATAACTTTTAGTTTGTATTTGTTTATATAACTTTATCTCAGTTGCATTTCATAAAACTAAAGCCAGGAATTTTGGCATTTATTTTCTTTTACAAGTCACAGTATTAGTTGACTTTAGCTTTAATATCATGGTTGCTTTATTCACATGGATATTATGTGAAGTTCTTTCTCAGAGGAGTGCTTGAAATAAGGGTTCACATCTCAAAATTTCATAAAGCAGTAACATAAATAAATTGTCAACCTATAGTGTTCTTTTTTATGTTGTAAAAGTCATAAAATATATTTAAAAAATTCCAGTGCTATGAGTTCTTTTAGCTTTCTTTTAATCAAAAAATACACTGATGTCCACCACTTTTTGTGATTTTGCGGCTGTAGTTTTTCTAACAGACTGCAGGCAATGTGACTGTGTTTTTCTAGACAGATTTCTGTTTCTTCTGTAGTTTTGCAGATTTTGGAGCTTATGATTGTTACTGTCAATTGTATTTTCAGAGCTTGACTTCTAATGGTCCTGTTATTAGTAATGTATATTATATAAAGGGGTGGTCTTGTGGTTACTGTTGCTTCATGACAGATCAGAAGTCCCATGTTTGATTTTCATCCCTGTCATTGTATTTGTCGAGTTTGCATGTTGTCACTATGTCTGTTTATGTTTCTCTGAGATTCATCTCATATTCCTAACATGAATATGTCAGATTAGTCTGACATTGTAAATTTAGTCTGGTATCATTGAGTGCTACTTTATATTTGTGCCCTCTGCCATTCAGGATTGTTTTCAGCCGTGTGGATGCAGCTCACAAATCAAGTAGTGGCTTCTTACAGCCTCGTAATGGTAATGTAACATAACATTTTCAAACCCACTTAATCCAAATTGGGGCTGCAGGGGGTTGGAGATAATTTTGTCAATACTAGGTAGAAGTGAAGGTGGGGCATGAGTCCATGAGAAGGCCTGCTTGCACACATATTTATGGTGACACTTATGCAGGACCAATTTGGAATCATCAGTTTAACTAATAGAAAGGTCTTTGGGGATGTGGGGGTAACAAGTACCTACAGAAAGAGGCATGGGGAGATGCATCACAGAGGAAGAATTTGAACCCAGATATGTGAGGGAGCAAATCGAAGTATGGTGCCAGTGTGATGTACTGCAATTCAAATGGGAGTTCCATTGAGAAAGAAGGATACCTTATAAGACGATTGCTGGACATTTGACACAGTTGCTAATGCTGTCACTTCCCAGAGCTTACATCTTTGAGATAATGTGGGGGTAAAATGCCTTCTATGCTGTGCTTGTTTTGGGTTTTCCTTGCAGGGTGATTGGTGGTACTTATGTTTTTACAGTGTAGATGAGTTTGTCTTTGAGATGTGCCATAGTGCTGTGCCCTCCAGACATGATTTCTGTCCGATGCCTAATATTGCTGGACTCAACTCTGCCATCCCCAGGTCCCTACCTTCATAGTGATAGGATGTCCTATTCACGTTGGGTTAATCATCATACTTTTTTCTCATTGTTACATCAGGTTGTGTGTGTATTGGTCCCAACTGCTCAGTCACATAACTCATCTATCTGCCTTTTCCTGGCCTCAGTTGTCTTTGCAATGCATCTTCTGTAAGTCTATGAATTGGCCAGTTTGTTCCTTTATTGCAGCAAGACAAACTACAAAATACTTGATGCCTTTTTAGTATAATCTGTATCAATAAAATGTAGGTTTTTAGACTATTGGGTGCCATGTGTGCATACCCAAATAGCAGTACAAACATTGAAAAATGCCTGCTTGACTACAAAGTAAGTAAAAACAGCTGTTCAGTTTTTCTGCTCTGCTCTGCAAATGTTTAATTATTGCCCACTTGTTGACATAATCACAAGATAAAGCTGAAATGAATATGCGAGCCTTGTATAAAATAAGAAAATACAGTTTTGCTAATACCAAAGTAGGTCAATCAGATGGTCTACCGAGGAAGAAAATCAATATTAAATACACAAAAATGTTTCTGTATTTTTCAGCTCACTCTACATTTATTCTGCAAGTTTCATAACAGTGGGATGTAGCCGAGCAATATGTTTTTTTTTTCTTTCTTTAATTCCCCAAGGAAAATAAATAGTGCTTGTCTGTTACTAAGAAAAGACTTGTGGTGTAGCAAGCTTACAAGTGTTGTAGGCGTATGGTTGTTTTGGAAAACCATATATTCACTTAATTCCATTGACAATTCTGTTTCATTGTGGCTAAACATGAGTCATGTTTGCAGTCTTAATCTAAACTAAAAGCATGTTGTAACAGGGGTTTTGACAAATATCCCCATGCTACTATGAATTTGCATAAATAAGGTCACTGCTGTTGCTAGTGCATGACTAGTGTATGTTTTGGATCTGAATAATCAGTGAAATTAAGAGTGATTCATTTAATGGCAACTATCAGCCCTCAACACTAATTAAAGAAGTGAAATCTGGCGCCACAATCTACACAGTCATTTCACCGTCGTAAAGGGTCAAGCCGCTGCATACTATTCTTCTTTATGCATACAAGTGGAAGCTTTGAACAATAAGACCATGCCAAATCAATTATAATTTACTGGATAACGCACCCTTTCAAGTCTTGCAACTTTAGACTTACTGTAGAGGAAAAGTACGTGGAAAAACAAGAATAAAATGATGTTTACAGTATAATAAAGGGTACATTTTTAGGTGATAGTAGTACAATACGTCTTAAGCAAATAATAAAAAAGTTGCTAATACAATGTCAAAAGCATTAAAGGTTGTAAGGACATTTTAGAAGATGTCTTTTTATATGATATTGTGACTGATTGATTCCTGTAGATTTCTGTAGCTTTCTCTAAAATGCACACAGTACATTGATCAATGCCATTGTATCTAACACTTCACAATATGTTTACTTATAATAAGTATATAAAATCCACTACCCTCTGATAAGTCCACAGTTAAAATATAAAAAGCTGAATTGAAACAAAATAACATACAATAGAAACTGACAAACTCCACTCAATAAAGCACATAGACTATACAATGCATACCTGTGTACATACAAATATGGGGACATGTATAGTCATTATGAAACTTGCTGCAGTATTTTCAGTTAACTATGTAGTAACTTTAGTTTAGGTACTGCAAGAAGGCATCTATTACTCATTTACTGTTATGTAACAACACCTTAACAAATACTTACAAAATATTAATTAAGTTTTTATTCTGCAATGTAACCTAGCAATAAAACTTTGGAATCTGAGGTGGCTTAACTGGGCCAAATTTCTCTTGATTTTACATATTTAGTGTAAGATCTATGAATCCTTCATATTAACAAGTCATCTTCCCATCATGTCAATACCCCACACAGCACAGAGATGAATAATCAATCTACTTCTGTTTTATAAGTGTTATGAAGACCAAAAGAAGCCTTTGTTAAGGTCTTATTACATAAAAGTAAATGAGTAATAGATGTATTTTTGCAGTACCTGAGCTAAAGTGTTGCCTAATAATTAAACATTGTAAACAGCTTGAAGTATTACAACAACAACAACAACATTTATTTATATAGCACATTTTCATACAAAAAAAAATGTAGCTCAAAGTGCTTTACAAAATGAAGAATAGAAAAATAGAAGACACGATAAAAAATAAACATAAGTCAATATTAATTAACATAGAATAAGTAAGGTCCGATGGCCAGGGTGGACAGAAAAAACAAAAAAAAAAAACTCCAAAGGCTGGAGAAAAAATAAAATCTGTAGGGGTTCCAGACCACGAGACCGCCCAGTCCCCTCTGGGCAATCTACCTAACATAAATCAAACAGTCCTCTTTGTATTTAGGGTTTTCATGGAAGGACCTGATGATGATGGTCACGTAGACTTCTGGCTTTCAGTCCATCAATGTTGGTGCATCATGATGCTTTGAGTAGGTGGTGGTGGTGCAGGCCGCCACCACAAAGAAACTGGAAAAAGAAACAGAAGAGAGAGTTGGGGTCAGTACGGATTTTGGAGCCACTGTGAATAATTATTATGAAGAATTGAACATACAGAGTATCAGTATTAAGTTAAAGTAAAGTTATGAAAAGGCCATGTCAAAGTAATGTGTTTTCAGCAGTTTGATTATTAATTGAATTACTCACTGGTTTATGGGTTATTATTGCCACGTGCACAGAGCACAGTTAAATTCCTACTATTCTAATCAACATATGCTTGATATTTGATGAATTTAGCAGTTGATACTCCATTAAAACCATTTTGGAGATGCTTGGTGGTGCAGTGATGGATTTAGCAACATGGGCTTGAATTCTCCCCTATGAATTTTCCCCTATGCTTGTGTTGGTTTTCTCTCTTTCCTGTATGTATTCTTGCTTTCCATTTTCATCCCCAAAGACTGCTGAGTCTGTATTGGTCCCAGTGTCTGTGTGTGTGTGTGTGCCCTGACATGGACTGGCTCCCAATCCAGGATGTTGTTTACCTTGTATCTTTGATATGTATGTAGAGACCAACTCAGTTCGGGAATATTTCTGTGCTAGAGAAGCAAATCTGAAAGTTAAAAGTTAATTGTTTTCTCAAATATAATAATTCTTTTGTACATTCAACTACACAGATGTTAATGTTTTTTCCAGCTGTCAGATTTGTCTGGCCATTAACAGAATTTCCATCCATTAATGAACTTATATTTTTCTGGAGTGTGTCACTCATTTACTCTTTAACTTCACAAAAGAAGTAATTGATGACATGTTGTGAGGAGTATTACATAGCATTATCAGCAAATGAATGACACTAGTATTAGTTTTCTGAATCACATCCAGTGCTGTGTACAAAGCAATTGCCTGGAACATCACTTCAACAAGAGGACTTTTGGCAGTAATCTAATGTCATAAAAGTGTACCACTTTAAAGTAGGATGCAACCTATGAGGAACCTAATGGTAGAGCACTTCATCCTACCAAGCTCTCTCCAATTATCTTGAACGGCTAGAGAATGACTCATTTCCATCTAAGGTGGTCCACCCCTGACTAAATGGCACTGGTGCCAGTTCTGATTAGTAGGGTGAGCCATTATTGATTAACAGTTAAGTGCAGTTTGTTAAAGCAACCAAACCTGTCTGGCTGTGAATACTAAAACAGCAGAATATTAAAAGAACAGGTAATCCAAAAACACAGTGGCTAATTGGCATAAGATACACTGTCTCTCGCAGTAGCATTAAGTGTTCTTTCACCCTTCCTGTCTCGTTGGCCTAAGGAAAATACAGATTCTCAAACTTAAAAGTAAATAACTAAAAACTACTTCTGTGATATCACAGCACAGGACTATCTTAATAATCGTAATAGACTGGCTACACTTTCCATTAAGTATAAACAGGGAGAGAAAAATTAAATAGAATAGTTAAGACCTTTGCAGCCATGCGTAATCATGAACGTCTGGCTCTCACGTTTTTGAATAGTAAGTATAATTAATGTAACAATATTCATTAATGTAATTTTTTTTTAGTTGCTTAAGTACACAGCCAATGTGTATTTGCAGAAAAGATGTCTCTATAGGCTTTCAGTTTGAGTCTGTTGACATGGGTGCAAGATAGATGATGTATTACCCAGAGATCTGTCTGGTGTAGGAGATACTGTATGTATAGAATTGTCATTAAAGCCTCAGAAATCTCAAATGGCTCTGGCTGACCACTGTGTGTGTCCTATAGCCCATTTCCTAAATGATAAAAGTGGAACTGCTATGGCGCTACAATATTTACTTTGTGCGTGTCTATGGGCAGATAGTGGATTTTAATATGACTTGTATGTGTTTTTATCTATTGGTTGTAAAGTTACAAATTCAAAGTGGGTAACACAAATGTGTTTTGTATAGAGGTATAGACCAGACTTCATCACAACTTTTAATAGCAATAAATACAGAGCCAAGTAAGAGAGACAAGATATAAGAAAGAGGGAGTACCGTCAGTTAACCTCTGAACTAATTTATAACAATTGGGTAAGTCCAAAGTATCTTGCTTAATAACAGTGCCTGATGGGAAAATTAAACTGTGAAAATGGATCCTGTGAATACTGTAGTCAACTGATTTATGTCTGAAGTAAAATGAAAGTAGTGGTTCTTGAATTAATGGACATTAAAATGCATATTGCATTTTTCTTTATTTGCACTGTAATGGGGCTAAAGACAGAATATTTTAGTAAAGGTTAGAGTATCGAGATTTCTGTTTCAAACTTTGAGACTTTGATGGTTTGAAGTTGTTTTAAAATTAAGAACATTAGGTTATGTTATCTTAAAATCAGTAGAAATGCTTCAAAAAACTAAAAGCTAAATCTATAATAGATAAATAGAACTTTATTTGTCCCCAGATGAAAATGTAGCTTTTTATAGAAGCTCTTTAAATAAATACATAAATATACACACACACTTTGATCTGAACACACTCTGGAAAGAATATATCCTGTTGAGTTTAGTATTAAGAAAATCCACATAAACTTTGTTAATGTTAGCTGAAACTTTTTAAAGAGTTTTGTAATTTGTTATAATTTTCTGTTTGTCATTTTAGCAATTTTTCAAAACAAAATGTAATGATTATTATATTTTCTGTTCAGATTCAGAGTTGTCCTTATGAAGTCCTTTCTTATATTGTTTAACTAGCCATCCCCCATGGCCTGCATAGTAGTTAAACAGGACAGTGAGGAGGGTCCTGCCCGGCTCCCCAGTCCTGATGTCACACTTCTTCCTCCCTTCGGCCCACAGCCTCTGTCTCGGATTAGCGTGAATATATCACTCATAAAAGTGAACTATAATTCTTAGTGTGATGAGAGAAGTCTCAAAATCAACCAGAATGTTCAAGCAACTGCAGTTGGCTGGCACCCTGCCCGGGGTTTGTTTCCTGTCTTGCACCCGGTGTTGGCTGGGATTGGCTCCAGCAGACTCCCGTGACCCTGTAGTTAGGATATAGCGGGTTGGATAATGGATGGATGGATGTTCAAGTATATTATAGAAAAACCCAATCTAAATCTGTTAAGTAGTTCTTGTGAAAAGCGGACAGACATACAGACAGACAGACATACATTGAATTTTAAATATACAGAGCTGCTCTATCTTTGGTAAACATTCAATGCTTTTGTTTCCTAGATCTGCACTAACTTAGTTTTCAGTATTCTAACTGAAAGAGTATTTAATAGCAATACATTTGCAATTTAGGCAGTTTTGTTTTTTTGTTTTTAATCTTTTCGTTTTAAAAATGAGTCATAGTTTTTTTAAGTTGATCTACTACATTTGCATAGTTTAGTTGTAAGGCTTTCAGAAAATTACTAAGCTTTGAAATTCAGTTGTTAGTTAGGTGTTTCATACAGGAGTTACTGTTGTTACATACATATTTATTGGCAAAATCCCAGAAATTAATTAAAGATTAAGTTCGATATTTTTCAGGTTGAAGTTATTTCTTCATAAACATGATATATGAATTTGGCACACTAAATTGTGTTCTAAAGTTAAGCGCTTTTGAAAAATTTTTAAAAGTATCTTCCCCGCTCTGGTGCCTTCCAATGGATGGTATGGGATATGAAGGTAAAGCTTAAAAATTTAACAAATACAGTGGCACAGTGGTAGCGCTGCTGCCTTGCAGTTAGGAGACCCGGGTTCGCTTCCTGGGTCCTCCCTGCGTGGAGTTTGCATGTTCTCCCCGTGGGTTCGCTTTGGTTTCCTCCCACCATCCAAAGACATGCCAGTTAGGTGGACTGGCTATTCTACATTGGTGTTTGTATGTGTCCTGCGGTGGGTTGGCTTCCTGCCCTGTGTTGGCTGGGATTAGCTCCAGCAGACCCCCGTGACACTGTGTTTGGATTCAGCGGGTTGGAAAATGGATGGATCCATTTTTAAAGCCAAAATAGTTGTCAACTGTTTCTTATTTGTTTTGTTCATACTTATTTACAGTATATAGAAGGCAAGCACACATATTTGCAAAGTTCTACCCTAAAAAAAGTTTATTCTCCAAGGTTTCTGTTAATTCTTGACACCACCAGGTCCTTGTGCTAGTATTCCTAATTTACCAGGCTGCACTATGCTCATTTTACTTTGCATACATTTCAAATTCTCTGAATTGACTCAGTAAGTTACCATTATGAATAAATAAGTTAATGCATGTTGATGTATATTATGTGACCAATTTAAATATAATATAATATAACATTCTAAACCAACAGAGTTGAGGACTGCAGGGTTACACAGCTGGAGAAAACACTCCTAGACAAGGCATCAGTGCATTGCAGGGCCCACTCATGCACACACTTATACTCCAGTTTTGAGCTTCCAGTCATCCTAACCTGCATGTATTTGTAAACTTCACCCAGACAACAACTCAGTATCAGATATGATCCAAAGGTGACGGATCCTTGAGACTGCAGTGCTACACAATACACCACTATGCTGCTCCCATTTTCTTGTTCCTGCAAGATGTTTTAATATGTATGTTGTTGCATGACATTACCCAACATCACAGTAGTTAGTGGTTTATCCCATGTCTCTAGAATCCTGGGTTCAAATCCATTCCATTTTGTGGATTTTGCTACCTATCCACATTGGTTTTACATGATGGATACTCTGGATTCTATCTGCACATATTTGTTTGGTTGCTTAGCAAATCTAAGTTGTCCTGTGTGGTTCTGAGAGTGCCTGTGACCTGTAGTTGATTGCTGCCCTGCCCGGCGGCAAGGATAAACTCTGACTCATAATTAGCAACAAAATGGGAAGTGTTTGCATGAAACAGTTTGGCAGGTACTTTTTATTCTTAGGCCGATTTAAAGGAGGAAACTATTGGAACTCATAAATATGTGTAGAGCAAGATTTAAAAAACACCTTGTATAGACAACTAAAATGGTCAAAGTTTAGTGTATGTATAATATCTTATATCTATCTATATACATACAGTATATATATATATATATTGTGGCCCACCTGGCTGGCACCGCCAGCTTAATCCGACACAGACAAATGCGGGACACAAGTTCAAGGCACACAGGTTTTATTTTTTATTTTTCTTGTGGGAAACACCTTCCCCGTTTCCCACAGGCACAACACAGTCCAAAGCACAGCACACAAACAATACGCCTTCTCCACTCTTTTCCTTCTCCTCCTCTCCTCTAGTCAAACTTCATCCTCCTCCTCCTCCTGACTCTGTTTCCCTGAGTAGTGCTGGCTCCTTTTATAATACACCCAGAAGTGCTCCAAGTGCCTGATTACTCATTTCCCGCAGCACTTCCGGGTGTGGTGAAAGAAGTGCCCAAAAGGGCTCAGCAGCTCCTGCTGCAGTACCCCCTGGGATCACCTGTGGATCCCAACAGGGCTGCACCACACTCCAATTCCCATAAGGCTCTGCGGGAGTCTGAGGCACTGCTGCAACCCAGGGGGGTTGCCATCTAGCGTCCCAGGGGAGGTAACGCTCTGACCACGCTTGCTCCCCCAGTCCTCCCAGCATGGAGGCATCCTGGCCAGGCAAGAGTCCCAGCCGCACGCTACACTGTAGATATATATATAGTAGCTTTAGAATAAACACTTTTTTTGAGTTTATGAAAACAGATTTTAGACATATTGTTAACAAAGACTGCAGTGGGCTGGCGCCCTGCCCGGGGTTTGTTTCCTACCTTGTGCCCTGTGTTTGCTGGGATGGGCTCCAGCAGCCACCCGTGACCCTGTAGTTAGGATATAGCGGGTTGGATAATGGATGGACGGATGGATGGATGTTAATAAAGACTCCATCTTTTGTTTCAACTGCCTCATTGCATGTCTCCTTATTAATAAAGTTTACAGTCGCTCTGGTAAGGCAAGAGGCTTATTTGGAGTTCAGCTAACAGATTTTTTTTCTATTGTACAGTGTGTAAATACTTGTGATAGTGTTCCTCACAGATTTGATGCTATCAGGGTACTTCAAAGGCAAAACAAAAGCACACAACAGATTTCCTGCTGCTCTCAAACATTGGTTCTCATGTGGACATTCATTATAAAAAAACATGCTAATTACATAGTCGAAGCAAACAATAGCTGGCAAGGCTAGAGTCTTCTGGTGAGAACTTTCATTAAAGTGCTTCACATACTTAAGGTCTTGTTAAAATGAATAGGTGAGATTACATCGCAAAAAGTAAATTTAGGATTAAAGTACAAAACTTCACTTCTCAAAAGCAATTTTGCAGCCAGAAGTGTTGCTTCATTCACAGCCTGAGCCATGAACAAAATAATAGCGGGAAGAAAAGTACAAGGAAATTGTAGTCCCTGTTGAAAAGTGGTAAAATGTGCTCGAGGAATAGGAGCCATAAATCAAATCAGGAGCTCAAACTATCTGAAGTGGCAATGCTACCTGCTGTGCCATCATGCTACCAAAAAGGAATGTCTTCCAAATTTTGCTCATCATCATTTTCATGAATAGTGCTAATACATTTTTATTGTTTTTTTAACAGAATTAATACTAGTTAAGAATTTTTTGATAAATGAAATATATTATGTTGCATCTCAGAATATGTTAAGGGAAGCTTTTATGTGCATATCTTCAACCACATTGTCCACAATTGTTGGCCCTCTTTGATTAAAATGCTAGTGATACTTTGACAGTGAATATAAGACCATCATCTTATACTGAAACTAAATATTAAAAAAGTGATTAATTTTCCCCCATATCAAGCAACACTTAACCCCCAGAATAACAAAGTGAAAACAGGATTTTAGATATGTTGCAAATTTATTACAAATAAAAAACTGATATATCACATTGACAGTATTCAGGCCTTTTATTCAGTGTTTATTTGAAGCACCTTTGGCAGCGGTTATGGCCTGGTGTTTTCTTGTGTATAGCGGAACAAACTTTGGGGATTTTTTTGCCATTCTTCTCTGCATATCCTATCATGCTCAATCAGGTTGGATGGAGACTATCAGCGGACAGTTGGTTTCAGATCACTCCTGAGACTGGATTCAAGGATCTGGCTGAGCACATACCATCTGCACTTCAGAACTGATTGTTCACCTGAAAATAAGCAAGTTTGGGGCCAGCCAGTATTTGGGTGGGAGACCCTGTAGGAAAAGCTATGGTTGCTACTGGAAGATATGTTAGTGAGGCCAGTAGGGGTGCTTACACTGTGTTCTGTGTATGAATCCCAATGCCCCAGAACAGTGACAAGGACACTGTATTGTAAATATGGCAGCATCCTTTGGATGAGATGTAAAACAGAAATCCTGACTCTCTGTGATCATTAAAAATTCCCAGTCATGTTTCAAAAACAGTAAGGTGTATCCTGATTTCCAGGCCAAATTACCCATCAGAGCCTCGTGCATTTGGGTCCCCTGATAATGCCCTGTCTGTAATTGGCTATCTTTTACCCCTTCACCGCCTTACAGATAATATGTGGTCAGATTACTGGTGCAATAACGGCTGCCATTGCATGCCGTGCCATTTGGGTGCTACACATTGCTGGTGGTTGAAGGAATTCCCCTCTGTCTATGTAAAGCACTTTGAGTAATGAGAAAATCGATATATAAATGTAATTAATTAATTATTATTATTGCCAGAGTTTTCCCTAAGCCACTCCTGTGTTGTCTTTGTTTTCTGCTTAGTGTCATTATCCTGCTGGAAGGTGAAGCTTCAGCCCAATCTGAGGTCCAGAGCGCTCTGGATTAGGTTTTCATTAAGGATATCTCTGCATGTTGCTCTGCTCAGCTTTTCCTGAACCCTGTCTTGTCTTCCAGTTCCTGCTACTGAGAAACAAAACCACAGCATGATTGCTTCCACCTCCATGCTTCACCGGTGGAATAGTATTCACAGGCACTGAGTGATGCCTGTTTCCCTCCAGACATGGCACTAATCTTGGTTTCATAAGTCCTTGTTTTTCTCAGTCTGAGAGTCCTTTAGATGCCTTTTTGCAAACTCCAACTGGGCTTCCCTGTGTCTTTTACTGAAGACAGGAACCTGCCGGGCCCATATCAGCGAAGTGCTGCAGTGACAGTTGTTCTTTTGGAAGTTCCTGTCATCTCCATAGCTAAGCCCGAGTGACCATCAGGTTCTTTATCAACTCACTGTGGCCAAAGAAGCGTCTTGGTTGTTCCAACCTTCTTCTGTTTAAGAATTATGAAGGCAACTGTGTGCTTGGGAATCTTCAATGCTGCAGAATTTCTGTAGCCTTCCTCAGCTTTATGATTTAACACAATTGTGTTTCTAACCTATGTAGTCAATTTCTTAGACTTCAGTACTTGATATTTGCTGAGAAACATATTGTCAACTTCACTGTGAGACCTCATCTAGACCAGTGTGTGCCTTTCCTAATAATGTCCAATCAACTGAATTGACCACAGGTGAACTCCAAACAAATTGTAGAAACATCTCAATGACCATCAATAGAGACTGAGGAACCTAAGCCAGATTTCAAGTGTCACAGAAAACAGTATGCCAATATGATATTTCAGTTTTTAGTTTTAATAAATGTGTACAAATTTCTAAAATCCTGTTAATGCTTTATCTTTCTGGGGTAATGAGTGTTGCTTGATGTGGGGGAAAAAATTAATCCAAATTTTAGCACAAGGCTGCAACACAGCAAAATGTGTAAAAGTGAAGGGGTCTAAATAATTTTCCAATCCACTATAATGTTGTAATTACTAAGAATTATATTAATGTAATGTTTTCAAATTATATTCTAATCATAAACTTAATGATTTGCTTCTTTTTTTTCATGGCTAACTTATTGCTGACGTTGTAATGCTAATTTTTACAGAAATAGCAGCATGAAATAAAAGTATTCATGGCTTTATCTGAGTTGTTCTTGGCTTTTGGTTAGCTAAAAGACTAAAATAACATTACGTGTAACCATCATGCTTTAGAGCTAGCAGGATTACACACTGACACACATTGTTTGATTGGTGGAGCACTGCATAGATTTCTTTGAGTTTTATACAAAGCTATTTAATGTCATCAATGCAAGACCAGATATACATTAAAACAGCTAAATTATATATGCTTCAATCCATAAAAGCACTGAGGATTACAGTATACGCAGCTTTGCTTTTACACTATTGAATCAGAAGTCAATGAAAATGACCCAAAAGACATTTATGACACTGAAAATCAGTATTTCTCAAGTAATCACATTTTGGTGTGAATCTGTACTGGAGGCCTAACTGGATTATACATACAGTAGGTTTATGCATTAACATCTTATATAACATGTGCACGTAGAGAGAGACATGTATGACTCAAATGACATTTTGACTTTTAATGCACTTCAGTGATTGGTTGCTTAAAGTGTAGAAATGCCTCAGGGTAAACTTGTGTGTAACTTTTCATAAAACCCTTTGTACACATGTATATATACAAATGGCTAACATTAAAAGCTATCCTGTACCACAGTACATTCATGAAACTTTTAGTCATTTGCAGGAGCACTCCGTTTTTTCAAATCGTATCATTTGCTTTAAAATTATGTTTTTTTCTTCTTGCTCATGGCAAAATTAAATGTGTAAGTTACCTCCTTTCTCATCCATTAGTCTCTTTTTTTGAACAGAAAACACATTGTGGTTAGTGGTGATGTAAGAAAAAGCCTTCTACTTAATTATACACTTTTAGGATGTATCCATTTATTTCATGAAATGCAAAGCTGAAACCTTGAGAAATGCGATTTTGCCAAGAAAACATAAAGTAGTGTATGTGAAGTGTAATATTGTGCCTACAAAGTTGTAGGTGTAGCTTTACAAGCTGTTTAAAGCAGATATAAAAATGGATCGATAAACAACCCGAAATGGTAAACATTTTATTTCACTTGATTTATGTGTTGTCCAATGTTTGTTTATACAAAAACATAATTTTGATTTTGTGAGTTTTCTTCTTCCATTATAGAATTTGGTGAATTATCAGATGCTACTAATGGGTGGTATAGTGGGTAGCTCTGCTGCTCCACAATTCTTTCTTTCTTTCTTTCTTTCTTTCTTTCTTTCTTTCTTTCTTTCTTTCTTTCTTTCTCTGAGTCAACCACTTTCTTAATGAGTCTCAAAGATGTACATGGTAAATTAATGAGGTTACCATCTTCATCCAGTATGAATTAATATGGTTTCTGCACAAGGTGTCTGGGATTATTGCCTTGTAATACAGTTGGACTAGAATCCAGGACCCTGATGTGATGAACAGGAGCAGTTTATTGTAAATTATAAAATAACTAAGAATATTTGGTATTGTCTTTTTGCAGTTCACATAGATGGATATAATTATATTGTGGCAGAGCTGATTACTGCAGAATTTTGTTTTTAAATGGTGGGGTTAACCGATTTTCCTGAAAAGATTTCTCCTACCACAAGTGCTTTTTTCTCTCTGAAGTTAAGAATTACTGAGTCTCTATATCCACCACTTCAAAAATGTTGACTAGAGACCCTGAAGCAACTGTAGAAGGAAATGTAAGGCACACTGTATATCACTAGTCTAGCTAGAAATAAATGTAAATAGTGCAAAGTGTGCATTAATATGATAGATGATGCATGTTCTTTTTTACAATACTAAACTTTAAATAATGTTAAATTAAAGAACTGAAGAAAAACAATTAAAAACAGTAATGTCTTTCTGTATACACTGTGTTTTCATTTGCTACTTAAACATCAGTAATTAAATCCACATCATCAAATTCATATTTTTCATTGTCCCCTGATAGAGTTATACATTCATTATATTTATGCACCTTTCCTTATTTCTACAATTTCAGATCTCTACATTGCAAAGTACGTTAAAACTCTCAAATTTTGCTAGCGCTGATGTCCTATATTATATGCCATGAAAAGAGTGAACAAGAACAACATGTCTAAAGGATTCCTACTTTCTAATGATGTTGAAATGAATATAAAAAGCCTCAAAAATGCAAGAAGCAAACTCATTGAGGAAGACATTTTTTATAGATGGGATATCCTGTAACTGCCTTTCTGACCACTATAGTGATGAATGGTGATTCATAAAAGCCTCAGATAGCAAATCATTTATGTAAAGTTTCATTGGAGAAAATCTTACTGTGTGGTTTAAAATCAAATGAAAACTGCCATAAGCAATTAGTGTTCTTTACAATTATCATATTTTATATATTGTTATTTCATAATAATGGCTGCTCTTTGAAAAATAGGGTTGCTAGAATACCGTACAGAGCAAGAATGATCTTAGCACTGGAGGTGTAACTGAGGAGCATGAAAAATACTGATGATCCAGTGGGTGTTGTTTAAAAGTAATTTTTACTCAGTTCTGAGAGCCTATTTTGGTGTATAAAACATTGCTGCTATAAGTCCAATTTATCAGCACCATTTGCTGAATATAAGTTTAAGTGGTCTATATTATACATTCTTTGGTAATCTAAATAATGTCTTTTATCATAACATCTTGCATTTATGGTACCATGTACTGTTTTATTTTTTATAGATAGATAGAACTTGTACTCACAGAAAAGTTTACTAGTTTATTTGATTATATTAATTTTATTTATTCTTTAATAAAAAAAATGCATAATTTAACAGTTATGCAGTGGTTCATAGGCCTTATCAGATTGTATCCAGTTTCCAGGATTACACATTCTCCCCTTTTCTATTTGTCTTTGCTCTTTGCACTCCATTGCAAGTCCAAAACAAGTAGATTAGATTAATGGGCAGCACCAGGCTGGCCCGATATGCCAACGTGCTCAACAAAGGACTGTCTCCCCAATAAGGGTGGACTCCTGCTTTCCACCTGATGTTAATAAAATGGGATCTGTCTCCCTGGAACCTTATATTGGCCGGAGTGACTTTGCTGACTGCAGCATGTACAAAACTGGTACTGTTTTATGAAATAAACTGGTTTAAGTTACTTCACATTTTAACCTTACTGTCGTTACTGAAAAGCATTGAATAGATCTTAATCATGGTTATCATTGTACAAGATCTCTAAGGTGGGTTTAGGCATAAGAGAACTATTATTAAATTATTTTTTTTATAACATTGCTAAATAAACAAGAATTTATTCAGCAGTGACAAAAGTGGTCTAACTTGCTCCAACAATAACGCCTCCAAAAGAAAGAAACTGCCGTACACTTCCTTACTAAGCTCTGGGCCAGATACACCAGTTTCCAGGGCATAAATGGATTCTGTGGGTTTGAAGCTCTGTGGTTTACCACGTCCTGTTTCGTAAAAGAATGCAAAATGGGATTTTTTTCTGGTGGTTCATTTGTAAACAAAACGCCTGCATTATATTATGCCTTTTTAGTGTTAAACTTTGGAATGCAAATGTGGCTTTCTCCACCCTGATTCATTTTTCAACATGCTGTTAGTTGCCAACCAAACATAAAAAAAATACAACTTAGTTTAAAGTGTAGTATTTTTTTTTTAATAATTTGAATTTATATTATTAACAAGTAAAACATGAATACTAAAAGCATTCATTTGGGTATCATTTTCCATGTTTTATTCACTATAGGATGTAGGAGATCCCAAGACTGCAGTTTGGTGTTTTTGGGCATTCTTTATTCCTTTTCTTATTCTGTTGGGTTCTTCCTATGTCTTGGCGGTTATTGTGTCTTTTGAAGCTGAAGCACTGTGTCTTTAAAATGTGTTAGCAACAGCAACTCCTGGAACTTTATTTTCTATTATCTTGATTGGACAGTTTATTTTTGAAACCATGAAAAGTGAAACAGCAAATTGATATATTATTTATTTTCCTCTGTCTCAGTATAGCAAAAGCCTTGCATTTTTATATTGTGCATGGTGCAATATTTACCCAACCATGCCTTTTTTCTTAACACCATTATGGGTGGGAGAATGGCAGACCTTTACTTGACAACAATGTATGAAAGACAGAAAGTCTGGCACATAGACATAACACATTCACACTGAAGCATTTTAAAGATGACAGTCATTTGAATGTTTGTTTGGACTGTGGGAAGAAGTGTAGGATCTGTTGGAAATGAAACACCATGCAAAAACTGCAGATTCTACACAGAAAGCACCCCCAAACACTGTGATGTAGCACATTTACTTGTTGGTATTACATTGAGATTATTTTCGGTATTTGTATATGAAATAAGTTAATTCATCGACAGAACTCATGCATGAAAAAGTAATACTGGTATATATCTTACTGAACATAATCTAATTTCATGAGCACTGTCGTAAAATAAATTTGGCTAACAAAATTAGATAATGTTGATATTTGGTGGCCTCACTGGCAAGGTGACACCGATGCAGCACAGGACAGGGGACAAACAAGTACAGTGGAACCTTGGTTCACGACCATAACTCGTTCCAAAACTCTGGTTGTAAACCGATTTGGTCGAGAAACGAAGCAATTTCCACTATAGGATTGTATGCAAATACAATTAATCCATTCCAGACCATACAAACTGTATGTAAATATATATTTTTTTAGTTTTTAAGCATAAATATAGTTAATAATACCATAGAATACACAGCGTAATAGTAAACTAAATGTAAAAACATTGAATTACAGAGAAAACTAACACTGCAATAGTTCGCACTATAACACTAGGAACCACTCGCTAAAAACACCTTTTTTTTTTAATGAGTTTTAAGCACTGGGAAAAAATGAACATTTGAAAAATCCGTAATTTAATAAACAACCAAGAAAAGTAACATTGCCACAATGCACGCTATGAACCGATCGCTGGAAACAGAACTGAAAACAAAAACAAGCCTTTTCTACCTTATGAGTCCAGCCCTCCCTCCCTCTCTCGCTCGCTCACTCTCTCTTTTGTGTGTGCGTGTGTCTGCTTTGCGAGCCTGGAGTGCCTGTGTGTGTCTCTCTCTAGCACGCACCTGTGTGTGCGTCTCTCTCGTGCGCCTGTGTGTGTGTGAGCCTTTCTCGCGTGCCTATTTGTGTGTGTGCCTCTCTCGCGCACCTGTGTGTGTGTCTCTCTCTCCTGCACCTGTGTGTTTGTGTCTCTTTCTTGCGCCTGTGTGTGCGTGTGTCACACTCTCTCTCCCTTGCTCGCTCGCTCACTGCACAGGAAATGCACAGGGAGAGACTGAACATGTACAAACCAAAAGGGAAACTGGCTTGTTCGTATACCGAGTGTGTGGTCATGAACCGAGGCAAAAGTTTGGCGAATTTTTTGGTCATAAACCGATTTGTACGTATACCGAGATATTCGTGAACCGAGGTTCCACTGTACCTTCCAGAGAGAGAGAGAGAAACACATACCCTGATTCAATGCTGTTTGCTAACTAAAGGTGGTCCATTTCATGTCAGTGTCTTGGAGAGAAATGTTAAGATTAATATTAAGATTAAGAGAGGGAGTTTTCAACAACACTGAATGAGAAGACAAAGTAATATGCAGTACAATAATGATACCTGAACCTCTTGCTGAGAACAGGAAACTCCTGAGAACTTGCTGAAGACAAATACAATCTCTGCAGGCTCCTAGGCATCAATAGGCTTAGGTCTTCTGGCATATTCTTCTTTCTGTGGCTCCAGGATGAAAACATATAATCAAAAGGATGGATCAGAGGCTTGTTTCTTAAAAACGTTTCTCTGGTCTGAGTGGTATAGAGACATGGCATGGCATTTTAGCTAAAGGGAGTCATCAGCATCCTTCAAAGTGATTCCAAATCTGAGAAGTTGCCCAAGCATAAAGTTTGAAGAAAGTGTTATAACAATAATTAGTTGACCCTAGAGTATTGAAATGGGAAATAAAAGCCACAGTCTCAAGAGAATGAAAAGAGGTAAGAAATGAATGCAATCGATCAAAATATAATCTTATTCTTTGTTGTTTTCCATTTTGAAATGTTGGAAGTTACAGTACATCCATGTGCCTTTTTCAGTGAGAGTGCATTATCTGCTTCAATCTAACCTCCTTTTTGAATGAGGAGGTTTTAAGGAGAAATCAGAGAGTTGCACTGGCAAGTAAGAGATTTTTGCAAAAAGTGTTTTTTATGTATTTAAGTCTATCTATTTGAGAAAAAGCTAAAAAGACAAATAATTTTTACTCGGAGCCTTTAAGTCTTTTTCGACTTTTAAATGTAGAAATCTTACACTGACAATGGAAAGAACAACTGAATTTTCCATAGCCTTTGGGGTGTGATACTTTACAATGTCTGTGGCCAGACAGTTTGCATCAAAGCTTAGCATTCAGACATCTCTTATGTAATCATATCGTAAAAGAAATACTTCTCTTTCTGACCGTTTGTTATTAGAGAGATATTTACTTTGTTAGAAAATTATTTGACAGATTTTGAGCTCAGTGCATCTTGAACGTTTAATGTAAACGTGTGTGTATCACAGTTTGATTGATCGTCCTGTACTAAACTACACCTACTTCAGATAGCTCAGTGAGAGATTTTCAAGCACAGTGATATAATTAATTTTTCTGTTCAGTGGCTACAATCCTCACTCTTAAGTTTCATTGTTGCCTAATCAGCAAACTACAGTATGTCTTGAAAGATGGGAAGGAAGTGTATGCAGGGAGCTTAATATTATCAATATACTTTTAGATTTCATGAAACACAAGGGAAGAAGTATTCTGTGATTCTGTATTTGCTCAGTGGCGGGGTTTGAATGTGTCCTGTGATGCAGCATCCTGTCTCTGGTTTATTATGGCTTTGTGCTTGATGATGCCAGAGCAGGGTATGGCCAACCTGTATCCAGTTATGCAGATGAAATGGATTGATGGATAAACAAAGGGGGAATAAATAAGAATGCAAAGTGAAACAGAACATAAATAAAACAAAATCCTGTTTTTCTGATGATTATGGATTATCTTGACCCTGCTTTTCTTTTTCTTTATACTGGTATTCCCCCCTGCCCCCTCACTACCCCAGCCCCAAACCCACCCATTGTACCACTTCCTCAGCTATTTGCTGTGACATTAGCTAAAAAGAACTGCTGTGTTCCTTGGCTCCTTTAGTGCTTTGTTCTTGGTAATACTTTCAGCTACCAACTAAAAGTGTCCTTTGATTTTTTGGTTTATGAATTATTGTTTTTTTTTTATTGTTGCTTTCCTTTTACTGTATTCCTTTTTCATGTTATCAATAAGACTTTGATCACAAAAATATTAGTTTTGCTGTTTGTCTTTTAGACCCTGAGCTGATTTAATTTTAGGCTTAGGAGTTGTCTCTTTTGTAATTTATTTAATTAGTTAATTTCCTATTGTTTTCTGTTTGTTATAGTATTTCAAATTCTTTTGAATTTGGTATTTTCAAACTTTAAATTTATAATACTTTATGTATTAAATAAATTAAATATTTTATTTGAAGGGCTGTTGATGATTGTGGCCTTCCCATTTTGGAATATATAGAGGGTCTCATTGGTTAGATGGTCTTGGGTTACGGCAGTTCTGCTGATAAACATATAAAACCCCCAAAGATTTCTTTTTTATGAATTTCGATTCATTTTCATCAAGTGACTTTTGTTTTTTAATTATAAATAAAGTATACTAATTTTGACCAGGGGAGAAACTATGTGGGGACCATTTAGAAGCCAGACCAACCCTAATATTTCTGTTTAATTTATGCTAATCATCAATCATTTTATCCACTCCAATCAATCTTCAATAAACTGAACCACCTTATTATTCAAGGGGAAATCCCTTCCCGGAATGGCCTATTGCTTGCCCACCTGGTTGTTTCCAGGCCAACCCACTTTGCAGTTTCTGGATTTGCCTTTTTTAAAAGCCCGGTGCCTTCTTCTTTTAGCTGGCAGTTCTCCTGGTTCTCCCATAGGGGCCATCAACAGGGGAGTCGCCCTACCTCCTGTCAGCTGCAGCTGACTCTTCTCCTGGTCTGGTAGCCTTCTGTCCCCTGGCTACATACAGCTTTGAGACTCGGGTTTCCCAGTGACCAGGGTGCTTACACTGGGGCTCACTTTCCCAAGCCTCTCTGACTCCTGCTGCCTTCCTGGCCTTACACAGTGAGCCAACCACCTTCTTGGTCATGCCAGCTCCTTGAGATGTTCAGCTGGAGTGACCGCTTCATTCAGCTCCCACGTGTCAGCCAAACACTCATTCCAGGGACTCTCCTCCCAGCTGCCTACCTTAACCAGCAAGTCTGTTCTTGCTCCCTCACTCACTGCTGCACCAGCTTTCAACGCCTCCTGCCGTCTTCTTCCTCTGAGCTCTGTTCTGTGTTATTCAATCTCTCCTCCTCAGCACTCACACTTCTCCTTTTATAATATTAACGTGGCACAGGTGTGGCAATTAGCAGCACCCAGCATCAATTACAGACACGGGAGATCCCGCATCTGTGCACTTGAGTGCGGAAACGCCCATACCTGCATCGTGCCCAGGAACCTCTCCTGCCACACGACCACGCCCCCTCCTTAAAGCAGCAAGTGCACCGATTATTTATTTAAAAACTGGCCATTCGTTTAGAGCGGCAGATCCACTATATCACAACACCTCTCAGCCACACCATCTTAGGGGGGCAACTGCTGGATGGGGGAAGTGACAGCAATCCCTAAGCAAAGGTTGTATGTCTCTGCTGAGGGATCAAATGTCAGAACATTGGCAGGAAAGAAATTTGTTTGTAACCAGAGGGCAATCTGCAATTATTAAACAGTGGACTTAATTATGCATATCTTCAATCCATTTTTAATAAATGGGATCAATAAGCCACTTGCCTACTCACCAAATTCACCACTGTTCTGACATTCTGCTCTTCTCTCTCATTCTCTCATTTTCATGGCCCTGACTCCTTTTCGCTCACTACAGAGCCATTGATCTTGCTCTTCTTTAAACTATAGGCTCTACAATATCAATGGCACAATATATTGTAGCTCTAAAACCCTGCTTGATATCTCTGACAGCCCAAACCTTTGAATCATTTCCGTGGTACTGCCTGTGGTAAGAGAGGTCCACGGTTTCTTCTGGTGAGCATCCAAGTGGCAGGAGTGACCACTATGCTGAGGAGTGTGCTGTCGATGGCAGAGGCCAATGGTTCAGCAGCAGTGAGAGGATAGGGCATGCTTTCGCTGGGTGGAGCCCTGAAAAGAATTGGTGGGTGCGGAGCAGGGCTCCCCACAGACACTGTAGGATTGGCGAAGGGGACATGGACCAGAAGAAAAAGGTGTCAGTGCCTGCTGAGGAACTTCTCCTTGGGCTGCAAAGTCAGATTTTTAAAGGGTCACTGAGGCTCATTGGACAACAGGACAATTTTCTGCCTATGTTTTAACCTCATTTTTAAAAGGTTTTCTATTCATTGGATTTTAACTTTCACAGCACCTTTGTTTTATTGGATTATTTATTTATTGAAGATTGAGCACTGCACTTTTGAACACTGTTTGTTTTGATTTTGTTTTAATAAAAGCACTGAGTGCCTTTTTTACACCAACCCCATGCTATATGTGTGATTTCTCCTAATCTGTCAAGCTCATCCTAGTCATGACTATCAAGAGGCTCCCAAAGAAGAAGTGGGAGCTTGGAGTCAACCCTCACCGTTACACTGGCCAGACAATTTTTGATGACAGAGCCTACTCTGTCCAGTACCTCCTGGTGTCCTTGCACCCCATAGTTCTTTGAGCCCTTGAAGGGGCCTCCAATGCACACTCCCAGCTGCCAATTTCTTTAAAGGCACAGACTGGTCTCTGCTATATGCCCTGTAGTGGCCAGATGGTGTTCTGACTTTCTATCTGACCTCCACTGTGCAAGTATCTGTTCTAAGGAGACAGCTTGCTTCTTGGCATGGTGGGAAATCTCTTTATTTTTCTATGTAGGCTTCCACCTAGTTGCTGTCTCTGCCTTCTATCTCAGGCAGGCTATGCTGCCCACTCCCTGCCACTATGCGTCTGTTTCACTTTCCACCTCGGAGCTTTGTCAGGCACACTGTCTTGCACTATGTCTTCTTGATTGTGCTCCTTGGCCCAGGCTGCCTTTTGCTAGTCAGAAACCCCCTGTTATGCTTAGCATCTATTTGAGGTCTAGCCAATATCTATATCAACATTTATTCATCTGTCACTTAGTTACTATTAAAATAGGGTCTATTTCAGTTTATAAGCAGGCCTTTTCAAAACAGGTGATGACTGAACTTTCAGGAAAACCATTTTTTTGCTCTGCATTACATTTTTTTGTTTTGCATTCCTTTTTTAGTTTCAATTGGTTCATGCCCCCCAGTTTTGCATTTATTCTGTCTGTATTTAGGTCCTTACTTTTATTCACTTTGACTTTAATGCATCCTTGCATTCTCCTTTTGTCATATTGAATTATTTACTTTTTTAACAGACCACAACTTAGCGTTCTTTCATTTCCAGCCTCACTAATTTGAATCTACATTTGAAAAAGTGCCACTGTCTTTCTGTTTGATTCATCTAATTTCCAATAAATCCACTTAGTCATGCAGTATCAGACACTTAAAGAATTATTTCATAGGGACGAATGGCATATTATTTTAATTTTGGAAGCTGTCAACACTGCTTTTGACCCAAAGAAATTTGTCAAAAAATAGAATGAATTGTATATATATATATATATATATATATATATATATATATATATATATATATATATATGTGTGTGTGTGCGTGTGTGTGTGTGTGTTTGAGAAATCTTTCAGCAATACTCATTGTTGTTTACATTATCTCTGAAAATGTAAAATAACAGAAAATAAGACATGTGTACATAGTACAATGAACACCTTTCATGCATGTCTCCCCAGAACAACAATAATAAACACACACAGAGAAACTATGCATAACATGCAACATCTCTCTCTCTCTCTCTCTCTCTCTCTCTCTCTCTATATATATATATATATATATATATATATATATATATATATATATATATATATATATATATATATATATAGTATAAAATCCAACTTCTGTGTGCCTGTCTGTCTGTATGTCAGTCCTCTTTTCATGACTACTAAACAGATTTAGATTGGGTTTTTTTCTATAATTGGCTTGAACGTTCCAGTTGATTTTGCAACTTCACTCATCATGTTAAGTATCATAGTTCACTTTCATGAGCAATATATTTGCACTAATCTGAGACAGAGGCTGTGGGCCAAGGGGAGGGGGAAGCGTAACATCAGGAGTGGAAGCCGGGCAGAGCCATCCTCACTCACACGCCAGTCTCCACTCGAATCAGTCTACCTCTGGCCATATTTTGGAGCTTACCTTGCCTCCACTTAGCTAGCGATACCTGTTTGTTTATTGATTTTTAAAGTTTGTCCTGTTTCACTAATATATGGGTGGAGCTGCGAGGGACAGCTAGTCTACAATATATACAGTTTATAGTATATGTAACATATATAATGTATATTTGCAAGTTTTTGTTTATATATATTGTGACCTGACCAGTAGGGGGCATTGCAGCACCCCAAACCCCCAGACACAATTTCACAACCCAGCAATGGACTCATATAAAAGGTGTTTATTTCAGACAATACCTACACAGGGTTTCAGTTTCCTTCTATCTAGACCACACAACAAGCAGTAAGTTTCTCCTTTCTCCAGTCTCATCCACCTCCTCCCGACTCCTACTCTGCAAGGCAGGCTCCTTTTAAACCAGATGGGGGATTGCTTCCAGTGTCACAGCAATGGTCATCCAGAGCACTTCTGGATCATACGGAAATCAAGGTAGTCTTCCACCGACAGAGGCCATTTAGAACACAATTGGGCTGCACTTTTAAAGTCCAATTTCCATGTAACCCTGTGGGAGTCCTAACTGGGACCAACCTGGAGGAACACTGTCACCTATCATTATAGGGGAATGAACTGCATCTGTCATTCATGTTTGCCCAGTTCTTCCATTAGTATTTTAATCCAACTGGAGTAAGAATCGGCAACTTTCCTGGCTGGGTTGCAGCTCCATCTGTGCTGTCCTTCCATTATGAAAATCCTGGGTGGGTAATGGTTCACTCTTCATCCCATTTGTGATTCCAGTCCATTCACCTTGGCATCTACAGTATATAATGTTTTTCTACACAGTGTTTTATGGTGCAATGTAAAGATCCATTTCTTTATTTTTGCACTTACAACAGTGAAAAAGACTGTCCAGATGTTATTGGAAGAAATGCTTGCATATTTCTGAGTGGAGCAATCAAGCCAGAAGATATGGTATAGTGGAAAAAGGGAATTGGGAGCTGACATAAAGAAATACCATTTGATAGGTTTTGCTGAAAAGAAAACTGTCATATTTGAAGGATGTAGTCAAAAGATAGATACTTTCATCAACTCCCTTCACATCATCCACTGGGAATGTGTGTAATATATGATTCACTTTAAGATTTTATTGGATACAGATTCTTGTTTTGCCCAGTAGCATATCTGACTGCTTTTCTGCTCTCCCTTTCAATACAACATTTAGTCCCAGAGCATAGTCAGAAATCTCTCCCCACCCTGCCACTGTGTGCTAGTTTTGTTTCAATTTGAAATAGAAACTAAAATTATATAGACATCAATAAGGTATTCACATACAGTAGATCCACACTTCCATTAATTTTATATATGGATAATAAAATATTTACCCACTACGCAGAAGAGAGCCACCTGGTAACTTAAATGGCTATTGCCGGTGGTTATGATAAACAGGTAGTCATGTACACAACTGCTTACTTACAAAATTACTCTCTAAGTTCGCTTATGCCATTTTTTTTCATAATCCACAATTTGCAATGCTATGGTTTTGTACACTTTTTCTTTGTGTTCAGTCTGTTCAAGTGTAACATCTTATGTTATTTTATCTCAATCTCAAAACGTCTTAATCTAATTCACGATTGTGATAGACGAGAGCCTATGCTGGGCAGTCTAAGGTGCAAGGCAAGAACCATGCCTGGACAGATCGTCAGTCCATTGCTGGCATACGCAAACTCGCATGGGGCCAATTCCAAATTTTCAATTAGCCTAATTCTGTCTTTGGATCTTGAAGGAAATCCTGCACACCTGGAACAAAATCCCACTCAAACTTTCAAACTTCACATAGACAATGATCAGACCTGGGGTTTATACCACAAGATCCACAATACAAGCCAGTGAGCCATTGTGTAACTGTATCAAGTTCAATGTGATTTTGAATATTTTACTTTTCATAATATTTCATTAAAATAAATTTGACATTTTGAAAAAATCTTTCAAATGGTTCCAGATAATACTTTTAACAGTTCTTTAACCATAGTCTTTGAAAAACCTCCTATTCCTATACTGACAATCCCATACTATTTCACTCATGACATTCAGCCATGTTAAATGTTATTAATCTTCTGACTTTATAACCTGATTCTGTTAGTCGTATAATTTACAGGTTGAAGGACCCCAAACATTGTCTAATATTTCTGATTTAACTGTAAAAAATATATGCCGTGATTGGTTTTATTGGCCTGTATTAATTACACCTCTTAGTTCTGTTTGTACCAAGGCTGCCTGAATAGCTTAATGCGACTTGGTCATGTACTGTAAATGGATGGTGTGTGTGCATTGAAGCAGGGCTCAGGCAGTCAGCCCTTGCTCTTCGTTTATGCTCTTGTGACAGTGTGAAAGCCCCTTGTGCTCTTGCCAGCCCTACTTTTTACTTCTTGCATTCTTCTCCTATTTGCAATGCTTGTGTTTTTTGCGTGCACGCCAGACATCCTGCCTGTTTCTTGAAAGCATTCGGCCTCAGGGATGAACAACCTTGCTTCTTTTTATCATTATCTTCTGGCTTCTGAGCATTTTTTCTATCAAGGCATATCTTTATGCTGTTGTCCATCTGTATGCATTTTCAAAATGAGTTCTTAGTAGCTAGCTCAATTTTATACATCATCCCAATGCTGTTTGAACATCAGGCTTATATTCTGCTGTGCGGGGGGCTGTTCTGAGACTTGATGAGTGGCCTGCAAGCATTAAACAGTGAACACATTATTTAACTCTGTCTGAACTGTAGTTTGTATGGCAACCATATGTCACATCGATATTTTTACCTAAATTATTTTAAAATTCAATTCTTGATGAAAATAGATAAGAAAACACCTTTGAGTGATTTCGTAATGTTATCCTGACACTTTTAATAGATCTGTAGTTTCCATAACCCCTTATTTTGTTTGACAACATGGACATGAACCCACAATTAGAATTTCTGTGGACTACTCCAGGCGGTCTATGCGGCCCGATTTTGGTTAGCCGTTTACTGTTACCAAACTACATGCAGCTGTTAGTTGGGGTCAACAGTGTTAAATGGGAGTAGGGAGCCAGCCTTTCTCAGTTTTATGGTTTCAGAAGAAACCAAAGAAAATGTTAATCTATTGCCTTTATAGCAAGTGGACCTGGTTGATTCCACAGTTATTTTTGGTCATGAAACGATGTGGGGTTGAGATTAAATTTACATAGATGCCTGATACGTACAGCAGAGAATGCAAATGTTAAATTAAGGCAGTATATCAGGAAATCTTGTCTGTAACACATAGGTTTTGTTTTGATGATGCAGCATGGTTTGGGTTCTGAAAATGAGAAACACATGAGGTTCCCCATTGGTGGTACAGAAAGCCAATAACTACCGAGGTCTAGCATTGCATTTTGTCAGGCCACAAGCAGCCATTATAGCTAAGAAGACCAACCGGCTTTCAACAATATATTTGTCTGACTGAATCGACACTCCTAAATCACTCTGCCTGTTCCTTTTTGGTGTGTCCCACATAGCTGCACGACAATTTGGCTTAAGATGTAAGAGTATTTTCATGTCATTAAATCACCAGTTTTATATTTTTAAGGCTATTTCTTCATGGTACAGTAATTTAAAAATCTTATATAAAAAGGATTTTGGGAGTGTATGTTTGCAAATGAGTAATGTTTATACCTTTCTCATAAAATTATGTTAAACACCTTAGCGTTTTAAGATTTCAATCATTTTTTAAACTACTAAAAAACAACAAAATGTCTGTTCCACTGCAGATATAGTAGGTGCCCGTTAAGCCGTAAGATAAAGCTATGTGAACAATATCTATAAGCAATGTTTTTTTTTTATCTATTTTGTACCATTACTTGTTTTTTAAAAATTAGTTGGCATGTTCACTTCTATTGACTGATTTGCTTAACATCTTATCAACTTTGGAAATATTTTTCATAATCCAACTACTGAATGTTTCTAACAGATAGGATGGCACGAATTATTATGTTTATATTTGTAGTAAAGTTGTAGAAAGTGGAACTGTGAACAAAAAAAGAAAGGGAACACATTTAGAGTTAAAAAGGGCAGTAGCCAGAATGAGGAGATCAACACAAACTGAATATCAAAGCCCAAAACTGTAATCAAAATCGAGGTCTTATTTCATGTCAGATTTGAATGCCTTTAAACCTTTTACACTACTAATAAATACCTGAAAAGATTTTCAGAACAAATCCAAAATGTTCAACACCAGAATGCTAGGCTACAGATAGGGTTTGCTCCTTGGCTTCTATATATATTCCTTTTTATTGTTTTTTTCTTGCTTTTTATTCATTATTTTTCATGTGGTTTATGTTTTTATGTAAAGTTATGTTTATGTATTATTTAGTCAGTCAGTTAGTCATTCTCCAACCCGCTATAGCCTAACACAGGGTCATGGGGGTCTGCTGGAGCCAATCCCAGCCAGCACAGGGTGCAAAGCAGGAGCAAACCCTGAGCAGGGTGCCAGCCCACTGCAGGGCACACACTAGGGACAATGTAGGATTACCAATTTATGTATTATGCATTTATGTTTTCTTATGTATTTTGTGAGTGGAACCCCAAGAGGCACATCCTCTATAATATCATTGCTGAGGGACCACCCTCAGCCATTATGTTTCAAGCTGGACAGTGCATTCCAAAGAGCTTCATTGTTTGTTGAAATGTTAGCAGTATTTTTAGTAAACATTGTTTATATCTTCTGGATTTGTGGATTTTTTTGCTCTATTCTCTCAATTTGATTATTAAATATCAATTTTGACTTGTTAGCCTTGGATTGTCATTTTAAGAAAAACTCTTTTGCCTCAGTTTACTGTTTTGCTTATATTTTTTGTGATTCTATGTGTTATTTAAATAAGTTATTTTAAAAAGCTTTGTCATTGAATTTGTCTCCAGTTTATCCTCTTTATTGGAAGCATTTAATGCATATTTTTTAACTTGATCAGCCAGTGCCTGGGGTGAGGCCCATATCTAGGCAGGCCAGTGAAGACCATGGTCTGGTTATGTAGGTCTTTTTCGAGACCTTCTACACTTTTTGGTCATGTTTTTGTTGCTTACTCACAACACAAGACCAGCGCAACGAAAGTGCGTCACTAGTAACACTAGTAGTTGTTGCCCTGAGAATATCACAAATTGCGAGTCCTGTGATAAACAAAATGGAAAATAATTGTTAATGATAAAAATAAATTGATGAAAATAAACAAAATTAACACAAAAATGTACAAAGATAAGATCTACTAGACAAACAAAGTAACAAAATCATAAAAGATTTGTACTTAAAGTTCTCTAGTGCTTAAAGCTTTTTACGAGTTTCTTTCTCTTTAGGTCACTGTAACTATTTGTGTGGATTGCTGTTAGACCACACAAGCAACTGCAGTTATAGTGGAAGCTGAGCTTTTAGTGGTGGCTCTGAGGCTAGGGATCTGCACTGGCAATCGGAAGGTTGCCGGTTCGAATCCCATAAATGCCAAAAGGGACTCTGCTCTGTTGGGCCCTTGAGCAAGGCCTTTAACCTGCAATTGCTGGCCACTTTGAGTAGTGAGAAAAGCGCTATATAAATCCAAAGAATTATTATTATTAAATGATTTGGACTAAAAATGCACATCCACAAATATAATACTACTTAGCATAAGACCATAAGTCTATGTGCTACAGCTTCTGGGTGTCTTGACTACTTGCCATACCTTGGTTTCTTATTAGCATTAAATGTTTCTCTGAGGGGCGGCACGGTGGCACAGTGGGTAGCGCTGCTGCCTCGCAGTTAGGAGACCCGGGTTTGCTTCCCGGGTCCTCCCTGCGTGGTGTTTGCATGTTCTACTCGTGTCTGCGTGGGTTTCCTCCAGGCACTCCGGTTTCCTTCCACAGTCCAAAGACATGCAGGTTAGGTTCATTGGTGATTCTAAATTGTCCCTAGTGTGTGTGCCCTGCGGTGGGCTGGCACCCTGCCTGAGGTCTCTTTTCTGCCTTGCGCCCTGTGTTGGCTGGGATTGGCTCCAGCAGACCCCTGTGACCCTGTAGTTTGGATATAGAAGGTTAGATAATGGATGGATGGATGGATGGATGTTTCTCTGATTGTTGATTAGTTAATATTTTGTTTTAGCTTGACAAATGTATTGTTATTACATACATTTTCTATTCCTGTTAGAAATTCCATTACTGTTCTTAGGGAGGATCAAAGAGTACAGAAAAATGTGCAGTTAAAACACTACAACAAAAAGCAGCAACACAAGCAATGAACTTCAGTCACTGGATACAGAGTGCTCAGAAGAAAGGTGATTTACTAGATTCTAGTTCCATTACTGGGTAAGCATATAAATCCAGCCTATTCAGTGATACTGAATGCTTAATATTGTCCATTAAGTCTTGTAAAGGTGAACTTCTTGTCACGCTCCTAGCTGACCAGTGTAAAAGGGAAGTCCTGCTAGGCATCAGTTGGGCAGAACAGTCTAGTTGCCCTGTGTTGGCCTGTATGTAACATATTCATTCAAAGAAGACTATGGTATCAGTCATCCACAAAGAAACTACCATTTTTAAGGATTTTAGCTTGGCTGTGAGGAATTTGTGTTAACTGTAAAATGTGAACACATGGATGCTAGTCTCTCATGAGTCTTCCTTAGGTTTAATCAAATTTTGGCACTTGTTTAATGTACAGATTGAGGCCATTTTATATATAATATGACCAATATGGTGCATGTATCATGTGCCTAGCAGCCATGTATGATCATGGCAATCAGACACATTATATAGTGGCAGTCAACAAAAACCAAAAACATGACATAGTGACAGCAGTTTAGTCACTAAAATAGGAATGAAATAATTTAAAGTCAAAAATAACTTATTTTGTAGAAAATAGTTGAACAACATTAAACATAAAGTTGAAGAATTTCTAACAAACGTTTTTTGGAGTTTTTACACAAAAAAGCACAGTTTTAGCACTATTGTGCACTTAAATGGTTTGTTTGTGTTAAACTCTATGTGGCCTTTCCCTTTTATCAGCTCTGTGATGCCTTTTGTTTGCTCTTCAGAAGCTAGTTTTATGCTAGTTAGGCACTCACATCTGGGGAGTGGTTCAACATAAAGTCTTCTGTTTTTTGTAAATATAACATTTGGGCCTGTTACGTTTTTTAGGAGCATGTACTATTTCTTTTATTTTTGTCTTTCGGGCATTGCTTAAATTCAGACAACACAGCAGCATGGTTTTACAATTTGAAATTTTAAGTCTTTAATTTTTGTTTCTCTATCTTGCTATTTTGTTCTTTTCTTGTATCACATTTTAATAAAGTCATCTCTCTGCTATTTTGAATGTCTCTGATGTTATGCATTACTAGTGGCATGACCATGTGCGTGTGTACGCATACTTGTGACACTATGCCAATCGTCTGTTTATGTATTGTACAATGCAAAGTTGATTTACTTATTCACTCACTCACTCAGTTAATTATTCACTCTCTTAAGTCAGTCACTCACCAACAAAGATGCTATTTCCCATTTACGTTGTAGTTAAAAACCTGACATTTGGTAGTGTGGTACATCTAAGCCTGTAAGTATTCACTAAGAACAGAGATTTTGGTGTATCAACATTCTGGCAAAAACCTTCCATACAATGAAAAAAACTAAATACCCCAAAATCTCAAAAACAAATTGACTGATTTGATTGAAATTTGGTAAAAAAAAAAAGAATTACCTGACATTTATTTATTTCTTAATTATTTTCAGTAATAAAACTGTAATGAGGGGAGTATTCTTAAGCAGTCTTCTTTTGTAACTGCACAGATAAATGGGGCTGGTGGTGAGTGAAAAAGGAAAAAGGATAACTTATCTGCATAGAAAAAAGAGATGAGGTGGGGAGCTGAATGGAAAATGGGATATGATTTGAACAAAGAAAAAACTCGAACACGTTGTCAGTAAGTGTTCCCCTTGCATACATGCAGTACCCCTTATTCTCTCTGCTTCTTCATAGTCCTTACAATGCAGTATAAAATACATAGACATTCAAGCTGGATTTGGTTGTTGAGAACTTCTATATACATAAAGTTCAAAGAACAGGGGTGTTGTGGGGGCAGCTTGGTGGTAGAATATGTGCAATATTGCTAGGAACAAGGTGTCCTCTGGAGGTCAGAATGTGCAACTATTAAGGAAGAATTCATCTACAACAGGAATGTTTTAATCATGTATAATTATATGTAGCATGTTTGTTTAAAAGTAGGGAACTCTAGTGAATGAATAATATTAGCCCCTTTGGGAAAAAATATTGCATACAGAAAAGTGCTTAGTTATTTACATAGTACTTACAATACATCTGATTAACTCTTGGAACTATAACCGAAGCCCATTACCTTAGGAAATTTCCCTGGTAACACAGCTAGTTTCATATAAAGTTGAGCTGCATGCTCTTTCATTATCTGAAATTTGTTTCAAGGGAATTACATTTTGATTACCTTAAGAGCACTAATATTTCTGCCATTTTTTAAAGAGTGTGGTTGACATTTGGTTTTGGCTCTGTTTTGTTGACGAAGTAATTATTTTGGTTGCTTCTTCCTTAGACTGATGTCAATTGACCCCTTACTCTATCCAAAGTAAGATTCTGGAATTACCCAATAAATTCTTCCATCTTGCTCTAATAACAATGGTGACCTTTTGTCTCTACTTTTATGCAAAGTCACAACGCACATACTATACCTTCAGAAATTCTGTTTATTTATTTATTGTTTTTTCTTACTTTTTTAATGTTATTGTGTTCAAATGTACAACCTCAAAGACCACATTTTTTATATATTAGTGGAATGGTTAACATTCTTGTACTTCCTCTTTTGGGATCCATTAAACTACACTTTTTTGGATAGCTGCTACATGGGCATTTTTTGGAAAATGTGCTCTGCAGGGAGTGTGTGTGATTTGCTGCTAGGGAATGGCAGGGTGTCTTGGTAAAGGCATGCCAACTGGAGTGAATGGCTTAGTCTCTGCCATCTGTTTTTGTATTACAGTTTTTAGAGTTTTAGTTACAACAGGTATTTGCTTGCTGACATTAAATTTAGTTTTGTCTCACTCCTAAAAACTGTTAATCTTACCTCAACTTACACTATATCAGTCTTATCCCAAACACCCTACAACTGTTTGAAGACCAATATCTTGTTTACATAACCACCACAACAAAGTCATTTATAAAAATGTCTACAGAAAATCCTCCTTTCAGCTTGTGTTTGCCTTCCCCCATCGATATTAATATGTGTCACTGTGTTGCTTGGCTTATATCAGACACAACTCAAAATCAACAACAAACACTATTATTTCTTGTATAGCCCAAAATCACACAAGGAATGTCTCAATGGGCCTAAACAGGCCCTGTTTTTTTCAGCTCTCAGGAAGAAATCTAGGGAAAGGCAATTCAGAGAAATACCCCCTTCCAGGTAAAATGGGCATGCAATGGGAGTCAAAAAAAGGGGGAAATACAGAGACACAAAAACAGAACACAAATGATTCTCTTCACAGGGCTAAATTTGGCAATCTATTCTTGCCACCTCAGAAATTCAACACAATAGTAAAAATGATAAGGCAAAATTCAAGAATAGATTAAGGATATTGTTCAAATACATCGAAAACAAAGTAGAAACTAGTTAACATAAATGAAAAACAGCAATATCTCATCATCAGGTAATTGTAGAACCATGACCAGATTGTAGAAAAGGAGTCAGATAAGCTGGACACAGTCAGAGTCCTGGAGACCTCAGCCAACAAGCCACCTTCCTCTTATTGGTCATTCTACAGCTGAGTCATTGCTGGGCTGACCAATCTGATGAGAGGACCATTCTACCCAATAATTCCAGTGCTCTGTTATCTGAGTCGACTTTTCCATAGGTAGGCAAACAACTTGGTAGCAGAGCAATGGAAACAAGTGCCAAATGAGATTACTTAAAGGAGATACAGTACATAATAGGCAAGGGTTAGTAACAGTCTATGAATATTACTAATATTTTAGTACTAGTACTATTTGCACTGCTGATCAGCTGCTCTGCTCAGGGTGTGCTAAACTGAAGTAGTGAGTCTTCAGCTGGGATTTAAAAGCTGAGACTGAAGGGGCACCTATTGCAGTAGCAGACAAGATATTACACATCTTCGGGGCCCTCTATCCTTCCACATTGTCTACTTTCTGTGTATTCTTTTGATCTGGATACGACCCTCTACCTTTGTGAGAGTGCTTTGCCTTTGTACGGAAAGTGCCACTTATTCTCCAGCATTATAGAGAAACTTGAAAACATATGTCATTAAACCAAGTGCTCTATATAGGTGTATAAGACGATGGGGGCAAACAGATCCTGTGCAGTGTAAATGCCCTGAAAAAACAAACAAACAAGCAGTCAAAAAATTCACCACTATAATAGTTCAATTCCAAATCTGCTTTGTTGGTATTATCTGTTAGTTGTGTTTGATGAATATACAAGTAACACTTTCTTGAGAGTTTTTACTTACTGTATACTGGAAAAACAGCAGGGTCTAAAATGCCAGCTTTGATCTGCTTCCTGGCGTTAGCAGAAAAGCAATGTTAGAGGATAATGCCAATGAGATGACTAGCTCCAAGAAGACAATACATTGAATTGTTTGTTTTTACAAAGTGTTTTTCCACTTATAAGTCCAGCACGTTATGCACTAATTATGTCCACAGTGTAGTTGATATAGCACAAGATGACATATAACAAAAAACAAAACATGATGGTAAAACACCAACAGAAAAGAGCCATTCAGTATGTACAAAGACATTGCAGCCAAACCAAGGAAGGAGTCTGATCCAAACATCAGTTAAATAGGTTTTATTTTGACACATGTACACGGGCCTTGCCAGCTAAAACTGCACTCTGGTTTATAAATAGTACGTCAACATCATGATCACAAAACTGTAATTCATGTAAACTTTATGTAACTTAAATAATTCAGTTTGTCTGCATTGTTGGGGGTGGCTCACAAGAGCAGTATTTTCATTTTTTTTATTCAATCCCCACCCATTTCCTTTCAGATTCTGTGTTGACAAAAATTGCAGTGAGCCTAAGCTATCCTGAGATTAACAGAGTTACAATAAAATAATTCTAAGGAGAACAAAGTACAAAAAAAGAAGAATTTTTGTTCTCACAAATACAGTACAATACAGAAGATTACTGTATATTTGAGACAATAGGAACAAAATACAATCACAAAACACAAAAGATTTTTAGCCATCCTGAGCCCTACCACAGTTCTTGGCTGTTTCTACCTAATAAAATGCATTCATGAAGTTCATTTACCTGCTTCTTTACACCTTCCAGTGTTCTCTCCTTCCTTTGGCATTTTTCTTCCTGTTAGAACACAACTCCTGCCTCTCATACCACTTCTGTTCTTAAGCTCATCTAAAGTGTGGCCAGAATTAGCTTTTAAACCCCAGCAGGTATTTACTTGTAAGAAAACCCCGGGGATCACCTCTGTGATTGAGGTGGGGGCTAAGTGGCCTGGAGTGCCATCTAGTGGGCATCTAGTTGGAAAAGGTTAGCCACAAAGCTAAAATAATATTTTCATTTGTAATTGGGAAATGAAGAGTATTCAAATAAGAAATCATAGCAGAATTTTAAACCATGCCAAAAGGCCAATACCATAAAAGTCAATTAAAAAAAGCAAATGTCTATGCACTTTTTTTGTTTAACTAGTGAAAAAATTAAATTTACTTTTTTTAGAAAGTGTTTGTGATACAAATGTGTGCTGCCGTCTTTAATAAAACTGATGTGATGATGGCATAGGTTTTACCCACCTGACTTCACATGCCACTCCCACGTGTCTGGCAGTAGGCGTCATTACTACAAAAAATATATTAACACTTATGCCCAAAAATTGTAAAAAGGCAGTGTGAAAAATAACAATATTTAAAAATATGAAAGCAATATTTGAAAACATTTTTAAATTAATTAAACATAATCAAAATATAATCCTAAATTTGGGCACCTATTCTTAACAGCTCTAACTGGCCCTACTGTTTTGATCTGCAACTCAGGTTCTGTGTACTCTGTACATGTGATAATAATGACTTTATAAACCTATAATCGTACTGTACTCATTCACAGGAGAGAGTAAATGAAATGATACAGACTGGGAGATACATTTGCAAAAAAAAAAAGAGAAACAAGCTGATGTCAAAATCGAGAATCAAGCCAGTCTTTTTTCAGTAAAAGAAACAATAATCAAAAACAGGATGTTGTGAATAGTCAGTTTCAGTGTTTCTGAGATAGTATCATACTACCAGTGGATAAAGACAAGACTGCCTAGTAAGAAACTAGGAGGAGACAATCCTGAGGTCTAAATGGTATCTCAGTGAACAGCCAAATAAGACCACTACCAAGATTAACTAATATGCAGCTAACCTTGTTTTGACTTCATGTTTCTCCTCAGTTTACTTAGCTGGCCCTCTGATTACCAGTTCATGGCGTTGTGCTGGCAATTAATGTCTTGCCCTCTCTCATTTAACGCAGTATTGCTACACATTTCTCTCGATTTAAAGAGACAGAGCATGGGGAAGAAATTACATTCTCATGTAAGCTTAATAAAAATAATTGCAAAGCCCATGCATCCCTTGTTTTTTTTTTAGTGGCATTGAGTTAAATATTCTGTATTTGTATCATGCTATACTTCATTTCAAAAATAAATATAAAATTTGGTTTCCATATGCTGTTAATGGCATATAGTAGCTTTTTCAAGTCTGTGACACTCTGCCTGAGGAATGAAAAATTGATCTTGTAGCATTGCTCACTTGCAGCGAGACAGTTAAACTTGCTCACAAGGTAGTGTAACTTACCACCCCCTTTTCTGACTCCAAGAAGCACACTGCAATGCACTTCGTCTTAGTGTTGGCCCGCTGCTTGTTGGTCTTATTAACATAAATACATACTAAGACCAGATCAGCATGGGATCATCACGAGAGCTGCAACTGACCCAAAGGGTTTTAGGTTTTCATCTGCAAGATCAAATCATCAAAAGCAATGTGCACCCCAAGGGATTTGAGGTGGGTTACTATGGTAACGAAAGATGCTGAAGGTCCAAAAATAATTGTGCTCAATTGAAAACAAACATTTAGTCACAATAACATGTTAAAAAGTTATAACTTCATCCACTTAGTTCCAATTCAAAAACTAGTGTTAAAATCGGATTTCATGCGTCAAAAAAATTTAACTAATCAGCCTGGCCATTATATGAGTAGCAGAGAGCTACTGCTGCTACCTATACTTTTGGGGGGCGTCAACATCATTAAATAGTATCTTTCCATCATTCTATTATTTCCATAAAGGTGCATACCACTACATATTATTTGTAGTGTTTTATTAGTAGCGCACACCACTAGGGCTTCGAATGGCCTGATTGCTGTCCTGTGCTATGGAAAGCTAGCTACCTTACCAATAAATTTAAAAATCTTTAATATTTCATATCCATTGCCTTATGAGGATCCTCAGTGATGTCCGTAAACTTCTTCTCAGTATCCTCATGTATCTCAACCCCTCTTGATGGCATGGTAGTGTAGGGGTATGTCCTATAGCCTCATGGATTCTGTATTTGAATCCTGCACCAGGCAGTTATCTCTGTGGAGTGTTCTTCTCCATGTCTGTGTGCATTTTCATGAGGTTTTCCTACCACATCCCCAGCAGAGATGAAGGTTGAGTTAACTAAGGGATCTAAACTAGCCCAGTGTTAGTATGGGTGTGCGGGTATGAATGAGCTAGAATGTAGTGAACACTTGTTGCCTTTGCAAAGTGTTGGGTGGGCCAACCAGGTCACTCCCTTTATTCTACCTGTAAACAAATTAAATAGGTGCTCGATGGTTCCTTAGACCCAAATGCATGACAATTATTTTTATATATTTATTTATTTATTGTATTTATTTTTTTGTAGTATGCATTCTCATATATCTATACATCTGTAATTACAAATAAAAGTTTTAACGTGCTTTAATGTAGGAACAGTATTAGTCTAAATAAAGGAAGTCAGTCTTACATAATGTAAATACTTTTTATAAAATATAAAGACCTTATCATTCATTAATTCATTCATATTTAAATAACCACTAGATCGGGAGTCAAGGGTCCACAGAAGACTATAGTCAATGGGATAGACATGACACACATTAAAGTAACACACAAACACCAATCGATCTGGCAGCTTGGACTGGACTGTTCAAGAAAATGAAAGTCCTGAGAGAAAATCCACATTCCCTGCTGCACTACTGAAACATGATCACTCATTATTGATTAATCATTGTGTAGAAATAGTCATTTAAATGCCCAACTCTAGGTGTTAGTGTTGTTTTTCGAGGATAAGAAATTAATTCAAGCTAGATGAAAATGATCTATAATGTAAGTTCAATCTTGCTTTTTAATCTTATTTTTTTCATTATTTTTTATATATTGAACAAGTCTTATATGAGATTCAAACTGACCTTCTGAAAAACTGGAAAGATAGTGTCAGATGAAGCAAATACTGTAATTGCTGATCATTCTGTTGCAGAGTAACAGCTTTGCTTTTACAGGAATACCATGCGAATGTTTCTAAAACAAAGGCCATCTCGGACTTTCTTGTGATCTTGGAACACAGGTCATTTCCTGCAGATTTCCTGCTCTGTTACAAAAAAAAATCTTATAGCTAAAGCCGGCAATTGCCAACATATCAGTCTGGCAGAATTAGTTTTCAAGACTGTATCACACAGTGTTTAGATAAGTAGAAGCTAAGTATAACAGTGATAGCTAGGACAGTTTCAGTTTTCTTATTGCAGGACATCAGTATGGCACGTAACACCTGCAAATGAGTGTGAAGTCTAGAAAGGAAGTGTTGCTCCACAGGGGCAAGCTGTAATCAATAATTCTTCAGTTGCGTTTCCTGCTGTTGAAGAGAAGGAAGCTTCATGTGAAGTAGCCCAAGTGGGTCTGGAGCATCTTAATAAATTAGGAGTCATCACACAGAGCAAGTAAGCTTCAAGTTTCTAAAACACTGAGGAAGTGTACTTTAATTAAAATAGCTAGAAGGTACTATGCATTTCTACTAAGGATTCTTTAAATATGGATTGCATGGTGGCATTGTGATTGCTGCATTCAAATTCCAGTTTGGGTAGAGTTCCACCCAGCTTAACTTGGGTTTAGTCAGGGTGCCCATATTTTCTTCCACAGTCCAGATATGTTAGATGAAATGACTACAGTTCAAGTGATTGAGTGTGTAAGAATAGGAGTTCCATTTGATGGACCAGCATCCCAATGGGAACTGTTCTTGTTTTAAGATCTAGTTCACTAGGATAAGCTCTAACTCAGTCTCCCAGTAATAGAAAAAGTGGTTTAGTAAATGTGTGGATCCCCTTGGTGTTCACTCTTTTTAAAAATACTAATATGTTATTTTGTAATGATAATGGTAATATAACTATGAAATGATATGTGACAGTGTGATAACAAGTAACTATACATGCACAACTAATGAAGTTGATTACAAAGTAATTAAAATCCATCTGTTATTTAATTTATATTAGTTGGTAACACTTTTTTTTACTTTTTAGAGATAATGGGAGTGTTTTTGATGTTATTATATGGTGTCCTATTTTGGCAAACTGATTTATACCTTTGTCTTCAAAGCATCCCCCCTTAGTGAAGCTGATATAAACGTCAATATTAGCATCCTCCACTTAATCTACTTTAGGGTTGTAAGGGGTTAACAGGGGCCACCAGGCATTGATAGTACAATGCATTTATAAGCTCATCTGTTTAGGCAATATGGGAGAATGCAAAATCAAGTGCCATTACTGACCGTGATAGGGGATTTGTAGTTCTCATAGAGCAATGAAGCTTATCGATGAGTTTCTGTTCAAGTTTCAGAAAGGAACTATGAATCTTAAATTAGTGCAAAAGACATAACTTATAGTACCCCTTCTCTGCCTTTTCACACTTAAGAAGCATAATGCATCATATTCTGTGGTTAATATGTCATTGAATTTTTGGAATCTAATGTTTTTATGTCAAAATGGATGGAAGTGTTGCATATACATATTGTATCTAACCTACGCTTAGCCATGTAAATGGAATATATTTTTTTTTTCATTGCTGTACTTTTGTGGGGTTTTTTTTGCATCTTTTACTTACTTTTAGGGTCTACTTCCTCAGACATAAGGGAGTAAGCAAAATGAATCTGCTTGGTAAGTGTGCCCTAGATAATGGATACATTTTGTGCATGGTTTAATAGAGTGTGAAGGCAGGTTTTAAAGATTTTTGAGGTTAACAGATCTTTGTGCATTACAAAAGAATTTATTTCTAATATACTGCATATCAAGTGTGTTGGGTAGCACAGTAGTACAGTAGTGAGCACACAGGCCCAGGTTCTCTTGGTTTCATATCAGTGTGTGTATTTGTAGTTTGTACAGTCTACATGTCTGTATGAGTTTTTCTTTCAGTACTTTAGTTGTCAAAACATACTCCAAATTTGCACAAAGTAGAGTAATCAGTGACTCTAAATTTGCACCACTTATACTGCCATGACATGAATAAAGTGTCACCCCTGCCCTAGGCTTGTTCCTTTCTGTTTAATTAGTGCTACAGAAATGGGCTCAGGTCCCCATGAATTTGATTAAGCAGATAATTGATGGGCAAATGGACTATGTGTTTTAGCTGGTGTTGATTGTGAAATGAAAGCTTTAATTAAGTCCAGTCTGGAAAAAAATAAACTTTTTTCTGAAATTAAAAACTCAGCTTACAGTTTGGGAATTTTTATATCTAGAGTAATCAGCAACAGGAATTCTGGTTTCAGCCATTGCAGTTGCCACTGTTGCTTCTGTGATTTTCTGAAACAAACAAAGCAGGAAATTCAGTCCACAATCTGTAGCTCTGTAGTGCTGATGTTTTGCTTGTCACTTACTTGTTTTTACTCATATATGAGGAGCTGTAAAAAGCCCAGGGTCCTAGAAACAATTGAAATTGTCATAAAAAAAAATTGAAATGTAAAGATGTCAGGTAATTGAAAGGAACCAATCTGGGCATCACACTCTTAGGAGGATTCGTTTTGTCAACGTGCGCTTGTGTATTAGCAATGGGAGAAAAAGTAAAAGGGAAACCATTTTGCCGATGTTAGCGGCTAAGCGACTTTGTCTTTCTTCTGAGGTTTCATTTTGCTGACGTGCTGGCCTCAATTGTGTTATTATAAGCAAATTTTCTGTTTCCTCTGAGGAGGAGCCCTTAACCCGACTCCACCTTTTCCACACATAGACGTTTATATATAAGATTAAGGCATTAATACTGAAAACTGATAGATTAAGATATAATTTTTTATTGACTAAGACATTCAAAACTAATAGATTAAGTAATATTTTGTAATGTACAAACAAATATAACTACAACCCCCCTTTTTTTTAGTATATCACATCTTAATTTAGTATATCCATTTACTTTCTGTAAGGAATCCTATGAATCCTTCTGTCACATCAGATTGTACATAGGGATTCAACAGTATAAATGGACAAGTGACAAACATGAATAATATGTTGTCTCAGGTGCTCTGTGTGCTTTTTTGTTAGGCGTTACAAGGATAGTGTAGGAGTTGATGCAAGCTTGAAAGAATTGGCAGCTATATTCATGGAAATATGAAACGCAAAACATGCATTTGAAGTAAACGATGCGTCACAAAAGGACAGCCATTAAGAAAGCTGATAACAAGGAGACACTGGAGATGTAAATTTCGGTACTCAAAACACCCAAATCAACAAATCTGTCTAGCAATACCAGTAGACGCACAGTTGAAGCTACACAACATTCACCTTCTTACTGCACATCTAAGCAAGTAACTAAAGAAATGTAACATTACTGTCTAATTGGGAATGTAAGTGAGCCATAACAGAATTCCAGCAGCATTTTAACATGTTGTATATCCGTTGACCACAATTCGTATCTAGACTGTGTTTGCTGTTGTTATGTCATATACTGGCGCAATACTTAAAATGACTGAAAGATAATGTAGCAGAGAGAGACATTTTTCAAATGTGTGGAGCCCAGTAGGTGCGGTGGTCTACATGCATGTGTCTTTCTATCTCTACTATTGCAGTTCTCATTACACATGCAAATTGATTATTAAGCTTCAATTACCTGGTGCTGCTGAGATCCTGAATGGATAACAACAATTCCAGTATCTTTCGCTCTCTCTCCCTGAAAGTCGAACTGCATTTTAAAACACACAGACTGGAGAAACTGGTGATACTGGTATGTTAGGAAGAAGCACTGTGGGTGTAGCTTTTGCAATGCAGGATTTTGCCTGTGTCCATGTGCCCATGAGAATGTCCTTGAGTGTGCTGATGCCCTTTTAAATAATGTTTTATCCTGCTATAAACATCCTTTCTCCATCCATCCATTATCCAACCCGCTATATCCTAACTACAGGGTCATGGGGGTCTGCTGGAGCCAATCCCAGCCAACACAGGGCGCAAGGCAGGAAACAAACCCTGGGCAGGGCGCCAGCCCACCACAGCATCCTTTCTCTTTTTTCCCCAGTTATAAAGTTAAATGACCAACCTAATTTTATCTCATCTTGATCGTGAAGTTCTGCATGTTTTGATTTGCTCCAATGCTGACTCCCTGCGGCCTAGAATATAAAAACTGGTTCAGAAGGATTTGGATGAATTGAATGTATTTTGTGCTTTTTATTCATTTTTTTATTGTGATATGAGTAATGGCCTCATAGATTAAACTTTTTGCAAAACATGCTAAAAATGTAATTAAAATGTATTCAGTGATAAACTGAAGATAACGAGAAATGCATTGTTAAGGATAACAGGTTCTAACCTTTAAAGACAGAAAAATATATACCATATATACCATACAATAAATCATTAAAAGCTGTAACTGAAAACAGAAGTGCAATTACAGTACTGGGAATCCAAGCCTTAATGGTCAAGGCTTTCCTTTAGAATAAATCACTCAAAAATGATGTTTTATTTTTAGCTTTACATAGCCTAGATTATTCCTTAATTAATTTTAGATTTTTTCATGAAGCATAAATGTTTATAAGCAGCATGGTGGCGTGTTGGACAGTGTTTCTAACTAAGTATCTTGTTCATTGTTGTGATAGATAGATAGATAGATAGATAGATAGATAGATAGATAGATAGATAGATAGATAGATAGAAATGTATTTGTCCCCAGAAGCTCTTTAAATAAATAAATAAATATACAGTGTATATACACATACTGGTGACACACTGAAGACACACCAGAATAACTAAAGAGGAAGAAAATTTTAAAAGAAAGAAAAAGCAAATTTCAGACTTGGCAGTCATAATCATAGTGAGGCATTATTCAGATATATTGCTGTTCATATAAATGAGCCCCCATAGTGTTTCTTGACACACTTCTGCTTAAAAATCCGTTGGCTGAAAGTCCTCAGTGTTAGTGTGTCAGAGACAGGATGTGCAGCATTGTTCACAATGGCAGTCAATTTTGTTTTAACTCTCTCCTTTGCTTAGACATGTATATAGAGTGTGCGTCCCATGACTGACTCTACCCTTTTAAATTAGTTTCTTGATTCAGTGGGCCTCTCTTGAATTGATGTTACCAGCCAAGCACACCACAGCATAGAAAATCACACTACCCACATTAAAAGAATGCAGTGTCCTAAGAAAAATGCACCTGCTCTTCCCTGTCTTATATATCTCCTCTGTGTTCTAAGACCACTCCAGCATGTCATTGATGTGAACCCCCAAGTACCTGTAGGAATGGACCACCTCTACATCCACTCCCTGAATAGTGACCAAACATAGAGGCTTTTTGCTGTGGTTAAACCAGTTCTTTAGATTTGCTGATGCTAAGATGCAGACAATTCTTTCATCACCAAGAAACAAAATTCTCCATCTGACTCATATACTCTCTCTTTTCCTTTTAATAATACACCCCTAAGTGCAGAATCTTTTGAAAATTTCTGCAAGTAGTAGGTTTTTTTATTTATAGAGGTATACAGATTAGAGAGAACTGGAGACAGGACTGTTCCTTGTGGTGCTCTGGTGTTGTTCTCATCTGTATTAAAGAGTATCACACACTGCGGTCTGCCTGACTAGAGGTTGCATAATCTCCCTGTGTCTGCCTGGGTTTTTTTTTCAGTCACTCAGTGGTTCCTTCCACATTCTTAAAGAAATACTGGTTAGGTCAGTTGGAAATTTCAGATTGGCCCTTTTTGGGTGGATTTGTGCCTAAGTGGGCCCTACAATGGACTGGCCCTCAGTCCAGAGCTGTTACTTGCCTTGCACTCAGTGCTGCAAGGATAGGCTCCAACCCTGAATTGGATTAAGTGCATTTGAGGGTTTCATGTACATTATTAATCTTCATTATGAATGTCGATATAACTTAAGTTCCTTGTTTTTAATACAGTTAACACTGATGAATCATAAAGTCAGTTAAGAACTTTAATGGTACAAATTAAATGTTACCGTGATAGTAGTCAGCATAGCTCACTGTGCTGAATTAAAATCAAAATCTTTGCTGGGCTCTGGTTTTCACCAGATGAGTTTTAGTATTAATTTTAAATACATTTCTAAAATGTCTTAAGCAGACAGATTATCAATCATTCTGTGTTGTCAATCACACCATTAACAGTGATCACTTACGGGTACCATTGTGATAAGATGCCCATTAAAATATTCATTATAGAATTTCTTAAGACCTAAATTAATATAACAACATGTTGTATATTTTAGGTTATGCAATATATAATATGCACCTGTAACATATTTTCAATTTATGATATATTTGTGTAAAGATTATGTACATAGTGGTTTTGGTGGATGTAAACCTTTTTTCTCCTTTTAACTAATATAGTGTTTTGCCATTTTTATATTTTTATAATTTTAATAGATTGCTTCAAGACAATTCATGAGATTAGGTTCAGAGGTCATTATGTCAATGGAGAAATCAAGCAGTGCAATAGCCAGCATGGGCATGGGTAGATGATGTAAAGACAGCAACAGAAAGATTCATGAAGTAAGAAAGGATGCACATTTTCAAAGTTGCCTATGGGGAATTGAAGGCACCATGATAATCCATAAGTGTTAAGTGAGAACTGTGAGAGGCCATACATACAATGAATTGCTTATGACTTGGAAGAGTGGCAAGCACATGACAGGATGTATGAAATTAAGACTAATGATTGCGTTGATTTTCAAGGATCTAGCCTTTTGGATGCAGCCATAATATAGAGACTTTTTATATTTAAATTATATGTGTCATATTTTTTTATAGTTTTGATTAGAAGCAGAATGTTTCTCCACCAGCTTTCAAAGAAATAAAACGTCTGAATCAGACCTGCAATGTCAAAAGACTTTGTAAATCAAGTTTACTATGTATCCAAATCTCTTCACTAAAGGAAAAAGAAAATCACAGAGTAGGAAAGTGAATTGCTTCTGGCGGTTCTAGGAATGTTTGTTTAGGTTTGATAACATATCATCAGACAGTATTGCCCTGATGTGTTAAAAAACCATGCTGTTTACAACAGAACATTGCACTTACCGCATCATAAATTTAACGTGAATTCAGTCTATTTATAGGTGCTTTACTGAATTTGATGTTGTATTTTAAAGAATTTCAATTTATTTGAAAATTTGAAAGTATAATTATCTTTCACAGATTTGTTTGACTTTTTTGATAAATTCTGGTTAAAACGTGCAGTAATAAATTTATTCCATAAGATACTTCTTCATATTGAAACAGAACTGATGCCATTCAAATGTCTTTGAGAATCATTAAGGCGTGAGTTACAGTGTCTAAAGGTTGATGGTAAATATGTAATTGTAGTTGTAATTAAAAGCATTATCATCTATGTGTTCTTAGGGAAACAACTCCCAAAATGCAGCACCCCATCCATTCTTATAATTTTTGATTGTCCCATTTTTTTTATTTGGTTCTTCACTGGAATTTTAGTCCACAACCAATAATGAATAACTACAATCCATTATTGAATTCTGTGTTCTTTATCTAAAACAATGCAAACTATAAATAAGCAACAAAGTTACACCTTGAATAAAATATGAATATCATTGGACAAGAAAATAACATTGGATACATTGTTTTGAGCTCTTTCTCTATTATACAAAGCATTGAGACATCAGAATTTCTATTTTTTCAATTATTTGAAATTATCCTTTATATTCATTTTATCCTACTAGCACAAATATCTTTGTTACCAAGGGGAAGTCTGGCTTTTTACAGAAGCTCTTTCTAAACAAATAAATGCATAAATAGCTAAATAAATACATATACATGTACACACACACTATGGTTGGAACAAATACCAGAATGACTGAAAAGAAAAGAAACTTCTTCTTTGCCACTACCTCCAGGGGGTCCTGAGTTTGGCCCATAACTGAGCCTATTCTTTTAATTAACTTGTTGATTCAGTTGGCCTCTCTTGAAGTGATGTTACCAGCCCAGCACATCAGAGCATAGAGAATTGCAGTGGCCATCACAGAGTTACAGAAGATGTGAAGGATATCACTTCCCACATTAAAGGAACACAGTCCCCTATGGACAAAGAGCCTGCTTTGCCCATTCTTATATACAGTAGTTCCTCTGCCTATAATTTATGTGGACCCCAAAGTACTTGTAAGACTGCACCACCTTTAGATCCACTTCCTGAATAGTGATTGGATACAGAGGCTCTTTTGTGCAGTGAAAGTCAATAACCAGTTCTGATGTAAATTTTCAGACAGTTCTTTCTGCACCAAGAAACAAAGCTCTCCACCCGATTCCTATACTCTGTCTCATCACCCTTTTCAATACTCCTCATCAGTCCAGAATCACCTGAGAATTTATGCAAGTGACATGACCTGGTATTGTATTTATTGTCTGAGGTGTACAGAGTACTGGACTGTTCCTTGTGCTGCTCCAGTGTTGCCCACATCCATATCATAGATATATTTTTTGATATATTGCCTGACAGACAGTCCATTATACGATACACCATAAGCTCATCCTCCAGCATATCTCCGAGTTTACCCCTTACTAGGGATGGTTGGATGGTACTGAAGGCACTGGAGAAATCAAAAAACATAATCCTCATAGTGCTGCCATCTTTGTCCGCATGATAATAAGCCTTGTGGAGGAGAAAGTTAATTGCATCCTCCACTCCATTTTATGTCTGATAGGCAAACTGTATTAGGTCCAGGTGGTCTACCACAAGAAGACTCATATAGTTCATTTCTATCTGATTCCCTTGTGAATCTGATCCCTGCCTGGCTTCGTGGTTTGATTTTTGACTGCTCTCTTTTTTATCAGTGTGTAAGATGGTCCAATAAAAAAGTGAGCTTAGTAAAATAGCATAACCATAATGAATAACATATCTACAATAAAATTTATTTAAAATTATTGTATCAGCATAGTATATTGTTCTTATTGCCCAAACACAATGAATTATCCTGTATATTCAACTCTGCAACATTAGTGTCACAGCCAAATATAATGACTGCAAGCAATAACGAAATATAAAATAATATAACATTCTTAAATTCACATCATTCCTATTACTATCCCAATTCTGGCAGTCCTAAATGTAAGGCAGTTGCCAACCCCGGATGCCGTGCCATTCTATGGCAGTGGTCTCCTTATGTGCACATCCAATTTCACACAGGGCCAATTTATAATCTTCAATTACGCTAATGGGCTGTATGCTTATGAAATGATTAGTTTCAGAAACTGTGGATTTCTTTAAATCACATTTTTTAATCCTATAAAATGAGGAAACAAAATTGCCTACAATTTGCCTCTAAAATATCAGTTTCAAAAATTTTTCTTAGCAAAGCTATGGCTTAATTGAGAATCTATATATGTAATTCACTAAGGCAAGACAACCATGAAAAGCATGCCGGAAGGGGCGTGGATTCACTAAGCCGCCAAGTGAGACACCTATGGCGCACACAGGAAGGAGCCACGCCCACCAACTCCAAGACCATTGGATACGACGACAACTCGCAGGGCCACGCCCACCAACTCGGACGCGACGACACAGAAAAAATGGCGTCATTTATGTTCGTCTGTCATAGAGGCCACATGCAGTTCAGGTCGGGTTAATGTCATGTACCTCTGAGCTACGTTGACTGTTCATAGAGGCATGTTTCTCACGGAGGTGAATCACCATATGCAGCGTGTGAAACAGTTTGCGAGGGGTATCCCATGGGATCCTTAAAACAATCCTTTAAAACTGAGGTTAAAGCACAATGAAGGAATCAGTCTTTAAAAACCAATAAGCCTTGTGCCTCTGTTTCATTACCGTCTCACCTGCTTCACCAATGCAGGCCCTGCAACAGTCGAGACGCTCTGTCAGCAGCTGACCTTCTCTGTGCCTGACCGGTTCACACAGAGGCAGCGCAAGAGAAAGCCACGCCAGAGACAGACAGAGGCACACACACAGGCAGCTGGTGGGCGGCTCTCCGTGAGTTTCTCTTGCGAGCGGACACATGACCAGGCGGTGTGTATGCTTCGAGAACAAGGCTGGACGTGGCTTGCGACCGGGCACATGAGCAGGCAGTGTGTATGCTTCGAGTGCGAAGGTGGACGCGACAGGACCATCTAGGAAAAATCATGTCGTGGATGTGATTCACTGTATGCAGTGTGTAAAACAGTTTGTTTGTCGCAGATGTGAATCGCTGTATGCGGCGTGTAGAACAGTTTGCGAGGGTGTCCCTGTGTCTTTCCAGAAGTGTTCAACCATCAATAAATAATTATGCGGTATTTGTTATGCTGCGGGTTCACTATTGTGTTGTATTTTGCTCTCTCCAGAGTTCCATCTTTTCATTCACTTACTGTTGTATTCTCACACTAATCTGTTTTAGACAACCGTGTCTTTCCAGAAGTGTTTACCATTCAGTAAATAATTATGCATGAGATTGAGCGTGTGTCTAGGCGTGGGTAAGCCGTTGAACCCCATTCGGGCTGCAAACCGTGGAATTGCCACTAAGTGCGACTCATACGCTCCCACTGTTTTCGTCCCTACTCTTTGTACAAACCCCCTCCCACACGTTGACTGTTAATAGAGGCATGTTTCTCGTGGAGGTGAATCGCCATATGCAGCGTGTAAAACTGTTTGCGAGGGGTATCCCATGGGATCATTAAAACATTCCTTTACAACTGAGGTTAAAACACAATGAAGTGAGCAGTCTTTAAAAAACGAGTTTTGATTACGACGCGACGCGTGCAGCATGGCAAAGTGTTGTACACGCTATATACAGCAATTCGCATCCGCGACAAACATGCGTCTTCTTAGATGCTCCTGCACTTTGTACACACCCCCCTCCCACCTCGCTACGCCGCACGGACGATTGTGTGTTGGTTCGTTCCGTGCATTGTTACAATGTTGCTTTTCTTGCTGATTTATTACATTACCAATTTTGCAAATGTAAAATTTTCTCCCTGTACTTAAAAATTATTAAAAAAACTGGCCTGATTATGTGGCGTATGGTACGCCGCGGGTTTGCAAGTTCCTTATAATACACTCTGGAAAGATAATCCAGTCAATCTACTTGGCAAGGTATGTTTTATAATCAGTTATATCTTTATTACTTGATTTCACAAAGCTGTACAATTAGGTCATGGACATGATCCTCACTCACCATAATTGCATCACATGATCCTCAATCACCATAATCGCATTGTTTTAACTACAGAGAAATCTTAAATTTTCACTGTTTTAATGTATTTTTTGAAAATGATATTGAGGACAAGTGACAAGTAACATAGAACTTTGACCATACTTTATTATTTTGTGTTATGCATCAGTTTTAGATCAGAAGAGTGTGAGTCCAAATTTATCTTTGAAGACGATATTGCAATGCCTAAAATAATACACCATTATTCTTTTCTTGTATGAACCTCATAAGCTATAATGCAGAATTAATCAATTATTCATTTTACTTGAAATTGTGTGGATCTATTCATTTTTATCCCTACTGTATATATTTACTATTAAGTTACCATGATCTTTTCTGAAATGCAATTTCAATAAATATATTTTTCTGGATTGTATTAAGTTAATTTTTATTATTTAAATTTTCTAAAAATATTAATGTTATGAAAGTATAACTTATAAAGTGCTAAGAAGGCTTGTTTACATACTTGTAGTGCTGAATACAATTTGTATTATTAAATGCTTACTTTAATATCATGCATTTTTACCTAATCCTTTCTTACCTTAAACCTAGTAAATTCTAAGCATAGAAGGTTTACACTTAAATGATTTTTAAAGATGCAAAGCCGGCATAGTTATATTCAAACTTAAGCCTCTTGGGATGGCAACAGTGGAAGTGTATAAAATCTGGACAGTCTAGGCAGACATCTGCATCCTGCCACACATTGGTGTGTCACACATATTGAACATCAGCTCGCACCTGCCTCACCAGAGTCAGTGACTACAGCAGCTCGCTACAATCACCGCCCATATTTTTAAAAAAAATGTAACGCACATCATCAAGAAAAACAACATTGTTTTCAGACCCTCTTATCTCTTTGCTCCCAAATATCCTGTTTCTTCGAGTTGTGATAGCCAGAACCAATAGAAACCTCTTCCTGCCATTGGCTGACTTCATTTCCCAGCATTAGCACAATCTCATCCGCTCCAAACAACTCCAACAAACCTCAGCTCTTGCTTGGTCACCACCAAAAAAAAAAAATCAACTTATTTTTAAGAATTTCTCGATCAATTAACCAGATCGAGGATGGCCAGCACTATAAAGGTAAGAATACTCCTTTTGATTAAATCGTGCATGTCTGTTATTTTTGATCTGTGAACTCTCTCTTTCAGCACAGAAAGTTTTAAAAAGTTAAAGATAAGGTGGGATTGGGTAACACCCTTACTGCCACAACAGTAGTTCAAGATTTCCTTTTACACTGCCTTGTAAATTTCCTTTTTCCTTCTCAAACTGTCTACAAGGTTTAAAGTCTGTTAAGGTTTAGAGAAGTTTTCCTCATAGTTATTGCAAGTGGTTGGAAGAGTCTTGCGTTCTTTGGGGAAAATCTTTAAAAGATATTGGCATTGGATTTTATGAGATTTTTGGGGTTTTCAGATCTTGTTCCTTGGCTTATGTTGGATGTAAAAAAATACTAAAACGGAAATAGCATTTCTTATAATTACAAATATCATGGTTTGCCATGTATAGTCTTAAATGGAGAATAAACTAAGACTGTTATTATATTTTATAGTATATATACTGTATATGTTTATATATATACATATACTTTATATATATATATACATTTATATGTACAGTACAGTATTTAGCCTGTATATATATATATATATATATATATATATATATATATATATATATATATATATATATATAAATATATAAACGTCTTGATGCTGCATTTGGCGTATAATCCTTTTGAGTGAAATCATGATTATTTTAGGGTCATATACAGCCATTATATACCATCATAATGTCTTTATATAATTAAACACAGGTAGTTTTATTTAAAAGCTTTACCAATGTATTCTCCAAGTTAAATAATCATATCAATTATTTAGGGTGCAGAAAAACAAAACAAAAATGAATTCAATGCATAACGTGCAAAATTGATGTCTCATTTTAAAGGTATTTAAACTCTCAAAATGTTTGAGTGGAAATTTTCTGCCAACAGTAAATGACAAAAGTATTTTTAATCAAAAATAAAATTACAAAGAACAAGAACATACAAAGTGGCATAGAGGCACAGGCTGAGGAGACTTGAATCCCTGCTGGGCTGCTCATTGTATGGAGTTTGCTCATTTTCTCTTTCTTTGTATATTTTGCTATTTTGTGGATTTTGCACTGCATACCAGGCAACTCTAAACTGATTTGGCGTGGGAGTGGGCACTACAGTGAACTGGTACCTCATCAAGGGCTGATTTCTGCCCTGAGTCAATGGTACCAGACTGAGCTCCAGTTCTGCATTACCCACACTTAGAATATGTGCGGTCAGTGAAGAGAATTAGAATAGAATTAGAATTAGAATAGATATATCATGAATGAGAATAAAGTGTATCATACTGCTTAAAAGAACATTGTTCCATATTTAAGGAACCCAATATTTAAAAGTTCTTAATTGTTTAGAAAAGTTAGAGGCTCACCAACCAAGTTAGCATATTATATTTAAAAATTCTGTATGATTAGATTCATTTTAAAGCTGCTTTCTAAGAAAATTAGCTAAAGCCAATTTTTTATTTTATGATGATGTTTTATATTTTAGTTGCATAGCGACTGCAAACACATTGATACATTTACAGAATGTCACAGAAACCTCTGTGTTCTTTAAGTGTTGATGGCAATGACTATGGCTGTGAAAGTATTATAACACAAAATGTCATAGGCAATGAAAGTGGAGCTATTCCAAATTCCATTGCAATGTTTAGTATATATGTTAGTAACTGTATTCAAGATATTTATTTATTCATTTATTGATTGGCTGTATTATCTGCCCTGTGAGTCTGTATCCTTGTTTTTTTATGTTTCTGCTGCTCTATGCATTTGAATTTCCTCATGGGATAAGTAAAATGTATCTATTCTAATCTAATCTAATATATATATATATATATATATATATATATATATATATATATATATATATATATATTAGATTAGATTAGATTAGATTATATATATCATTGAAATGGAGCATTCATTGCTGTGTAACAATGGGTTAACAGAATTCTAATACAAACACATTTGTATGAAAAACTACATACTCTATACTCAAACATCTATAATAATGACAGCTCACATAGAATCATACATTGAGCAATTAACTTTCAAAAAGTTGCATCTGGTGTAATGGGTGAAATGTCTAGCTTTTTGGAGCATAAGGCTTCTACTCTCTGCTTCTTTCTTACAGATGGAGTGTTTATTTTTGTTTCATTCCCAACATTTTAAAATCAACTGAAATTAAAGTTAGTTTTGATAGGGGAGAAAGCTTGTTTTTAATCTTTACCATTCACCAGTTCATACTGTACTAACTGAAGTGAATGTAGTTCTTGTAAAGCCATACCTTTCTTTATTTCTTTATCTGGCTGTTTTAACAAGACTATTTAAAAAATAAGCAATTTCTCAGCAGAGCAACAGCATTGTGTGGAATTCCCCTTAAGTCAAGTTATAAGTTATCACCTCCAGTGTTGAATTAAAGCGCTGCTCTCATATGCTTAGTTTAACCATGAGTCCATCCATTGCATCTTTCCATAATCGTCTTGTACAAAGGCACACTTGACCTTGTAACTGCAAACATTTGATCAATCACATTTGAGCACAGTTCTCAAAGGCAGAGCAAAAAGCATTGATTGCTGTTATAAACAGAACAGAAATGTGTTTGAATATCAGCACACATGAATACCAGACATAAGCATCTGAGTCCTGCAGTTGCTCTACAAAAATATGGTCTGCTCATAAAAGATATTGGAGTGTTTTTAAAGCTGCCCAAAGCATTGAGGCTGCTCATTTTCAAGCCATTAATATATAGTATGTTCAATAAATATGCTATAAAACACTTGGAGGTTTATTTCTGTAGTTCTTTAATTATATGCATTGGACAAATGGATTTCATCAAAGTTTTGCTGAAGTTTGTCCCCGACTATGAAACAATGTTTATTACTCCTTACAAGATCATTTTTCAAAAAGGAACAAAAACATTTTTAATCAATAACATAATGTAAAATCATTTCATAAAAAGTGTCCATGCAATGAAAGAATTTTGGTATTTTGATTATTACAGAGGGTTATTTAGCACACTAGAAATAACCTGAGGAGAAAATGATTGCTGTGACTTTTATAAAATATATCCCTGTTGAAAAAAGATGAAAGATTGTTTTTAAAATTGAGTGATTTCTTATTAAGCAAAACCTGACGGAACCGTAGGAAAAAACTATCATGTATGCTAATTCCAATAGTCTTTAATAATTATTTTAGGCAGAATTATATCATACAAGTCTGACTTCATATTACTTCATTATTTATGCATCCATGATCAAACCCACCTGCTATAAAATTAAGTGTTATGTAATTTTTTTTAAGTTTAAAGCCATAGATATAATGTGCAATGTAAAGCACACCTCATTTTTTTTAGTGTCTTCTTCTTTCATATAATTTTTGCCCCCTTGACTTAACAGAGCTCATGCCATAATGCTGAAGTGCCAGCAATTTCTGCTCTTTGTGTAAGTGCAGTTTGTCATTTCTCATATTATTTCATATATAAAGATAATTAAAAGAAACCTATCGTAAAATCAGGTTGATATTTCAACACACTAATTACATGTCATTTATAATTGCGCAAAACTTTTAATAAAAAATGCATTTTCTCTAAAATGTAAATCAACTCATAACTGGCACATAACACTGACAATTCTCCCAACTTTTAGCTGGCAGTCAACATGTTAACTGGCAGACTTTTCTAGTGACTAATAGTTCTGGAAAACAGTAAATACAGTTGGTTCCAAGGATTGACTTTAAACAATTTGCAATTCTCTGGCATACCAAATATCTAAATAAACTTACAAATTATTATCATTTACAATATGAGAGTGTAGGAAAAAAACATTAAAAGTCAATCCTTTCAGCTAATCACATTATAGTAATATATTCTGATACTCACTGTATTTAAGGTGGCCAATTAGTTGTGCTAATGTCTAACAGTACAGGGTTCTGAGTTTAGTTTTTGGCCCAGTGATTGATCATGTCTAATTTTGCAAAATCCTTCAGCAAGTAGACCACTTTTTTCCCCCCATCCTGTATCTTTGTGCATGTTAAGTTAATTAGTAGTTCTGTATAGACCTCATATGGGTAAGTGTGAGTCTGTGCCTGAGTTTGTCCAATTTTGACACTGTGCTTGGTGCTGTTAGGATAGATTCTTTCCAACCTTAAACTTGTATGTATCCTACACTGGCACGAAGGCTTTGTCACTTAAATAATTCTATCATGTTACACTTCTCTTGCAGTCAACTTTTCCATCCTTTTTGTATTTCATCCTTCTTCCTCTAAAGCCTTTGTCTTCATGCTCCATCCAACTTTGGACTTCCCCAAGCTGTGGCAGAGGAGAATCATTATGTTGCTATAAACACTGGATGAGACTGTGGCATTTACATTTACTTATTTCACTGACACTTATGTTTAAGTTGTTATGTACCACCGTGGGAGGATTCAGAAACATGAAGCAAAAAATCTGTCTGGTATGTGTAGTGGGAGACTGACGTGGCCTTAAATGCGCATCTGACAGAACATCTATTGGCCCATTTAGCCAAACCAAGGGTTGTAACTAGGTGTGAGTGGAAGAATTTAGCCAAAAAATATCTTTTCAATCCTTTGGTATGTCTAGTAATATGAATATATATATTTATTTGAGCAGAGAGTTCTGAGAAAAACTAAAGGGTCATGGAACCTTTCTGCCTGGTTTGTTTTACACAGTGTGATACTTTGGGGTAGGACTCAAATCTGCATGGTTAGTTTCCATAGCCATTTAGTGCCTCACAAGGGTTTTTATTTAACAGTGGAATTATTCCAAGTTTGATTTTTGTCTCTGTTTACATTTCCATGGGAGTCTGCCCCTTTTCCCACCTGAATCATCAAATTACAAGTCATTGTTTTTAAATTAGCTTTCATATTAAAGATTGAGATGGTGGATTTTCTGTTCTGATGTGACTAGATCCTTCATCTTTCTAGGAAGGTAGTATTGTTTTGTACAAGGCTAATAGGGATAATATCTGACCATTGTGATGCCTGTTTTAATTCCATTCCTGAACAAGAGCAATGAAAAGTTCATTGATAAGTCTCTTAATTGTTGGCATTAAGATTCTGGTAACACAGACATATATTATTGTATTGTTACAAATCTTTGGAATATTTTGGATTTGTCCCAAGATGTTTCAAAACTATAGCTCATTACATTTACCAAGCAGGTTAATTGTAATAATGAGTTATAAGATTAGAGTTTACATAGTTTAATAAAGTATCTGGATTAAAAATTGTTTATCTGAGTTACAAGACAGATAGATAGATCAAACCCAAAGATGATGACGCACAGGTTAGTTTGACAGACAACTCTGAATAAGCCCCCTATGAGTCAGACTGTGTGCATCAATGTGCCCAGCAATAGACTGACATCCTGTCCAGAACGATTTCCTGCCTTATGTTTGATTCATTCCCATCATCTGTGACCAAGAAATCAGAAAAAAAAAAAATTCTTTTGTCAGGTATAGAAATATATCTTGTTGCATGCATGAAAACCTTTACAAAAGATCAAATAAAGTATTCATTTTAGCAGAGTTAGTTCACTTCAAAAGTTCAGTCATCTGCAAATAACATGACAGTGCATTCTTCAGTGTTTTTATGTATTTACATGAAAAAAGAGAGCACACTCTCTAATGTAAAGAAAGAAAAATTAAACACAGCTCTGTGGGATGTTTTACAAAAGGCTGTTGAACTAAGAAAGGCACAAGAAAAGACACTTTCTTAGAAACTTGGTTGAAAGATCAGCGACATGGCGTATGTAACTCTTTGTGATCCTGAAGAAGCTGTCAGACTTAGAGGAAAACAGAGAACAACAACAAAAAAGAGATTCATTACATTTCTCTGTTACGAGGAATTAGGTAATCAGCCTTAATTTTACAAGTTGCAGATTATGCTATAACAGATTGCTTTTAATTTAAAACAATAATCCATTGCAAAATGTTACAATATATTAAAGAGTAAAGTGTAAATAAGTGCTAAACTGAACAATACAATGGAGTAGGTAAAAGGCATGAAGAATCAGGTGAGATGGATTAGGGCTCTCTCTCGCTCCCGTGAACCCTCAGACACCACGTCAGACACCAGATAAAAAGTCCAATAATTATTTATTACAATAATAATGTGCACAAAGCACCCTCCACTCCACAATACTCAATAAACAATACAATTCCAAATCACAATCCTCCACTCCCAGATGCTTAGCCACCCTGCCTCACAACTCAGCTCATTTGTCTGGGATTTCCCACTGTCCTTTATAGTCCTCGACCCGGAAATGCTTCTGAGCCCTCAGTCCATGTGATCATCCAGCACTTCCGGATCAGGTAAAAATATCTCTTTTTCTTCAGCCCAGAAGTATATAATTTCTTCCATTCCCGTGACTTGGAAATACTTCCAGGCTATACGGGAAATATAAATCCCTGGGGCTCCCTGCAGCGACTCCTGGTGCCCTGCTTGGTATCCAGCAGGGCTGTACATTATAATTCCACTGTCCATAATTCCCTGCTGTTATTCAGGGCATCTCTATGCTGCAAGGAGGGCTCCATCTGGCGGCCTGGGGGATGAATGGCCGGCCACATCTCACACAGGATTAGTACAGCTCTTACAGAAAGATGGAATAAGAACTAAATTACAGCCAAGTTGATTGACATGTGAGACAGAAGACAATGTGAGTCCTGAAATAAGGTCTGAAATGGTTCATTGAAGGAGCTTCCCAAACAGGAACTGTAATTCTGTCTTTCATTGTCTAACTTCCCCCCCAAAAAAAAACAATCCATTAAACATATATTTTTATGTTGCGGGTCCTTGAATAATTCAATGGGGCATAATGGTTGTTCTCACTCACTAGATCAGTCTTTCTCTCTCTCTCTTCTGGATGAAACTTTAGTCCTAATCAGACTCTAAATACAGACACAAGTCAGTTTTTATTACTACTTTCCTCCATGTGGTTTAAGAGCCGCCTCAGTGCTTTGCTATTTTGGTATAATTCCTACAATTTTAAAAGAGGAATTTAAAATTCTTGAGGTTCCAGTGGTCTCAAGTCTGAAGCCATACCCTTAATCTTGATCTCTTAAGTTGAGTGTTTGCAGCAGTTTTTTGCATGTAAGAAGGACACTGTCCTTGATAAGAGGTCAACTTTAGTAATCGCCCAGACTGCTCCATAAGCAGCCACATCATCCAATTCCATGTGCTCATAAGATGTTTAATTGTACTTTTATTTTGCCCTGCTGGTGGTGTGCTAGTCATAAAACAATTTAAAAGACAGCTGCTGCCTCTTAGCTAAACCAAGTATAACACGACTGATGTAAAGGCCATTTAGTTTTGCAAAAGCTTGCCAAGTTGTGTAAATGAATTCTTGCAATATAGACAGGCTATTGCTGGATTAACAGTAAATGGTATTGAGACATTATGCTGTTGCGATGCTGTAAATTTTTCATTACTTAAATATGAGTTTGAGTTTCATAATATTTAGGCAAAAAAATATCTTTTTATTTTTGAATGTACATTTCATAAAAGAGATTTGTATCTGAAGCCTGGAATAGACGGTATAAGACCTTTCATTCTGTACTTATTCTAAAAAGAAGTCAACTATATTTTCATTAATATAATTCCTTTCATTTATCAGTCCATCCATTCATTTACTTTACCAGACAATCCATTTCCTGAGCAATTTAAAATTTGGTAATGCAAGGGATGGACTGGTATCAGAATTGAATCATTGACATATTGGACAAGCACAAAAATTATGATTAGCTCACAGTATGTGTGAAATTGTAAATATAGTGCAGGTATATGTTTGGAAAGCTTAAAACAAAATATTGATTAATGTAAGCGTATATTTTTTCAGCCAAAGATTTTTACAGGTTTTATGGTGTTCATATTTGTAATTGTTTTTTACTTAAAGAATGAATATCACTATGTGCAGCAAGTGGATTTAATATTTTGGGGGTTAGAAATAAAGTTTGTTTTAAAGAGTATGATGTCCAAGAAGCACATTTTTCTAACAGTAAAGTCTTTTAAAATGACCCATGCAAGAGTAAGCTTTTCACTATTAAGCATTATTTCCAAAAGATGGGCACATATGCATGAATTAGCTCCTACTAATAAAAATTAAAAGCACATGTAATTCAGACTAGAAATTGGGACCATACTGAATTCTCACTTGTGTATATTTATGAAAAGTGTGGATACCTGCTGGATTTAAGCTACCTTCTCCAATTTTACACATCATTACAAGGTGAAACATACAATTACTGTATATATTGCTAAATACATCATAGATGCTTGTATTTTAAAACACATTTTTTGTAATTGGACTTACTATATATAACATCTGTGAGTAATGATGCTGGGTCTTTTCCTTATTCTCAGAATGAAATATAAATGTAGCAGTTCATAGTCAATGACTATCTCTGAAGTTATTTATGGCAGTATAGTGCTTGTTGTGTTTGGTTTGCATTGCAGCTTTGAAGCCATTTCATTCTATTTATTGTTTGTACTTATGTTTTCCTTCATGCACTTTCTGCACTTTTGTGTTAATGATTATTAATTTTTGTTCAAAATGACTTCTGTCACTTAGTAATAAATCATTTGAGAGAAGTTTTTGCTGTTGAACCTTAGAGTAATGCATTATTCTTAAACATTTTTGATGCTATGTATATAGATAGATAGATAGATAGATAGATAGATAGATAGATAGATAGATAGATAGATAGATAGATAGATAGATAGATAGATAAGAATTTCAAAAAAAAAGAAAAAGTCTGCTGACCTGGCTATTGATAAGAGAGCAGTCGCAGTGAGTCATTATAAAGCAATATTTATAAAAGAGCCTCAGTTGAATTTCTTGCCACACTTGTGTTGAATAATTTGTTGGCTAAAAGTACTTGATGCTAGTGTCTCAGAGAGAAAATGTGCAGCATTGTCCATAAAGGCTGCTATCTCTTCTACTATGTCCTGCAAGTCCAAACTGTTTCCCATAACTGAGCCTGCCTTCGTAGCTTATTGATTCAGTGGGCTTCTCTTGAGTGATGTTACCAGCCCAGCACACCACAGTGTAGAAATTTGCACTGGCCATCGAGGAGCTACATAACATATAAAGTTAATGCCCAAATTAAAGGGACACCACCTGTCCATTCCTATGTAGTTCCTCTTTGTTACTAGATCCAGCTTATCACTGATGTGGATCCCCAAGTACTTGTAGGAGTGCTCCACTTCCACATTCTCCTGCTTTATAGTGTCTGGGTGTTGAGACTATTTGCTGCGGCAAAAGTGAACCAGTTCCTTGGTTTGCTGGTGCTGAATTGCAGACAATTCTCACCAAGAAAAAAATCTCACCTTCTGAGGCTTACCTATATATTAATATTTTAAAATGTATAGTCTGAGGTGTACAGGGTGAAAAAAAAGAAGACAAGACTGTCCCTTGAGGTGCTCTACTGTTGGTCACATCCATATCAGAGACATGGTCCTTGAGCCTCACAAACTGTGGTCTGGCCAAAAGATAGTGAATTATCCATGGCACTATAAGGTCATCTACCAGTATGTCTGAGCTTACTCCTTAACAAGGATGGCTGGATGGTACTGAAGACATGTCAGAAATAAAAAGCCTAATTCTCATAGTTCTGCCAGCTCTGTCTAGTTAGGAATAGGCCTTATGGAACATATGAATAATTGCATCTTCCGCTCCAATCTTTATCTGATAGGCAAACTTCAGTGGGCCCATGTGGTCTTTAATAAGAGGACAAGTCTTTCATAGCTCTTCGTTTTGTGAGATGTAAGTCTACTGGTCTGTAGTCATTTGGTGAAGAGATGCCTACCTGCTTAGGAACTGGAACAATGCAGGGTGTTTTCCACAGCAGCAGCACATTTTTGAGCCTTAGGCTGGATTTATACTTTACGCGGACACTCCTGCTACGCAAACAGTGTAATGTTTATACTTGCATGCATAATTTATGTAAATCTGGAGGTGGCAGTGTGAGATATCACCACGGCTTCGCTGTGTTGTGAATTGCCCGAAATATCCATTAAATTCCCAGGAAATCTTTCCACAATATCTCTGAAAAGGAGATTCCAGCAAGCATCGGGCGTGATGCAGAAACAATCTCTGGGCAGAGCATCAACACATTACAAGGTGAACACAAGTACATACATACACTAGTGTCATTTTAGCATCACCAAATCCCCAAACCTGCACGTCCTTGGAAGGAAACCAGAGCACACCATAGACACCCACCAGGAAAGCATGAAAACTTCAGGTAGGGAACACTAGGGACATGACTCTCTATGAGGCAGCAGCACTACCGCGCTGCCACTGTGCTGTTCCCAGATATATAATTATTAACAGTATTAAATATTTAAATGAACTTAACATTTATCTGTAAAATGTAATATACAGTAATCCCTCCTTGATCGCGGGGGTTGCATTCTAGAAACCCCCGCGATAGATGAAAATCCGCGAAGTAGAAACCATATGTTTGTATGGTTATTTTTATATATTTTAAGCCCTTATAAACTCTCCCACACTATTAACATTATTAGAGCCCCCTAGACATGAAATAACACCCATTAGTCAAAAGTTTAAACTGTGCTTCATGACAAGACAGAGATGACAGTTCTTTCTCACAATTAAAAGAATGCAAACATATCTTCCTCTTCAAAGAATGTGTGTCAGGAGCAGAGAATGTCAGAGCGAGAGAAAGAGAGAGAAAAGCAAACAATCAAAAAATCAATAAGTGCTTTTGGGCTTTTAAGTATGCCGAAGCACTGAGATAAAGCTGCATTTTTTAGAGGAGCATCCGTATCCTCTAGGCAAACAGCCTCTATGCAAACAGCCCCTCTGCTCACACCCCCTCCGTCAGGCGCTGAGAATGTCAGAGAAAGTGAGTGAGACAGAGAAAAGCAAACAATCAAGCACCACACGGGAAGCATATCGTATATCATTGAGGAGTTTTAGTTAATACGTAATACATGCTCTGATTGGGTAGCTTCTAAGCCATCCGCCAATAGCGTCCCTTGTATGAAATCAACTGGGCAAACAAACTGAGGAAGCATGTACCATAAATTAAAAGACCCATTGTCCGCAGAAATCCGCGAACAAGCGAAAAATTTGTGATATATATTTAGACTTGCTTACATTTAAAATCCGCGATGGAGTGAAGCCGCTGTACATGCTTTAACGCATTTCATCATGAAAGTGATATCGAGTATAAATCTATGTATTCCAAATGTGCAGAGAGCTGGAATATCAAAAATTTAATGTGTTCTGTGTGGTGATCTATTGCTGCTGTCAATTCAGGAGGAAGCCCCAGAAGCATGTAGTGATTAACAACTGGGTCAGTTTTACTATGATGTTTACATCGGCCTATTTTAATGACAAAATAAACTACGAGATTAAATTTGAAATTTCCACTTTAATCACAAAATAGACTTTTTGTCTTCACTGTGTCCCTAATTTTTTTTTCTCTGCAGCTCAAATACGCTTTCATACATTTTGATGATGTTGTGAAGGTGTTTGCCATTATTGTAGATGGAAGGCAGGTTCTAAATTTTTTCTGCCATGCTCTTCGTCTCACTCTAGCACTTTCCTCTCTCCATCTTTTGCTGAATAGCTCTTGTAGTTGGGTGAAACAGGACTGCTTAGACACTTGGAATCTTAGTGCTAGCAGCTGATATATGGAATACTTAATATACCACTCTTTTAGTTTTTTAATGTCTTGAATGTTTTCAGGTGTTGCATATGTAAGGAGGCCTTGAGATCTTCTCCGCTATACCAGTGACTTTTCTGAAGTTCGCAGTTTGTCCAAAAGGCAGCTGAGATGAGCTGGCACTCAGGTTTGCAATGACAGTAGCTGGTCATTTGTAAATTTAAAATCCGTTTTCTATGAGTTATAATGGCTGCTTACAGTGACAAGCCAGATGCCAGATCACATCAAATCCTAACATTAATCAAAACTGCTGTAGTAAAATAAAACTAGTAATTAGTAAAATAAGTTCGAAAACAGAAATTAAAAACAGAGAGGAAACACAGAGAACACAGAAGTGAAATGCAGAAATAATTATGGTGAAAGGTTTGAAAATTCATTCAAAGCCACAAAAGTCTTTTTTTTCCTTTTTAAGCCTCTTTCTTTGTATGTGTGATTTTCTGGAAATTCATGTAAATTAAGTACAGTGTCTTAGCAAGCTTATGGGTGAGTATTTTTGTTTCTTGTTAAAGGAAGGTTCAAATTAACCTTTTTATTTCCTACTGTACCATTTACCTCAGAGAACATTATCAAAAGACAATTTACAAATTTCTAAGTAACAAGATGAAATACAAGCTTACGCCATACATGCTAAATTCTATAGAAACAAACCTTCAATATATTTACACAAATAAAGATAGGAATAAATTTGACAGTTGAGTAGGTTTAGAAGTAGTATAGTCTAAAGAGAAAAATACAGCTAATCAAAATCTAAGACTGAATAAGTAATGTTTTGAGATAATACAATTTTACTGGAAATAATAGAGATTTTTGAAAGGCCCAGCTAGAAAAATTGTACAAAATTAGAGTAACAAAGGTACAAATGTAAATGAGAATTAATCAGTGCTGTTGAGTATGAGTTAAACAGTATGAGTTTTTGAAAGAACTGTTTTGTAAGTCAGTAGCAAGGTTTCGAAAAAACCTAATATCTCCCATGAGCACAGGTGCAAACAATATTCATTGCTAAAGGGTAGCAATTACTTCCCATCATTTTCATTTTATGCTTATAAAGAAATGTGTGTTTTTTTTTTCTTTTTTTTTTTTACAAATTTGCAGTCCAGTGAATCCAGCAGTTTAGTAATTGGTCTACTTTAGCATTAAGTGCTGTCTGCATCTGGATATGATTAAGGTAGCAAATACTATAAAAATTGATGAATTAAAAAGAAAATGCCAAAGGGAAACTAAACATTTCAAATTTTGACAAATATACTTTCAGATTTTTTTTTTCAAATACAAGAATAAAAATAGAACAGCTCAATAAACAATGCTTCATCCATCCATTAATAAAGCCCACTTTACCTAGAGTAGGGTCACTGGGGATGCAGACCCTAGCCCAACATGCATAAGGTGCAAGATAGCAACAATCCATGATCAGCACACCAGTCCATCACATGGTGATTACACACACACATACACATACACACACATACACATACACACACACACATACAGTACATACAAACATTAAGGCCAATTTTCCATTGCCAATCCACCTATCTTGCATGTCTTTGGACTGTAGGAGGAAAGCCCACACAGGCCCAGAGATAACATGCAAACTCCACGTTGGAAGGACCTGGGACGTAAACCCCAGCCACCTTGTTGTAAGGCAGCAGTGCTACAACAGCGCCACCCTAAACAGTGATATCAGTTAAAAGTAAGAATGAGGCACTGCAGTTGGTTCACGAGAGAGGAGTCTCTCAGGACCCCTCAGTAACCACTGATCTAAGTACATTGTGGGACAAGACATTTAGTATGATTATTGTATAAAATAAAACTCCAAATGAACTCAATGACTTGTGGATATTGGCTCTTTTCAATTGTGAGTACCATGGTGGAATGCACTTCCAGAATAATAGCAGCAACAATATAGGACTGCACAAGGATAATTATGTGTACACTGTGTCCCCATTGCACAAACACACTGTTTTAAAATAACGTTGCTGCTTCTCCTTAGTTTTCTTGATTAAAAAGTCTTTAGCAATGCAGCTATAGAGGGCTATCTGATTACAGTGTTACTTTCCTAGCCCGTCATTTCTAAGACTTTTGAACTTGCATATGGCACCACCAGGCCGTCAAAGAGAGTTCAGTCACTAAATTCACCACCACCTGCTGCTTTCAAGGAGAGAAGCATCTGTCAACAGTTGTAATGTGTCTTGATCTTGTAAGTTACCTTTCAGACACATTTGTAATAGTAGTAAGACAATAGTAAAAGACAAAATTGGACAATATTTTAATTGAGGTTTATTTTTTATGAACAATTTTATATATTGACTACTTAAATGCTTTAACAGAACAAAAACCTACAGTCACACCATTTTAAGCAATAATTGTAACTTGAAGCATTTATTGCTGCCTATAGATGTCCAAAGTAATATAAGTGTGCAGGTGATATACATGGTTTAGAAAATGAAAATCAGAATTACTGATATATTGATCATGATGTACTTTCTTAAGTCCTCGGTTCAACAAATTTCTATATATATAAAATCCAATGTCTGTCTGTCTGTCTGTCCGCTTTTACGAGAGAACTACTTAACGGATTTAGATTGGCTTTTGTCTATAATTTGCTTGAACATTCCGGTTGATTTTGCGACTTCTCTCATTGTGCTAAGTATCATAGTTCGCTTACAGTACCAATTTATTTGTGCAAATCCGAGAGACATGCAGCGGGCTGAGGGGAGGGGGCCGGGGCCCTCCTCACTCACGCACCAGCCTCGGGGCGTTGACCTTACCTCTGCTTAGCTAACGAATGAGAGAACTATTTAACGGATTTAGATCAGTAGATTGGGTTGTTTTCTATAATTTGCTTAAACATTGCAGTTGATTTTGTGACTTCTCTCATCGCGCTAAAAATCACAGTTCACTTGCAGGAGCGATATATTCATGCTAATCCGAGATGAGGGGAGGAAGAAGCATGATATCAGGTGTAGGGAGCCAGGCGGGACCCTCCTCACTGTCCTGTTTCACTACTACATGGGCGGAGCCACGGGGACGGCTAGTATTTCTTAAAATAGATCTCATTTGCTTTGATGTTTTACGTTTTAGCCCAAATCGTTGTGTTCTTTTGTCTTTATGGCATGATGTTCTCAGTCTCCACACATATGCAATGTACTATATGCAATGCACTATACAAAAGTGTTGCTTACTCACATCTTTGATGATGATTGTAAACTAAAGGTGTTTGTGGAGCTTTTCTTGTGTAGCCATTGTAGTCATTGTGCACTGGCAGTTGTGTGAGCAATATGCAACAAGCAGCATTTCTATTTCTCCAACAATGCATTAGAGACTTTACACTTAATGTTCCAGTATTTTTTTATTATTGATTTTGATTTGATATACTTTATTAATCACCTTTTCTCAAGACTGTTTTCAGGACTACTTGAGACTACTTTATCTTTACTGAGAAAAGCCAAGCAAAATGACACCTTTTATTGGCTAACTAAAAGATTACAATATGCAAGCTTTCGAGGCAACTCAGGCCCCTTCTTCAGGCAAGATGTAATACAGAAACTGAAGTTCCTGAGTTTATATCCACACACTAGGACAAGAAACAACAATGGTAAATTTTGAATGAAAACTCTTAAATGTAAAAAATTAATAGGTTCATTCAGGCTAAGATTAATTTAACAGGAGATAGAAGAACAATGTATGGTCAAGATCTTTAGATAAGATAACTGTCCAATAAAGTCCTTTGAAGTTTGTGAAGTTTTTCAAAACAATGCAGATCTGTAGTCAGGTTGTCTGTGTCAGTCTGAGAGATGCAAACAGTCTTCATATCTGGCTATAAAACTCTTGTCTCTGTTCAAGCCATGCTGTAATGTATTAAATTTTAACATGAGCTTAACTTCCCATTCTTTTCTCTCTTGCTGCGTTTTGAAGTTGCCCATAAGCACTGTGACTTTAAAGTCCCTCTCACAGTGTCCATGGCTGTTAAAGTGGGCCGCTACAGGAACATCTGTGTTGCCATGTTTAATGTGGAATCTGTGTAAATTCATTCTCTGGCGGAGTGTTTGTCCAGTTTCTCCCACATAGAGTGTAGTGTCAGGACATTTCATGCAGAGAATTAGGTAGACAACATTCGATGATCTGCAGGAAAATGATCCCTTTATGTGATGTTCAAGTCGGGAGTTTGGTATAATTATACGGTCTGTATTGTAGATGTGGGCACACGTTTTACATCTTTTCTGTAGGCAGGAGATGTGCCATTTTCTGTTGGTTTATTTAGGGAGCTTCGGACAATTAGTTGCTGAAGGTTTGGTGGTTGTCTGTATGCCAGGAGAGGAGGTTCAGGAAATACATTTTTTAGTGTTAGGTCGTTGTTTAGTATTGGCTGAAGTTCCTTTATAGTTTTTCAAGTGTTTCAAGATGTGGGTTGTAGGTGACAACAAGGGAATGCGGTTCTTGTTGTCTTTGTTTTATATTCCAGAAGGTTCTCTCTGGGTATGGCAGTAGCTCTTCGTATTTGAGTGTCTGTTGTTTTGGGGTATAACCTTGTTTGATGAATTCTTGTCTGAGCTCCTGCAGTTGTTGATCCCGGTCTGTCGGGTCTGAGCAAATCTGATTGTACCGTATTGCTTGGCTAAAAATAATGGAGCCTTATATGTTTGGGGTGAAAGCTATCACTTCTTAGGTAGGTCCGTCTGTCTGTTGGTTTGTGAAAACAGAAGTTACAAGGGTGTTGTTTTCAGTTGAACTGTGGTGTCAAGGAAGCTGACTTCTGTTTCTGAGTAATTCAGCTTCAGCTTTATGTTGGGGTGAAAAGAATTGTATTCATTATGAAAATGGAGGAGGTCCTTCTCACTGGCAGTCCAGATTATGAAGATGTCATCTATGTAACGGAGATATAACATTGGTTTTAAGATGCACATTGACAAGAAATCTTCCTCCAATTTTGCCATAAATAGGTTTGCATAGTGAGGTGCAAACCGACAGCCCATTGCAGTCCCCATTTGTTGCAAGTAGCAATCTTGTCCAAAAGAGAATAGATTATGTGTCAGAGTGAATTTTATCATTTCTATTACTGACTTTGTGGGTAAATCATGTTGTCCGAGGTACGTTTCACATGCCAGTATGCCATCATCATGGGGGATGTTTGTATACAGGGCCTCAACATCCATTGTGGCCAGTAAGGTTCCCTCAGGTAAGGGGCCCAAAGCAGACAGTTTTTAAGAAGTCAGTGGTGTCCTGGATGTAGCTGGTTGTGTTATGGGCGAGAGGTTTAAGAATGTGTTCCACCCAACCTGAAACCTTTTCTGTCAGGGAGCCAATTCCTGAGATGATGGGCCTTCCTGGGTTCCCTTCTTTGTGGATTTTAGGAAGCATGTAGAAGTAACCCATTTTGGGGTTCTCAGGAATTAAACTGTTTACCTGATCCCTGATGTCAAGAGGAAAGCTACTTACTATCTTTTTAGTTCCTTTTGTAGAGATCTGTTGGGTCTTCTTGCAGTTTATAATAATGCATAGTATTCGACAATTGTCTTTGTGCCTCCTGTATATAGTCTGATGTGTTCATGATGACTAAAGCACCCCCTTTGTCTGCTGGTTTGATAATGATTTCTGTATTATCTCTTAGTGAATGTATGGCTCTCCGCTCTTCCCCAGTGATGTTTTCTATCTGATTTTGCTGCCTGTTTAAGATCCCTGTTTTTACTCTCTGTCGGAAGCAGTCTATATAATTATCCAGTGAGGGGTTTCTGCCAGCTTCTGGTGTCCATGTGGATTTACTGGTGGGGTTGTTGTAACTGCTTGTTGTTGGTTCCTGTGTGTTACCGTTCTCTTTGTTGTGGAAAAATTCTTTTAGTCTGAGTTTTCTGAAGAATTCTTCCATATCACTGCAGAGTCTGATGTTATCAATGGGCTTTGCAGGACAATATGAGAGTCCCTTTGTGAGTACTGAAATCTCTGCTTCATTTGGTGTGTATGAGGAGAGATTAACAATGCAGGTCTGTTGCTCTTTGTTTTTTGTTATTAAGTGTCCAGCTTTCTCTCGTAATCTATGTAGCTTTTTCTTTTTGTTGACAATAAGGAGTTTCTGGAGTCTTTTGTAATAGCGATGGAGTTCCTTTACCATCTCCTGACTGTCATTTCCAAGGAGCAGGATGAGGTCTTGGATCTCTCTTTGCGTGTTCTTCTTGATGTTGTAGAAAATTTGGATTAAGTGGTTTCTTATCCTTGCAGATGTTCTAAAACAAAGTTGCTCTGCAAACCGAGTATTGTAAGTGTGTATGGTCGGATTCCTTATCATGATGCCTTTCGATAAGATTTTCCTTTTGCATTTCGTTAAGAAGAAGATGTCGCTGTCCATGTGTGCCAGTTTCTTCCACGGTCTTCAATTCCATGTAGTAGCGGTACATTTCGTGTCTTGTATGTCTGTAGTACTAGGTTGTTGTACCGTGTTAGCCATTATGAATGTAGAGAAAAGCCAAGCAAAATGACACCTTTTATTGGCTAACTAAAAGATTACAATATGCAAGCTTTCGAGGCAACTCAGGCCCCTTCTTCAGGCAAGATGTAATACAGAAACTGAAGTTCCCTGAGTTTATATCCACACACTAGGACAAGAAACAACAATGGTAAATTTTGAATGAAAACTCTTAAATGTAAAAATTAATAGGTTCATTCAGGCTAAGATTAATTTAACAGGAGATAGAAGAACAATGTATGGTCAAGATCTTTAGATAAGATAACTGTCCAATAAAGTCCTTTGAAGTTTGTGAAGTTTTTCAAAACAATGCAGATCTGTAGTCAGGTTGTCTGTGTCAGTCTGAGAGATGCAAACAGTCTTCATATCTGGCTATAAAACTCTTGTCTCTGTTCAAGCCATGCTGTAATGTATTAAATTTTAACATGAGCTTAACTTCCCATTCTTTTCTCTCTTGCTGCGTTTTGAAGTTGCCCATAAGCACTGTGACTTTAAAGTCCCTCTCACAGTGTCCATGGCTGTTAAAGTGGGCCGCTACAGGAACATCTGTGTTGCCATGTTTAATGTGGAATCTGTGTAAATTCATTCTCTGGCGGAGTGTTTGTCCAGTTTCTCCCACATAGAGTGTAGTGTCAGGACATTTCATGCAGAGAATTAGGTAGACAACATTCGATGATCTGCAGGAAAATGATCCCTTTATGTGATGTTCAAGTCGGGAGTTTGGTATAATTATACGGTCTGTATTGTAGATGTGGGTACACGTTTTACATCTTTTCTGTAGGCAGGAGATGTGCCATTTTCTGTTGGTTTATTTAGGGAGCTTCGGACAATTAGTTGCTGAAGGTTTGGAGGTTGTCTCTTTACTGAGATAAGCTGATATTCTATTCATGCTACAATATTAGAGTAAATACAGACATGAAGGTAGGTGGCAGCTGACTATACAAACTGGCTACTCTTCAGACCACTGAGTACATTACAATCAGGCTAAAATACAGTTGCTTCTTCTTCCTTTTTAAGGAATTTAAAGGGGAGTTTAGGAACAGTCCTACTTGTAGCTATTATAAACTGTTATTATAAAGAATTATTATACAGTAGTACAAATCCCACATATGAGTTTCTCCTCTATCATAATAAAAAACTATTTAGTTATGGATTATTTAAAAACATGCATATGTGATTTGTATGACCTCTGTTTAATCCCATGGGACTGCTACTCTGTTTGTTATCAGCATTCCTTCAACCCAAATCTTGGCATCTCCAGCAGATTCAAAAACTCAAGGTCAGGAGGATCTGGGAGCATTGATTTGTGCCTTAGATTCTCTCCCTTTGCCCATAAGAACAACTATCAAATGTTTACATTACTCACTCCTGATTTTAAACCTCCGCACAGCTACTAGAATTTCCCACTACCATTCAAAAGCTGTCTATACTTATTTAATCTATAGCAGTACACATATTCAACTCTCATTTAAATAAACATTGTTAAGGCAATTAAGAAGAATGACTTGCTTTAGGTTATCATATATGTGGTATGCATACATAATAGTAAATAATGTTGCTCTGACATAATGGTGTTTGGTTTAGTGTCAGTTTATTGAAAACCGATACAGAGCACAGTTTTTGAAATGATCACACACAACACTTTGAAAAGGGCTCTACCGATTTCTCCTTCATGATGGTTCAGTGTATAGCATACAGAAAAGGGCTGGGACACGTGTATCCAAATTTCACTCTACTTTGAATATGATTTAATGCTGTTAATATTGTCCACTTGACCTTCCAGTTGCAGAGACAATTTCACTGTTATCAAACAAAGGCCAAATGAATCTGAATCATGGAACTAATGGGACATAGTTAAAAAAAATATTAAATTATTTAAAAAGCACAATTTGAATGTTATATGGGCACTTTTGGGGTTCAAGGGCTGAAGAGCAGTAACATACATCCTGATCTTGAATTATTATGCTCCAAATGTAAAATAGTCTGAACTTTTGACTTTTTTCTTACCCCTTTTGCAGGAGATGGTAGGAAATCATATTATGTGTAAAGATAATCCTACTGTGGAAGATATTTCTAAAAGACATAAATTTCTACTTAAGTACTTCCATATTTTAGTAATAAAGTATTTAATGTGATACTTTGACGTCTCATCCCCTTGTTCACAAACACAGACTTTAAATGCTTTACTAATGGAATTTTGCAAAAAGATTGTATGAATGGCTTAATTTTTATGAACAGTCTTGCTCAACTATTTTCAGTCAGGGTAAATGCATTTTATTCCTGTTTTTGAAGCACGCATGGCAAAAACAGCAGTTCATTTCTGAATAACAGAGTACACTCCTTCACATAAGGGAGCATGTGTCTCCAAATTCCTGCAATACATGTCTTGTGTACCTTAAAACAGTTATTATAAAGAATTATTATACAGTAGTACAAAGCTCATAGCATAGTTTCTCTTCTATCATAATACAAGACTCTTTTGTTATGGATTATTTAAAAACATGCATAGATGATTTGTTTTGTTGCGTTTTCAAAACAGTTTTTGTTAAGATTTTTTTCAGTGTTTCCCACAGATGATTTTCTACTATATCATAAAAGAAAACTATTTTCTTCTGGAATATGTGTTTTTTTTTTCTTGTTATTGATACTCTGTTGTTATGCTGGTAAAATCTACTGTGAAACTGATGTCTCCTCATGACCTAAAAGACTCTTTACTTACATTTACCGATACCATGTGGAATCATGCTGCCATGGTGGCGGGACAGCAAACAGATCGCCTGTCTCTAGCAAGTCTGAAGCATTCTGGTATTTTTGAACATCATACTCCTGATGACTAGAATTAATTGGTCATTTTGATTGATAAGTAATTATATTTTTCTTGGATGAAAGATAATGTAACACAGTCTCTTCTGTATGCTGATGTAGAGTGAGGAGAGATGGGGTGAGTCACACAAAAAAAGCGACTTTCAATATCAGAGACATGTCACTTTACCACTTTCAGCTTCTTCTCATCTAGCTTCTCCATATCATTGTTCACTTAGCTAAACAAATGTACTTCTTACATGAATTTTTCCATGCAGCTTTGTTGTACCCAAAGATTTTTTTTTACAGTACTTGTGCAAAATTACAAAAAAAATGAAAACAAAACAAAAATGACCAGTTTGTCTTGTGTAAGTTCACTGTGGTTGTTGCTGAACAGATTTCCTTTATTTGCTTCCTTGTTTTGAGCCATGCATGGGCAAGCACTACAACACCTTTGACTAGAACTGTGAAAAAATCCTTTCACTGAGATTTTTGTACACAGTGAAAAGCCACTCCACCCATTGATTTTAATAGCAGGCGAGAAAAGTACCGTGGTGGTGCTGCGCAATGTATTGGTTATTTAAAATAATTGAAAAAGACGCTTATTACTCATTTTGAGCTAGTAATATCGTGCATTAATGAAGACACATATCCTTTTTTTCACTTTTATTCCAGTAATGAGAGCTGCTGCTGTGTCACATAAATCCCCTCAGCAAAAACTGTGATTGAAAAGGTGCATTTCCATTAAAAAAAATTGCTTGCAAATGCATACAGGTCAGTGGATGGAAAAAGCTCTTTTGAGTTCTAGGTGTGATAGTAATAAATGTGGGCTCTTCATCAAACAGCCTGTGAGCTATCAGATAAATCCATGCATGCCATAGGAAGTACAAACTCTACTTTTTGTGTAATTCCTACCAATAATATTATACTATTAATGTAAATCAACCAAGTTAGCTTCACTCAGCAGCAGTGACTTAAAAAGCATGAAGATGCAAAACAAATACTGTAAGAAGGGGAACGAAAAGGCTTTAATAAAACATGATGGTATTTCCTCATATGATTGCCTCTCTTACCACAGTTGAACACTCCAGCGTTGTCACAATATGTTTCCAGAATGTGTGGCGAATTGCTTAAAATATTTGGAAATGTGCTGTATAAGTTCAGATCTGTTTGTGTGATGCCCATTCTTTTAGTACTAGAAAAGAAATGTCTTTACCAGATATAATAATAAAGCTGACAAACCAACTGTACATAACTACATAACCCAAAGAGGAAAGCGTTTGTGTTGTTAATTTGTTTGCACAATTCAATCAGCTTCCATTTCTACATTTATGGTACTACATAATTTTACTTTAAGCCAACGATGATTGCTGCTATTAGCCTTTCATTATCTAAGTTATTTACACTTATGGGTACATGTTGTATCGTCATAATTGGATATTTATTGGTAATTCAAATTCAAATTTGCAGTCATGTGTACTCATTTAAATGCAGTTCTTACTTGCATGTCTCTCTCAGAATAGTAACAACAATGACAGGGAAAAAAAAATTATCATCCAACATCCTACATAAAATACATGCATTGTGCTGTAATACAACATATATCCAAGAGCAGATATTGGCCAGTATGAGTAATCTTAGGACCTTAAAGGTGACCTCTGAATCTCCTGATGCATGTGATAATGGCCCTTTGCTGTTTACTGTCCTTTACTAAGCAAGAAAGGTAGACTGTAACATGGATGTGGTCTTTGATAATATAGTTTGTCATTCTAAGACAGACGATATCATCTACCCAGTCCACATGTTCACCACTAGTCCTTCCTTATATCTGACTACAGTCTCACTCACATTTGTTCCTATGCAGCAGTTATTGCATAACATTACATGACAGAGTGGTAGGCGACTTAAATTAGGGACCCTCAGATGGTGTTTTGCTCAGGCGATGTATTTTTCACTTTTGCAAAAGCCCATGCACAGCTCTCCTTTTGTCTAATGACAATTTTGGAATTTGTTTTTATTTATTGTCTTTAATGATGTCGATCTTTGGATTTTTGAGTTTGTCTCGTGATTTTTGGTACTTTATTTAGTTGGTCATGTTTCAAACATTTAACTGTTTTTTTTTAACAGTTTTTCACATTTTTTTAGTTTCTTTTTTTTTTGTCTTTTAGATTTGCTATTCTGTGCATAATATTTTGTGTCTTTGTGGCAAAAATATTATTTATTCAGAAAAACCATATATATTATTACTCCAAAAAAATTAGACATCTAGCAAGTATCTTGTACTAGAATGAAAGTAGGGATAACTGTAAGTTTTTGCGTTTACTTCTGTTACAAACCTAGCAACCAAGTGGACAGAAATATCATTTTCAGGTTGTATTCACTGGAGCATCAATCTGCGCACTATAATCATCAGATAGCTATTAGGTACTCCTAGATTTGAGTTTAAGGGTCTTTAATCTGGTGTACCTCATACATTTCCAAATGCTTCTTTCTAGTAAAGATGTTTATAATGCTTTACAGATCTAGTAAGTAATTAAGCATGGCCCTTGATTTGGATGACAATGTGCTCAGTAGCCATTAGATTATTAAGTTGAATATTATCAAAATAGTAACTTGATTAAGAAACATTCACTTTAAAAAAAACTACAAAATCAAATATATATAACACAAAATATATAGTAAATGTTCTTCTGTAATTGGAGTGCAAACATCTTGCTTAATGAATTGTTTACTGTGACAATTTGTATATTTAACAAAAATGAAATATACAAATAATTGAAAAATCAATGTCACATTATGGTGACTTCATTTTCTTGCTGTTTTTTGTTATTGAGATATGTTTTGTTACTGACTTGAGCTTGTAAATTGTAAATATTTACAACAGTCCACATGTAGGCATCGGTCTCTCTTTGAAGCAATTTCAGTAAGTTTTAAAATCACAGCTTAGGTTCAGAGTTTCTCTTCAGTAAATCTTAAACACCCTGGGCTTCATTGCCATTCCTATATCTGTGATGCTTTTAGCTATTTAATATCCAACTTACTTTTTCTTTCTGTCTATATCTATGGTTTACCACTTTCAATGAATTCATTCTAGTATTTTCTGAACTGTCATTTCTTGCAGCAATGGGTATAGGGCAGGGGCCAATTCTGGTTGGGTAGGCCGTCCATTACAGGGTGCATTCAAACTAGTTTAATGTTACCACTCGATGCAGGAAAGAATATTCAGCTCTTGTATAGGCAGTAACCTGGCTGGGATTTGAACACAGTGTCCTGGTGCTGTGAAACAGTAGCATTAACCACAATGCCATCACGCTATCCACATTTACGTCATTTTTTCTTTTTATGTTTCATTCTGCATTCTTGTGAATAGATTAGTAAAGTATTTATTGAACTGGCAGCTGTAACAGTACATTTAAGTCACTCATTTATTAATAATAATAGATCAAAAACACAACAGTATCCATCCAGTATCCAATCCGCCATATCCTAACTACAGGGTCACGGGGGTCTGCTGGAGCCAATCCCAGCCAACACAGGGTGTAAGGCAGGAAACAAACACCCGGGCAGGGTGCCAGCCCACCACAGGGCACACACACACACCAAGCACACACTAGGGACAATTTGTCTTTGGACTGTGGGAGGAAACCGGAGTACCCGAAGGAAACCCACACAAACACGGGGAGAACATGCAAACTCCATGCAGGGAGGACCTGGGAAGCATATATTATATTATATTATATGTAAATATTAAAAAACATTTCATCACTTAGAATTTTAGATAAATGGGAATGGTTATCTAGCTATATGAAAACATCTGCTTTAATGCAAATTGAAAATTGTTTTTATAATAATGGTATAATAAGGGCTATGTCACATGAACGGCCAATTCTATGTCTTTATCTAATCACTTTATTTTAATGAACTGCCTAATAGCCATCTTTATCAAATTATATATAAATAGATTCCCTCATTGTTTTTGGCCGAAATTTCAGGCAATGAGGCTTTCTGGTTTGGGTTTTACACTGAAGTAGCATTTCCTTAGAACTGACTGTACAGTACATGCATAACAGGACAACCAGGAAAAAGGTGAATCATAATTCCATCCATGTGTCTTTTCATGTGGTGTGAATTGTGAATCATTTTTAAATCGGATTTATCTTTGTGAAGCCTATTGTTCCTACCTATATAAGTAATTTTATTGAGTGTATTTAGGTTAAATAGTAGAACTTTGACTTGTGTCATAACTTTTGAAATGATAGCTTTTGTAATACGTGAATTGCTTGTCATAAGACAAACTGCTGTTCTTAAAACACTATCATCTCATTTTTATATCAACTGTATATTTATAAGGTGACATAGTATATCAGATCTAAATGTTAGATTCTACGTCATTAATGTGAAATGGCTGCTTATATTTTAGTTTTCTGCTGACAATGAAAGAATTGCTAGCATCCTTCAGTCCCTGTATTAATGTGTTGCAGGGTGTGTGTAATTGTTCCTATGTTCTGTAGTGGTAATGATGAAAAGGCAATAGACAGACACTTCCTTTTTCCTTTTCTTACTATGATATACTGACATATCAGTGACATTCAACTCAGGAAATGTCTTTATTGGAACATCCTGTCTAGATCCACATTACAAGTGATGTGCGATATCATCTGTGACAAGGATTCCCAACTCTGCTGTTTAGAACGCTTTATCTACAGGTTTACACTCCAAGCATTTTCTTAATTTGCACTTAACTATGGGTCTACATTTGTTTATTCACATCTGTAAAAAGACATAAGGAGGTTATCTATCTATCTATCTATCTATCTATCTATCTATCTATCTATACAGGTGCCTTTTAGCTTACGGCACAAAGTTTGAAACTGCCAGGATATTTAAAGAAGTGTGCAGGATGAGCAAAACAGCAGAGTTTAATTTCGCATTCAATTTTGTAAAACAAAATCACCTGCTATATGTGGAGTTTGCACATTTTCCAACAGCATCTGGGGTTTCCTTTAAGTATTCCAGTTTTCCATCCCATATCCCCAAAGACACAATAGTTAGGCTGATAGGTGTCCTTTCCTGGGACCTTTTTTGCATCCCCTTCTCTTACATGAGTTATTCAATATAAAAATTCATATAATAGCACCAGCCACTTTTTAAATATTACAGTGTCCAGGACAGAGCAGTTTTCTGTCTTTTACCCAGTGGTGCAAGGATAGGATCTGGCACTTCTTGATTTTTTCATTGTAGGAAGCATGTCTTGATTTTATGTTTTGTTATCGAATGAGCAGTACAGCAACTAGATGAAAAAAGCACATTGAATATTGCTTAATACACAAGAAGTAGAAGTAAAATCAAGCATTTACACTAAAATAGTAAAACAATAAAATGTATTCAAGTCTATATTCATTTTTGGAATCCATTTAGTATTAAGATGTCATAGCCTAATGCAGTGGACCTAGAAATAACTGAGGGACTTTGACTGGATGAAATGCAAGTTCATAATAGAATTTCTGTAAATGCTGCCACAAGCACATACAGTATAGTCTAATCAACATTAACATGGATTTAGCAGTTTATCCCACTGAATGCCTTTAGCTTGTGATAAGGGGCGAATAACTAAGTAAAAACAAAACTAACTTTACAGAGCTTGCTAAGAGAACAAAGTGATTAATAATAATAATAATAATAATAATAATAATATATTGGGGCGGCACGGTGGCGCAGTGGTAGCGCTGCTGCCTCGCAGTTAGGAGACCCGGGTTTGCTTCCTGGGTCCTCCTTGCGTGGAGTTTGCATGTTCTCCCCGTGTCTGCGTGGGTTTCCTCCAGGCACTCCGGTTTCCTCCCACAATCCAAAGACATGCAGGTTAGGTGGATTGGCAACTCTAAATTGGCCATAGTGTGTGTTTGTGTGTGTCCTGTGGTGGGTTGGCACCCTGCCCAGGATTGTTCCCCGCCTTGTGCCCTGTGTTGGCTGGGATTGGCTCCAGCAGAACCCCGTGACCCTGTGTTAGGATTCAGTGGGTTGGATAATGGATGGATGGATAATACATTGTTAAAATACAGAAGCTATTTTGGAAGCAAACTTATGGATTGAAAAATTATTCCTTATTCTGGGCAATTGCAAATATTGTGAAGGTGTGCACTTAGCAATTGTAATTTAGTTGTCACCACTTTCAATAACATACCAGAACAGCTTAGGTTTGATCACCTGCCTTTCTAAGATACATTTGCTTCTAAGATTAAATGCCACTATTTGAAAACATTTCACCTCTGTAAATTGGTCCTGAGAAATGGTTTATTTAAAGGGGATACACTGTGTTTACTGATGCGGCTGCCATGATGTTGTTGCCGAATTATGGTTTGATTTGAATGTAACAGCTGTCTGAATGACAACCTCCTTTTCCTCTCAAAGCCTAAGGCTTTCAATAACTGTTTAAAATAAGTATGTCTTTCTTAACTTGCATTAAACACCCTGACATGATTTCTATTTTCTTGGAATCGCTGTGAATAAAAATGTGCTTCATGCGCTATTTATTATCAACATACCGTCATGATATTGCAGATGGCAAGGACAACGGATGCACAAATTAATAATATGTGATGACACTTGAACAGAATAGGGCCAAAAATAGCACCCTGGGAAAAAGGTCCTAGAATGACTTCAGCACATGACATGGCTTGAGCCATTCCTTTTGTGAATATTTGTAAAAGTGAGGGCATACAGTTTCGGGTGTCGACACTGAAGTATGCTAATGAAAGTTTTGAGTACTTGCACAGGTCCTTAATTTTCTATTGTCAACAATAAAGCTAAAAAATGCAATATATTTTCAAAACACATGTACATATATAGACACACACACACACACACAAACACACACCAATTGGCCACAGTTCTAAAACCACCTGCTTAATATTGTGCAAGACACTCTCATACTGTTAAAACAGTTCTGGATTGTCAAAGCATGGACTTCACAAGACCACTAAATGTGTCCAGGGAGGAGGCCCTTCAAGTCTTCTAAGATGCAAGGTGGGTTCTCCATGCATTGGACTTGTTTTTCCAGCACATCTCACAGATGCTCTGTCAGAATAAGAACTGGGGAATGTGGGGTCCAAGCCAACACCTCAAATTCTTTGTCATGTTCCTCAAACTATTCCTGTACAATTTTTGCATTGTGACAGGGTGCATTATCCTATTGTTCCCATGAAGCACTGTACTGCATGAGGTCTACAACAATCTTTAGGTATGTCGTACATGCCAAAGTAACATCCACATAAATTCCTGGACCCAAGGATTGCCCGCAGAACATTGTTCGGAGCATCAAAATGCTTTTGCAGACTTGCCTTCTTACCACAGTGCATCCAGTTGCATCTCTTACACAGGAAAAACACACCCAGCCATCTACATAATGTAAAAGAATACATGATTCATCAAACAGGACCCACCTTCCATTGCTTGATGGTCCAGTTTGGATGCAATTTTTGCTACAGTAGCTCTTCTGTGGGATCAGACCAGGCAGGCTAGCCTCCCCAAGGATATCAATGAGCCTTGAGCTCCCATGACCATGTCATTGGTTGGCCAGTTGTTCTTCCTTGGACCACTTCTGGTAGGTATTAACCACTGTATACTGGGAACACCCCACAAAACCTTTCATCTCTGACACAGTCGTCTAACTATCACTATTTGACTCTTGTGAAAGTTGCTTAGATCCTTACTCTTGCCCATTTTTTCTCTTCTCCTCACTTCCCAAATGAGCTTTGCCCTCTTTCCACCTGCCTCCAATTCACCTGGATGACGGTGAGTGGTCTGTTTTATCTTGGACCTGGGTGTACCTCCATTGCTAAGGTATGGCCCGATGAAAGTACTTACAGGTCAATTGGAAGTTCCACAAAATAGGGATTGTTAATCCCTTCAGCTCCTTCTGGTGGCCTCCATGGGACCTAAGAGGGTTGCCTCACACGACAACAGGATCAAGCATGCCCTGCTGATGTCTATGTGATGTCTCTAGGTTTCACATTAGGAGCAAAGACATATGAATTCTTCCCAGCTCCAACTCTTGAACATGCTTAATGAAAGTGATGGTGAGAAAAGTAACGAGACTTAAGCATAATATTGACAACCTTAAGAGACTCTTCTTAAGCTTCGCTGATGGACATCACACTGCTCAGTCTAATCAGTGTCAGGTTTGGAGTCTCAGCTGCTCAGGGTGTCGTTATTCCATTTACAGCTGATATTAATCTGCTCAGGCTGCTCATACTTATTATCTTCTTTGACTGCCATGAATGATTGGTTGGGATATAGCCTAAACCAAGTTAGAAGAGATGAAAATTCATCACTCATTTAGTGGCACCAAGAGGTGTCTCAGAGCCCAGAATAACAAATCATTCATTTTGTATGTTAGCAAGTTGATAACAGAGCATAAGACTCTCAAACTTGCATAATTCAAATCAAGTTTGTGGTAGTCTACATCCTATTCTGGTAGCACTGGACACAAAGCAAGAAATGGCCTTGGACAAGAGCACCACTCCACTGCAGGACTCACTTACAGAGACACCCAAACCAAGACAAATTGCAATTGCTAATCATCCTAACCTGCATGTTTAGTTGGATATATGAAATGAAAGCCCTGAGTATTCAGGAAGGCCTGGCAAGCACACAAGTTCACAGAAACAAGTGTTTACAGGAGTTAAGCATCACTATAATGGCCTTCGATTTCTATACCAGGCTGTTATTCCCTGTTATCTATGACAGATGTCAAGTGTATATGTGAAAGTATTTCTCATTTTGGTAATTAGTTTAGACGAACCTCTTCAGATGAGATCCATTCACCTTGCTGATGGCCAACATATTGAGACATATATGTAAGATCCAAGGTACATTACACAAATCATACAATTACAATGTTGATTCCAGTCCAGCATTTATTTACACAGTCAGATTTGATCACTTGGTGCCAGATGACATTTTTCAATCAAAAATATAAAAATAGTGGTGAAAATGTTTCTTTCTAGATTGTACAATCAAGACAGCTGGTACTTTTTTTATTTATGATGAGTTTCACAAAAGAAAATCTTAATTATAAACATTAAAATATGTTTATGACTCTATGTTTTCATGGCTTTACTGTTTCAAAAATTAATGGACAGATAGATTTTAATTTGTAAATGTTATGTCTGTTTGATCAGTTGTGTTATTACTCTACAATATTAAGCTGCATATATATATTCTTTTTTAAATCCACATAATTCAAATCAGGGTTAGAGGAGCTGGAACTTACTATGACAGTAAAGTGTGAAAGGTAGCAACCAGCCTTGAATGGGATGTTAGCTCAGGTCGTAGCGCACTCTTGCAAATGCCAACACTCATACTGGGCAAACTGACCGAGCCTACATGTTTTTGGAATATGTGAAGGAAACGATTTATCTGTGCTAATTCAAATAACATTACCACTTGTTTTTAATTTTCCTAAACAAAGAACAATACTGTGAGTACTGTGTCTTGTGAATGATGTACTCTATTATGTGGGTGTCAAATTCAGATCCTTGTTTTCTTTTTTCTCTAACCAAAGAATATACAATAATGAGATGTAAAGGAAGCAAAAAGATGATGATAACTTGGGGGACTCAAACTCAGTTTCTGAGGGGCCACCATTTTTGGTATAATCAATTTCCAGTTTGGCTGTTAACTCGTTTTCTTTTATGGCTAGATTGTGCTCTCATTGTGCCATACCAGACATTTCTAAAAATATTGATTTTCTTTTTCCTGAGAGCACCATTAAATATTTTCTGGAGTAGAAGATATTAATATTTCTAGGACCTTCAATTTTTTTCTTTCAGATATAGTCACACACTGATTTACAGCTGACTGAGTTGAGGCAATTTGTACTTGAGGCCAAACGCCATTGGAAAAGGAAAGGTTAATAATGTTCTAGAAATTGATCCTCTATCTGCAGCAGCCAAGTGTTAAGCGGGCATCCCCTTGGCCTGGTCCAGCCACTCAGGTCCTCAATAATGAGGAACCTGCGAGCATGATCACTCTCAGGGAATCGTGCCACGCAGCCGTAGTGCTGTAACTGACGCTCCCTCAAAATGCAGGTAATGTGCCTCATTCGGGACTCTGTGAGCAACCACTCATACAACACCAAGTCAAACCAGCAGTAACCAAGGATTCTCCGAAGAGACACAGTACCGAAGGAGTCCAGTCTTCGTCTCAGGTCACCGGATAGCGTCCATGTCTCACAACCATATAGCAAGACAGGAAGCACCTGATATGTATGCAAAAGTATGAAGGTCCATTTACTGTAGGCATCACATTAAATATGAAAACAGCTAGAGCTACGTAGCTCTCAAGTCATGTAAGTTTCCAATTTTTTATTGAGGAGATTCAGATCTGGGAAACTAAAAAAGAGCCTTTCAGATGAAGTTACATGCATTTTGTGTATATTTTGTATGTGTAACATAGGGTATAAAATTAAGTATTTACTGTTTTCCTTTACTGGCCCTTAATAGTTTCAAATACTTCCAGGTAATTGATCTGGCCAAACTACTGGACTAGACTTACTGTGAAGCAAAGGCTAATTTTATATTATTTCACCTCTGCTACAATGAAAACAGTTGTATATCTGAGTCTCTCTAAGGTATGGTATCCATATGTTAAGTGTTAATAAGTGTAAAAGTGTCTTTATTGGGAAATTTCTAAACACTATGTAGAATGTTATGATAGGTGCTGTTGCCTCTCCATGATCATTTGCCTCTGTTTGTAAAGTGGCCCCTTAATAGACAAACAAGACTGTGCTAAAAGCATCCAGGACTCACTTCCTAGCAACAGCCCGGAAACGCTTCTATGCAGAACTCTCTCTGCACTATCATTGGTAGACTTGAGTGATGATGAAGCAGGTTTGAAATGATAAAATGAAACAAGATCAGCAGCTCCATACAGTTACTGTAGGCTGACCAGATTACACACTTTCTGACAACCAACTAGGCAAAGGACCAATGTGTAAATTCATGGAAGCTTTGTGACCCCTTGTTGTTTATCTGCAGTGGCAACATCAGTTATTTATGGTATGTTGCAATAAGAAGGCCTGATGATAATCTTTGTGGGGGATGTTCCATGTTGATATGGTGAGCCTTACACAAATATTCGCTTCCCTGTTTACCTCATGGAATAACCAACGTCAGCTATAATGCATTGGTGCTCTAAACACTATCATGGCAATATGTTACAACACATCATTGCTTTGTCAAGCAGGGCTAGTTTGGAGTCACTGGTTAGCCTAAATGTGGATCTTTGGGTTGCTGAATATACCCTGCGGTCACAGAAAAATGTGCAGACAATTTAGACAACATTTAGGCCATGAATTGATCCCTGGTGCTTTTGACTATGAGGGCAACACAACTAACTACTACAGCACTATACTGTTTCACTATAGCACCATTATGCTTATATACATTTAATAAACCTCACTTTCATGCACAGTTAGTTTTATATTAGAGCAATAGAAGAATTTTAATGAGAACAGGTCATTCAGCTCAGCAAGCTCACAAATCCATCCATCCATCCATTTTCCAACCCGCTGAATCCAAATACAGGGTCACGGGGGTCTGCTGGAGCCAATCCCAGCCAACACAAGGCACAAATCCCGGGCAGGGTGCTAACTAGGGAATCCATTCCCGGGAATTCAGGAATCCTGCATGTCATTCCCAAGAATCCTGACACAGTGCACGGGCATCTCACATGTGAATGGTTTTAGAATGACCGACACTTATTTTTAATAAACCTACTGCAATATGCTGACACCAATAAAAGACTAACCTTATCTACAAGCAGTTCATGCTGTCATATAAGTACATGTATCTAGACCAGGGGTGCCCACACTTTTTCACTTGCGAGCTACTTTTAAAATGACCAGGTCGAAATGATCTACCTACATTAAAAATGCTATATATGTATATATTGCATAGTTTTACTGTCAGGTAATGCAAAGAGTACTCGACACATATTTCGCCCTAATTCTGGGCTCATCAGGCGTACACACTCACTGCACCCCCTCTCGGGGATCGAACCTCGGACGTCAGCGTCAAAGGCGAAGCCACAGCGTGTGGTTCGTTTATTTGACAGCATGTAGATTGGGGCAATTACATTCATGGCATTTGTAGTCTGAATCACAATCTGATTGTATGGGTGCATGTGGGATGACCAGTGTGTTAGAAGAAAAGAGATCTCAGACTGGCCGCCCTGGATTTTAATCAAGTGACAAATGCCATAGGGAGGATATATGATAGACTAACATTTAAACAAAAATTTTTTTAATGCAATGCGATCTATCTGCACTACCTTTCCGATTTACCGGTCGATCGCAATCGACGTATTGGGCACCCCGATCTAGTTAGTTGCGGTAATAAGAGCATAGAAAGCACAACATGTCCAGCGTGTGGTCGTCCAGGCAAGAGCGCACCTTCGTGCAGTGTGCTCCAGCCACTGAGAAAGCACGCTCTGCCTCCACTGAAGAAGGCAGCACAGTCATCAGATACTGATACACTTGTTCTAAATAACGCCCATGCTTGCCGTTGCCGTCATTCTGTGATGGCAAGTTTCTTGGCAAAGATAATGCGGATGCAACAGACTGACGCATTGCAATTTCAAGTTGCTGTTCAAAGCTGTTGTCTGACAGATGTCATTGAAGTCTGCCCCATCCCGGCATTCGTGAGCTCCAGAGTGCAGACTCCTCCCAGTCCACTGTGCTCAGTCTTAGTGGGAGCTGGGAGACTGACAACTGCTGCTGGTCTGCTGTTGACTGAATTAATCGGCAACACACTACTCCTTGGGCCAAAAAACTGTGCCAATTAATTATTTTCAACTATCCATCCATCCATTCTCTTCCTCTTATCCGAGGTCGGGTCGCGGGGGCAGCAGCTTAAGCAGTGAGGCCCAGACTTCCCTCTCCCCGGCCACTTCTTCCAGCTCTTCCGGGAGAATCCCAAATGCTCCCAGGCCAGCCGGGAGACATAGTCCCTCCAGCGTGTCCTGGGTCTTCCCCGGGGCCTCCTCCCGGTTGGACGTGCCGGAACACCTCACCAGGGAGGCGCCCAGGAGGCATCCTGATCAGATGCCCGAGCCACCTCATCTGACTCCTCTCGATGCGGAGGAGCAGCGGCTCTACTCTGAGCCCTCCCGGATGACTGAGCTTCTCACCCTATCTTTAAGGGAAAGCCCAGACACCCTGCGGAGGAAACTCATTTCAGCCGCTTGTATTGCGATCTCGCTCTTTGGTCACTACCCATAGCTCATGACCATAGGTGAGGGTAGGAAGGTAGATCGACTGGTAAATTGAGAGCTTTGCCTTACGGCTCAGCTCCTTTTTCACCACGACAGACCGATGCAGAGCCCGCATCACTGCGGATGCCGCACCGATCCGCCTGTCGATCTCACGCTCCATTCTTCCCTCACTCGTGAACAAGACCCCGAGATACTTGAACTCCTCCACTTGGGGCAGGATCTCTCCCCCAACCCTGAGAGGGCACTCCACCCTTTTCCGGCTGAGGACCATGCTCTCGGATTTGGAGGTGCTGATTCTCATCCCAGCCGCTTCACACTCAGCTGCGAACCGATCCAGAGAGAGCTGAAGATCACGGCCTGATGAAGCAAACAGGACAACATCATCTGCAAAAGCAGTGACCCAATCCTGAGTCCACCAAACCGACCCCTTCAACACCCTGGTTGCGCCTAGAAATTCTGTCCATAAAAGTTATGAACAGAATCGGTGACAAAGGGCAGCCCTGGCGGAGTCCAACTCTCACTGGAAACGGGCTCGACTTACTGCCGCAATGCGGACCAAGCTCTGACACCGTTGTACAGAGACCGAACAGCTCTTATCAGGGGTCCGTACCCCATACTCCCGAGCACCCCCACAGGATTCCCCGAGGGACACGGTCGAATGCCTTTCCAAGTCCACAAAACACATGTAGACCGGTCGGGCAAACTCCCATGCACCCTCCAGGACTCTGCTAAGGGTGAAGAGCTGGTCCACTGTTCCGCACCAGGACTAAAACCACACTGTTCCTCCTGAATCCGAGGTTCACTATCCGACGGACCCTCCTCTCCAGAACCCCGAATAGACTTTTCCAGGGAGGCTGAGGAGTGTGATCCCTCTATAGTTGGAACACACCCTCCGTCCCCTTTTAAAGAGGGGACCACCACCCCGGTCTGCCAATCCAGAGGCACTGTCCCCGATGTCCATGCGATGTTGCAGAGACGTGTCAACCAAGACAGTCCTACAACATCCAGAGCCTTAAGGAACTCCGGCGATCTCATCCACCCCGGGCCCTGCCACCAAGGAGTTTTTGACCACCTCGGTGACTTCAGTCCCAGAGATGGGAGAGCCCACCTCAGAGTCCCCAGGCTCTGCTTCCTCATTGGAAGGCATGTTAGTGGGATTGAGGAGGTCTTCAAGTACTCCTCCCACCACCCATAACGCCCGAAGTCGAGGTCAGCAGCGCACCATCCCCACTATATACGGTGTTGACACTGCACTGCTTCCCTCCTGAGACGCCGGACGGTGGACCAGAATCTCCTCGAAGCCGTCCAAAGTCGCTCTCCATGGCCTCCAAACTCCTCCCATGCCCGAAGTTTTGCCTCAGCAACAACCAAGCGCGTTCCGCTTGGCCTGCCGGTACCTATCAGCTGCCTCCAGAGACCCACAGGACAAAAAGTCCTATAGGACTCCTTCTTCAGCTTGACGGCATCCTCACCGCCGTGTCCACCAACGGGTTCGGGATTGCCGCCACGACAGGCACCACCACCTTGCGGCCACAGCTCCGTCAGCCGCCTCAACAATAGAGGCACGGAACATGGCCCATTCGACTCAATGTCCCCACCTCCCTCGGGACGGGTTGAAGTTCTGCCGGAGGTGGGAGTTGAAGCTACTTCTGACAGGGGACTCTGCCAGCCGCTCCCAGCAGACCCTCACAACACGCTTGGGCCTACCAGGTCTGACCGCATCTTCCCCACCATCGGCCAACTCACCACCAGGTGGTGATCAGTTGACAGCTCCGCCCCTCTTCACCCGAAAGTGTCCAAGACATATGGCCGCAAGTCCACGACACACCACAAAGTCGATCATCGACCTGAGGCCTAGGGTGTCCTGGTGCCAAGTGCACATATGAACACCCTTATGCTTGAACATGGTGTTCGTTATGGACAATCCGTGATGAGCACAGAAGTCCAATAACAAAACACCGCTGGGTTCAGATCGGGGCCATTCCTCCCAATCACGCCCTTCCAGGTCTCACTGTCATTGCCCACGTGAGCATTGAAGTCTCCCAGCAAAACGAGGGAATCCCCAGAAGGTATGCCCTCTAGCAACCCTCCAGAGACTCCAAAAGGGTGGATACTCCAAACTGCTGTTCGGGCGATACGCACAAACAACAGTCAGGACCCTTCCCCACCCGGCGGAGGGAGGCCACCCTCTCGCCCACCGGGTAAACCCCAATGCACAGGCTCCAGTCGGGGCAATAAGTATGCCCACACCTGCTCGGCGCCTCTAACCGGGGGCAACTCCAGAGTGGTAGAGAGTCCAGCCCCTCTCAAGGAGATTGGTTCCAGAGTCCAAGCTGTGCGCCGAGGTGAGTCCGACTATATCTAGCCGGAACCTCTCGACCTCGCGCACTAGCTCAGGCTCCTTCCCCTTCAGAGAGGTGACATTCCACGCCCCAAGAGCCAGTTTCTGTAGCCGAGGATCAGACCGCCAAGGTCCCCGCCTTCGGCCACCACCCAACTCACATTGCACCCAACCTCCTTGGCCCCTCCCATAGGTGGTGAGCCCATGGGGAGGAGGACCCACGCTACCTCTTCGGCTGTGCCCGCCGAGCCCCATGGGTGCAGGCCCGCCACCAGGCGCGCCATCGAGCCCCACCTCCAGGCCTGGCTCCAGAGGGGGCCCGTGACCCGTCCGGCAAGGGAAAACGTTGTCCCAGTTTTATTTTCATTGGAGGTTTATTGAACCGCTCTTTGTCTCATCCCTCACCTAGGACCAGTTTGCCTTGGTGGTTCTACCAGGCATAAAGCCCCGGACAACATAGCTCCTAGGATCATTGGGACACGCAAACCCCTCCACCACGATAAGGTGACGGTTCAAGGAGGAGATTTTCAACTATAACTCTGTTATTTCTTGATCGATTTTTACATACTATACAGTATATGCGAGCTTGGCCGTTCCCGGGAATGAAAAATGTCCGGAAACCCCAGGCTTCCAATTACCGGGATTCCCTAGTGCCAACCCACCGCAGTGCTCACAAATCCTGTTTACTTAATTTCTACTAAATAACATCATAAAAAACATTCATAATCAGTGTGGTTAATAGGGGCTTTAAGGACCTATGTATGTTTTTAATCATTTCCTACATTTCCACATTGTAAAGTACAGCACAGTAGCAATAATCACATTTTATTTTTGAACATATAAGAAACTGTTTTTTAATGCATTTAAATTGGCTGTAAAAATATGGAAATTAGGTCGTTTTTTTTACTATTACCTGAACTGTGATAGTCAGCAACAAATCACACAAGCGAACATCAGTATAATGCAAATTGTACAAGATGGGGCACTCTTGAGCAATCTTTGAACACGGAGTAACACCACTGAGGCTAAAGATTATAAACACATGCTTATTTTAAAGGCAAAATAAATCATGCACAGAGGGATAAATACTGGGAGCAAAACAAATTAGAAAAAAAAAATCAGGAAACCTTCCTATATGAGCGTTGTTCCCTCCCTGTAATGTAAGTTGGCTTAGTTTTTGACTGACCAGCACAATCTCCTTCACTCTTTCACCTCCCATATCTCTCCAAACTCTGACCTCTTTTCCTCCTGCCAGTTGAGTGCAACTCACTAGCTTTCCATCCAAATGTAAACTCAAAATTTATACTTAACGCCTTCCAAAGTCACTCCTAGAATCACTGTTGCGCCAAAGGTGGTGTTTCCTTTGCTCCACAACACTAGGCTAGAGCTGCACCCATTAGCCCATAGTGTCCCTGCACACCTCAGCCTTCCATAGTATATAATGGACCAGGTTTTAAACCTTTAGTACCTAAAGGGCAGCATAATTCCATACGTTTCCATGTACCCTCTAGTGGCCCGGAGGTGTTGTTTACTTTCATTTTTGCTATAGCTGTGCCTCTACATGTAGCTTTGCCAGGACATCTCCAGTACTCAATTTTTCCATCCACCAGTATTGTGTTGCAAGTGTTATACATTCTGTATTTTGAAAAGCTCCTTTCATAAACTTGCATAGTTAGTGACCTGAGTCTGTGATGTCCATTAACTGGCAGCAGTGATTTATGTTGGCTGTTCCTGCATTATCTTGAGGAAGCAGAGTCCTTTCTGTTTTTTTTTTTCTCCTTTTCTGTAATGAAGATGTTTTCTTTATTAATGGCATAGTGTTTGGTCTAACTCTTGTTGAAGGCCAATGAAAGGTAACGCCTTGCCTGTACTTTCCTTTCATGTCTGCAAATTCCAGCTTTTTAAAGTTTCTCTGTTTCATAGGCTTGAACAGAAAAAAATAATTTACAAATGGAGAAATGTGTTCTCATGTATAAAGTGAAGAATCAGTGGAGATGACAATATATAACAAAATAAAATAGATGCAAAAAACAAACAATTCAGTCTGGTTGTTTTCCCAAATACACCTGATGTAAACCAGAACAGGCCAGTGTAGCAAGTCTAGAGCGTATTTGTTTGAAACTCTAAATGACTTGCATCCCATTAAGACTAGGCTAACTACAGCTATTTACACATTGTGTATCTTATTCAGGGTGTCCTCACCACTTTTGCTCTCTTTGCAGTTTACACCAGGCTCCACCACTTATCTTTGACCTGAACCTCTTACCATCCTATGTTCATGTTGGGCATTTGTCTAAATGCTGTAGCTTTTGCATTAAACCAGCTTATTCTGTCCGGTGCTGTCTTCCTGGGTCTGTCCATAGCCTATGCGTGACACATCTATTTGAAGAACGGCCAGTAAATTATTATTTAGTGTAAAGCAACCATTATCACAATCCTAATGAGAACAGGCCATTCTGGCCAACAAAGTTTGACAGTCCAATTCACATAATTTCTCCAAAATTACATCAAGTTGATATTTGAAGAACCCTAAAATCTGTATTATTCCATTTTTGAATTGCTGTCTGTGTGAAGAAAAATTTTCTAAAGTCTATATGAAATGTACCCTCAAAAATCTTTCCTGCAATTTACAAATCTTACTATTTAACATTAGAACCTCGGGCACAGGTGTCATTACAAGGTATAAGATGCATGCATATCCACCTTTGCTAACCTAACACAAGATATACGAGGGACTTTCAAAAAGTTTCTACACTTTGGTTTCACGCTGTTTATTAAGAATTTCAAAAACAAATGACATCACTTTTCTACATAGTCACCTTCATTTGCGATGCAATTTTCCAAGCGTCGTACCAACTTTTAAATGCCCAATTACTATTCCTCTTGTCTTCACCATTTCCAATGAAAATATAAAAGTGCGGAAACTTTTTGAACGTCCCCTGTACATCACCATCCACCAAAAAGGGTAATATATATAACCTATATATATAAAACCTATATAACCTATGATGACTGTGTTTTTAGCTTAGTAGTGTAAGGTAATTATTTTTCAGCTCTGTAGAAGCAGATTAAAAGGTGATGGGCTGATGTCTCCGAGGAAAAGATCACCATGCTGGAAATCCATTTAATTACTGTCAAAAAACAAGCATCACTTTTTAATGTGTGGCAATTCTAATCCTGGGAGAGCTTAACAGAAATAAGTTAAGACTTATTATAAAAGGGAATGTGACATCACAGCATGAAAATGATTCTTCTTCTTTTTTTATTTGACAAGCATATTTACCTAAGGCAACTTACAAACTTAGAATGCATTATAACTGCTTCCATTTATATTTTTACAGTAGTAACATAGATAGGATAGATGATTTGTTCATGGGTACACTGTATTTTTTGATATGGGGACTGAAATCCTGAAATCTAAAATCCTAACCACTACACTTTAATAACTGCCTGAAATGTTCAAGTTCAAAATTACTACGGAGTACAGTGAAAAACTTAGTTGCATGTCTGATCAATAGGCAGCTCATCACCCCTCTCTTGCACAATGATCAGCAATTGTTACTAGTAAAATGTGGAAATTACCTTCTAACCCCTGAAGGTTTGTGTGGTGTCATAATTCTTCATCTCGCTGAGTGTGAAAACAAGTATGGAGCCTATGGCTCCTGAGATTGTGCTGTTGAGTTTAGCCCTCTTCATTCAGCTAATCAACATAAATTTAGCGATATTTAAAATATATATAGAGAGATTATTTCCACCAGGAGAAATAATTTGTCTCATTAAATTTATTCTTCCAGTGAGTGGCACAGTGGCACAGTGGTAGCGCTGCTGCCTCGCAGTTACGAGACCTGGGTTCGCTTCCCGGGTCCTCCCTGTGTGGAGTTTGTATGTTCTCCCTGTGTCTGTGTGGGTTTCCTCCCACAATGCAAAGAAATGCAGGTTAGGTGAGTTGGTGATCCTAAATTGTCCCTAGTATGTGTGCCCTGTGCTGGGCTGGCTCCCTGCCTGGGGTTTGTTTCCTGCCTTGTGCCCTGTGTTGGTTGGGATTGGCTCCAGCAGACCCCCGTGACCCTCTAGCATTTTCTACTGGTGGTTTGAAGGATTCATGTGAGAAGCAAAGACATGCATAGGCTAACAGAGCACAATAGACATGCGCAGATTACAAAATCCTTAACTGAAACCTGGCTAAGGGTTTAGATGGCCACATAACCAGGTTACTCAAAGAGAAATCTACCTAAAATCTACACATGTAAACTCAGTTTCTCACAGACCTAAATTTTTCAATATCCTAGTTTTTCTAACCAGAATTAAGGATATGCATTGCATTTTTGAGGCCGTTTTTTTGTGAATTGTGTTATTAAAGTACATGTAAATGCAGTCAGTAATTGTTAGTGACGGTAGCTTCCCAGGCTCGAGGAGCATTCATTTAGCTGTTCAAAGTAAGTTGCTCATTTTTCAATTCTAGATCACGGCTAAGAATCATAAAGTTGTGGATCTAAATACAGTAAGGTCTCAGCCTGCTGCAGGCAATAGTCCATTACAACACTATATACAATATACATGAATATATGACAGATATTGTCAAATAATTTGTTCAGATTTTATTTCCAGTATGAGGTGGCACAGTAGTGATGAATCCTGTCAGCTCTAGGATTGATTTCCTGAAAGATTATCCTCCATGCGGGGGGTTTACACCTTCTCCCCATGTTTGCCTTGGCTCTTCTCCAGATACTGAGTGTGTTCTCCTGCATTTCTGCATGTTAGGCTAACTGGCGACTCTAAATTGGTCCCGTATGAATGACTGTGGTTATGTAAATGAATGTGCCAAAAGCTCTATCCAGGGCTGGTTCCTACCATGAAACCTGAAAGCAGTGGAAAGATTAGTTTCACTTCCAAGAAAAGGCATAACAGTTTTATTCTTTCTATTACTATATTTACGGACATATTAGGGATTATTCCTTTGTATTCTTCTAGCCTGATTTATTTCAATCAATATTTAATCAAAAGGCCTCACTAATAATTTTTGTACAGTTTGGGTTTATTTGCTGGATAGATATATACTGTCACTACAAGTGGCAAGTTCTATTTTCGGGACATATCATTTAAAAACCAAGAACTCATTTTAATTTATTAGCTATACATCCCTTTTGAAGAGCAGTAATGGATCCTGTTACTTTAAAGAACAGTTTTCATAACTAAAGTATGCAGTCTTCATCGGGTGAAGGTTAATTACCAAGCCAGTTAAGTAATGCAGTTCACAGCTGATTTATCAGGGCTGAGCAGTCTATACGAAATTAATCTCACTTCCTCCACAACTTCCTTTTCCTCCAACTGATTTTATTCAATCGCAGGGGCTGTCATCAGCCGTTAAAGGAGAGGGTGGATCAGTCTGTAGGATATAAGTGCTTCTGAGCCTTAAAAACAATTGAAAGATCAGTGCTTGTATCATATCTGGAGGGAATATCTGTAAAGATAAAGAGCAGAACCCATCAGGAATTCAGTGACTAAGCTAATTAGATAAATTTAATGATAAAGTGGTTTAATTTTTAATGTACTTTACATATGATACAGGTAGTTAGTTCGAGGGAATTAGGAGGCATTCATTTACTAGTAAGGTCTAAATAACTTAAATAACTTAAGCAAGAGTCTTATTTTACTGGCACTCGTATTTATAAGTAGAGATATCAAGTTGTATGGTTCTAAACATGAACCATACAGTAGTGCAGCAGGTACCTAATAATCATGATTTAAATTTTTCAGGTGGGTGGAATATTTTAAACTGTTATTTAATGATATTAAAATATATAAGCAATATGAAGAGCTTCTGCTTTATGAAAGCTGATTGGTTGAATATAAATAACTGATGTGGTCCCAGGAACAACTGGAAATAGGATCAATCTTGCTACGTCACAGCTCTAGCCGACTGAGTTTTAATTCCAAAATGGCCGCTGTCTGTGTTTAATTTTTCTTTGGGTGCCCCGGTTTTCCTTAAATGTCACAGGGTTGTGGAGGCTGAGCTGATTGGCCTTTTAAATTTGACCCATTTGCGAGTGTGAGGAGATGTGTATATCTATACAAATTTAAATAAAGGTTCACTTCTAAGGTTGATTTCTGTCAGACTAGTAGAATAAACCTTTGCTCCACACATCCCTAACCGCTTCACTAAATGGACAGATCTATAAATGAATTTGTTGCTACGTATTTATAGCGCTGTGGGATAGTGTTCATTATGAAAGGTCCTAGTTACAGAACCCTTTTAAGTGAGCTAGAAGTTAGTAAAAGCTGTCAATATTTTTTCCAGAACAAAAAGAAAAATGCTGCAACTGTATAACACACATCAGTGCAAAATATATTGTTCCAGGGTAAAAGTTTAGAAAGGGCTTACATTATGAAAGACTCTAAGAAAGATGAAGATGAAGATGATAAAAATGACATGGACATAGAAAGAACTGAATCAGTAAAAACTAACTATGACATTCTCCCTAAACAGGGAGAGAAAACTGTAAGTGCTTATGTAAATAAAGTCATATGGAGAGTCACCTTTTTAGTTGCCAAACATCTTTTTTAATATTTGTTTTCAATTATCTTATGCATTCCATATTATTTCTCCAAAGCCCCAAATTTCTGCATTCTTAATAGTTAAATCCATTTTTTCATACATTTAGTTTTTTTTTAGTTCTTTAGGAAAACTAACATAAACTGCTGATTTAGTTCCTTGAGAATTATCACACCCTCCAAAGCCATCTATTTTTGGTAAGCTTTTTCTTGCCTGTTCCATCATCTTTTTCACAATATCACCCGTCCTCATGTGTTTTGATCATCATTGTTAAGCTCTTTTCCTTCAGTCTTGTCCTTCTTTGTATCCTCTTTCCTTTTTAATCTGCCATTGTTTTTCTGCAATTCCTATCCATCATTTCTTCCCAAAATATACCTTCCGCCTTTCTTTTGTAAGTATAGACAGTCACCTGGATACATTTACTGGCCTACCACCGAATCCTCAGTTCTAAGCTTTTTTGTCTCAGGGAAGCTTTAAACATTAAGACCTCTAACACAAGAACACTCATTAAAATGGGGGCCAGAATTCACACAATTACAACATTTAAACTATATTTTGTACATACGGTACGTTAAATCCTATGAAGATTCAATGACTACACCACCATTATGTGTCTTAAGAGCAATTTATATTTTCAAAATGTTGCCATTTATGCATTTTACAATATATCTTTCAATAGGAAGAAGGGGCTTGAGCTGCCTTGAAAGCTTACATGTTGTAATCTGTTCAGTTAGCTAATAAAAGGTGTCATTATGCTTGACTTCTCATTGCATCTATAATGGCTAACATAACACAACACCCTACTACTACAAATATAACAACACTATAATTATTGGTTAAACTGTAAAATATTAAATAAGAAGTCATGATTTCTCAAGTACAAATTGCAGTTTATTCTCCTGGTAAAAATATTTCAGACTTGTTTTCTCCTTGGATGGCATAGTGCATAAGGCTTCCGCCTCATAGCACTGGAACCCTTGGTTGCACATTTTCTCTACGCTTTTGTAGGTTTTCTGTTTTTCTCCCATATCCCAGACATATGTGATAGACTAGCTGTTAATTGGCCATGTATTAGTTAGTTTGGGCATGTCCAGGGATGGCCTTGCCCCAGATGCTGCCCAGAACAGGATCCTGTGATCTTGAACTGTGGGTTCAATAACAGATGGAGGGACGGATATTTTCTTCTGATAATTTACTATATTTATATAAATATTTTCCTTCCTGCAGTTAGCTGCATATGTGCTTCCAAAATTAAATGTCTGCTGATTTTTTTTGAGTGGCTTTCATATATTTTAGTGAGATCAAGCATGTCACACTCTTTACTCGTCCAAAGGGTGCATTTTGTGTTGTGATTAAAGACATGTTTTAATCTATTCTCCTCCTTTGTTTGAGTTAGAATGAAAATGTCTATATTTAGTAGTGGCAGCTTGCAGAGCTATTTATTGTCAATTCCTGCTGTAAAATCTAGGCAGTATTGTTTACATTAGTTAGCATTATCTGAATCTGACTTATTAGGTGTGACCTCTACAATACTTCTGACATTTTCCAGATACACATAAAAGAGATTGCTCATTAAATAATATCAAAGAAAAGATTATGTACTTGAAAAATCTTAAAGGTGTGTTTTTCTTTTGTATCTAGTTAGGGGAAGTCCCGTCTGATATGTATGAAGTTCTGAATATCTATACTTTTGACATTTGGTAGATATGCTGTTAGTAGCAAAACAACACCTAACCTCTTGGGGTGAAATACTGTATTTGCCATTTGTCTGATATATTAAAGGTGGAGTGGAGTTGAGGTTAATGCTGCTGTTTCCTGAATTTGGTGTCTTGAGTTTGAAACCTGTGCCTGATCATTGTGTAAGTGGCGTTCTTCTGATGTCTGCATGCATTTTCCTCCAAGTACTCCAGTTTTCACTCACATTTCCAAAGATATTCAGGTTAGGTTAACTGGTGACTCTAAATTGAACTTGTTTGGGGGTTAATATTAGTGTACGCATGACTGAACAATCTGACGGACTGACAGAGACAATGTACAGGCCTGGTACCAAACCCTTATCCTTAAGCTCTGAAGCTGTATTTCTAGTGTCTGTGCAGTCATTCTGCCTAAAGGATAATCTATTTGCAAATCCATCTAATAGAGCACAGGGGCTCAGGCTACTTCAACCACTCAAGGAAGCTTTGTGCACAAGGCAAGGGCTTTGCATTGAGTGCCAGTTCAATAAATGCACCAACAATGGGGCATTTTAAAATCACCGAATTACCTACAACACACACTTTTTGGGAGTTTCAAAGAAAAATAAAAGCAGATTTAGGAAAATCCACACAGAAATAAGCTGAAAATAAAAATTGTATGCAGGCACTTCACAGACAACTGAAGGTAGGATTTAAACCCAACATGGCAGAGCTGTGGTGTCAGGCACTGTGCCACCCTGAAATTTAAACACGGCTATTGAGATTTAAAGAATTAGATGATCACATGACTGTCACCTGTGTGTATTTGTGTGTATGTATTCATGCCCTCACTGCCACAACCTGTCATCCTTTTCTTTTCCAGTCCAGATAATTTCGGGCCTAGATCTGGTTACACTAAAAAAAGGAAGTGTGACATTCATTTTTTTATTGTAGTAGGCACTCAGAATTTACAGTTATGGCCGAAAAATGGTAGGATTTAAAAATACAGTTGAATCGTGACATGATTGAAGTGTTTAAAATTATGAAGGGAATTAGTGCAGTGGATAGACAGTGTTATTTTAAAATGAGTTCATCAAGAACACGGGGACACAGTTGGAAACTTGTTAAGGGTAAATTTCGCACAAACATTAGGAAGTTTTTCTTTACACAAAGAACGATAGACACTTGGAATAAGCTACCAAGTAGTGTGGTAGACAGTAAGACGTTAGGGACTTTCAAAACTCGACTTGATGTTTTCTTGGAAGAAATAAGTGGATAGGAATGGCGAGCTTTGTTGGGCTGAATGGCCTGTTCTCCTCTAGAGTGTTCTAATGTTACAAAAGTTCTTTATGAGAAAAATTAATCTATGGTGTTATTTCAGAAAAAAACAAGATATTCCAAATGTGCACCTAGTGCCATATATAGAAAAGTATGTATTTACCTCTGTGCTTGGTAGCATGCATTCTTATCTCCAAATAATAAATTATTTCTGTTGCGGCTCTTGCATCAAATGCAGAAACCATTTTGTATGCTAAATCCCAATGAAAACATCCAACCGCATATCATTTTTACTTGTAATAAAGTAAAATCACTGAGGATTACATGCACTTATTGGTTTATATGTGAATCTGCTGGATGTCCTAATAAAATGTAAAACCCAAGTCCTATGTTCTGATTTATTGAAAATGGTTTTTTGTCATTAATGGAAGATTCTATGGGATTCTAGCAAAGTAAGAACTATCTGGGCTTTTGGTCATCCAGGTGATTTCTGTGTCTCAGCAAGATTTGGGGCAAGTGAGCTATTGCCATTTCAAAGAAGTCCTTTGACTTACTGAAAAAAAACTGCACAAAGGCACCTGGAGCTAAAGTTTGGCTAATTTTTTAGATGGTTATTCTTTTTCTGGCTTCTGGGCCTTTTAAAAAAGGTTATAATTGACACCCAGTATCCCAATGGAAGGATCAATGAGTGAGAAGGAGTAGTTGGATAGTATAAGAATTAAAGCAAATTACAAATTCAAACAACCTGGGTTTGTCCTTCAATGATGTAGAAAATCCTAGGATATCCTAAGACAGTATGATTGGGCTGTTAAATATGAATGACACTAAAGATAGGCCGATACAGTATACTGTATTTCTTATTCAGTTTTCTTTGCCATTATATGAGATTTGGGTAAATATAGTGAAAAAATGCGCCTAGAGGTGTATCCTTTGATTTAATTTAAACTGAGTTCCAGTTTGTCTTTTTGAACATCAGAATTTAGGGATTATTTGCAATTTCAAGTGTACTCCTTGAGGTCACAGAAGCATTTTGTAAAGCACACTGAAACATTTTTTTGAATTGATTGTATTCTGTTTAAGCAAATGAATGTTAAGCAGTCATGCATACACACAGCATATAGTTGAATTATTTAACCTGTAATCACTACAAAAAGTTAATTTTACTGTCATTTCAAAGGTCATCTAGAAAAAATGCCTTTTCTATGCTATTTATTGTCCAGTCTTCAACAAGAACACTTCCATTGTTTAGGTTATTCATGTATTAATTAATCTTATTCATATGGCTACTGTGTTGGGCTGATTGTCCTTTGTCTTACGTATCTTACAATCAAGTCAGTTCCTTTATTAAACACAACATCTTTCAAAGTGTTTAGCTCTGAAGATCCATGGCTGCCAGTCTATGTTAATTTAACTTATATATCGCCTCCATCAAAGGATAGCTGATTTTTCTTTACTTGTTTCTGTTTCTGTCCTTCTTTCCTAGAACAGAGTGATTTCAGTTTCCATTCCCACAACCCAGAAAAAACCCATTTGTTTCCCTTTTTTCAGAATTTCATGCACTATTTTATATCAGAGCGCCAATTTCTCCACCCCCAGAAATGTCCATAAACCATTCAAATTGCATTTTATCTTTTAAATGACCAGACACTGATTGAATAGCAATATCAAATCATAAGGCAGTTTTATTTAATGTATCAATTGCTTTGCTTAAGTCCCTGACAAAGCAGACTACTACTTTCAGAGAAACTTGAAACATATTAAATGTTTCCTGGCTTATGGATCAATGAGATATTGTACATCCAGTAAATCCATATTTGTCTTCTTATGAACAACGCAAGCATTGTTATGATAGTGTTCATTCATTTGAATGTGAGAATGTCAGTCCTTTGAAGCGGTGTGTTTTTTTACTTTCATACATGCAGTGCCTTGCTTCAGCTCTGAATGCCACACTACATGAAAGCACATGGCAGGCAATCAGCACATCTTTGTGAAAAAAGGGCTTCTTTGGATATGCTGAACTTATTAACTTATATAAGAAAACAATTGTGTCAACTAAACAATTTTTCACTCTAATATTACTGGTGTTGACATTGAAAATCCAAAACTTCTATTTTCTACCATAATTAAAACAGAATATCCTTAATTATTTGATCAATCCCATCTTCAAATGATATTTTTGAGCAATTTTTTAGTTATTTTCAACCATAGCTACTCAATTATTACTTGATTATTACAGAGAGTTTAAAGGTAGAGTACAAATATGATGCATTTGTTCATTTGACCCTGTGCCTACTGCTTTGGTCAAGAATTGCATGTCTGGCTTGTGTAAGGGTATAGTAAATGTTGTTACTGTATCTCTAGAAGCTGTTATAGTGCCAGTGAAATCTAAACTGGCTACTAGTATGCTCGTCTTAAAAAAAAAAAAAAAAAGGTTTGAGGCAGTTTTAAAAGTTGTGAATATACCTCCAGCTTTCTGTTCTTAGCTAAGGTGCTCGAGACTTTTGCCTTTTGCCATATATCTATGGAAATGTACAAGCTGTTTGAACCTTGCCAGCATTGCTTTAGTGCAAAGCATAGCACTGAGTCTGTTTTGATGATTCTTGCATGTCATTTGAGACTTATTTTAACAATGGGACCAAATCTTCTTTCTTTCAGTTGAAAAAAATTCTTTAATTTAAATATTCTTATACCAATAACGTGGTTGAAACTGTTACTCATCCTTTTGTTGCCTCCCATCTTGACTGTTGCAATGCTTTATTTAATAGATTTTCACACTAAGTACTAATGGATTGGCAGTCTCGTATGATGGACTGGTGATTTTGAACTTGGCAGCTTGTATTTTAACCCACACAAGCCTCGAGAACATATTACTGCCTTCCTGGCACTGGTTACCTATTAAATATATTTTTTATAAGGTCCTTTCACTTAATTATCTTCTTGACAATTAATCCCATCTGTCTTTATAATATCTTAAAACATTAAAACTGAGGTTTTGTCTGCTGTCTGGTCACTAAACACCAGTTTTAGTACTGCTGATTCCAGGTTATAGAGGTTCCTCCATTTTTATTTTTGGAAATCTTCTACTACTGCTGCTATTAAAACTAATTCAAAGTGTCGTTTAAACATAGTTGTGTGACATAGGGTGGGATGTGAACATGAGCATTATGTATTGATTGCATCCTTTGTAATACTTTCTTTTATCATTTTATTTTCTTACTAGCTGTGTAAGTCTGTGCTGTAAAAGACCAGGGACTCCAGAAACTATTGAAATCATCAGAAAAAAAATTGAAATGCAGAGTCGTGGTTTTATTTTGCGGACATGTTCACCCTCCTTGTCTATCAGCGGCTAAGCGAGTTCCCCTCTCCTTGGAGGTTTTGTTTTGCTGATGTGTTTGCCTTGCTTGTGTATTAGCAGCTAAGCGAGTTTGTCTTTTGTCGTCGGTTTCACTTTGGCGACAGAGTCGTTTTCTTTCCGCTTCATGCTGTAGCCTCGTACTTCATTCTTCTTCTGACTCGTTATCTTTGTGTGACCTTGCCGGCTCTTTGAGCTGATTTCTGTAGCCTTTGCTCTCACACACACACACACTTCCACATGTAGACATTTATATATAAAATTCTTTTATGTCTATGTTCTTGACTTATTTCAGAATTGTGTCCTTGAATGTTATGTGTTCTGAAACATGAAACATTTGGTAGCATAAAAAAGTGGATCAGGAAAGATATAAAATTGTTTAGGTCAAGGAAGTTGCAAAAATCAAGGCCAAACATTCCAAGCAAAACCAATTGCCAAAACCAAAAATGTTAACCTAAACTTATAGTTTAGAATTGTTCATGAAATCTTTCTTATCTTTCCTAAACAACATTACAAAGTTCACTATTCACAATCTTGGAAAATGTTCCCCACTAAGGCATCATGTGTGGCAACTTCCTGCAACAGACATTTGTCACTAGAAATGGAAAGCCCATAATGGCAACACACACTAGACAAGATGGTATCGTGTATTCAGTAAAAAGTTATGAAAAAAAAATTATCAACAAGTTCAGGGACAAAATATAATACCGAAATGAAAGTGAAACTAAAATCACCAATAGTCAAAAACCTCAGAAAAAGAAAATACATAATTGTACTGCCTGACAAAATCATAACATAATGGAAGACCTTATAAATAAAATTATTTGCCAATATTATTGTTATGTGATAAGATCTAGTGTCCTGGATTTAAACCCCATGCCTAGTCAATGTCTGTAGGAAATTTGCACGTTCTCACCATGTCTGTGAGAGATTTTCCTCTTGCATCTCCAAACATGTACAGCATATGTTAACAATCTGACTCACTGTCAGTGTGAATGAGAACTGTGCTGGACTGGTGACTTGTCCAGGGCTGTTTCATGCCTTGGGCACAATGCTTCTGGGATAGGCTATGGACCACCATGAACCTGAAGTGATTAAGCTGGTTTGAGAATATAATGTTATTATTATTTTAGAAAAAATAATTATGAAGATTTATTCTTTAGAAAAAATATACAAATTTATTTTATTTTTCTTTATTAAATGCATTAGCGACATTCCTTTCTAGTTTGATAAATTACTGCATACTGTAAATGTGCCCAGTATCAATTCACAACAATGGACATATTAAGATTTTGTGGTTTAAAAAAGTATCAGGCAACTTTGATCACTTTTGCAAGCACCTGATCCTACAAATACTTGTGGACTTTGAAGTGATATAAGCAGTTGGGTGTAAACCTGAGCATCAAAGTAGCACACTTTTTATCAGAACACTAATATGTATTTTTTTCTTGCAAATGTGTCTTTTTGAGAGAGAAAGCCTCTCTGGACAAAACGCAGTGCTACAAAGAGAGGGGCGAGGACTCAGACTTGAACTCCTGCTCCCACTGTCCCAAGCTTTGTGGCTCCTCACTCATCTAAGATCACACATATAATCTTAAAGAGCATCATTTCTCTTTTTCATTGATCACTTAGAATGCACTTGACATCTGACAGATTTTAAAGCAATTAGTAAATGAAAACAGTGGAAGTGGCTTTGAAAATACATTATGACACAGATTCACAGTAAATGATGGCAATGACTGGAATGTGTTCGTTGAAAGAGAATGATGCAACCATTTTAAAACTTGAACTTGTTAGCATTTGAACATTAGCAGCTTCTAAAGGTGAACTGAACTTGACTATATGATTATGTTTTCAGAAATGAGTGGTCACGGAGTGCAACACAGCACTCAAAGACCAGATTTCAGTTTTTGGTCTGGTCACCCTTTGTGTGCATTTTGTGTTTATGTCAAGTGGATTTTGCTTCTGAGTTTTCCAACCACATTTCAATGACATGCATGTAAGGTTATTAGGTAAATTTAAAATGATCTGGTGAGAGGTGGTGTCCTGGGATAAGCTGTGTGCCTTTCAGAATGAGGTCCAATCAGGATAGAATAGTGTCACATATTTCCCAAGGCAAAAAAGAGGAAGCAAAGTTTAAAATGGCTCAGCGTAATTATGGGAGGGTGACTGTTGTTACTTCTGTAATGTGTGCAATGCACTGTTTGAGAAACGCTCATCTATGGCATATCTACTGCAGGTTCATCTGATGTTTGTTAAGTATTATATGGTAGGTAAAACTTTAAAAAAATTGAATTGAATTGAGATGAATTGAAAAAAGTAAGCCTAGTTGAGAATGATAGGCCACAGTATGAAAATTGCGGACAAACTGACAGTTTTGTGAAATTCCCCGGGGTGTCAGGGTAGTTTTTTAAAAAGAAGACATTTCTGGGGTAACCCCGACATATCGGGTCAAGGGGATTTAATGGATCCTTTTAGTAGTCATACATTATTTGGTAATACTCTGTATGTCAAACATGTTTTTTATCATTTTTGTAGCTTGTCATGTGGCAGTTGGCCTTTCTAATAATCAAATGCAAGCAGCACTATAACACAGAGTAGGTATCTGGCCATATTATCTTTAAACTGCAAATTCATATATTTACTAATCTGTTATAGTCTTTCTTTGACCTTTGCAAATATGCAGCTTTTATACTTCTGGATTTTGATTTCATTCATTTTCTCTGAGTCACAGATTCTTCTAAGTTCAATCAACTGAAGCAAAAAGAAGGAAAAAAACTAAATGAAAAATGAATAGCCTAAAGGATAAGTTTGGTATTTTTCAAGTCAAAGTTATTTCTTCAGATTCGTGGTGCATATTATTTACCACACAAAACTGTGTTCTTAAGTGAAGCATTTTTTTTTTACTTTTTTTTGTTCTTGCACTTTATAATAAGGCTTACAGTAATCTGGGTCCAAGCATGAAAAAAGGCTTAAAATTACCAAATGTCTACTTTGAAGCAGGAAAGTTTTAGATTTAAGTAAACGTGCCTTTTGTATTTATGAGGGATCCTTGTGACAACAAATTGAAACTAGAAATAACTATTTAAACAAGGAAATCTTGGAAAAAGTTTCCTTGATGTAAGAGTACATTTCCTGTTTGCTCTTCTACTCACAGCTTGTCGTGAGTGAAGTTTAGATGTAAATAAGGAACTTGATCAGCACAAAACCAAATTCTTGTCTGTGGAGTTTAGAGCAATGTTGTCTTTTAAGAAAATGGTTTCAAAATGTGCATAGTCAGGATGTGAACATACAGTAAATTTAGAAAACAAAACATTTTCAGTTTTCACCGACTTCCTTGTGGTAACTACAGAACCTTAAAGTAAAAACTTGTAGCACTTAGGTTGAATGTGAGCACTTGAATTGAAAGCGGACCATCAAGATCGTAGTGCTCATTTCTCTGTGAACTAGTATTTGTAGTCGAACAGGAAGATAAAGCAGGTTGCTGATCGCCCATTATTGAAGGCAACTGCAGTTCCAAAAAAATTTTGGGTGAGCCATCTCACTGCAGCTGCAAACAAAGTGGGCCGAAATGTAGTGTTGCTGAATGTATATAAGTAAACTGAAAATGAATGCTGTATAGACGAGTAGCTCTTGTGTAGGGTGGCAAGGCTAAACAATCATTACTCGTGCTTCTTCAAGGTCCTGGCATCATAGGTTTAAATTATGTGCCTGATCGTTGTCAGTGTAAATAATAATAATCTCCATACAGTACTCAGATCTCTCATGCATCAACACTAAATAAACATAAACACTACGAAAAAAAAGATCAAAAGCAAACTTACCCTAAGGAAATCTGCCCATGTGATCCTTCAGGTTTTTTCAAGAAGAATTTTGGAAATTGGAAAAATGTTTCCAGAACTCTTTGATTGATGAGTGCTCAAAATTGTTGTAGCCTTGCATAACAAAGTGAGTTCACCCCCTGAAATGTCTATGTTATATAGCAGTGAATGCAACCATCTCACTCTCAGCAACAGAGGTACTCTTCCTGAAAGGCCAAATGTTCACATTTCCCATGTGCAGCACCAATCAATAATGTTTTTTGCATTGCCATACCTTCCAGTATGCATATTTTGCTCTTTTTGCGTCTCAAATTCTGCTTTATATATTTTCCTCTTCAAAATATTAGATATCCTTATCAGTATATTTTGGCTCATACAAGTAAAGTTCAGCAATAATTCTAAATGTATCTTTGTCTTCAAAGTTGGACATTTTGCCTATTTAAAACGATAGCTTATTTGTCTAAATTCTGAAATAAAGCATACCCAAAAGCAGTAGGTTCTCAAAATGAAAATAGTGTGTCTGGCATTCGTAGCATGGGCTAGTGGAAACCATACTCCTGGGAGCTGAAAGGCTACCTTGGAGAGAAAGAAATTTGAACAAGATTGTAATACAAGACCAGTTTTCTTATAAAATGGTCGAATCTCACTAATCGTTTGTTTACCTTTTAAAATTTCCTTCTAAAGTGATGTGGATACACTGTTTTACAATATTTGTCTGGTAACTTTCTCACCTTTAAAAAATTGACATATTTGTTTAGACTTGGGATACATTAAGAACACAAGTTTATGTGGTAAATTAATATATAGCATGATTGTAAATAAATAACTTAAACTTGAAAAATACCAAACTCAATTCTTTAATGGTTGGGATGGAATGGTTTCAAAGGCCAACAACTCCACAGTAATCTAAACACCCTGTGACTACAGATATGGCAACTTTATACAATTGACTCTGAAAAGAAATCCAAAATGACTTAATGAACTTTGACTTAGATCTTTCTTTTTCTTATTTGAAGGAAGCATTGTCAGTGGTAAGTGAAGACCAGTCACTGTTCGAGTGTGCATACAGCGCCCCCCATATTCCTAAAACGGAGATGACAGCATCTTCCTCCAGCGAATATGGGCAGTCAGCAAAGATGAGTCCCCGTGTCCCTCAACAAGACTGGCTGTCTCAGCCACCAACAAGAGTCACCATCAAAATGGAATGCAACCCAAGTCATGTCAATGGTTCCAGGTAAGGGTTCTTTTTATTATTAAAATGTAGTTTATCTCATTATGGTGTAAAAAATAGACAAGAAAAGGATTGCAGATTAAGAGTGAAAAAGAATTTTGCTGAATCAAAGAAATGTGACTCATCTGCCACAAAGGAGTTAACAAAAGCATAAATCTTTTTATCAATATAATGTTATACAGTTTTAGAGTGCTACATGGGAACAAAAAGTCCTACATCTTTGCGTAATGAATCTTATTATCATCACACTCATCAAATCCTACCTTTATATAATAGTCTCAGACAATAAATGTATTTTTTTTAGTTTAAAGATTGCTACTATAACCAAATGTTGAAAAAAATCAGACCTCGATGCTAAAAATTAGAGCACTTTTCACTCTGACTCTCGGTTACCATTTCTATATAAAGTTCTTGTGTATTGAGGGTTTCCAACTTAGCAGTTATTTAATTACTAATACTGTGATCATACCAATTCAGTCTGACTTCGGGGCACACCACAGCATGGATACAGAGACAAACAGTTTTACCAGCAAGAACACTGCTGAGGTGACCCTAAAAATTTGCAGAGATCACCTGAGAGGTCCTCATCTTCTTATATAATACGTTACCGTGGCTGTTCGTTAGTCTGTCCAGGATTTTAAATCACCTATACCTTGTAAACCGTTTCACTTATTGACTTGAAATTGGGTACACATATACGTGATGTCTACTATCCGCTTTCGGGGTGTTGATTTTTATTACTCTTTTTATTTTTATTTTATTTTATTGTAGAATCAACTCACGGCAGCGCACAGCAGGGTGGCCGTGCGGCGCATGCGCGCCGTTCTCATTCCCTAGCACCTTCACTAATCATTCTTGAATCAGATTGAAGAGTTAAGTGCCAGCTTAAGAGAAAAATTAAAGAAAACGTACTAAGTAATTGCAACACAAAAATAAACACTCAGTTTTAACGTGAAAAGATGACGACGAAAGAAGAGAAGCAGTGGGCCGCTAGGGTGTAGGAAAGAAGAACTGCTCAAGAAGCAGCAAGCGCATCAACCTCTGAGCAGACTAATGCTAAACAGAGACAGAGAAAGAGTATGAAAACTAGGAATGCTCAAGTCAAGTGTATTCACTGCACATTATCGTGCAGTACGCCGTTACTGGTTTTGATTATAATTACCTTAGAATTCTAAATACAGAAAACCATTTGTCCCTGCTTTGTTGTTTTTGAAATCATGTCACTGTTTCAGTGTCCTGATTGCCTTCCACTGTGCCATGCCGTGTCTCTGTCTCTCTCCATTATCCCCCCTTATCTTCACCAAAGCTCTCTTTATTTATTGTCCCAAGAGTCTCAGCTTACCTTCTTGAAATTTCCTGGGCTTGTAAATTGGGGTTCATTGAATGCAAAGCTCAGCATATCTGTGTGACATTTCAGTGTCACTCACCCATCTAGCCCCATCTATATTCAGGGTATTATGCATACTCATTCAATACAATTTACACTCATGACCACCTGTGTGTTGATACTGTAATATCGTTTGTGATTTACATATGCATGCCAATCCACACTTAGGGCAATGATATTTATGAGCATGATTTGCACGAATACAGCTTACCTTAACATTACCTTACATGAAGTTGTAGGGAAATGTATAAATCTGTACCTTACCTCATGCATTGTAAGGGTGTTCAATGTTTGGTGCAAAATTTGAGAAGAACTTAGTTTTGGTATACATAAATCATAAGCTACCTTTTACATTTTATCTGATGTTGCAATACTTGTCTGGTTAGTTTGAAGTGATCAGCTTGCAAAATTTGTGATGAATATTATCCCATTTCTGTCAAATCATTGTCTTTTTGTGAGTTCAGTGATGTCCAGCGTTTCCAAAACAGTCAGCCTGTGATGATATCTGTCTGAACACCATCTTCAGGAAGCTCCTGATGAATTAGGACAGCTCACAAGTTCTTCTGAATCCTGAGTGGTTTTCTAGTTTATGAAAATTGATTAAATGTTTTTACTGCTACTCCTAAGAGTAGGCCCAAAATTGTGCCACTCTCAGATTTTTCAGACAGTTAGGACCGTTTCAGGCCTTAACACTCAAAATAGGCCAAGGCGTAAGTACTCAAAAATTGCACAGGGGCTAAATGCACAGAAAGACTTGAAAAGGCAAAGCACAAATGGGGAACCACTAAGTTAGAGTAAAAAGCTTTATATGTTTAATTTAATGTATTACATTCCAATTAAATTTCAAAGAAAAAGATCTAAATATTAAATTCCAAAATATCTATTCTGTCACCCAAAGGTAAAGAAAGAGTTTTTAATAAAAAGAACAGGAGTTAATATGTAGTCAAAAGGCAAAGTCAAATAAAAGCCAAAATAAAAAAGCAAAATAAATAAAATCAATAAACCATGATATCTAATCCTAAATACTAAATCAAATTTTTTACTCTGGAAAACAGATCACCATTAACCAGAACAACAAGTAAAGTAAAACTGCATGGACAAGTCTTTGTCATTATGAAAGCTAATCTAAAATGAGAAACAAATGTGAGAAGAGGTCTCCAAAACCTATTCAACATGTGCAATATTTGGAAAACTCAGAAAAAGAATTACTGTATATACTTACGTATAAATTGGGTCTTAAAACCAGAAAAATCGATCATAAAATCAGACCCCGACTTTTACGCCCCTTCAAAAATATGACACTTCATTTTTTTTTTTTACATCTTCTTGCTTCATGCAATATCTCGCCAGTTTGTCAGACGCATCTAATTTTGTTGCACCAGTACAGTTGCCAATTTATTTCACCACTGCAATGACTTTTAATTTAAAACCAGCTTAATATTATCTTCTGATCGAACGCTCCATCACAGGTAAGGGATGCTCTTACAATAAAGGTGTATGAAGTTGTGAAATACAAAAAACACAAAACAGTGTAAATGTTGCTTCGGAATAGTTTGAGTATTACCGTGTGGTTACGTAGGCACAATACATAGAAAAAAAAGCCAATGTGCTCTGTGGTTACTCTCTCAGGTGGCTGTTATTATATCATAATCTCTTAGATCAATAACATACGTTTTCTGTATTGGACTGACATTATAAAATACCGTAAATTATACGGTAAAATCAAGCCCCAACTTATCCGTGGGAGAACTTAAATGCGAGTATATATGGTAAATAAAATAGCTGATTATAACTATAATAATGCTAAATATCAAAACTAAGCACAAAATAAAAAAGAAAAACAAAATATCAAAGAAAACAGTATAAAAGAAAAAACAGAAAAGCCATAAATCAAACAAAACCAAGACTGCAAACCAAAAGTAAAAAGTATAGCTAAATCAAGAACACAAAGAATCGGAACAAAAAGAGTCAAAGACCACAGAGCTCACAAAAGGGGCTCACACACTCGCATAAACAATGGAATCAAAATAGCACGGCCAAATAAGCTAACTAATGCTACAACAAAGAATCGCGGTAATCAGGTGGTTTATATAGGGCTCTTCATATCCTACTGGAAGGCTGTAATTTAACTCTAGCGGGAAAAAGTACTGGGACAAAATTACAAACATTACAAAATGTGAATAGAGAACAGGCAAGGGGCCAAGGGGCATCAAAATGAAAAAGGCTTAGGAAAAAACATAGTTCTAGCACATGGGATTAGATTATGAAACAAAAAATAAAACTATTATGACCTTCTGTACCACACTGCTAATGCGTCAACTTGAATTCTAAAACATTAAAAAAAGCATAACTTAAGGCAGTCAGGCACAGCATTGTTATAGGTTTTTACTTGGTATTTTGTTTAATGTGACATTTTGAATTCTTCCCTGATATATGTCATCTTTGCATCTGTTAATTAGATATATTTTGGAACTTGTTTAGTACTTTTGTCCCAGATTGGAGGGGCTTATGTTAGCACAGCCAAGTGCACAATATACATACCTCTAAAATTTATAAAGTCATGTGATTATTGTTTTGCTATTGTAACTGTAATTTTTTAATATTGTATTGACCTGCAAATACTGAAAGAGTAAATCTTTTCTGAGCAGACTTTATTAAAATTGTAAAATAAATGATTAAAGAAACAAATAAAAAGTGAAATAACCAATCAGGTACTGAATTAAAGGTTGTTTCAGTTAAAGCTGGTGCTGGAGATCATGCTTTATAAATAGTAAGCTCATTCAGTATTATACATAGCAGTTGTTGATTACTGTGTTATTTTTTTGGCAGCTTTACATAAGTAAATTCCACTGGGTGGTGCTCAGCCTACTTAAAACAATAGGAAAGGGAACAATGGAATCTTTTTGTTTTAGTGCAGTTATTTTCTCTCTCAAAGAAACATTGTGGATTGTGTTACAGGTGCTGTGCCTCATACATCTGATGTTTCCTGTTTTACTGCATGTGCAGTGAAATATCTTACAAATCAGTGTGCAACTTATATGAAAATTAATTTTATGTAATCATCTCTTATTAATAATAAACACATTGTGATTTCCATTTTTAAGTAATATATTCTACAAAACACAATTACATAGTCAATTATCTTTTGTAAAGTTAAGGATTATGCTATTCTGTACCAGAAATGTATTTTGACAAACCATACTACACTATATATGCCATCTTCTTTACGGCATTTTAGAATAAACATACACTAAAGTGTAAAAATAATCAAATACACTTTAATGACTGGGAGAAACAAACACTGGTACAGAAAATATAAGTATATAATAAATACATTAAAAGTATCACTCTGATTAAAATTCTAAACTTATAATGGGAAACGTTTGCCTGATTCATTCTAATGATTGTCTAATTGGGGCCATGATGGTAAAACTAGCAAATAAGTGAAAGGTATTTAATACTTGGCCAGTTTAATACAATACCAATTAGCCATCAATCTTAAGTTCATTTTAAATCCACCTCAAGTCAAATTTGACATGTTTTACCCTTTTTCCTCAAGTTTATAGTACATTTTATTTTGTACCAAATAGAACAGCATGAATTTATTGAGGCATAGACTTAAGGTATGGAAACTGCTGCAAAGGTAAGCAGCCAGATTGGCTTATGTACTGTATATCCATCTACTCTAAACTGTTCCCTAGCCACATTAGCAAAAGAGGGTAAATTGATTAATCGTATTTGTTTTTGAAAGCTAGCAGACCAAGGTACTATATACAATGTGGAAGTGATATATTTTTAAATAACAGGATTCATTTAAATCTATCCATGATGGGGCAGCTATTAAAATCTAGTGAAAACAGAAGAGTTTTATTTTAGGCTATGAAAATCAAGATAGATAGGCCCAGAAGCCAAAAAAGTTAATGAACCAAAAGTATCAAAGCTTATCATAGAAACTAAAATTCATGCTGAAGAAAAATATGGCATGTCCTAACTCCCTTAAATAATTTGGAATGACTAAACACACCACAAGAATTCACATTTCATTCAGAAACTTCAACATCAACGATCAAACCGTGGTGTTTCATGTTGTACTTCCAATTGTTATGTGGTAGCAATGGGGAGCCAACAGAGAGGAGCCCTAAAACATACACAAAATGGTGCCACTTGTAATCAAAAACAAGAAATGATATGTCACAATATCAGATTTCTCTGTATTTCATATACAGACTAATCACATCACAAAAAAAATTTAATTTAATTGGTAATCAATCTAGAAGACCTGTAATAATCAAATTTAGGGAATTTATTTTTCACATTAGATTTAAATTAATCACGCAAAAGACGCACCAAATACGTTGTGAAAGAATAAAACTCTATGTGAAGTCAGAGAAAGGTTAAATTTTCAGTTTGATTATTTGCCTGTAAAATTCCAAATCAAGGCCTAAGAACAAACCATGTTAAAGTAGAAATGTCCAGTTCTGAATAGTGTTTCATGGAATTACCAAATTATTTCAGGAATTAAGAAGAATAATTAATTAAGCCTGCAGTGGGTTGGCACCCTGCCCAGGATTGGTTCCTGCCTTGTGCCCTGTGTTGGCTGGGATTGGCTCCAGCAAACCCCCGTGACCCTGTGTTTGGATTCAGCGGGTTGGGAAATGGATGGATGGAATTAATTAAGCCCATTGCTAATGGAATCATGAAAAACCTCTAAACAGGTCTGAACTGCAGATGCCCCAGAGACTTGTAACAAACTGCTCTACTCTAAATTGTTCTCTGTCCCCATTAACAAAGCAGAGTAAATGAATGAATTCTCTTTGTTTTTGAAAGCTAGCAGTCCAAAATACTATATACAGTGTAGACATGACAGTAATATATTGTTAAATAACAAGGTTCATTTAATTTTTTCTATTAATCTATTATATTTAAATTTATTATGAATCTATTAACTCACATAGTCAGGTTCAGTTTGTATTAAAGGGTGACACTTTTGTCTAAACGACTTCCTGATAAGTGTAAAGTCCATGCTTATGCCTTTTTCTCAAGAGAATTGTTTTATTAGATAAAATTCTGCTGTAGCTTAACGTGAATTAATGGGTATTAAACTAACACCTGAGGAGAGGAAACATTTTTTATCATTTTTATGCATCTTAAAACTGTAAGCAAATACACAAAACTTTATTGCAAAGAATAGAGATGGGTATGGGAGAAGTTTGGTGAGCTAGTCAGCACAATGCAAAACAAAAACACAGAAAACCTTATCTGCACAGATTGAGAAGCACTTTACAAATACATATAACAGATATAAAGCACACCTCAAAAATTACTCATCGTGTGTGAGACCATGGCATGGCTCCATTCCCGGAGTTCATTTTACATCAAAATAAAAAAACGTGGTGAGTGAAAAAGAATTGCTTTAAAAAATATTACTTGGCCACATGAATCTCTGTTTAGGTTCCAAATCTCTTTATTTCATGTTGTTTATTTTTATTATTTTTCGATATCATCATTCCATCGTTTTAATGACATTTATGCTATTTTGTGGTATAAGTGACCAACAATACTACAACACTTAAAGAGACACGTGACATCATCGCATGGCAAGTATTTAAGTAAGCTGTGACAGCACACCATTATCCTAGCTTTCAGATAGTTTTCAAAACCTAATTTTGTATAGGTATCATGTATATTTATTTATTTATTTATTTTTTATTTTGACAGGGTCTCCAGCATACTAGTTCACTTTTGCTTTGTTTCCTTTATTCAAATTCATTTTGTCCTATGGGTTTGTTCACTAGTGGCTTGATTTTCTGGCTTTTGACTTTTTGTCTTTCCTAACTATTATACTCTATTCTTTTCTTGATCCTTCTTCACAGGAATTAAAAGTCAGACTGCTTGTTGGTCTAAGTAAAAGAAGAGTCATATTAACATGTACAAATGTCACAAGTACCCTTAATTAAGTTCGAAATGTTGACACTTGAGGAAAAATGAAATATCACGTTGTAGTGGTTTTGTCAGTCAAAGACGGCCATATGATAGAAAGCGTCTGGGATAAAAAAAGACAACAGAATTGATGTGAGATGATTAACATGAGAAAAGCATATTGTAAGATTAACGAAAAACTGTGAGAGATCTTCCACACCGGTGGTGCAATGGTAGTACTGCTGCTTTGCAGTAAGGAGGTTGTGGGTTTGCTTCCTGGGTCCTCCCCATCATGGAGTGTGCTTTGAGTAGTGACAAAATCGCTATAAAAATGTAAAGAATTATAATTATTATTTAGTGATGCACCAATCATTTGGCCAATGGTCTAAATTGGCTGATTTTTACTACTAAGGACTTGATCGCTAATGGATAAAAATGGGCTGTCACAAAAAACTATTTTTTCAGCATCTGCTTTTCCAAACTTTATAGTAATTTAGTTGTGATGCTCCTTTACACAAGTTATTATGGTAGTTTAGCTACAGGAAGTTTTTCTTGCAGCAAACTTCCTGTAAACAGACAGCAGCAAGGCAGATTTTTCCAGAGAGAAAGGTGACCAGAATATTAAGGAAAGTGGAGTAAAAAACTAAAAAAATAAGAAATCAGAGGAGTCGACCTGTGAAATTAGAGAAATGGACACTACTTGTCTAAGTTATTTGGTGGGGGGCTTGTGTTTTGTACAGCAGCTCACATTTTCAATTAGAAAAGACGAAATAAAGAAGAATTTAAAAATTTCTCCATAGTAAACAATAAGCTTATTAGCATAAAAGCAGAATTTGTCTGTTTTACTTGTAAACCTGTTAAGCATATTAGTCTTGTATCTTTTTGTTAAACATTGTATGAACATTTGATACATTTTCAGCTTTTTGTACTATGTTTATTATTTGTTTGTGTGTGTCATACAGTATATGTTTTGGTAGAAAACAAGTACTACATAATTAAAACAGTAATGCATATTTGTAATTTTACCTCAGTAATTACAAATTATTTGCAAGGATGAAGGACAGGTTGACAGATGAGATTAGACAAGAGTTCCCGTGGACTATGATGTTTGCTGATGACATTGTGATCTGTAGCGATAGTAGGGAGCAGATTGAGGAGACCCTGGAGAGGTGGAGATATGCTCTAGAGAGGAGAGGAATGAAGGTCAGTAGGAACAAGACAGAATACATGTGTGTAAATGAAAGGGAGGTCAGTGGAATGGTGAGGATGCAGGAAGTAGAGTTGGCAAAGGTGGATGAGTTTAAATACTTGGGATCAACAGTATAGAGTAATGGGGATTGTGGAAGAGAGGTGAAGAAGAGAGTGCTGGCAGGGTGGAATGGGTGGAGAAGAGTGTCAGGAGTAATTTGTGACAGACGGGTATTAGCAAGAGTAAAAGGGAAGGTCTACAAGACGGTAGTGAGACCAGCTATGTTATATGGGTTGGAGACAGTGGCACTGACCAGAAAGCAGGATACAGAGCTGGAGGTAGCAGAATTAAAGATGCTAAGATTTGCGTTGGGTGTGACGAGGATGAATAGGATTAGAAATGAGTACATTAGAGGGTCAGCTCAGGTTGGATGGTTAGGAGACAAAGTCAGAGAGGTGAGATTGCGTTGGTTTGGACATGCTGAATATATTGGGATGATAAGATATAAGATATAAGAGATGGGAAGAGAAAAAGAGGAAAAGAGGAAGGCCTAAGAGAAGGTTTATGGATGTGGTGAGAGAGTACATGCAGATGATGGGTGTAACAGAACAAGATGCAGAGGACAGAAAGATATGGAAGATGATGATCCACTGTGGCAACCCCTAACGGCAGCAGCTGAAAGAAGAAGAAAAATTACAAATGGTTAGCGGGTACACTGTTAAAAAAAAAACACCTGTTAAATATAGTAAGATTTTTATAGCAAATAAAAAGCTGTAATGGAAGTGATGATTAAAATGATGCAAAACTATAACTGCATGTATATTTTTATTTAAGCATTTTTAACTGCCGGTATCAATTAACTGAATGTGCATATATTGAGAATATATTAGCTGCATTTATTGCCTTTTCACTTTTTCTTAAAAGGACCAAAAGTAACAATTGCAATATGAAATTATTTTAGTAGGACACAATTACTTTATTGGTCTTTGAAAATGTGTTAGTAGAGCAAAAAGGATCTTCTGCTGTCCCATGGCAGAATTAATTGTAAATAGTAAGATATGGTGGTGTCAGTCAGGTGCTGGTGAACAGTGCAATAGAAGACAGCTAGCAAAAAATATAAAAAAATCTTGGAGTAGTACTTGGATTACTTTTTCCTTTGCATTCCTGAGTATACTTGTATTGTGAATATTAGCTGCATTTAGTGTCATTTTCCATTCCTCTTAAACAAAGACCAAAAATGTTAATTCCACAAGGCTGAATTATCCCCATGAATTATAACAGTAATAGAAAGTGAGAGAGATTATTGTCTTTAACATTTTAAAAGTACATGAAAGCAGTTCATTTTTAAAAATGTATTTTGTACTACTTTGTACCAGTAGCTAATAACACAAAAATGCAGGTAACCCCAATATTTTTATAACTATTTTATTAAAAGAAAGATTACAATTTTGCCAATAGCCTATTGTTTCACAACATTCACTAAATCAAGATGTCAGGATGCTGTAAAACTGAAATAAGACAATAGTTGGGTTATTGTATTATATATCAACTCTTACTCCACTAGTTTTTCATACCATTCCTCTTTGCCAAAACATTCTAAGGATTTTTAGATGTTTCCAAAACTATGAAAATGCAGCTTAGGCAGCTTTCACATGAGTAGTTACTGGCTTGCATTTTTATCACCCTATAAATCTCCTATCACATATGAACTTGTTTCTTAGTGAAAAATGTTTCCTTCCAGCCTTTCTCAGATATTTCATGACTTTGGCAACAATCAAAGTTTCATATTTCTAGAACAATCTCAGTAAACCAAGCTATACTCATTTAGATAAATAAATACAAACAATAAAGGAAAAAAAAAACAGATCCTAATGGATAGTGGTGTTAATCCCTAACCTTTTGTGGACATTCTCCCAACTTTAAGTGTGGAGCACCTACCTACCTTCTATTCTTCAAGCTATGCGAAACTCACATAACAGTTGGCTTCTACTTGAGTTTTCTGGTTATTTTCCCTATAATTGTGTTTTTTACTTGCTGTGTTATTAAATTGCTTTTATACATGTGGTAAGATATAGGATTTGTCTGATGTCTAGGAACATGGAGCTGAAGGGCTATAATTCTTCATTGTCTTTTTGCTGTTTACAGTGCCTCACAGTTCCCTGTTTAGATCTTTTTGTTATAGTCAGATTTGATAATCAGACTTTGAGCACTGATGTTGAAAATGGTCTGATATTATTACATTATTTTATTTCCTTTTTAATCAGAATCACAATTGCTTTTATTCAACAATAGTTAATGTCTGGGAATTTAATTTGGTAGCTTTGGAACTGCTTATAAGCAAACACAGCATACGTACAAATAGCATAAATAATATAAGTTAAACAAGATACTGTACATTATAGGTAGGTGTAGAATAGTGCAATTCTAAAGGAAATGTGTGAATAAAGATGTGTGCGTGTATAGAGTGTATGCAAATGCACACATAAATGTTCTTATGCATACACAAACACTATGCCTTCTTATATGAAAGAACAGGCAGATAAGTGAGGAAGACAAGATAAATTACTGGTTTATGAGGGCAAAGGCTCTGGTAAAAAAAACTGTTTAGGTGTCTTATTAGTTTTAGCTTTTATTGACCTAAAGTGTTGTGGACACTAGAGGACACTATTACTCCTCAAATCCGACAACCAGACACAGAGGACAAAAGTTAAAAGCACCAAGAATTTCTTTTCATTCTTTTTTCTTCCTTCACAGTGCTCTTCAAAACTACAGCCGCAAATAAATGCACAATATATAATTATTATTTCTTACTCCTTCTTCCTTTTCTCCTTCACATCTCCAAACATGCGTTGTCCACCTTCCTCCCGACTCTGGCTCCCTTCTGTGAGGTCTGTCCAGTTCTTTAATATTTGCTAATCCGGGAGTACGTCTGGGCTTCTGCTCACATGACCTGCCAGCACTTCCGGGATGGGTGAAATCCTTGTCTCCTGTATATTCACAGCAACCCCTGGTAGCATCCACAAGGGCTGAGATACAGAACTCCAAATCGCACGATGCCTTGTGGGAATCTGGGGCACCACTGTAAACCAGGGGTGCTGCCCTCTTGCGTCTTGAAGTATGCAGTGCCCTAAAAACACTGCCTTCCCTCATCCTTTCATATCCGGGGCGTCCTGGCTGTCTCTTACAGTGTTTAATAGAGGGGAGTTTTTAGAACATCTGAGTTCCTGTGCGAGATAAGTGAGTGGTGATGCCTTTAACATGGTTTATGTCACCAAAACCAGACAACAATACTCATCTAGTGTCTTTTATACTGTGCTTATGGGTTCAGTTGGATTTCTTTTATTTTTGCTAGTGGCAATATTTACTTTAAAGAGGCACAGATTTGAAGATGTTATACTAATGTGCCTGAACTGTGACAGTACAGAGCTACACAGGACTTTGTAATGACAGAGCTAGGTTTTACTTGTTGGAGTTGTGTTCAGTATTTAAGATGATGCCTAATTGCACCATAATGCAAATGGAATGGAGGAAAAATGCCATCAGTGTGCTGATGTATTTTATATATTTATTTATTTATTTGTTTGTTTGTTTTTTGTAGTGGTTTCACCATATATAGTATTTTAGGTAAGTGCAGTATGTGCTTAGCCACTTTTTCAAATCAAAGTAGGTACAGCTGCTTTTATTTCTCAGGACCACATTACCAATGATGAAGTGCCATACAGTAACACTGACATGTTTTTTTTCCTTGGAAAAACCATCTAAAATTATCCAGAATGAATGCCTATTTAATTTTTGACTGCGTATTGAATAACTGCCTATTTATGATTGACTCTCTATTTAATGTTATCCAGACTCACTGCCTGTTTAATGTTTTATTGATTTTTTTCCTTGGAAAAACCATCTGAAATGATCCAGATTGACTGCCTATTCCTGTTATTACACCTCTTCTATTATCATGTAGCTGGAGGCCAAAGTACGCATATGGCTTCATACTTTTGATCAGTTTTTTTATGTGGATATTAGTAATTGTCACGCACAGAAAGCACCTGCCAACCCCCAAACACTTTCTTGTGTAATAGAACACTTGAAGCAATAACTTCTGCATGTTTAAATTTTAGATGAGAACTATATCTTGCAGCATTTACTAGTTGCGGAACCAGAATATAATGTTATTCACCCTATCTAACTTTATTTTGGTGTTGTATCATCATCATCAGCGTGTTTGAAGATGGTTCATGGGAAGCCTAACAATCGAGGACTGCAGAGGGTGTATTAGCTTTGGGTCTAAGAGAGATAAAGAGAAAAATAGAGTTTTGAACTTGACTCACAAGATAAAAGCCTAAACATATATATAAAAGTGTATAAAAAAGATCCACTGGTGTCCCATCATTAAATTCATTGTAAATAGTGTAAGGAACTGATTTAATGATGATGTCAGTGTGGTGCTGGCCAACATTGCTTTCAATGCATGACAGAGAGCAAAAATTGTAAAAAGGTATGGGCTCCAAAACCACAGAATAAGCAACACCCTTGATACGCACATCAAAACAGAAATAGAAATGGAATGAATAGAAATGGAATCAGAAGATGAACCATAAAATTAACCAAAATCAAAACAGGCAAGACCAAAAAAAAAAAACCATGATGACCAATTTGTTGACCTCTAAAGCCCCTAAAACAAAGTTTTAGTAATTTTTAGAGACCAAGAGAAAGTGTAAAAAATGAAAAATAAATGCCAAATTATGACAAAAACAATGTCATGATGACAATAAATGTACAATATTGAGCATGTACTACCTGTTAACGTACAGTGTGCATCTTTAGGATTTAAGAGGAAAACTGGAGTAACCAGACAGTGCCTGAAACAGAATTTGAATCCAGGACTCCGGAGTTGTGCTCACACCCTTTATCTAATACTTTGTATACTGTAAGCAACTTTACCTTTGATTGTAGGAATTAGTCTGATTCTGCACACTTCTATCAGCATCCAAGATTTTGCCTTTTTTTTTTTTTGCAGAAGAGTTTTATACTAACAACTGTAATGGCATCCCCTATATACGACCTTCTTTAGAAGACTCCAGAGATTTACAATTAAGACTAATTTTCAAACTCTGACAACAATTTCATCCTCTCATCAAGCCATATGTTTGTAAAGTTACTCTTCCTTTGCATTTTAAATACCTGTATTTTTATGCTAAAAACCTAGTGTTCCTGTCAGAGGGTGATAGACTTTGTGACAAAACATCTTGATATTTGGAGCTCTTACCCAGGCAAGAGCCTTTATCCCTCTGAAGAGAAGCAGGGTAGTAGCAAGGTGCTGCCACCACCATGCAATTCTACTAGATGTTATTATTTATTTGGTAATGAGGTGTGTTTACTATGTACTAAGCATAACTTTTACAATTAATGGCAAAATGTGTTACCTTGGTGTTGTCAAACCATTATTAATTTTTTCACATGGATTTGTGAAACTGAATCTGTCATTTGAAAAACGTATACAGGCCTGGAAATTGTTCTTAGGTGAGAAATGGCTTCTGTCATGCTCAGACTTGTGAAGAATACACAAAATGTTTGTATTATGTAAGAAGCGTCCATGCACTGGCATAAATGTCTTCAGAAATTTCTTCTTAGGTTGATGTTGGCTTCTTTGTAGCTTTCCTGATAAGCTTTCTTTTTGTTTGATCATCACTTTTGTGGGTGCCCTTATCTTTGCAATGCCTTGGTTGTGCCATATTTTCTTCACCTCCTAGTGATGACCTTCACAGTATTCCATGAGATATGCAGTGACTCTGTTTTTATATAATATCCTTCTTGTAATGCCCTGATCTTTGCAGTGTCTTGGTTGTGCCATATTTTCTTCATCTCCTAGTGATGTCCATCCATCCATCCATCCATCCATCCATTATCCAACCCACTATATCCTAACTACAAGGTCACGGGGGTCTGCTGGAGCCAATCCTAGCCAATACAGGGCACAAGGCAGGAAACAAACCCTGGGCAGGGTGCCAGCCCACCGCAGGGCACACACACCCACACACCAAACACACACTAGGGACAATTCGGAATCGCCAATCCACCTAACCTGCATGGCTTTGAACTTACTGAAAGGCAGCAGCACTCCTAGTGATGTCTTTCACAGTATTCCATGATATATACAGTGACTTTGCAGTTATACCAAATACTTTGTGGGATCTCTACTGCTCAATAAAATGATCTTGAAGATGTCTATTGAGCTCCTCCAGGCCCAGCAATATATCCGGAAAACAGAAACCTTTGAGGAAGTCTTACAGGAATAGGGCTATTTGGTATAACATCAGCTGGTTTCAGATGAAGGTCATCTTACATTATCTGGAATGTGGCTGGTTAAATGTGAACACAGTTATTATCCCCAATAATAAAGTGTGTCTACACTTAAGCAATGAAGACTTTTTTGTAGTATTTTAAACATGTCTCCTAAAACTGATCCATTTGTTTTACTTAAATATTGAAGTAACAGGATCTTATTAATGGTGAAAGTTGGTATATTATTGGTCTTTATTTCAATCTTTATATCAACAAAAGATGAGATTTTAATAAGAGTGTCTACATATATACAAATATTCTCGAAAAATAGAAGAACAAAATATGCACAAGTGGTGAGATTGACAATAGATGGTGTGTTCCTAAACTATGATAAACTTTCTGTTGAGAACCTGAGGAATGTCAATGTGTTTGCATAAGTTATACAAGGGAAATTCAGTTGTTCACATTTGTCAGGTGTCCAAACCTCTAACATTTCCTCTGCAATATCATATTTCTCCAGAGCATCGCAGAGTTCCCTTCAATGTTGTATGGGCAGAAGCTGAACTTGATAAGACATACACACTGCATGTAGGTCCATATTCCCATTTGCTTCATTTCTCACTAATACTGTCTTTCATCAATGTACTTAATAATTTTCATTTTGGCGCAGCAGCACAGTGAACAAATTTCTTAGAATACTGTTTCTCTGTCCTTTAAATGCATTCCCAGTTATCACTTTTTAATTGCGCCTGTTTAGTAACATGCAGGAACTCTTTATGCGTCCACAACAGCCTGAATTCTTTGAGGCATGGACCAAACAAGAAACTGAAAGTATTCCTAAGGGATACTCGTTCATGCAGACTCAACTGCATCACACAATCACACATTTCCAGAAGATTCCTAGTCATATGTTTATGCTGCAAACCTTTTCTGTTACCTCATCTATAAGGTACTCAAATGGACTGAGATATGGGGATTGTGTAGGCTATTGTAACAAAGTGAAGACACTGCCATGTTTTTGGAACCAGCTTGAGATGATGGGTGCTTTTTGACATGGTGCAATATACTGCCAGAAGTTTACAAGTGAAAAAATCTAGATTGTGGCCATAAAGAGAGACACATGGTTAATAACAATGCTTAAGTATGCTAAGACATTCCAATAACTTTCAATTGATATTAAGAGTCTTAATTTTTAGCAAGACAATATTCAATCCATTGTTATGCTACCTCCACCAGCCAATGCCATTGACACAAGTCAGCATAGCACCTTGGGGTCATGCTGGTGATGCCTTTCTGATGATGCCAACAAAAACAGACCGGGCAACTTGTTGTTTAATTAAAGAGCATAAAATGTCCAAGCTATATGCGTTTCTTACAGATACATTTGGGAATCTTCTACCAGATTGCCCAGTGTTTAGAGATACAGACATTTTAATAAATCCACTATGCAAATGTAGTATGCATAAAAATGAACTTGACATTTTCTTCAACATTTTTTTGTAGTTCTGCTTGCTTAATTTAATTATTGCTTTCACGTATTATAATATAATAGCAGTGCAGTGTCATTGTTTATTTCATGGTATTAACTCAGTTAAGAATAGATCTTTTTAATTCAGTATAACTAATTTTTTTTCTATAAAATTAAAAATTATACAGAAAACAAGTAGAAATACATGTACTTTAGAAATATATATAGTAAAAACACAAGTGACAAGAGAATGGGTTTCCCTCTATAAGGTTTATTTAGAGAGAATTTATTGGCAGTAACCAACAGTGCCCATGCAGTCAGTAATTATGAGTTTATTACTGTATATAGTTATACATCTCATCTAGGAGAAACACTATATTCTCTTTTATAACATTGTGTAGAAGACGATGTCCAAGACACACTTCAAAGTTCTACCTAGTACCATGCCCACGTTCTTTTTTTCATTAAACAATACAGAAGAGTTAACATATTCCCTAGCTGCATTGTCTCAGAACAATGAGAAATTTGTAACATTCCACAAGGAGGTAACTTGAGTTTATTTGGAAGGGTGGGCCACTGAATCAAAAGACATGCACGTGTTTAGCAGAAAACAAAAAGCAAAGCCATTTGGAAGGGGCGGATGGACGGAAAGCATTGGGAAGAGAACCGGAAAGCGCACAGAGGCAAAACAAACAAAAGGAGCAGGTTTCTTATCCTAATGGCTTTTTCCTCTTCCTCCAACATAAAAAATATGTGACAGAATTTTTAGAAAACTCATCCAGTTTTAGAGTTTAGATGAGCCAAACTTTCTTTCTAGTAATGCCTTCTTTCTAATATATGTGTGTGTATACACTATGTATAGGAACAGAACACTTCTAACTAGGTGCCCCAATGTGGGAAAAAGCAGGGTGATAATTCATCCATCTATCCATCATCCGACCCGCTACATCCTAACTACAGGGTTAAGAAGGTCTGTATGGAGCCAATCCCAGCCAACACAGGGCGCAAGGCAGGAAACAAACCCCGGGCAGGGCGCCAGCCCACCGCAGGGTGCGTGCACACCCACACATACACACACACACACCCACACACCAAGCACACACTAGGGACAATTTAGAATTGCCAATGCACCTAACCTGCATGTCTTTGGACTGTGGGAGGAAACTGGAGTACCCAGAGGAAACCCATGCAGAAACGGGGAGAACATGCAGAGAGCATGTGGAGAGCAAACCCAGGTCTCCTTACTGTGTGGCAGCAGCACTACCCACTGCGCCATCGTGCTGCCCCGGTGATAATTCAAACTTCTAATAAATCAAATAATAATGTTAGAATGTATGTCATTAATAAAGAAACACAGAAGATGGAGTCATAAGTAGAATAAATAGAGTCAAAAAGTAAGTAAAGAGAAAATTAACAAAACCTTTTCTGACACATTGAGGCTTACTATAAAGGTTTCACTGTGACTGCTTACCTAAATACGTGCTGCTCCCACTCCCTTCATGGTCTATCTCTCATTAACATTGAGGTCATATTATCTCCTGTGCCTACTTTACTCCCTTTTGTCCCTAGAAACAAGGAGCACAGGAAAACACTCTGGTGACTAGAGTATCCATACAAAAGCTGGTGTCACAGCACTGGTTCGACTAATTTTTTTTGTACTGGAAAGAAATTATCATGAGGGAACAAGATGTACCTTGTGATTTGTGAAATATACAACCCAGGTTCCCCCGACCCAATAAATAATAGCATATTAGCCCTATAATGGATTACAGAGGTCAGGTAAGGCGAGCATAGACACCAGTAGAAGAGACTGTAGCCTGGAAATAATAGCTGGATTACCCAGGAATTTTATCCAAATATGCTCTATACCGTTGTTAACTGAATCTAGTTTTGAGGGGTTAGGCTGAGGTTAAAATTTGCCTACAGGGGGGTTATGTAGTCAGATATTTGATGTAAAAAATATATATATATGCCACTAAGCTCAGCTGATAGTTTTCTTAACTCCCATTTTCTTCCTTGAATACCTCAATTGATTAATTTCTGCTTTAGTGAGTGGTTAAACATACATTTTGTCTGTTATTTAAAAGCTCACATTATGTACAAGGTTTAGGCCGTCCTTGCCATATGATATGTTTTAAAAGAATACTCCGAAAAATTGCTAGTGATAGTCCACTTATAAATATTCATACTTTCTAAGCAACATCTGGTGCAATATTGGTAACACTTGGTAATTTGTTCAGTTTTATCCATTTAAATTTTGATTAAGTCAGAAGATTATTTTATTTTTAGGCAGCACAAATAGTTTTCCCTGTTCTTGACATTAACAATAGTGCCATTTTCTTCAGACATTTGTTTTCTGTAATGTGTTCCATTTGTGCATTTTAAGAAGCATTCTCAGAGAAAGGTAAAATGTAAAAAATGGTACTTAAGGATACCACCAGTCTAACCCTTAAATGTTTTGTAATACGATGCACTAGAAAACCTGATAAGCGACAGTTAAGAAGTGTCATCACACATTACTTAATTAATGACACTAATTCTAGTCAATATTCAAATAGTGATTTCTGCCCATATTGTATATGATACTGTATATATGAATAAAAGTTCCTGTCATTCTCATACTTTACCCTATCTGTTTTAATTTTTGGAATTAGTGCAACTGTAATTTTTAAATGAATACATAGCATTCCATTTACAATTATGTTTAAGTATAGGATAATAAATGCCTCATATACAGTATCAGTGAAGCTAAACAACTAAAGCCATGACCGGAAAATTTGCTAAAAAAAAACCTCAATAACCCTAGCATGAACCTGAAAAGAAAGCCAAACGTCGGACCTACACTAAGCTTGGAATAACCAAGCATAAAAAGTGTGAGCACCTGCTTATTTTAACTGATTCCTAATTGGTCTACAGTGCTTTAAACAAACAAACAAATAAATAAAAGACACAGCCCATAAACAAGTACTAGATATTCGGTTTTATGGAAACGTATTTAATGATTGCTTTCATTAATTTTCTTCTTCAGCCACCCTGCACAGTTGCTTTTCTCACTCCTTCCATCTGGAAAACATTCCAGGACCATTAACACTAGCACCAATAGATTAAGCACCGCTCAAAGGTTGAACAGCCAGTAATAATAACTTATGATGTATAAGTTTGTGCATGTAAGTTAAACAGTCAGACATAATAACAAATATAGTGTGTATATATATCGGGATACTGTATATAACGTATAGATAGATAGATAGATAGATAGATAGATAGATAGATAGATAGATAGATAGAAAACAGGCCTTTAATGAGCAGGATCAGCTTATTAATGTTTTTATATAATTGTAAAATATTTCTTGCTTCCACCCCTTTTCCAGATGGCAGTATCCACAAATAGATGTAAAGTCTTATATATGTAGTCTCCAGTTTCTGTTGGCAGTCGAATATAAATGTCTAGTCCCGGTAACTGATATACTGTATTTTGTTCTATTTAATTATTTATGAAATAACTTTCAGTAGCCTTCAGATTATTTCATATTACCTGAATATTGTTGCTTCTTTCTTGTTACTGGCTTATTCACTGCAATAAATAGTAAGCTGTATTTGGTATTTACTCATCTTTATGATATATTAATCTCATATTATTTCTGGTTAATCTCTGTATAATGATCAGACTATCACTTTTTTGTTTTTCTAAACAGTTCCGGGGGCTCTAAAAATACTTATCTTAAAAATTATTTGCATTCAGCCCCTGACAAAACCTTGTTTTAGCATGAGTGCACTCCTTTTGATGTTCTCTGAGACATGTGACATCATTACCAGGATGGCATAAAGGTCAGGCATTCCAAGTTTGTCACGTTTCAGGCATGGTTAACCCCTAGGCTAGGTTTAAAACATCTCATTTATATTTATTTTGTTTCTTTTCATGTTAACAATGTTGAAGTTTTAGTTTGTATATGTTAATGTGTCTTCTGTTATGTTCCCTGTGTTTTGTGGTTGGTCCCCCAAGAGATGGAGTCACCTGCAGGTGACTGCCTTCAGTCCCATAAAGACTGAGGAAAATCCACAGCCCCTTGTGATTCATTGAATGCATTTGTGGTGTGGTGAGTTCTCTAGTACTTATTCTGTGCTTTTGTGATTTACTATATTTTGACCTGTTGCTCTGTTTTTCGACTGTTGTTTGATTTGTGTATTGGGACATTTTTGCCTCTGGATTTTGTTTACCTTTTCAGGCCACTCCTTTTGCATCTTGTGCATGCTGGAGCTTTATTATGTAATAGAGCATTTTTGTGACAATAAATATTTTTATTTTACAATGATTCTACTGTACATTGACATTTTCGTTATTAGCCAGAGATTGATGGTTTTCTCCCCTCTAGTGGACATTTTGAGTATTTTTTTATTCTTTATGCTTAGGAACTCTCTAGTTCACAACAACAGCCTTAAATTCTACTGTTACTGTTTTTTCTTGAGTCTAAAGTTATGGTTATGAAGTATTTTTTTGTCTCTTTGGCCAAGATTTTCAACTGCTTTTTGGCTCAGTTTACCTATTAATTGTCAATTTTGACTTTGCGAATTTTAGTTTCTCACTCTTGGCTCTGTTTGCTTTATTTTTGTTTTCCCAGTTTTGACCTTTGCTATGTTATTTTTGACTCGTCTCCTGATTCCATTTCTGTTGTCTAGTGCAGTCAGTATACTGGCCTCCTCGTTGACCATTCCCTTACTACTTAATTGATGAGCAAATCTTTAAGGGTGACTTTTGCATTTTCGTTTTAACTGTTACATTCAAATGCAAATGGGCCTTATTGTAATAGCGGCCTTGAGGCTGTTTTCTGTGCTCTACTTTTCTTATTTTCTTAATCATCCACTACAGAAATGTACATATCTAATTGCTTCTAAATATTTTTTTTCATTAATTTACTGATTGTTCCCCAACAGTTCCAACATCTAAAAGGTATTTCTTTAATGACTTTAATTACAAAAATTTTCTATTGGTCAACAAAGGATTCTTATTTTGTTGGTATTATACTCGTAACATAAAGATAACAATTTCTTCTATGAACTACTGTCCCTGACATTGCCTGTTTTTGGGTAATCACTGGTAATGTTTGAAGAACTAAAGTTTATATTATCATAACATACAGAGCAAACCCCTTTTAAAATATTAATTAAAATCATTCCAATTTATTTGCACCACTGTATGCATTGGTTTATAGCGCACTCCCAATGCCAGAATCTATGTTTTGCAGGATTCTATGCTATCACAGATATTCTCACCAAAAGGTTTTGCTCATATCCTCCTTGCCTCATATTTATTGTCTATATGCTTGATATGCTGGGTATGGATACCTCACATCTTTGTTTTTTTTTCTATATATGTTTTCTAAATAAACTGAATCGAGTCATGTTAATCTGATATTCTTTACTTGGATTCAACCAGACTTCTGTTACTGCTCTAAACGTTTATTCATTTGCTACTACTGTATATACAATGTGAACTAGCAACATGAAGCAATATATTTATAATATTTCTTGCATTAAAACTAGTTTTCATAGTATTTCATCATACTCTCTTTACTCTGTTCATAGATAGGAGCCATGCATTTACCTTTACAATTTCCTTAACCTTATCTGGATAAGAGTTTGGCAAAGATAGAATTTCTAAAGCAACCACCTTGTCAGTTCCACACATGAACTTTTCATATAGTTCTTTAAATTTCACTTGTAGAACAGACACTTTCATCTGCTCAGGTCATTTGTTCAAATATAGACAATAACAACTGTGTCCACCCCAGTTCTGTTTTGAAGATTATCACACATGCCAAGAAGTCTCAAGTCTCTATTCCAGGTAAAGAACACAACATACAAGAATACCTGTCTAAACATCAAACGTACAGTATACAGTATGTCACTAACCCTAACAACTGAGTCCCCTATCATAATGACTTCCATTTTTTCTGAGGATCATTTTAAAAATGGCCTGCCTGGCTACTTCAATCTAGCCAAAAGAGCATATGCCTGTAGCACTGAATACTCAGGCTTTGCTATTCTTCACCTTAATTTCTTCTGGTGACTTATTGTCACATCTGGGACAAGATAAGAGGACACAAAATATTTCATCGTTGATGAAAGGTCTCACAGTTGGTGAACACATGAATTATTTTCCCTTTCTTACGTGAACTGCAAAGATTCCAGCTTCTAAATATCTGGGCCATGTTATAGTGGTATGCATTAATAAAGCATTCCTATCATAATCCTAAACATCTGTTCACTGTCCCTGCAGGAATATTGCTAGAAAAGATAACAAAATATAATGAAAGTATGTGTAGGGGGTTAGATATAGGATGTACTGTAACTCCAGTTGAGACTTTGATTTTCATTCTTAAAATTTTAAGAGTTGAGCAATGACTTCAATGACTTCTCATTCAATATATCTATTATTTATCTGGAAAAGATACAGAAACTCTGTACAGCAGCTTCCTGCCGCAAGGCAGTATTCATGGCCTTTGAATTCATTACCCCATTTCAGAGGTCAGTGTCATTCAACAGTGACCATTATAATACAAAATGTGGAACAAATGTCAACAAATGTTATAATATGCAGATACCTGTTTTGTAAATACTAATTTGCCTTGAGCTTATACACTTAACAGTTTTGCTTGCTGTTAAATATTAATCATATTTTTCATGTTTATTTCATGTGGCAGGCACTCTCCTGACAACTGCAGCATAGGAAAAGGAGGGAAGATTGTTGGTGGCTCAGACAGTGTTTCCATGAACTATGGCAGCTACATGGAAGAGAAACACATGCCTCCTCCTAATATGACAACCAATGAGCGAAGAGTCATTGTGCCCGCAGGTATAGCAGAGCATTGTTAATAAACTATTTATATGCTTACTTACAATACCTTTAGGAAGCTACATTATATTTGCTTTTGCTATATTGAAACTGTGCTATACTGTTCTAATAATAATCAAGCCATTGTTTAAAGAAGGGTTATGGTTATATCATATATTTTCAAATCAGGAATCAGGAACTCCTCAAATGTTACAATGAAAAATGGGAGAATACACATTACATTCACACAGAAATACGTTATCAACCAAGTCAATACGATGTCTTTGAACTTTGTAAAACAAAAATGACTACTAGAGTGGAGTTCACATGTATGTAGAGAGAATAAAAAGTGTAGGCCAGAATCGCCTACAATGTCCATATGCATATTTATATATATTCTATATATCTGAAGTGTATTAAAAAATGTAAAATGCAGTATTTAAATATAATAAGGTTTATAAACAAGAGAAAAGCACTCAGCTCATTTGATTAACTAATAATTTGCTTGTCTCATTCTTAATAAAATCGTTGCTGGAAGCAAAATCTTTTTTATGATAATGAACTAGTGTATGTAGTCAGAATTTTGCAAGCTTGATTATTCGTCAAAAGTATTTATGATATTTGTTTTTGTTGACCCACTGAATATGAGGTCGCTAGCCAGAATTGGACGGCATAGAGCAGGGATAGGCCCAGTTAGGTCTTTGGCGATAGACAAGCATGTGATACTATAGTGTGATGATGAATATCAATCATCATGTTGGTGAAGATAAAAAGGTGCTATGATTGCTAAGCACTAAATATGTAGTAGATGCCACAGGAAGGGATATACTGTAGACAGGGACCTCTGGGAGTAGGAAATGAGATGTGACCTTTAAAAATAGCACGCAGTACCTCTAGAGGATCCTCGGAGAAAGGCATCTCAGCAATTGCCAGGTCAAGGAAAACATTGAGGCTATGGAGGGCTTGGAAATGGCAAAGGACATCTTCTCAGCTGAAGGTAGCACATAAATCCAGAGAAGGAGATGGACATTGAGGATGGGCACTTGAAATGTTGCATTACAGATCTATAAGCGGGTCTTTTTAGACTGCTTAAGGCTTAGGGTGTCTGGATGTCACTATTGAGATCTCTAGGTTTGTGAATTTGTAGTAGCAGTACAGCAAACCCATAACCCATGAAGAGATTTTAACAACTGACAAGAAACCTCTCAGAGAGAAAAGTTCATTGAGTCTAAAATCCATGTAGGCCTTATTGGCTGGAGGAAAATAGGCCATAGAATGCTTTGTTCTGCTTTGCAGGTGATAAGCAGGTAACCCACCCCACCTAGAAGACAAGAAAGAGTGCAAGAGCTGTGTAGACAGAGCAGGAGTACCAGCTCTTTTGTTGTTTTCTTTCTGCTAACTTTTGTACTTTGCATTCTCCCTACATTCATCGCTCCCTGGTATTGAATTATTTAATAAGTGTGCTGTTTTGTATATTTTGCATTACTTAGCATCTTCCTGGATACACAACAGAATCACTATGAGGAATGTCCTCTTTGAGAATTACTTTTAAAATTTATCAAATGCAATAAGCAAACACCAGGAAACATACTTACTGTAAATGAACTGTGTAGATTTGTTTTGTGCCTGTTTTATTTACTTAATTGTATTGTTTAAGCATTAAAAATAATGGAAACAATTACAATAAGCTGATATAGAAATAATCAAGGTAAGAAAAGCATATCCTTAAGGTGTTTTTTAATAGTATGGGGTTAAATTGCAGGCCTAGAGATATTCTTATTATGGCTTTATCGTTTCTTTGCACACTAAAGCAGACGGTCCAGATCTGGAGGGCTCTAAAATACATTTAAGACATGTGTTTGCCTAACACCTTCCAGTATAAACTTTAGCAGCTGCTGCCTGACAGTGGCTTGTCACAACAATAACATCCTATTTAAAATCTTTTTTTTTTAACTATTCCAATAGTAAATTACACTACTAGACACACAATTTCCTCAATTGCCTTAATATCAACTACATTATGTTAAGAAATCAAGATGTTTCAACTTTGCAAGATATCATAAAACAGGAAGGCCATAGAAATCTGTGTGCTTTTGGTCCACTGTAAATTGCTTGCAAATATATTTTGTAATATATACCACCATATAATGCAACTTCCTTTTAAACTGAAGATGAAATCAGCACATTGCGTGCATACTAAAGCCGTTATCATAAGACAAATTGCAAGAGCTTGTAAGTATAATATACTGCTTTTACCCATCCATCCATCTATTTTCCAACCCGCTGAATCCAAACACAGGGTCACTGGGGTCTGCTGGAGCCAATCCCGGGCAGGGTGATACCCACCGCAGCTGCTTTTACCAAATATAACAAATAATTTCTTTCAGAATTAAAAAGTTCAGAATTAGATGTCACAATTACTGCTTATTTACCATTAAACAATGTTTATACCTGATTTACATTAAAAAATAATAAACACATAGTTTCTGTTATGATTCCTACCGACTAAAAGAAACTCAAAAAATGAAAGTCAGACCTGTACTTCTGTCCAGGTCTGAGCACAAAGTGCATTGCTCACCACCTTCAAGCAGCGAAGCCCCAAGCCCAAGCTGCAGGCCTGCACAGACCCAGTTGAGGAAAAGGCTTTAAAATCAAAATATCCAAAAAGGAAAAGAGGGAAACACTGCCAAAAAAAAAAAAAACTATACCCCATGATAACAAAACAAACTTAATGCTTCATTTTGTTTAGAAATTCAAAAATACTACATAGTAGAACACACACTGGAGCTTAGAAAAAGAAAACAAAAAGGTTGGTGGCAAAATCCAGTTCCTTTAAACAAAAGCCAAAAGTAGATAAATCAGGAAATATGATAACAAAGTACAAAATTGAAAGCCTACTGTAAGAACAGAAGACAAATGCAAAGCCGAATCCACCATTACATGTGTTGTTGGCTCTTAAATGTTACTGATGTGGTTCCCCAGCTGCAGCATCAAGTTGGTTCAACGAAAAAGGACACAAGGTACATTATTTAAAGAACTATTAAACATGCTAAAATCATAGCACAATAATACTAAATAAATGAACAATACAATATTTAAAACATAATTCATGGCTAAATCTGTAATAAAGAAGTGATAAAAAGAAAAGACATCCAAGCCAGTCACAAATGCCTGGCCAAACCCTAACAATTTCTGCTTATGTCACATACAGAAAGATGTGCACATAGTAAATATGAACTACAGTATGGTTCAATCAAAAATAAGCTGTTTTGTCTAATGGACATGTACTCTTCAATAATAAAACTGAACATTGTAATTTGAGATTCTTTAGCTGTGTATACAGGGAACTGCAATGAGTATAAAACATGAAATGTAGCATGCATATAGGGGTAGTATGATAATCAGTGCTGGAATGGTTAACAGCACCAGCCAGTATTCATGAACAGGTGATTCTCATAGTTAAAAACATTTATATAAAATACTAGAAGTAATAATATGTTATACAGTCATGACATAATTGGATTAGACCTTTTACTGTCTGGCAGTGAGACAGTTTTGGGATAAGCATTACTGTGATATTAGTGCCTGTGCAGTGGTTGATGTTTTCCCACTTACATCCAGAATCTTGGGTCTGAATTGCGCACCAGTTGCAGTTTGCATATTTTTCCAGTGTCTGTGTGGGTTTTCCTCCAACGTCTCTAAAAATGTGCAGGTTAGGTTAATTGGTACTGTGGCGAGTGGCTGGGTTTGGTACCCAGCCGGGACGCCCAGGAAGACCGGAGGAGGGCTTACGCCTCCTCCAGACCATGAGGAGGAGACCGTCCTGGTGACTTTGGGGACCACGGGAACAGAGCTTAGAAGCTCAACCCTATAAGGGCCCGTGGTCACCGCTAGGGGGTGCCCCAATGCCTATGGAGACCTGGCCCTCAGCACTTCCGCCACTCCCAGAAGTGCTGGGGGGAAGAAGACCAGGGACACCCGGAGTTCTTCCTGGTGTGCAGCTGGTACTTCCACCACACTGGGGAGTGCGCACCTGGAGCACATCTGGGTGTGTATAAAAAGGGCCGCCACCCTCCATTTGTTGGTTGGGGTCAGGTGGAAGAGGACAGAGCTCGGAGGAGAGGAGTGGAGGTGGACCAGAAGAGAGAAGAGGCATTGTGAGGCCTGGACTTGGGGTTGATTGGTGCTGCGGCACTGGGTTGTGTGTGTCACTGTCTTGTAAATACTGTAAATAAACGTGTTGTGGTGCATATAACGATGTCTACCTGTCTGTGTCCGGGCTGTTCCCCACAGTACCTATAAATTGACTCAAGTATGGGTGTAGGTATGCTTTTGCAGTGTAGACTGGCATGTAATCTAGGCTTGTTTCATACATTGATCCTAAATTTTCTGGAATAGGCTTTGTACCCTGCCAAACCTGGGTTAGATTAAGTAGGTTTGAGAATATGTGTATCTATTACAAAGGTAACAATAACACATGGGCTGAGTGAACATGATAGTTTCTCTTGACAACTTGTGCAACATTTCTCCAATACTAGCATCATATCTAGCATGTGTCTTTCTCCCATCCAACTTGGGCTTTATCCACATTATTAGTCCAACAACAATGATGCCATCTACACTTTACAATTCCAAGTCTAATAGGAAAAACAATTGTTATTAAACACGGCCAGTGAGCAAAAGTGTATACACTGGCTATATACTTTATAAAAACATAAGGGAAAAGTATAAGATGAGTGAGAAGATTTAAGTGTGCAAAATAATTTCTAGCACCAAACACTGTGAGCCCTCATTGTGGCATACCTAATGCTTCAAGGGTGCCCTCTACTGCTTCAGTATGAATATGGATATTTGTATGTCTGTTCTATATTTTAAACTGAAAGACAAGACGGCAATATTTTATATATAAGACTCATTACTCTAATTATATATATATATATATATATGTGTGTACTGTGTGTGTGTGAAATGTTTATTGTAGCAATCACAAATTAAAATATATAAAAATATGCATGTGATCAAGTTAATTTTGTGTTAGTCACAGGAAAAATAAGGAAATGTCAAGAAGCAAATAAATATGTATTACATTTTTTTTTCTCTACTTGTTACTATCATGATAGTATTAAAATATTTCTAAGCATATATTATTAGTTGTGAAGGACATTACACTCAGGCCTTGGTGGGAATGCAGGGTATATAGTCTTCTTGTTTCCAAGACTTCAGTAGGATATCATGTTTCTTTTCAGCTGTGATACTGAAGATTTCCTTATAGTCAACATGTGTTCAGCTTTTATACCCATTAATCATGTAATTATTTAACAATTCCTAAATCTAGAAAATGTAAAATTTTTTAAAAAGTAGAACCATTTCATTCATGATTTAGTTGGCTTAAATAACTGCTAATGCTCCTGTTAAAAAGGATCACCTATGGTTACACTTATGTCATAAATAGAGAAGAAGCTCCAGTATTATACTAACTGTACAAGACATACATTTCCCAGATTGTTGATTTGTTTTAAACTAAAATCAAAGAATTTACACATGATGTAATTTACAGTATTTTACATTGTGTCCCTTATTATTCCATAAATATAAGCAACAATTTCTAAACTTTTTTTCTCTTGGCAAGGGTAATCTTTTTGAGTGATAAAAGAGTAAAGATGTTGAAAATATCCAATCCACACAATCTGACATACAGCTAAAAGCAATGTTAAATATTTAGATACACTTGAAGTGACGCTTCATAATGGGTTTGCCATGGAAAATGTGATCACTGAACATGATCGAAGTTTACAACAACACCCTTAACAATTTGTTTCCAGACTCAGAGCATTTAACTTATAATGCTTATAATGCTCACACAGACACTTTCCTTGGAAAGTTGTGCAGTATACAAGCAAATATGTGTCCTAAGGCTGACAAGCTTTTCTCCAAAATAAAGAACATTATCAGCAATAATCCCAGTAGAAGATTGAAATCAATGTATAGAGGCTTTCTCAAATAGAGACTTTGTAAAATATAGTCTACTGATATTTTTATTTTCTTTTTTGCTTCTTTGTGTACACATTCATTTAAGTTAGAGTCTATTATGTGATTAGTGTTAATAAATATAAATATAACAATATTCCCTTCCAACTAACTGATTAAGTTAATGCCAACAGTAATTGAATAAGTGAGATGTCTGCTTCAAAAACACATAAATACAGATTTTATCAACCATTCTTTTACTTCATTGTTAAATGCGAGCAAGAAAATAAGTCAAGAAGAAACAAACTTAAGTCATAAATAAGTTTTGTTATCAGAAAAAAAATTAATATACTGTAAAATGTCAAGAAAAAGTACAAAGGAGTGCAAAGACAGTAATCTGATCTTGAGTCTGTACAATTCCCATTATTGCATAGTGGCTAAAGGACTAAATAATAATAATCACTACCTTGTCATGCATGCACTGACTGAAAATAAATAAGTAAATAAATAAATAAACTTCCAAAACTCCAAAGCTAGAAATGGGTGCACTAGAGCTTTGCTCAGGATGAGAAATCCATTCTCTCCCATTGAACCTTCACCCAAAACTTCTAATAGCCACTAATGTTGGTACCCAGCTAACAAATGACCCACTCCCATCCCTAAACACAGTATATTTTCATTAGTTGTTGTTCCTGCACTTATTTCATTTAGTTGCGTAAATGTCTGTTACATTTTGATTACTTGTTCCAATTCTGGGTAATAGGGGACTACAATGTATCCTAGAAGCACTGGGTACAAAAATACACAAACCAAGTTTAGAGCTGCCTGTAAACAGCTTTGGGCTATGAAAGAAAAGCAGAGATCTTACAAGGTGAGATGAACCTTGTGAATATGAGAACTTACAGTGGATTCAGAAAGTATTCAGACCCATTCATTTTCTGCAAACTTTATTGTGCTGTCATTTTAAATAGACTTTAAACTTACCAAGGTTGTGCATCAGTCTAAACTTAATAACCTATATTGACAAAGGGAAAACATGTCTTCAGAAAGGTTTGCAATTTATTAAGTATCAATATCTAAAATCTCTCATTCACATTAATATTCAGATTCTTTGCTGTGGCAGTCCAGATTGTGGTCAGGTGCTTCCTGTTTGCTTTAATTGTTCTTAAGCTGTGTCTAAAACTTGACTGGAGTCCACCTGTGCCCTATTGAACTGATTGGGCATCATTTAGAACTGTGTATACAAGGTCCCACAATTCACACTGCATGTCAGGATTAACACCAAGTCATGATGTCCAAGAAACTCTCTTTAGACATGTGTGATAAAATTGTGGTGAGGCATAGATCAGGATGAGGGTATAAAACTATTTCTAAAGTTTTGAGTGATCCCAGTAGCCTAGTGGTGTCAATGATTATGAAGTTGCTAGAATTTTGGAATCACCGGGTCACTTCCTAGAGTTTGTAGTCTAGCCAAATTGATTAACTGAACAAGAAGGACCTTGGTTTAGTAGGTGACCAAAAACCAATGGTCACTCTAACATCTTCAGAAATCCATCAGGTGCTCTCATCTCATCAGTGAAAGGATGACCATCTCAGCAGCATTTATGATAGAGTGGTGACTTCTGCTTGGAGTTTGCTAAACAGCCATTAAAGGACCTTGAGAGCACCTTAAGAGGCCCCAAGTTTTTTGAGATGTGTTGCTGCCATCAAATTCAAAATGTCCTTATTTTTTTCTTAAAGTGGTACGTTTTTCAATTTAAACATTTGATGTTTTATATGTTCTATTTTGAATAAAATATGGGTTTATGAGATTTGCAAACAATGATACAATAGAAAACAAACACCGATTTTTGTCTCCTCTTTGCGGGATCAGCTGCTAGCCTGCTGCTGGTTGCCGCACCACATGATCTGCATCTCATGCAGGGCTTCAAACATTTAAATGACTGCACCGCGGCTGTCTTAGTATCTTATTGTCTTGTCCCTCTTCCCCCAGAAAGTTTCTGCTCTGGTTGCTGGTCCCGAGCCGCTGCGACCCCTTTGAGGAGGAGGATTGTGTGCTCTTTTGAACAAGAGGCGGAACTGTGGCATCCAGTTTGACAGTGTGCCCGGTTTGCTCCTGGAAGAGACCTGTGTTTGTTCTCCCTGTATTCCAATAAAGCTTCTGTCTCTTGAAAACCCTCAATGAACCTGTGCAACTTTGTGACCCAAGCGTGACAAGATATATATAAACTTTTCTGGACACTTACAGTGCTTTACATAGACAATAGTGAGCCATCACCAATGAGCAGCAGCTGGATGAAATGCCATTATGCTCACCACACAGTAACTATTAGGTGGTGAAGGGGTGCAAGAGATAGCCGACAGAGATGGGAATGATTAGGCAGCAAGAATGGACAAGGCCATGGTGGGGAATTTATCCTACTCTTTTCAAAAGATACTCAGGGATATTTTATGACCACAGAGAGTCAGGAACTCACTTTTATATCTCATCCAAAGGACAGAACCATTTTTACTGTAGAGTTTCCCAGTCTCTGCACTGGGGCTTTGGGATGCACACACAGACCACAGGATAAGCACTCCCTGCTGGCCTCAGCAACTCCCTTACCTACCTACTACAGTCCTTATGGTGAATCATGGTAGTGGCATCATCATGCTATGGAGGTGCTTCTCCATGGCAGGAACAAGGAGCTGATCAGAACTGAGGAAATGATGATTGCAGACAAATACAGAGAGGTTCTTGAAAGAATCCTGCTCCAGAGTGAATCTATACACAGACTGGAACAATGGTTCACATTTCAGTATGACAACACCAAGACAATGCTGGAGTGGCTTTGGGTCTTAAGTGGCCTAGGCAAAGCCCCAAATAGAATACCTGTGGAGAGACCTGAAGATGATAGTTTATTGACACTTTACATCCAGTCCAACAGAGCTTGAGAGGATCTGCCAGGAAGAATAGGATAAAGTGCTCAAATCCAGGTGCACAAAGCTTACACTTAGCCAAGAAGACACAAATCTGTAATTCTAAAAAGGGGTTTCTACAAAGTACTGAATTAAGGGTGTAAATACTTATATAAACGGGAGATTTAAGTTATTGATTTTTAATACATTTTTCAAACCTTTCTAACTGTGGGTTGTTGAGTGTTAATTGATGGGCAACACTGGCAAATTTATCCATTTAAAAGTTAAATCTACAACACAATGAAGTGTGCAGAGTTAAGGAGTCTGAATACTTCCTGAATTCACTGATTACACTTCGTGCAACCAGGCCTAGACCATGGTGCTGCAAATGATTTTGAATGTTGCATTTCAAGTTACAAATAGGCTACCAATTTCCTCAGGTACATCATGTGAAAACAGAAAACAAAAGCCACAGGATGTGCACATTTGCTTGGTCTAGCATGGTGAACGACCACGAAGTGTGTATAAATACCTTTATGTCAGGAGATAGAATTCTGTCAAGTCCAAGATTGCTTCCTTCATTTTGCCCAATGATATACGTAGGTGCTAGCTCTTTATGACTGTAGTTAAAAATGTTTTGGAAATGGATGGATGGACAAAAAGTAAATTGCAGCCACAGCTTGATATTAAATGTTTCCACAGTGCAAGAAGGTTCCAGGTACAGGGTCTGTCACATTAGAGCCCTAAGGCATTTCATAGACAATACTTTTTCAAATACCTTCAAAAACGATCCATTGTTTCTGTGACAAGAAGTTTAGTTTCATAGTGAAGACATTACACAGTACTAAAATGACTTTCTCATTTGCTTATTTTGGATTTGGACAGATCCTACTCTTTGGACGACTGACCATGTTCAACAGTGGCTGGAATGGGCAGTAAAGGAATACGTCCTCTTGGATGTAGACATCTCCCTGTTTCAGAACATTGATGGGAAAGAACTCTGCAAAATGAGCAAAGAGGACTTCCAGAGACTAACGCCCGGTTACAATGCAGACATCCTCTTGTCACACCTTCACTACCTCAGAGAAAGTATGTATTATTCATGGACAATCCTCAGCTTCTAGCACTGCGCCTCAGGTTGTTGTTTCTGTGACTGTAAATTGTCCTAATTACATTGTACCTCTAATGCCATGTTGAATTTAAAGTCTTATGTGCCACCTAATTGTAGAAATGTTTAAATCTTTGCTAAATATTTATTTCTCTATTTGCTTGTTTGAACAGCACTTGAATGTCTAAGGTATGTCATTTTTAGCTTAATCCACTGCATTATTTTATGGTATTGCATCAATATAGTTTGTTGTGATAAAAAAACTTTTTCATCCAGTGAGGCATGCAAATGCAGTTAGATGGTAAAGAAAAGCTAGAAAAGTAAAAAAAAAACAGCTTCCCCCAAGAAAGATTTGCCTAATTAAATGTGCTTTGCTTCAGTGGGCTAAAAGCAGCTTTAAACAGTAGTGTTCTGTGCTGCTGTCTTGGTATGCTTATTACTAACATTCTGAGGGCCTCTGTAGTGCAGAGGCATACTGTACTGGTTATGGACCGTGAAGCAGTCTAAATAGTAAGGGAACATGAAAAGCAGACTAATGAACAGGGCAGGGCCTTGTTTCCACATTTAGACATTTTGTTAATGCATCATTAAAAGTAAAAAAAATCAATAGGTTACTTATTATGTCCTAGTGTCATAGAACGGACTGGCCATAAATATGTTGTTATATCATGATAAGATTTAGCTTCTAACACTGAGTGTTCATAACGATAAAATTACTTTTGATATGCTTATGCTTGTTGTAGTCACTAACCACATTTGTAGTTTGTAATATTTTGTAATACTTGTGCAAGGGCTGACTAGTGTGCACATCGCAAACAAACTGGTTTGAAATGAGTTGACAGAATTCAGGTTACATTTTTTAAATATATCTGTATATTAAAATGGATCCCAGAAAAGGCAAGATTCAAGTACAATTACTATAATGAATTTTCCTTGCTTCACATAATATAATATTTGGGATTATAAGAGAGGAGGTAGCAATCTGTGAATGGAGTGCAAAATGGGCAGTTATTGGGTATATGGCTAGAAAAAAAAAGTAGGTTAAAAATTGTACATTTTCTTGTGCTAGTGAAGAAGCAGCAACAGTGTATTGCAGATTTTATGATCCTTGATTGAAGTACTTGTCCTGCTGTGGAAGATATGAGAAAAACAAGCTTCCCAATGGGAAATTCGTGGGTGAACTCGAAGATAACTTTGTTTCCTCAGGGAACTGTAACCTATATGAGCAACACTAGGTACAAAACATGTAAGTTTCAATGGATAAATTTACCACTTTTTTTCCAATCAATCTAAACTCAATAACCTATAATGAGAACGTGAAAGCATGTTTTTAGTTTTAGACTGTTTGCTGTGGGACTCCAAATTGTGGTCAGGTGCTTCCCGTTTGCTTTAATCGTCCTTGAGATGTACCTAAAACTTGATTAGAGTCCACCTGAGGCAAACTAAATTGATTGGATATTGTTTAGAAAGGCACACACCTGTATATAAGGTTCCACAATTCACACTGCATGTCAGGACAAAAACAAGTTATGAAGTCCAAGGAACTCCCACTAGACTGCTGCAATCAAATTGCGGTGAAGCATGGATCAGGCCTGGGGTGTAAAAGCATTTCTAAAGCTTTCAATGGTCAAAGGAGAACAGTGGCCTCTATAATTTTGAAATGGGAGAATTTTGGAACCATCGGTTCCTAGGGTTTGTAGTCCAGCCAACCTGAGTAACAGGACAATAAGGGCCTTATTCATGCCATTGACCAAGAAACCAATGGTTACTCTCTAAAAGCTTCAGAAATTCAACAGGTTACCGATCTCATTAGAGGAAGAATGACAGTGAAAGTCAGTGATCAGCGAAAGGATGACCCTCTCAGAAGCATTTATGATAGAGTGGCTAATTTCCACTTGGAGTTTCCTAAACAGCAATTAAACGACTGTGAGCACCCTAGAGTTAGTAGTACTCTAAAACTGAGTAACTGGGCAAGAAGGGTCTTGGTAAGGGAGGTGACCAAAAAATGAATGGCCACTCTAACAGACCTTCAGAAGTCCTCCGCTGAGATGAGAGAACCTGTCGGAAGATGATCATCTCAGCAGCACTCTGTCAATCTGGTGTGTATGGTAGAGTGGCTGACTCCCATTTGGAATTTGCCAAACAGCAAGTAGCCTCCTTAGTATTAGACCCAAGCATCACTTGGGCTGCAAAATCTGTGCTAAAAGCAACTGTATAGACGTGTTTCATTTAAATGTTAGACTCACGGATTACTCATGCTGTAAAGTGCCAACAGCGTTAGTGCCGAGTCTTGCACAGGCAACAGTGCAGACACATCTTCGCCTTGCTCATAATGGTGTCTTGTAAGAAATGTTTTTCAGCCGTCTAGTTGTTGCATGCTTCTTGATAGTGATACAAGCAGAAATTGAAATGGACAGTGAAATCGAAAGTGATTCTGATGAATCTAAAAGTAATGTTCGTGTCAATCACGCTTGTCCAGTGTGCTGTTCAAAAGCTGATCAGTCTGGAAAGAAAATCCTCAAGGAATCATGCTACTGTCATCTCAACGGTGACTTTGAATTGGGTATTTCACTGTGCTTCAAGATATACCACACAAATAACACATTTTGACAGTATATACAGTATTAGCATTACTTTTATTATTATTTATTATTTTTATTTGTATCATTACTATACTTTCTACCCTTCTGACTTTGTGCTTTTAGTGTTTTGCATGTTTTACAGTAGAAAGATCAGATTTAATAAATATGTAAGTTTTCAAGCCAAAAAATGTAACACTTTTTACATGTTTTTTTGAGAAGAGATGTAACACTAAGTTAATGGACTCTGAGAGCATGAGGAAAAAATCATTGCTGATTTTATGATCCTTTACTGAAGGACTTGTCCTGCTATGGAGGATATGGAGAAAATCATGCCCCCAATGGGAAATTTGTTGGGGAATTTGAATAGAACTTTGTTTCCACTAAATTCACCGCCTTCTCAACTTATTTTATTATACAAAATGAAACAAGTCAACAGGTAACTGCATTTTTGATAACATTGAAGTTGAAGAAAAGCAATACTTTGTGTTTCCCTTATTTTATTTTTAACCAAAAAAACCTCTACCCTTTGTACAAACCAATCAATAAATCAATTTTGCACTCACATTTGTCAGAAAAACTTAATTGGAAATGTATATCAACCAAACAAATTGGAATGTGTGACAACAGAAAAGGTAACCTGAAGGACACCAAAAATTGCTCCTAACCAGAACCTAAGTGAAACTGGTCTGACAGGAACGGCATTGAAAACTGCACTTACGTGAGAAAGGAGCATTCAAATTGTTGGAGCCTAGGGAGTGTGGAATTTTTTAAATTATGTAGAAGTGAATTGCAAAAATGCACAAAACACTTTAACTCCTTTGAAAAAAATAAAAAGCATGCAGCCTGTAGTGAAGTCCAGACATAGATAAATAATTACAAGATGTGTGGAATTACTACAGATGTGTAATTGCAGGCTGCATACACTTATTACCACTCTTCCGATGCAAATGTACATTGCTTTGATTTTATCGCAACATTTTTTCTTTTACTGCAACATTATTTTCTTTTGTTTAAATGTTTAAAGACTTTTTCTAAATCCGTCAAATACTGACAGTCCACGTTACAATTTATTTTTGGCTCAAATTTACATTTACTCATTTATCCAAAGTGACAAAGAGTTCAATATAATTGAGTAAACATCTGTCTGGTGACTATTTTGACACAAGTGTTATAGGACAAGTTTACAGAATTGACCATTACAAGTAAAGAGCTCTAAACCAACAGCAATTTGAGACTAGTTATTCGTTCTTTAGTTACAAGAATCTTTCAAAACCATGCATAGCAAGAAAGTCTTCAAATGTTTCTTAAACACGGTTCAGATGGAGATGGGCAGCTTCTTCCGTAAGCTAAAGGAACTACCCATTGTAACAATGTGCATGGCTACTTATTGAAATGTTGTTCTGGAAAGCTCACTACAGAATCGATCCACATATCAGCTATTATCAAATGGACCAAAAAGGCTAAGTTCACCCACACTGCAAGCAGTGACCTGTAGACAAACCAGATTAAGAGCTGGGGTAGTGTGGGATTGGCTGGATAGATATAACAAGTTAGAAAATGTACACATGGCATAACGTTCACGTGCATTTGAGAGCTGTACCACAAATGACTGAATTCAGTAGGTGGGTTCCATTTCAGGGTGGCGGGGGCCAAAGGTTGTCTCATCAGGATTGTGCAAAAGGCTAAATAGCAAAAGTGCTAACACTATTAACCTCTTTTTAAGCCTTGCGAAATGGCAACTAATGCAGTCACCGAGAGGGCTCCCAACCCTATAAGTTATAGTGAAACTGCCCCACCTGCACTGCCTGTAGATAGGCCATGGGCAAGGAATACTCCCAGTACTTAAAAAGTCAGGTTTAAAATTTTTTTCATTAGTGGGTTTTGCTGACTATCAACCATACATTCAGTTCTGCTATTTTTTTTGCTTGTTTTATTACAGTCCATCATAAATCTATTTTTTATTTTTTAAGCTATTCTATATGTAGCACCATACAAGGAATACAGTACAATACAATATAGAGAAAGGTGGGGAGCACGCCGCACCCACCACATGACAAACCACCCGGATTGAGATCCAAGTGCAGCTGTGCAACAGGTGACACCTCAATAAAATATAATGGGACCAGTAACAGCGATAACGTGCAGTGAATACACTTGACTTGAGCATTCATAGTTTTCATCCTCTTTCTCTGTATGTTTAGCATTCGTTTGCTCAGAGGTTGATGCACTTGCTGCTTCCTGAGCAGCTCTTCTTTTCTCCATCCTAGTAGCCCGCTTCTTCTCTTCTTTCCTTGGTATCTTTTCACGTTAAAACTGATTAAATCAGTGTTTGTGTTGTAGTTACTTAGTAAGTTTTCTTTAATCTTTCACTTAAACTGGCACTTAAGTCTTCAATCTGTCTCAAGAATGATTTAAGATATGAAGAGGTAGAGGAAGTGATGGTGAATGTGGTAGGGAATGAGAACGGCGCCCATGCACGTGCACCGCACGGCCGCCCTGCTGGCCGCTGCAGAGAGTTGATTCTACAATAAAATAAAAGAATAAGAGGAATAACCTTGGAGGTCAGTCATCACCCCGAAAGTGGATAGTAGACATATGTGGTAGTATATGTGTACGAACTTTCAAGTCAATAGTTCAAACAGTTTGTGAGCAACAAATGATTTAAAATCCAGGACAGACAAACAGACAACCATGGTAGCGCATTATATAAGAAGATAAAATTCAATATTATTCAAAAATATACATGATTAAAAAAAAATTACAGGCCACATCAGTACAATTAATAAAGAAGAGAAAAGCTTTGAGCCTTGCACATTTCAGACTGGCTTTTCTTTTCATAACCTGGTCATTGAAGTTTCTTGTCATTACTTTGACCTGTATGTTTACATCTTGTCAGAACAATTTAAATATGACATCCATACTGTGGGGTATAAAGGTAATGCAGTACAAAGCAATATTTTACTTTAATCTACTTACATTTCCTGCGGTAGGCTGAAGCCCTGCCCGGGGTTTGTTCCTGCCTTGCACCCTGTGCTGGCTGGGATTGACTCCAGCAGACTCCCGTGACCCAGTATAGGATATAGCGGGTTGGAAAATGACTAACTCACTGTCTTACATTTCCCCCGTGATGAATAAGTGCAACTTGTTAATTCTCAACTCGAGTAGAATTTTGTTACGTAGGTTTTACACATCATTCTAAACAAATAATATCCAAAAACCGTACTGAATGGTAGGCATTCCATGTCACATTTTGTACACTCAGATGTACAGATTTTTGCTGCACATGTGCACCATTTTCATACAGACGTGAAGCCCATTGAATTTAACAGTCCTGTCAAATCTGTACTGGAGATGTGTGTTATAACTTCACGTAAATTTTTTTTTTACTTGGGATTGTGTTAAGGTTGGCTTCATCTTTATTAAGAAATGCTTTCAAGTTTTTGAGTGGTTAAGTCAGTTTTTTTAAGATTTAATGTTTATTAAGAATACTTTTTGTGATGTAAAGGCCTCTATTTGCTGATTCATATGTTTGAAATGGCACAGTGCTAATGTAAGCCCCGTAGTTTATGTGTTTAAGTGCTTGATTCAAGTTCACTGTTTCTGGTAATTTTAAAATACTGTGCGTCATCTTTGTACTTTCTGATACATATTTAAATTGGCCCGCCACCATTCTCAGGATTAAGTGGATTTACAAAATGTATGAATTGGTATGTTAACTTACATACGCTTAGAAAGTAACATAAAAGTAAAGTAATTAGTAATGTATTACTGTTTTTCAGTTAAGTAATACTGTAAGTACCTTATTCCTGGCGCTTGCCCGGGGTTTGTTTCCTGCCTTGTGCCCTGTGTTAACTGGGATTAGCTCCAGCAGACCCCCGTGACCCTGTAGTTAGGATATAGCAGTTGGATAATGGATGGATGGATATAGTCTTTGAGTAGCTGGTGAGATGAGCACCGACAGACCTTCATTAGCAAAATGAGGGTCAGTTCAAGAGAATCATAGCAACTACTTTAGAGTTGCTTACATGGAAAACGCAGAAGGTTGACATCAGAGAATCCCAGAAGTCTGGTAGATCAATATGAGGCAAGCAGTGATAATAGATAATCTGTGGTATTGAAATTAACAGATTTGTTAGTAGGAGAGATTGTATAATATGCCACTTGAGAAATTGTGTGTTGCGACATGCTTGGACTGTGTCAGTACTGTAGTATTACTAAGCTGAGTAGAAATACCACTGAAAAGAGATTTGTAGTAAACCAGTCAAGAAATTCTAAAGGTGTGACAAAGTATTTCTATCTTAGATGAGAATAGGAAGCATCATACTCTAGCAAACATTCTTTAGTTGGTGGATTTGTCATCCAGACTGTAATTCTGGTCGAATTTTCAAAGCTAAGCGTTCTATGAAGCATAATTCCAATGCAGTGAATAATAGAAAATAACTAAATAAGAGGCAGAATGGCAGAGTTTAGCTAGAGATTCAATATGATGGATTTCAATTTTATTTCTATTTAGGTATAGTAAGATTTGTTTTTGCTCCTTAATAATAACAAGAACTTTATTAAAAACATAATCATAAAGTCTTGCTCATTTTAGAAACCTGACCAAAATGATTTAATTCCTTTACCTATTCAGCCCACCATGGGTCTCATTGGTATGGACAGAAACATTACTGACATTATAGTTCTACACATTTAAAAACCAAGCACACTTCAATAAGTAGTTCCCTTTTGTATTTAGCATGAAGTCACACTTGTTTTTAAACCAAAGTGTTTAAAAGTTTTTTAGAAGGAGCAGAATGTTCCTGCTTGTCATATGACTCTAAACTGGTTACCTGATATACGTATATGATATTTAAGAAAGAAAGACAAAGAAATGATGGAATAAAAATATCTTTATTATCATGATTGGAAGGTAAATATAACATAGAACCTCCATTAAATGCATTGTAGTCTGCACCAATTTAAGATACAGTATTTGAATCTAGAATCCATCCATCCATCCTCTTCCGCTTATCCGAGATTGAGTCGCGGGAGCAGCAGCTTGAGCAGAGATACCCTGTGTAATTTAAATAACAATGATCATTATTTCTACTTCTAATCTCTAAAGTTTGCATCAGGCAATATAAAATATTGAATGCAAATATAATAAATTATCTATGCTTAAGATGGAGTTATTATGTTTTTTTGATTTTGGAACTTAAATAATACAAAAACATCTGAACAAAATATTTCTGTATGTTTTGAAGCCAATGATACTAATTCATAATTTTACATGAAGGGAACAATTGATAGAAAATTACAGAGTTAAAAAGCAAATACTTTTGTTGACAGCAAACAAGAACTGATAATAAATTAACACTTTTTATAGCATAGTTTTAAATAATGACACGTTTCATGCGCATGCTTTCATGTTCTTAAATATTTGGTAGATATTTTGTCCTTTGTCCAGTTTGGTGTGGCTACCTAATAATGGAGAAGGCATCTGCTCAGTGCTGCACTTAATTCTAAGAACTTCTCTGTGGTGTCGCCTCCTACTGACTGCAGTGGGTACCGCAGCAAAACTGAAAATAAATTTGGGCGCTTTTTTTTTAAAAACCTTTTACATTTAGAAGCTTAGTATTGATTGATTAAAACTGATAATTTTCTTAAAGGTAATGGATTGTAGCCATGTCCATATATAACAGGTTTTGAGGTCTGCATATATAGTGTACAGTATATGTAATGAAAATATCTGTAAATGTATATATGTGCTTTATAATATTAATTTTTGTATCGTATTATTTTAAGATATTGAACAATGCTGATTTTAATTTTAACAGACTATCACAAAATTTTATGTTAAAATTCTAAACTTTGGTTTGCTTGATTTAGAGAAATAATTTCCAGTAACTTCCAGTTTCAAAAGAATCTTTTGTTTCTCAGCTCCACTCCCTCACTTGACTTCAGATGATGTTGACAAAGCCTTACAAAACTCTCCTCGGCTAATGCATGCCCGTAACACAGGTAAGATGTCTGTACTTACATCATAAAGCAAGGTTCACAATGAAATAAATGTAACTGAGCTTGCTGTTCTGGGTATACTCTGATTTTTTGCAGTATTGTGTTATTATGAAGGTGTTCATACTCCTGTAAAACCAAATTTTTTTTTCACTGTAATGAAATATACATGCATAAAATTACTTAATTGTACTAAAAAAGGCCAGGCACCTCATACAGACCTGCCGAAGAGGTTGTGCAGCCATCACAGAACACCAACAAAGATCAATAAGTTTGCTCCAACCAAATTGAGAGAACAGCCCTGCTATTAGTATTTCACTAGTTATCAAACGTGAAAAGACAAAATGAGATTTACCAAATTATGGTGCTGTTAAAGAGAACTTTTAGCTAAACAGCATCTACAAATTAGGGTTCATGATGCTAAATTAATCATAAAATCTATTGCCTGCTTAATTATAAAACCACAGCAAGAAAAAAATAGAAGATTACATAAAGTTGGAAAGTTCTGTAACATGACATTTATACATTCATCCAGCATTAGGGCCGATTTATACTTCACGCTCAGAACACGTACGCGCCGGCATCATGGCTGCCACGCGTTCCCAGCGTTCATTTGACGCGTCCTCTGAGCAGGTCTTCAGAAATTAATGCGACGCGTGCGCGAGTTGCAGTACCAGCAAAAAGTCAGGGCGCAGTGTGCTAAAAGTCGGAACGTGATGTCAGAGTCTCTGTTTACTATCTACATGTGACAGCAAGCCTCTATGGAGATCCTTCGGGGATCGATGTGCGCGCTTTGCTGTTTGATGAATGGTTCAAAGTGGTGAAGCAAAATGCCGACATACAGATGCATTCGTGGTGCTTTTATATTCAAGCATTGCATATTCCTGATCGTAATGACACGATACATTTTAAAAGTCTCACATACCATCTTTTGTGCCATCTATTTTTTATTTTTTTTTACTTTACCTGCTGTCAGGTCCAAGAAGCTCATAGCGATTAAAAACTGGGATGACGTTTCTGATGGTCTGCTTTAATAATAAAGTAAACTACGAGGTTAAAGTGGACATTTCGAGATTAAAGCCGAAATTTCCACTTTAATCACAAAATACACATTTTCACTGTGTCTTTTATTTTTTTCTCAGTAACTCAAATACAGCGCTATACATTATGTTGCCGATGTGAAGTTGCAAAGATGGTATGTGAGACTTTTAAAAAGTATCGTGTCATTATGATCGGGAATATGCGACGCTTGAATATAAAAGCACCACAAATGCATCTGTATGTCGGCATTTTGCTTCACCACATCGAAGCATTCATCCCGTAGGATCTGCATAGAGGCTTTCTGTCACATGTAGATAGTTCCCAAACGTAATGACACGATACATTTTAAAAGTCTCACATACCATCTTTTGTGCCGTCTGTTTTATTGTTTAATTTTTGCAACTTAACAGCAGCAACATAATGAACAGAGTTATATTTGAGCCACTGAGAAAAAAATAAAGGCAAAGGATGAAAACGTGTAATTTGTTATTAAAGTTTCAATTTCGGCTTTAATCTCGAAATGTCCACATTAATCTTGTAGTTTACTTTATCATTAAAGCAGACCGTCGTAAACGCGTCATCCCAGTTTTTAATCGCTACGAGCTTCTTGGACCTGACAGCAGCGGAAAGCAGCAATAGATCGACACACAGAACAAATTAAATGTGTGATATTCCAACTCTCTGCACATTTAGAATCTTTAGATTTGTATTTGATATCACTTTCATGATGAAATGCATTAAAGTGTGTATGTTACATTTTACATATAATTTTGTTTAAATAATGAATACTGTTAATTACACACATGGGGGTGTCACGGTGGTTGAGCGATAGCACTGCTGTCTTGCAGAGAGTTATGTTGCTGATATTTCCTGCTTGTATTCCACACTGTGCTCAGGTTTCCTTCCAAAGATATGCAGATTTGGGGATTTGGTGCCGCTAAAATGACGCTAGTATATGTGTGTGCTTGTATTCACCTTGCGATGAGCTGAGGCCTCGTCAAGGGATTGTTTCTCACTCATGCCCAATGCTTCCTGGAATGGACACATCCCTGGATTGATGGATTTAATCAATAAACATCCTTTTCAGAGATATTGCGGTAAGGTGTCATCAGAATTTAATAGGTGTCCTAGGCAATTCACAACACAGAGAAGCCGAACATGTTCTCACCGTGATAATATCTCGCACTGCCACCTGGTGGATTCCTCCAGATTTACGTAAAAGCACGCGCAAGTATGAACACTACAACGCTTGCGTAGCAGGAGCGTCCGCTGCAGCATGCGTCGCGTCGTGTGAAGTATAACTCCGGCCTTAGACACACACACTTAAATTTAACATTGTGTGCCTAGAGCATCAGCATGTAATGGATACGTTTTTCCTACATTGCCTTTCTGTCATCAATTGATAAAAATTTAGAGAAAAAGAAAATATAATATTGGAGAATCACATTTTTATTATAATCTTCTTGTATAATACGCTACCATGGCTGTTTGTTTGTCTGTCCAGGATTTTAAATCACCTGTAGCTCAGAAACGGTTTCACCTATTGACTTGAAATTTGGCACACTTATACTACATGACATCTACTATCTGCTTTTGGGGTGATGACTATTATTACTTTTTTTATTTTAATTTTATTTTATTGTAGAATCAACTCTCAGCAGATTGCAGTAGGGAGGCCGCGCGGTGCCTGCGTATAGGCGTCATTCCCATTCCCTACCACCCTCGCTAATCATTCCTGAGGCAGATTGAAGACTTAAGTGCCAGCTTAAGTGAAAATTTAAAGAAAATGTACTAAGTAAATGCAACACAAAAACTTACTTAATCAGTTTTAACGCGAAAAGATGCCGACGAAAGAAGAAAAGCAGCAGGCCGCTAGGGTGGAGAGAAGAAGAGCTGCTCAGGAAGCAGCAAGCGCATCAACCTCTGAGCAAATGAATGCTAAACACAGACAGAGAAAGAGTATGAAAACTAGGAATGCTCAAGTCAAGTCTATTCACTGCACGTTATTGTGCAGTACGCCGTTACTGGTGTTTTATATTGTGGCAGTAGGGGGCGCTAGTGCTCCCTTGAACCCTCAGGTATGACTCCAAACACCAGGTAAAAGTCCAAGACTTTTTATTATGGTTCACAGTGCACCAAGCACCTTCCACACTACTCATAAACAATGCTCCTAACTATAATAAACACAATAACCACTCCTCCTCGCCCAGACACTTTGCTCCTCTCCCACCCAGCACAGCTCATTGTCTGGAGCGAGGCACCACCCTTTTATAGTCCCTGACCCGGAGGTGTTTCTGTCCCAACAGTCCACAGTTCCTTATTCCTTCCGGGTCAGGGCAATTAGTCCTTTACTAAGGAGCACGACATTTCTTCCTGTCACGTGACCATGACGTACTCCCGGGTCATATGGCATCACAGAGCCTATAAGCCCCCCACAGCGACTCCTGGTGGTCCCCAAGGTATCCAGCAGGGCTATGTATAAACACTACAAAGTCCATAAGGCCCTGCTGGACCTCGAGGCACGATCCTGCTGTCGGGAGAGCTCCTCCTGTCGGCCTGGGGGTGCGGACCGGCATGGGAAGCCGGCAGTCCTCCACAATATTCATAATTTTATATACATTCTATATGAGTTTTTTTTTATTATTATTCATTTTATTACAATCCATACAAATCAATCAAGTTTTTACAAAAACACAAATTGAGTTAGGGACAAATCGATCCCCACCCCTGAGAGAGAGAGAGCAAGGCAAACGGCGTGAAATTTAAGGCTTGTAAACATACCTAAATTAATAAATTATCTGTGCTTTATGAGCTTATTTTAAAATATTACTGATTAAATCCTGCCATGTTTTGAAAAAAGTCTGTACGGATCCTCTGAGTATTTGATTTTTTCCAATTTCAAATAGTATAACACATCAGTTTCCCACTGACTTAAAAGAGGAGAGTTTGGGTTCTTCCAGTTTATCAGAATAAGTCTGCGTGCCAAAAGTGTAGTGAATGCAATCACAATTTGTTTGTCCTTCTCCACTTTAAACCCATCTGGAAGAACCCCAAACACAGCTGTTAATGGGTTAGGAGGGATTGTGAGTCCAAGGCTGTCTGAAGGTAATTAAAAATTTTGTCCAGAATAATGTTAATTTGGTGCAGGCCCAGAACATGTGACCCAGTGAGGCTGGGACTTGGTTGCAACGTTAGCAGGTTGGATCATGCCCTGGAAACATTTTGGAGAGTTTTAGTCGAGACAGATGTGCTCGATATATAATTTTGAGTTGTATAATTGTATGCTTTGTGCATATGGAGCTCGAGTGAATTCTCTGCATTGCTACTTTCCACTCCTTTTCTGATATATTAATTGAGAGGTCATTTTCCCAGTGTCCTCTTGGATCTTTGAAGGGAAGGGATTGTAAAATGATTTTATATATTGCAGAGATGGTGTCTGAGTCCTTGAGATTGAGCAATATTTTTTCCAGCATGGATGATGGTGCAAGATGAGGAAAATCTGGAAGGTTCTGTTTAACAAAGTTCCTGATTTGAAGATAGTGAAAGAAATGTGTAGCTGGAATGTTAAATTTGGAATGTAATTGTTCATAGGATGCAAAGACGTTGTCTATATAAAGATCTCTAAGCAAGTTAATTCCAAATTTTTCCAGATATTAAAAACTGCATATGTTTGTGAAGGTTGAAAGAGGTGGTTCTCTTGCAGAGGTGCCACAGATAGAAGCTTCTCCGTCTTAAAATGCTTTCTACATTGGTTCCAGATTCTAAGTGAGTGGAGCACAATTGGGTTATTAGTGTATTGCCAATAACGTGTGTTTATTGGAGCAGAGCAGGAATACAAAGAAGTACTGCAGGATTTTACTTCTATTGCGGTCCAAGCCTGTGTATGTTCTTCTATTTGTGTCCAGGTTCTTATCGCCTGTATATTTACTGCCCAGTAATAAAACTGGAAGTTAGGTAGAGCCATGCCGCCTTCTGCCTTTTGTCTTTGTAGGGTCACTATTTGGATGCGTGGATGTTTTGAATCCCATATAAATGAGGTTATTGTTGAATCTAATTGCTTAAAGAATGATTTATTAATGTATATTGGAATGTTTTGAAATAAAAAAGGAGCTTAGGAAGAATATTCATCTTAACAGTGTTAATTCTTCCAGCTAGTGTGAGATGAAGGGTTGACCATCTATGCAAGTCTTGCTTAATTTTTTCCATGCAGACGCCAAAATTTTGTTGATAAAGAGCTTTGTATGTTTACTTGTGATGTTTACCCCGAGGTATTTAAACTGTTCTGCAATGATAAAAGGTAGGGTGTCTAATCTAATATTATATGCTTGAGAATTCACTGGAAAGAGTACACTTTTATTCAGATTAATTCTGAGACCAGAGATCTTTTGAAATTCTGTGAATGCTGTTAAGACTGCAGGCACAGAATTTTCTGGGTTCGATATATACAGTACCATGTCATCTGCATATAATGAGATTTTCTGTTCCAGTCCTTCTCTGATAATCCCTTTTATCTGATCAGTATTTCGACAATGTATTGCCAGTGGTTCAATGGCAATGCAAACAGTAGCGGTGACAAGGGGCATCCTTGTCTTGTGCCACGTTCTAGTTTAAAGTAGTCTGACAATATGACATTTTATTACATGCTGTATGTTTAATTCTTTTTTGGCAGAAGAAAGTCAAAACTTTAAAGCCTTTACTTTTGGGTTTTACTTTGTTCAGCTTTCAAGCATCCTATCAATTGCCATGTTAAGTGTCCACTTCTCTTTTGTTTCAGGGGGAGCAGCTTTTATTTTCCCCAACTCAGTGTATCCTGATACAACGCCAAGAGTGGCAGCTAGACCAGGTGGAGTAATTTATGAAGCAGATACTGTTCTCATATTATGTAACTACTTGTTTTTAAAACAGGAGTGTGCACATTCATACGTAAAAAAATGCATTTGTGATTTTTAAGATAAAAAATTGAAGGATTTTCTTTCATTTTCTTAAACCAAAATATTCTTTCTACATAATGCTGTGCCACAGGGGTTTATAATTCTAGATCTGCTGGTTTTAAATTCAAGCAAACTTTCAATCAGTGGTTAATGTCTGCCTCTAGCTAAACTACTTAATTGGTTCTCTTTACTTATTTCTACATTTGGTTGCGACATTCACTACTTTTCTTCTTTTTTGTCACCAGCACATGTTCTGTTCAAACTTTGCAATCTTATTTATTAATGGCAAATATTTAAAATAAACTATACAATGTTCTTGTTTTCTGCGGTGGGTTGGCACCCTGCCCAGGATTGGTTCCTGCCTTGTGCCCGGTGTTGGCTGGGATTGGCTCCAGCAGCCCCCGTGACCCTGTGTTCAGATTCAACGGGTTGGAAAATGGATGGATGGATGGATGTTCTTGTTTTCATTGTTCTCATGTTCTAATACTAAAATTGAATTTTTTATTTGAATTGCTCTGATTATGTCAGAAAAGAAAATTTGGTCTGGATTGATAAAGACCAGTACTGGGTAATTTATATAGTATGCCAGATATTAAAATATATTGTTCTGTTGTGTATATTGTATTGTATTGACCCCCTACTTTTGACACCCACTGCACGCCCAACCTACCTGGAAAGGGGTCTCTCTTTGAACTGCCTTTCCCGAGGTTTCTTCCATTTTTCCCTACAAGGTTTTTATTGGGAGTTTTTCCTTGTCTTCTCAGAGAGTCAAGGCTGGGGGGCTGTCAAAAGGCAGGGCCTGTTAAAGCCCATTGCGGCACTTCCTGTGTGATTTTGGGCTATACAAAAATAAACTGTATTGTATTGTATTGTATTGTATATGAGCACCTTGCTCTGCATAAATACAGTTACAATATAAAATTGATCATTTTCATCTTTGAATGCCAGGTCTGTGTGGAGTTTGCACTTTCTTTCTGTGTCTCTATGGATTTTACTTTAATATTCTCCAATGATGTGCACTTTATGATGACTGGCTGCTGATGAGGGTGAGTGTGGCTGTGTAAGTCAGTGTGCCCAGCAGTGAGCTGATGGCCCAATGTCATCTTGATCCCTGTCTTGCACTCCACCTGGATAGGCTCTGGTCACCCTGCCGCCTTGGATTGGATTGGGTGGGATTGAAAATTCATACATTTGTTGATTTGGCAACATGTTACTTGTTGATTGGCACATACAAATAACTATTTCACTGTTCTCTGTACATGTTGTAATAATGACCCTATAAATCTACAGTCAAATTGAGCACTTTTTAAAAATTAATGTCTTGTATTGTATGGATGGGTTTTTACTGTGTTATTTGGTAACCTTTGCACCCCACAGTGGTAAAAGATTGTTACAGCATTTGTTCAGAAAGTACAATATATTAAAAGCATAAAGCAGATACTTTGCATTTAGGACTTAGATAGATTTTAAAGAAACCATAGAACAGATATGTAAGAGGGAGCATCACAGTGATAGATGTGAAAGGTGCTGTATAATATGTTGAACTTCTGATAGAAACAGAAATTGCTTTTAACCTAGTAAACGTATGGCCCTTAATTCAATTTTTCATCTTAACAGATTTGTCTTATGAAGCAGCAAGACGGTCAGTATGGACACCACACTCTGTGCCACCTAGTAAAGGTATGAGTAAACAAGGGTTCATTTTCATTTGAGTTTGCATGGATATATTTCAGATGAGGCCTTGTTTAATTTAATATAGCTTATTTTTACATGACAGTTATCGCAGGAGGTGGTTGACTCTTGAGTCTTGTGAAATAGTTAAATGCAAAGCAGCACAGAGATTATTAGTTGCACAGAAATTATAGTACAGTGTATAATAACATGTATCATGACCCAGAAGCTTCAGGTCAGGTCTAAAAGTAACAGCCATTAACAAAGGTAAGCTTACAGATGTCTTTGAATAAACCCACCTAGCAATTCAGAACAGATGCTTAAGTTTTAAAATAATCAAAAATATTTAGATCTTAATTATGTGAATAATAAAAAGCCTTGATACTTCTTGAAGGTTGGTAAGGATTTTAGAGGAGTTATTTTGTGGTGCTGAATTAGAAATATTTTGCTTGAATTTCAGGTTTTCATAATTTCATGTTAGTGCTGGGCATAAATTTCCAGACACTGCCTGTGTGAAGTTTTCTCCCATTACTAAAAGAGTTTTCCTCAAGGCAATGTAGTTTCACTACCACATTATAAAGACTTGCATGTCGGGCGCATTGATGGCCCTAAGTTAGTCTTGTAGTATTAATTAAGTGTGCGTGTATGTTGAGTATGCCCTCAGGGTTGCTTTTTATCTTGGTAGGATAGGCACCATCTTGCTAATCTTAAAACTGCATAAACAAGCTAGAAAATGGATGACTGGGCTTTATATATATATATAGAGAGAGAGTGGCACAGATGTTCTGACTAGTGCTACAGCTTCACAAACCTATGAGCCTCAGTACAGTTCTTCCCCAGTCACTGTGTGGAGCCTTCATTTTTTTTTTTTTTGGGTCTGTTACTGTACTCTCTATTTTCTTCCAATTTTAAAGGAAATGCATGTTAGCTTAAATTCATTACATGATAAGTGACTGCTAGTGTGTGCTTGTGTGTGTGTGAGACAAACTCGTGTCCCCAGCCCCCAGACTTAGTCCCTTTAGAATGTCCACTGGAAATAACAAATGGAAAGCCTGAAGCCTCACTGTGAAGTGGCATGGCATTTAGGACACAGCTCATTACTTTCAGTAGGAATCCAGCTGTTTTGTAACCCTAAAAGGCAATGATTAGCATAATGCAATCTATATTGTTTGTTGTTTATTTTACATTTGATAATGTTTTCAGACAAGCAGTCAGGTTTATTTAGTCATTATGCTATTATTAATTAAAAATTTTCATCAAATATTAATGTTTTTAAATACTATGTTTATAGGTACCCAGGCACCATCATCAGCTGTCACCAAAACCGAAGAGCAGCGTCCCCAGCTAGGTGGGCATCATTTAAACATGTTCCTTTGCATAGCAAATTTCAGCTGGCTTGTACAAATTAACAAAATGTGTCTAATACCAAATTAAGTTTACCTTACCCCTTAATGGGCTTTTAACACATTATTAATCTTTATATGTTTGCCTTACTACCCGCGCCCCTAGAATTGTTATTCAGATCACCAGCATAAATCACATGTTATTTTTGCCACAAGTCTAGAGCAAAAGTTTCCTCCATTTATGTCATTATACCACCTTACATACTATATCTTAGATTTTCTTTTAATAAATGTATTCCAAATAAAACTCTTAGCAAGATTGTTTATTCACTGCTGTTAGCACAAAGTGTTTTGGATCAGCAGCCTGAGTTAATCCCATAAACCCATCTTTGAAGTCCATTTGTTAACTGAAAAACTCTGGTATTGTGCAACTTGTATCCTGCATTAAAATGATTGTGAACAATTAAATAAAACTATTGATCCATTTTTTTGTACCAGCTTTGCCAGTTAAGGGTCACAGGAAGATCAGAGCCAATCCCAATATTATCAAACAGGATGTGGGTCAGCTACAGGACTCATTCAAGAAAAAGGCCATTTTAAAGTCATCAATTGCCTAATACATGCATTTCTGGGATGTAAATGGAAAATTTTATTACCCAGACAACATCTCAAGTAAACATGAGGGGAAAATGCGAACTCCACACAGACAGTGGCCAAGCCACTATCCAAGCCCAGGACAAACATTCTATGAGGTTACAGCTCTAACTGCTGAGTTACTATGCCACCCCATATTGGGTACATTTTTAACAAAGCCCTCATATTACAATACCATACCATTTTCAGACTCTTTTAGTATAGTTTAGGGTTGCAGGAGGACAGGGCCTATCCTGGCAGCACTGGGCACAAGATTGGAAACAGCCCTGGCCATGGTGCTAGTCCATTGTAGTGCCCTCTCAGAACATAATGGGGCCAATTTACAGTTGTCAAACAACCTAAACTGTGTATCTTTGGCCATGTTATTGGAATATTGGCGGACTGAAAGGAAAATCTACAAAGACACTTAAAAAACTTGCAATCTATACATAGGCACAGGATTCAAACTGAAGGCACTGGATCCATGGGGCTGGTGTGCTAACCACCTAGCCAGCAGCTCTAAAAACTGAGCATGTCTGATAATCGTAGACATATCCTGTAAACGTCTATGGGTAGAAATGATCAGTTGAATACAGCAGTTTCATTCTTACTATATTCACTAGAATATCCAACAAGGAGACCAAACCCATACCCTCCTACAAGAGCCCAAGTCACCAGAAGAAACCTGCACAAATTCAGTAAGTGAAAAATTTGATCCCTAGATGGATAGCAAGCTTTCCATAAATCTAACTGAGAACCAGTTGCTGTGAAGTAGTACTGCTACCCACGTTGGCACTCCACTGCCTGTGTATACAATAACATAGTCCATAATCCATATTTTGCACTTCTTTTTGCAAAAACTGCCAGTTCTACAATATGAAGACAATCACAGATCTGTGGCACTTGGTGCCACTGCCCTACCACCAATTTGTTTTGCTTGCTAAGGTAAAGTCATCTCCAATGGAGGATCGCAGGGATCCTCGGGTAGAGGGCTCCTTTCATCGGATCGGCTGGCCCAGAGCTGACTCAGCTGTGGAATGGCCAGTAATGGCAGCATGATGGCTGAGGTCTAAAGGACTCTAAACAAATTCAAATCCTATTATGTGATATCATCTACTGTTAAATTCCGCTCTGTACTTTAAATATTTTTATTTTACTATTATATTATATTGAGGATTACTTGTGTCCTCTTCTGTGTATTGTGTTGTATTTACCCCCTTTTTTTTGACACCCACTGCACGTCCAACCTACCTGGAAAGGGGTTTCTCTTTGAACTGCCTTTCCCATGGTTCCTTCCGTTTTATTTGCCTCCAGGGGTTTTTTTTGGGAGTTTTTCCTTGTCTTCTTAGAGAGTCAAGGCTACGGGGCTGTCAAGAGTCAGGGCCTGTTAAAGTCCATTGTGACAGTTCTTGTGTGATTTTGGGCTATACAAAAATAAATTGTATTGTATCTGCCTGCTGCCATGGGTTGGCTCCCTGCACGAGGTTTGTTCCTGCCTTGCGCCCTGTGCTGGCTGGGATTGGCTCCAGCAGACCCCCGTGACCCTGTGTTAGGATATAGTGGGTTGGATAATGACTGACTGGCTGTATCTGCCTGTTGATGGTATTTTAAGCAAGCCGCTGCTCTGAGAATATATGGTTTGTTTTAATGACATTAAGGTCCAAAATAAAAATGAAAATTTAAATGCAGTAGTAGCATTTCCTCTTTCTGTCATTCTTCTGCTCACAAAGTCATGTATCATTTTTGAAAACATTATGAATGAAATGAAATATAGCAAAACTGTTTGTGCTATTATTTTTAGATCCCTACCAAATTCTTGGACCAACAAGCAGCCGCCTTGCAAATCCAGGTAAGAATCAAATGGGCTTAAGCCGTTTACTGGCACAAAACTGAAGTTTAGTGATACTGGATTTTAAATGTAATATTTAGTCTATCATTTAATAAGAAAATAATTCATTTTGGGGCTGATTGCACTAGAGTTTGGTAATAATGTATGTTTTTATAATGTATCAGTGTGCCCACTATAGCGAATTAGTCATTTTTTAAAGAAAAAAGTCATTGTGTTTTACTCACATGGGGTGGATTTCAGATTCATGTGTAAGAAAAGACGCTTAACTTGAATCTTCACTAAGCATTTGCATTCTAAAACTCACATACTTACAAGCAAATCCACACTTGGCTAACTTAATCAACCATGGAGGCTAATTTTTTTTTTTTAAATGAAGCCACTCTTCATTATTTTGCAAGATCACTATCTAAATGGAGTTCTAACTCACATTGATGCCTGTATTATTTATATGTACCTTGAAGGTGGAAAAAATCTACAGTAGTCTATTATTACAACAGCCTCATTACTGATTCCAAAAGGAAAAAGTTGGTGGTTTGTATATGGTTTATTGTATTCAGGTCATGACTGTGGGCAAGTATTAGTGATGCCAGGATAGACTTTTCATGTGCAAAGCTTTCCCCTAACTGCAGCATGGGCTACATTCACTGCTATGAACTGCCGTGCAATGCTCTAATCATGCTGTGCAGTTTCAAGGTGACGTAACATACACAACAAACAATACTGTGAAGAGATGAATACTCTCATTCAAACATTCAGGTGATCTGGGGAGTTAGCTTTGATCTTCCACATAGGATAGCTGTCATCTTTAATGTGACAGTAAAACTGTCACCATTCACACAGACATTTAAGATTTAGCAGAGAGATTTAGCTTTAGTGGAGATTTAGCCTTTGATCCTTCTGAAGGCCTGGGAGAGGTATAATTTCTTTAGACTGTCAGAGTAAGACATCCATTTAGGTCCTTTGATGCCTTTGGATTGCTCTTTTTTGCACAGCTTGTAGAGCTGCTGTGTCTTTTTTTGCAGTGTGGTGACCAGAATTGCACACAGTACTCCAGATGCAGTCTCATTAGTGCCTTATATGGTCAGCATGACATCCCTTGTTGATATTTGACAGTTATTACAGTTATACCCTAACATTTTATTTGTCTTATGAATTCCTCCTCCACATTACCTAAGTGATATGAATGTTGTTTTAACAGAACCCCTAAAATACTTTTTAACATTTGGTTCCTATAAGTCATTATCTTATATTTATAAATAATATTTGTTTTTGCTGCATGAAGCAGTTTAAACTTGTCTGTATTATCATTTATATTGAAATGGTTGTATAAAATTGCACCCATAAATAAGAGAATAACGCATTATTAAGGAAGGCATATGGTGTGTGACTGCTCATAATATCTGTAAACCTACTTGTAAAACTGCCAGCTGTTAAAATTTAACATATGAATAAATGCCATAACGTATTTTGTAACATTATAACAAATACATTCAGGTTCATATGTTTATGGGGCAAATATTGTCACATTTACAAAATCCTATTAAATTCTTACTTGCACCATGATTAGTGAGTATTATTCCCTTACTTCGAACCTTCTGTCTTCCTTATCTGAAATACCAGCTTTACCTCAAAGTTATCATTTATATTTAGGAAAGACCCATAGTTAAGGCATATAAATTTGTATTATGATGTCTGTCAACTGATTTTTATGCATGGTAACTTGTCAAAGACTTTACACTTTTGTACATTTTTTACACTATGCTATTTCAAATATGCAAAATGTAAACAAGTGTATAATATTTAGGTTTTCTGGCTTCCATTAGCACTTTTGGCATACCAGAATTTTAATGTATGCATGCAGATGTCTATAAAATTAACAACAACTTACACAATTAATGATATGTCTTTTTTTTGCTAATGTTCAAGCACTGTTTACATCACATCATTCAAACAATGGCATGTTGGTTTCCGGTCTGTAAAAAAAAATACACCAATTGAGATTTAATCGTTAACTAAACTGAGAGCCTCGCAACCACCTGCTGTCCATGAAAATATTGTCTATGAACTGCCTAATGTGAAACAACAACACATCAAGTTTAGAAATGAATGGCTTTGAGGTGAAAACTAGACAATAACAAAGAAAGACCTTGCAGACTACGCAAAATGCATGACTCAAGCACAGCCTTCTGGGGCACCAGGTGTTTGCTAATCAGTGAAATTCTAACAAGAAATTGAAAAACAATTTTTGACATACCTGAAATTTCCACAACAGGACTCTGCACTTCTTTGAAACAGGAGCATCATACTGCTCGCTTCTTTTCCAGAAAGTGGAAGGAACGAACTTACAGTAAGACTTCCTTTGTGGCTTTTCCAGTTTAGTGCCTTCAGATGGTCCTCCTCAGCGGTGGGTAAAGATCAGGCTGCCACTCAGCCCCATTCTGATCAGTGTAATGCATATTGCTTGATATACAGTATTCCTAATATTGATCTGCTTTCTCTTTTTCACATTACTATGGATACCTTTTGGGAGCAGGTGGTACTGGTCTTTCCATACCTCTTTGCTGACAAGTACTGCATAGCCTTAACTGGGAAAAGCCCACGTTAGAAGTGCAAATATCCAATTTAAAGACAATTTCACATTAAAAAAACAATGTCTTTCTAAATAAGAAATCACATTCAATATAGGCGGCGCGGTGGCGCAGTGGTAGCGCTGCTACCTCGCAGTAAGGAGACCCTGGTTTGCTTTTCGGGTCCTCCCTGTGTGTAGTTTGCTTGTTCTCCCCGTGTCTGCATGGGTTTCCTCCCACAGCCCAAAGACATGCAGGTTAGGGGCATTGGCGATTGCAAATTGTCCCTAGATGTGTGTATGCTCCCTGCGGTGGGCTGGCACCCTGCCCGGGGTTTGTTTCCTGCCTTGTGCCCTGTGCTGGCTGGGTTTGGCTCCAGCAGACCCTCGTGACCCTGTAGTTAGGATAAAACGGGTTGGATAATGGATGGATTGACATTCAATAAAAGATAGAAAATTGGAAAAAATCCATAAGATGACAAATTTTAGAGTTGTAAACACTTCAGTAATACAATAAGTTAAAATACCGATGGAAGTATATTACTTATTTTGATCAGCATCTGGTGGGGCTATGCCCCACTGGCCATTAATACAGAAATGCAACTGTTGGCTTCCATTCTTAAATATTTTGGTTCAAAGCTCTCTAACAGTCATCAGACATCCACCATGCCAACCATCATGAATTCTATAATTTATTAAAACAGAGTGTAAATCAAAAACTGCGTAAAAACTATTGCCAATGCTGTCTCAAGCCAGCACATTTCGGGATCGTCATCCGTTCTCCTGAACTAGCACATCCTCCATTTGATCCCTTGAAAAAAAATGGTGATGTTAAAAATGACTTTTATTGGCATGTTGTATTTTCAAGCATTTTGTTTTATTATATGGGCCTTAGCTTAAATAACTGCCAGGATACCTGAGGGACCTAAACCTCAGTTCTCCTAGTCATCAATAAGACCCATTTCAACAGAATTTATTAAATATCGTGAATTGAATATTTGTGGGTATGGCTGAAAAAGTACTGAGAAGGGTGACTGGGAAACAGTGCTTTAAACAAAGGGTCATAAGACTTAGAACAAATTAGTTATTAGCTAATCAAATGCTTTTAATTAACTTAATGGAATACTAAATTTCTAAAACTTCAGATATTCCCAAAGAGTGAACTGCATCATCTAATGTGTTAATGCTATACTTAATCATGATATTTCATGGTAATTCAAAAAGATTGAGAAATTTGATGATGATTCTGAATTGCTTAATTAACTAAATTTCAGAATTTATACTGAAGCTAATAATTCCCTTTGAGGAAATTTATCTGTTCCTACTCTCTGTGAACATATTCTATAATCTTCTAGTGGAATACAATTTCTTACATCTGGATTGTTAGGGATTTAACTTCTTTTTTCATTTATTTATTGACTGAAATACAGTACCCTTTCTCCTTTGGCAAGGTTATGAATAAAGTTAAAGTTCATTACTGAACAATGCCTGTTGTGTTTAGCAGCACCCAATATCAGATACTGTCAACACAATTTTTATTTTCTGTTGGCTTCATTTACCCATTTCTAGTTCTCTATAAACTTGCGTCTTTTAATCAGAAGGTAAGGTTATAAAATATTTGAGATAATTTCCTCATGGGTGAATTTGCTTACATAACACTTACAAACAGCATGTCTTTAGATCTTCAAAAATACCCAATCAGGAGAGATGCCATAACATTATTCTAATGCTATGGAAAGGGCACACTAAATTCATGCCCTGAGTTGGAATTCAGAAAAATATATTATTATGTCATTATTTTGATTTTGTTCATTCAGTCTTGTCCATCCATATTATAAAATACTATTGCTGTTTAGTGTTATGAAAAGCTTGATATTAAAAATACAACAAAAAAACAAACCATCCTGAACAAACCCGCACCTACTTATGCTACAGTCAGTGATATGCATAACACATTTTTATGAAAACTTACCCAAGCAAAGGGCATTTTAACTCCACACTCCTGTTGTAAATTACTGAGCTCCACAAAATGAGGCTTGACTCCAAAATTTTGCCCCAGACTTCACTGAAGTGTACCATCAAGGGGAGCCTTACCCCAAATTCAAGAAGCAGGCTTCAGGCCTGCACAGCCCCAATACCAAAAAAAGGACAGGCTTATTCATTTAAAAGTACAAATAGAAAGTAAGGCGGCACGGTGGCGCAGTGGTAGCGCTGCTGCCTCGCAGTTAGGAGACCTGGGTTCGCTTCCCGGGTCCTCCCTGCGTGGAGTTTGCATGTTCTCCCTGTGTCTGCGTGGGTTTCCTCCGGGCGCTCCGGTTTCCTCCCACAATCCAAAGACATGCAGGTTAGGTGGATTGGTGATTCTAAATTGGCCTTGGTGTGTGGGTGTGTTTGTGTGTGTCCTGTGGTGGGTTGGCACCCTGCCCAGGATTGGTTCGTGCCCTGTGTTGGCTGGGATTGGCTCCAGCGGACCCCCGTGACCCTATTTGGATTCAGTGGGTTAGACAATGGATGGATGGATGGATGAATAGAAAGTAAAGGAGAGTAGCAGGGAAACCATCCGCATGTTATCATACCCAAAAACAATAATTCTTTATATCCAAATGTTTTATTTGTTAACAAGAATAAGTTTCATTCAAGAGGCAAAAAGAGATTATGCCTGAAAGGTATGCTTTGGGCAAAAAAAACAGTCAACAATCCCAAATATCTAATAGTATAAGAAAGCCGAAGTCCAAAACCAGAAAATCACAGGATGAAAAACAACAAGCATTGAAGAATCAGAAACCAAACGTCAAAGGAGAGCCAAGGAGCAGTACTCAGATTCTAATGCCCTACCAACCGTCTTGTGGTCTTAAATAGCACTGGGGATGGACCCACAACTTTAATGTAAGGTGGCCCGCCCCCATTAGGCTCAATGTGTAAAAAATAGGGTGCAGAATATAAGAAACAAATAAAGGCATTATTAACATCGTATGGAAATGAGCAATAATCCAGTAATAATAATAATAATGTTTTATATAGCACCTTTCCCATGATTAAACAATATTAAATAAATAAAGCAAAAAGAACAAATGAATTACAAAATTTAACTCAAAAGAAGATAAAGAGAACAAACAAAAAGAAAAAATAAATGAGCCAAAGAGAAGACTGAAAACTCCACACCAACTGTGATCTGGTTGTAGTTATCACATTGCTTACAATATGGGGAAATGTGTCTGGTTGATGGAATGCAACCCTGGACTGCATAAACTGGTTATACAATGTCCAAAAATAAAAGTGTCTACTGATGCATTATATGACTAGTAAGATTACCCTTGTTCTTTAAATTTAAATGATGTATCATAGTTCACAAAATATGTAATATTTCTAGTTCATAGGATCCTATTAGTCAGTCACTAAATAAACATGTAGAGGCAAAAAAGTAAAAAAATAACATTTTCTGTATGGTCTGGGAACCAGTAATACTTACCCTGACCTATTTGGATCCTACAGTCAAATACTTTTCTAATGGGACTAAAACATTAATCTTTATTTTCTGTGACTGCTGTGTAAATATGTCACTCAGGATCCTAATTAACCTTTGTTTTTCTTCTCTTGACATTTTTTCTCAATTGCCAGGGAGTGGTCAAATTCAGCTTTGGCAGTTCTTACTGGAGTTACTGTCAGACAGCTCCAACTCTAACTGCATCACATGGGAGGGCACCAATGGTGAGTTCAAGATGACAGACCCTGATGAAGTGGCCCGGCGCTGGGGAGAACGTAAGAGCAAGCCCAACATGAACTATGACAAACTAAGTCGTGCTTTGCGCTACTACTATGACAAGAACATCATGACCAAAGTGCATGGCAAGAGATATGCTTACAAGTTTGATTTCCATGGCATTGCCCAAGCCTTGCAACCACACCCCCCAGAATCGTCAATGTACAAGTACCCATCTGACCTTCCCTATATGAGTTCATATCATGTTCACCAACAAAAGATGAACTTTGTTGCTCCACATCCACCAGCCCTTCCTGTTACGTCCTCCAGCTTTTTCTCTGCTCCTAACACATACTGGAATTCGCCACCTGGAAGCATTTATCCTAATACTCGGCATCCCCCTACTCATATGCCATCTCATCTTGGCACTTACTATTAAAAGTCAGGTTTTGTCAACTGTGGCAATAAATAATGGACCTTTATTGAAGGCAAACCTAAGTAAATACAGGGCAAAAAGAAAAAGGATGAAAAGGGATAGAAAAGGTCATACAGTACATGCCTGTTGGCACAGAGAATGATAGTTAGTAGGTTTGGACATATATGCTATTCCAGGATGTTTGAAAACTGATATATGAAAAACCACCAAATGCAATAAATGAAGAGACTGAAGGAAAGAGCATGTAGAAGCAAGGGACTGTGGAAGAAACGAAGAAGAAGGAGAAGAGATCTGATGTGTAAGACATGTATAACCCATTATGATGAGCTTACTAGAGGAACTACACAATAACTGCATGACTTTATTATGAAATATATATGAAAATACCTTATTTAATAAATCCAACATATCAGAATGAATGGCAAAGTAGAAAAGAGGCACATCCACTGAAAGCCATGAAAACGACAAATGGAGACTTCTTTTCTTTGTGTATTTTATAAGAGGAGGGATTTTTTAGCCTTACAGTATCAAAATGTGAAACAAATGAAATGGTTATAGGATGTTTTATTTTGTGGAGAGCACAAGACTTTTGAGCCATATGACAAAATGAGGAAGTTTGGTGGTTTGACAAAGATAAAATGAAGATACTGTCTGAAGCTGGATGTACATGAAAAGCAACAATGTTTCAAGAAACAGGAACTGCACGAAGAAGAATGAGACTGCACTCAAAACCAACAACTGGACCATAAAGTATTCTTTATTTTGGACACAATGTGCCAACGTTATCAGTATTAAACTACTATTTATGGTAGTGCATATGGCATTATTGAAGTTAAACTGATTACTTGAGTGATCTTGGTTTTATAATGGGTGGGGGGAGTGTAACCTAGAAATATGTATCACTCTCTCTCACTCTTTATCAAATTTGAAAACTGGAATATGAGCTGCCTTTTAAAATTTTCTGCAGACCTCAAATGTTTTAAGGGAATCTTCTCTTTTGCCTCTAGAGGGTGCAGGCATTCCCCTTTATTGCCAAAATGATTTATCAAAAGTGCCAATTTTATCTTTGTTTTTTTTTTTTTCTGAGTCGCGAACGCTGTGCGTTTGTTAGATGAACTTTACAATTCAGTGTTATTTTGTTCTCTTTTTATATTATAATTATGTAACTTATGCATTTATACACTACGAGTTGATCTCGGCCATCTGAAATCGAAGACCAAAGTAAAAAAAAAAAAAAAAAAAAAAAACAAGCAATAAATATAGAAAATATAGAAATAGCAAGATGAAAAGGAAAACAAAATATTTGTGGCCTTGAATTTTAACTCTGTATGCTTTTATGTTTACAATCTATAAAATACTTAGAAATGCAAGTAGTATGCAATGAAAAAATAATAAGCTTGGTCTGGCATGGCATTTCAGACATATCTTTATTTTTACATTACCTGAAGAAGGAGAGGTTGAATGGGTAATGTACAGGGACCTTGTAATGTCAGGCAGAGATTTTACTTCTAAAATAAAAGGGAAAGAACATCTACCATAGTATGCAGTACATTTTTTCCATTGTGTAATTCTAATAAAGTATTTTTAACACAATTGAATCTTCCGTCTTTCTTTAACAATGAGATCTGAATTTCATTCATAGGCGGTTACCATTTTACAAGAGGATGAATGGCACCTTAAATATTAAATGGCTAGTTTTAAATGTATTTCATTGTGATCATGGGTATTGGTGTGACATGCATTGGAGCCTCATCAAGGTTTGCGTCCTGTCTTCTGCCCAATGGAATATGCTCTAAATTGGATTCAGCAAGTTTGGGAATAATATGTTTATGATGTTAGTTCAATTATTTAAATACTCTTCTAACCCTGGGGAGTTAAAATCAGATCCTGGAAGGCTGCAAAGTTTCATTCCTGCCAATTTTTTCCACAAGAGCTGCTAACTGAACAGACTTACCTTAGTTGTAATTAACTTGTCTTTTATGATTTAGATCCCTCAATAATGAGATGCAAAGAACACTAACATTTCACTTCCTAACTTGTTCCCATTTGAGAGTGTATCCATCATAAAGTTTTGGTTCCAATAAAATAGTTAAAATGAAAAAGTGAAGATCTAAGATCTAGTGCACACTAACAGGTATACATCTGAAAACTCATCATAATTCTATCGAATTTCTGGAAATAAAAGTGCAGTCCTAAGCAACATAACAATGAGAATGATGCACTGCTTCAAAACCGGCACTTCACTAATATGTAAACACATAACTGAGCGGTGCGCACCTTTATTGTCGGAACAGCCATGCACATCCAGTTATTATGCTCTCATAGTGATCTGTCTACTCATATCTCTGTGCTGTCAGTGTGTTTCTGCCATTAGTTAAGGTAAGTTAATTTTGTGTAGTATATTTGTTGATATCACTTTATAGATTTGGCTAAAATAATTGAAAAAAATGGAAATATGACTGAATGTTTTTATTTATTCTAGTGATGAAAGTTGAACTGATGTTTAATAAAGTAGAAAATCCAATTATTTTTTATATTATGCTTTATTTGGGACTGGCATACTTATTCCTATTCAAGTCACGACAGAAAATGGTTCCTAAAAAGAAGTCGGGAGCATAAAATCTGAAAGAAAAAAAAAACGTACCGAAACACAACATGAGTACTCAAATACTTTAAAACAATGGATTTGAACCGGAAGTAAAAATTTAAGTGAAGGTCCGCCACACCACTAATATGTAAATCCACAACTGAGTGGTGCGCACCTTTATTGTCGGAACCGCGGTGCACAACCAGTCATTATGCTCTCATAGTGATCCTCTTTCTCTACACTCTCAGCGTTTTTCTGCCATTTTTTGAAAATATTGCAATTTTTTTATGTTAATAAACAATTTTGCTTTGCGCCCAGAGCCCAGACCACCACAACATCAAATAACTATGTGTGGGGAGGTTTGATGCGTACAATCTGTATTTATTGACAGATTGACATCTAAGTTCCAAATATGGTCCTTTGATGCTAATTAGATTTTGATTAAGCTTGATGGGGTGCAAAAATGTTTGACCATTACACACGGCCGAATTTTATTCTGTCCTGAATCTTTGTTTTTTTTATATATTGTGTTAATTTTATCAAAAGTATTGTAATTTGTGTATGTAAATAAATAAAATTCAAAACTAATATTTTTTTGTTTTCTTTGTGAATACAATAAATTTGTTTTATCCATTTTGATTGGAGAAGGGCACTTATTTTCCCTTTCTGAACTAGGCATCATTTTGCCATGCTACGACTCTGACTCAAGAAGCTGGCGTGAATAGGGTAGGACAATACACCTATTTATTTTATTCAGTTATTCAATTTATGAATCATGCAAAGATTTACAGTGTACCTTTTTTATGACAGTGAGAGACTAGCAGTGACATTATATGTGCTAGAGTTGCATTTTTCAAAATTTATACATTATTTTTCTAATGCTATTGACTGTTACGAGGTATATTAACATGAACAATATCCACTCAATAAGTAATTTTTGACCAGTTCAAAATTTTTGTTTTTGCTTAAATAACTCTTAGAGGAGAAAGTGAGTGATGATATTACATAGCTGCATATCACACATCTTCAACCTTGAAGACATCTTTTAAAATTTAGACGGACTGTTCATTTTCCAGGTTTCCTGAAATGATTCAAATCACACTATAATTTTATACAGTATACTCATAATCCAACAATAAGATTATCAGTAATAGTAGAGTGTGTTAAGGCTTAATTAAAGTTTTTTGACCTCTTCTGTGAATTGAAACATTGTTGAATCGTCAACAATGAATGAAATAAACTAAGGGCAACCTTAACTTGTATGAACCCGGATCTCAAGCTCGTACCACACATAATATAGTATTCTATTCTTTAAGTAAAGTAACTAAGACCACTCGGTCGTAGGTCAAACACAGCATTCCTTAACTTTGAATCTGAAATCCTCAACCTGAAACCACTTCACTTTATGGAACTCTCCACTTCATCTCTCTTCTTGTTCCGACTCCATCTGCAACATTATTAATCCCGTAACAGCGCACCATGTATATATGCTTTTCTGTGTCAAAATCTTGCAATACAGTATTTAAAATCAATTTTTGTATTGATCAACATAAAAATCCTCTTTTGTTTTGCTGATTTTGAGTTGAAGGTTGTTGTTCCTGCACCACAAGACAAAGTCCTCCACAAACTTACTGTATTTGGACTTGGATCCATTATTAATGCGGCCTATGATGGACGAGTCATTACAAAAGTGAATGAAAAGGAAAACTCATTCTAGCTTGTAAGAGATCTAGGACTTGGGAGACGATTCAAGACAAGGTGAAGGAAAAAAAAGCTATTCTGGTGTGACTTTAAAAGCAAATTGACACTTACTAAGCCCTAATCGAGTGGAAATTGAAACTGAAACTGCTTTTCTCCAGCCTACGAAAAAATGTGTAAATCCGGCCCACCTTAAATCTGTTCGCACCTCTCCGTCAGCGTCTTTTGTCCTGTAAATGTGCAGATAAAGACAAGCAGCTGTTAGGCTGCTATTCCATCCCCCCACCACCGCAGAACGTGCACAAACTTCTCCCAGCTCATGCCTTGATTATCTGGGAGTGAAGTGCTGGAGTTTTAGAGTGGAAATAATAGATTGTTATTTGGAACACATGCATTTCATGTGTGTTCTGCTTCTACAATAATCTGTGTAAACAAATTTGATAAAACAGAAACGTTTTTCAAATTTTAGTAATAAATGACAAAATGTAGGCATAAACTATATAATATGTGAAGTCTGAAGTCCAAAGATCAAATAAACACTTCCACAAAAGGTTCAAGGACGATACAGCAGCTTCCGTGGTGTAGCGGTAAGAATTGCTGACTTGTAATCAAGAGTCCCCTGTTAGATCCTGACTGTCGCCTGTATTTACCGTTTTCAGTAGTGAGCTGCTCTTATTGTTAATATTATACAGTAAACACATACATTTGGTTTGCATTTGTAACAGCCGGTGTACATTTATAGTAGTTGTAAAAGTTACTGTTTTTTTTTCACTTTTATTCTCTCAGTCACGATCACGATACATACTACCACCCAAGGGATCTGACGCTGTTACTTTTTATCTGAAACTGGGAATAACTGTAGATGTGAGTGGTGTTTTGAGGCAATGGAACTGGACATTCTCTGATCTAGATGGATAAAAGCTGACACACAAACGCTGTTGAATCTGCCTTCTTCGTATCTCACAGTCACTTGATTTTTTTTTTTTCAGTTTTATTGAGTGTTCCAGCTCACTCTGAATTAGTATGCACCTTATGGTCCATGATGTCAAAGCCGCACTGACAAAAAAAAACAGAGACATAGATGTATATGATATTTGGAATAACTCATTTTATGACCTGTATAGTACATTTCAGAAAACATTGTGGCACGGATGCAACATTATTCATATTCATTTGCATAACATCTTCTAGTTGTAATCAGTTACTGCATGTTTCACATGTTTTTTTTTTCCCCGATTTTGCCAGTCCCGACATGTTGCTCTATGGTGCTGTTTCTTTTGTACTCCAGGACATGCAGAGGAAAGAATAATACAGAGGTCAGTTCAGCGCTATATGCAATCATCAGATTCAAATGTTAACAGTTCACACACACGCAAGGACCGCCCTTCCTACATTTACAACATGTGTACGTGTGGCAATGCACACAATTCTCTTTATGCTTTGGTTCCTATTACACACCTGAAAGAAAGAGACAATATATGTGAAATTTTGAAGAAATCAGATCAGGTGCAGGTCACGATAGCTCGCTGATTCCAGATAATCACTTGAAACTAGAAATGGCCTTGCAGTCCGCGCTTTCATCTACTCCTCACGAGCCAGAAGCATCAGCTGTAACCGGGGTTGCCACTTCACCCGCGGAGCATGAAAGCCGAAACGATTTGTCCGAACTGAAGGAAATGATCACAATATTGCACACGGCCATAAATGAGCTTAAGAAAGACATTCTGAAAAATATGAAAAAAGAAATAAATGGCTTGCTCAAGGCAAATGAGAAGCTGCGGCTGGAGCTGCAAGAGATGCGGCAGGAATATAAAGACTTGGATAAACATATATATAATCATTTTGATGCAGCCTTTAAAGATATGCTGAGAAAAATTGAGGAACATATTCAGGAAAATGAGTCTAAACTGAGAGAACTTGCCGATCAGCTGGAAGACGTTAAGCAGACATTCACGGCTCGAATTGAAACAGTGGAACATCTGAATCTAATGGCAATGGTAAAGCTATAGCTGCAAATTCAGCTGACAGACAGACTTGTGGCTCTGGAAGATGGATGCAGAAGGAATAATATTAGAATCGAAGGTCTACCTGAGTCCAAACCCAGTAAAACTCATATCTGAACTATTCTCAAAAATACTTGCAGAGGACTTTAAATCAGATACAGAGATAGCGGCAGCTTATCGCATATGTGGATCAAATACCTCTGAACCTAGGTCTTTAATTGTCCGCTTCGAGAGATTACAATTTAGGATTAATGTAATGGCACTTCTCAGACACAAACAAGAGATTATATTTGAAAACAATAACATTCGTATTTTCCCTCATTTCTCACCCTCAACAGCTGCTAAACGTGCAGCTTTTTACAATATTAAACAGCAGTTACGGAAAGCCGATATCAGATACAACCTCTTGTATCCTGTGCATATTCAAGACAAATATTACATCTCTCCTCCACGGAGGAAGCAGAAAAGTAATTAAGAAAGCTGATCCCAACACTTTTTTTTAATAACGATAGTGAGTAGCATCCTGTCATGGTATGGCAAGAAGATATTACCTGCTTTCTGATCCTCTTGCATCTTTTATGCTTATATTAGACTTTATCGGCAATAGATATCTCTACTTTTTAATCCTCAAACGCCACAGCTGGGGGGCTTGTTTTGTTTTGGACATGCTCTGTCTCTAGGTATGTCAGAGGACTAGGACTTTGTGAAGTGGGGTTCAGCCTCAAATGGGGAGGCAAAATGGGGGATTAGCGGGATAAGGGGGGAGAGAAAGAGAGAAAGCTATATCTAATCTATCCTTTTAATCCTTATAATTATAACTTCCAGCAATAGGCTGCATGGCAATAACTCGTGGGAAAATTGGAAATTAAGGTTAAAGCTTTCTCACTTCCAGTTAAGACTACAAAATGATATCAAAAATTCAGAATCAATGTCACCATGATGGGACAGTTAACTTTGTCAGCTGGAATGTTAAAGTCCTGAATCAAAAATTAAAGAGAAAGAAAGTATTCTCTCACCTAACGGGTCTAAATGCTAAAAGAGTATTTTTACAGGAGACCCACTTATTAAGCAAAGATCAGTTCCAGCTGCAAAAAGACTGGACTGGCCAAATGTTCCATTCCAGCTTTACAAAGAAAACTAGAGGTGTGAGAATTCTTACACATATAACAGTCTCATTTGTAGCATCAGTTGTAGTATCTGATCCTGAAGGGACATATGTGATTTTCATGGTCAACTTCTTTAACTGTAAAGTGATTTTGATAAATGTTTATGCACCCAATGTCAATAATAGGGAATTCATGCAAAATGTATTTGCATCTAAGGATTCCAATGAAACTGCTGTAATTCCCGGGAAACCAGGATCAGCCAAACACGCATATATAGCATGTAAAAGTGTAAAAATCGATCAAGAAATAACAGAGTTATAGTTGAAAATAATTAAGTGGCACAGTTTTTTGGCTTACGGTGCAGTGTGTTGCTGATTAATTCAGTTAACAACAGACCAGCAGCAGTCATCAGTCTCCTGGTTCCGACTAAGACTGAGCACAGTGGACTGGGAGGAGTCAACACTCTGCAGCTCACAAATGCTGGGACAGGGCAGACATCATTGACATGTCAGACAACGGCTTTGAACAGCAACTTGAAATTGCAATGTGTCAGTCTGTTGCATCTGCATTATCTGTGCCAAGAAACTTGCCATCACAGAATGATGACAAGAAACTGGATGCATCAGTAAAAGCTGAAATGGCGGTGCTTCAGAGCAATGGCAAGCGCGGGCATTGTTTAGAACAAGTGTATCAGTATCTGATGACTGTGCCGCCTACTTCAGTGGAGGCAGAGCGTGCTTTCTCAGCGGGTGGCGTACTCTGCACGAAGGTGTGCTCTCACATGGATGACTACACACTGGACACGTTGTGCTTTCTGTGCTCTTATTACTGCAACTAAGTAGATACATGTACTTATATGACAGCATGAAATGCTTGTAGATAAAGTTAGTCTTTTACTGGTGTCAACATATTGTAGTAGTTTTATTAAAAATAAGTGCCGGTCATTCTAAAACCATTCACATGTGAGATGCCCGTGCACTGTGTCATCCCCAGGAGTCCAGGTGAGGCTCTTCATAGGAAAAGACAGGCTCTGCATTCAGAGCTCAACCTCTTAACAACCAAAAAAACTGAACAACTAATTTTTAAATTAAGATATCATTACAGTACTATGAACACGGAGAGAAAGTTAATAAGCTCTTAGATCAACAAATCCACAAGCAAGAAGTTCACAATACAATCCCAGTAATCACCAACACGAAAGGAGATAAAATCATTGACCATAAAAATATAATGCACACATTTAGAGACTACTATAAATCCTTATATTCTACTGAGTTCAAAGGAGACAACACACAATCTAATGCATTTCTGGGCAAATTACAGATACCACAAATAGATACTTTTATTGCAGAGGAACTGGATAAGCCTCTGGCATTATCAGAATTACTAGATGCTATAAAGTCACTTCAGAGCAGGAAATAGCAGGACCTGATGGCTACCCTGTCAAATTTTATAAGAAATTCTCCATTCAGATAGCTTCCGTCTTATTAGCAACATTTACAGAAGCTAGAGACAATCAAATTCTACCTCAAACTTTTCGCCAAGCATTAATCACCGTCTTTCCTAAATAAAACAAGGACTTATTACAATGTGCATCATACATGCCAATTTCACTTCTAAATAATGATGTTAAGATACTCTCAAAAGTCCTAGCTAGAAGGATGAAGAAAGTGCTGCCTTTAGTTATATCACAAGATCAAACTGGATTTATTAAAGGCTGACACTTAGCTTCCAATCTCTGATGCCTGTTTAATGTAATATATTCACCTGCAAAGTCAAACACCCCAGAGATATTATTATCGTTGGATGAGGAAAAATCATTTGATTTGATTGAATGGAACTACCTTTTCACTACATTAGAGAAATTTGGGTTTTGTCCGAATATTTGTGTATGGATCAAACTACTGTATACCAATCCAGAAGCTTCAGTTTGTATTAACAATATTTGTTCATACTACTTTAAACTAGAACATGGTACCAGACAATGCCCCTTGTCACCACTGCTATTTGCAATCGCCATTGAACCACTGGCTGTCCACTGTTGAAATGGTTATCAGATAAAGGGGATTATCAGAGATGGACTGGAACAGAAAATTTCTCTATATGCAGATGATATGGTTTTGTATATATCAGAGAAATTTCTCTGGTCTGAGAATTAATTTGTATATAAGTGTGCTCTTTCCAATGAATTCTCAAGCATACAATATTAGATTGGACACCTTCACTTTTACTATTGCAGATCAGTTTAAATACCTAGGGGTAAATATCACAAGTAAACATAAAGCTCTTTACCAAAAACATTTCGTGGTCTGTATGGAAAAAATTAAGCAAGACTTGCATAGATGGTCAACCCTTCATCTCACACTAGCTGGAAGAATTAACACTGTTAAGATGAATATTCTTCCTAAGCTCCTTTTTTATTTCAAAACATTCCAATATAGATCAATAAATCATTCTTTAAGCAATTAGATTCAACCATCACCTAATTTATTTGGAACTTAAAACATCCATGTATCCAAAGAGCAACCCTACAAAGACCTAAGACAGAAGGTTGCATGGCTCTACCTAACTTCCCATTTTATTACTGGGCAGCAAACATACAAGCTATAAAAACCTGGACACAAATAGATGAACATACACAGGCTTGGTCCACAATAGAGATAAAATCCTGCAGTACTTCTTTATATTCCCTGCTTTGTGCCGTAATAAATGCAAATTATCACCAATATACTAATAACCCAATTGTGCTTCACTCACTCAGAATATGGAACCAATGTAGAAACCATTTTAAGATGGAGAATCTTTTTTCTGTGTCACCTCTGCATGAGACCCACCTTTTTCAACCCTCGCAAACATATGCAGTTTTTAATATCTGGAAGACATTTGGGATTAAATTGCTTAGAGATCTTTATATAGACAACATATTTGCATCCTATGAACAATTACATTCCAAATTTAATTTTCCAGCAACGCATTTCTTTCACTATCTTCAAATTAGGACCTTTGTTAAGCAGAACCTGCCCGATTTCCCTTATCTCCCACCTTCCTCTATGCTGAAAAAAATATTGCTCAGTCTCGAGGACTCAGACAACATTTCTGCAATATATAAAATTATTTTACAGTCCCTCCCTTTCAAAGATCCAAGAGGACAATGGGAAAAGGATCTCTCACTCAACATATCAGAAAAGGAGTGGAAAGAAGCAATGCAGAGAATTCACTCGAGCTCAATATGTGCAAAGCATACAATTATTCAATTCAAAATTATATATCGAGCACATCTGTCTCGTTGAAATTGTCCAAAATGTTTCCAGGGCAAGATCCAACCTGCAAACGCTGAAATCAAGCTCCAGCTTCACTGGATTACATGTTTTGAGCCTGCACCGAATAAACGTCATTCTGGACAAAACATTTTAAGTGCCTTTCAGACAGCTTTGGTGTCACAATCCCTCCTAACCCACTAACAGTTGTGTTTGCTGTTCTTCCAGATGGGCTTAAAGTGGAGAAGGACAAACAAACTGTGATTGCCTTCACTACAACTATTGCCATGCAGACTTTTTCTCCTAAACTGGAAGAATTCTAACTCTCCTCTTTTAAGTCAGTGGGTCACTGATGTTTTATATTATTTGAAATTGGAAAAAATCAAATTCTCACTTAGAGGATCTGTGTAGAATTTTTTCAAAACCTGGCAGGATCTAATCAATAATATTTCAGAATAAGCTCTTAAAGCACTGAGGAAGTAGATTCTCCTCCCATTTCTTTTTCTGTATCCACCTATTAAACTCATCAGTTTGCTGTGCTCTCTTTCTCAGGGGTGGGGGTTGATTTGTTTTCAATCTCATTTTTTGTAAAACTTGATCTATTTGTATGGAATGATTACAATAAACTCAATAAAATTAAAAAAAAAAAAAAATAAACAAACAAATGTACACTGGCTGTTACAGATGCAAACTAAATGTATGTGTTTACTGTAGAATATTAACAATAAGAGCAGCTCAGTACTGAAAATGGTAAATATATGAATCAGTCAGGATCGAACTGGGGACTCTTGATTACAAGTCAGCAATTCTTACCGCTACGCCACAGAAGCTGATGCATTGTCCTTGAACCTTTTATGAAAGTGTTCATTTGATCTTTGGACCTCAGATTTCACAAATTATATAGTTTATGCCTACATTTTGTCATTTATTAAATGCATATGTTTCAAATACCAATCTATTATTTCCACTCTAAAACTCCAGCACTTCACTCCCAGATAATCAAGGCATGAGCTGGGAGAAGTTTGTGCACGTTCTGCGGCAGTTGGGGGACCGAATAGCAGGCTGCTTGCTGCTTGTCTTTATCGGCACATTTACGGGACAAAAGATGCTGGACGGAGAGTTGCGAACAGATTTAAGGTGCGCTGGATTTACAAGTTTTTTTGGTAGGCTTTGGTAATTCTAGTGTTAAATACACTGCCTCACTGACACTCTGTCATGCATATCTTTTATATTGCTCATTGAACTCTTCTGCTGTGATGGCATGGTACAGTTGTAGAATGTCTAGAATAAAAAAAGTCAGCAAGTAATCTGAAGATTAAGAGAATCAAGACAGAGGATGAAAAATAAGTACATCTTCAGCATTTAGTCTATAGGTGTCATGCATTCCATTTTCCTGGTTTAGAAATGCAGATAGATCTTAATCTCACAACTATGAGCTCTTCTTCATTCATCTGTCAACTTAACAAAAAGAGTAATGATCAGGGTGTGCTTCATATTATCTTAAACTGGTTGGCCCTAAATCAAACTCACATGCAAGCTTCATGCCGATTTATTAAGACTATGATTCAATATAAAGGCCACTTTCCTGAATATTCTTTTTATAGTGACAATAATTGGCACAACTCTTGCAGTGAATCCATTAGCTAATTTATTAGAAATTTTGAAAAGTTGGTAAAGAAGAAAAGAATACAAAAGGCAAGGAAAAAAGAGTTTCCAGGCTTACCCCTGACTGCAGGGTGAGCAAGTTACTAGTCACACACCATCTTAGGAGCTCTTGTGGTGGGTTTAGTATCTTTTTGGGGTCATTTAGGTATTCTGAGCATGGTCCATTGTTATGTGGCTTTCGGCTAGGATGAATAAACACCCAAACAATTAATATTTTGCAACTGGCCTAGCAATGCGTGAGAATTCTTAAGTAGTGTGGATTAGTGAATTCCGCCAAAGCATTATTCGCAGCAAATTTACTGCGTTCATGTTCGCCTTTGTTCATCAAATTATTTACTTAGGATAATTTTTTTCCCCTGCACCCCAGAATGCTTTGCAAGGCCAGTACAACATCTTCCGGAGCTGTAACAGCCAACATTGCATGGGACCATCCTCTCAGTATACAGTGATCCCTCGCTATATCGCTATATATATTGACTTTCGCCGCTTCACTCCATTGCGGATTTCAAATGTAAGCATATCTAAATATATATCACGGATTTTTCGGTGGTTCGCAGATTTCTGCTGACAATGGGTCTTTTAATTTATGGTACGTGCTTCCTCAGTTGGTTTGCCCAGTTGATTTCATACAAAGAAAGCTATTGGCGGATGGCTGAGAAGCTACCCAATCAGAGCACGTATTACATATTAAATAAAACTCCTCAATGATATACGATGTGCTTCCCGCACAGTGCTTCGCATATTAGAAAGCTCGAACAACACATATTGATTTTTGATTGTTTGCTTTTTCTCTCTCTCTCTCTGACATTCTCTGCTCCTGATGGAGGGGGTGTGAGCAGAGGGGCTGTTCATACACTGGCCTAGAGGATATGGATGCTCCTCTACAAAATGCTGAAAGACTACCTTCACATTGCTCCCTTCCTTACAGCTGCTCTCTCCGGCGGTGCTTCACATACTTAAAAGCCCGAACAGCCCTATTAATTTTTGATTGTTTGCTTCTCTCTCTCTGTCTCTCTTTCTCTCTGACATTCTCTGCTCCTGACGCGCACTCCTTTGAAGAGAAAGATATGTTTGCATTCTTTTAATTGTGGGACGGAACTGTCATCTCTGTCTTGTCATGGAGCACAGTTTAAACTTTTGACTTAAGGGTGTTAACTCATGTCTAGAGGGCTCTAATAATGTTAAAAAACGTATTTAGAAGGTTGTAAAACAGGTTTTCTATGCTCTAACTGCGAAAATATTCGATTTATAAATAAAGAATCCTACTTCGCGGAAATTCATTTATCGTGGTAGAGTCTGGAACGGATTAACCGCGATAAACAAGGGTTTACTGTATAATGCTTATCGGTTGCATAATAGACTCTGTAGGACTTAGTGGTAGAACAGATAAGTAAATAATGCAGGTTCTCAAAATTTTATTTTTATGAAACATAGGCAGCATAAATGACGAGTAAAGCATTGTAACAACTCTAGGGAGCGTGCCAGCCACCCAACCAGACACAGACAGACTCTAGAGGCACAAGGATAAAAACAAAGACATTTTTATTTCATTTTCTTTGTCTGTGTGCAGCACCTTCCCCGTTCCCACAGGCACACAACACAGTCCCAAACACAAGCACAATCCACACAATACTATACTTTACTTTCTTTTTCTTTTTCTCCTCCACTCCTCTTCACAAGCTTTGTCTTCCTCCTCCTGGAGTGGCGGCTGCTGGCTCCTTTTATAACACACCCAGAAGTGCTCCAGGTGCTCGTTGACCTACTTCCGGCATCACCTCCGAGTGCGGCAGAAAACCCCCCCAAGACGGCTCAGCAGTTGTTCCAGCACCCCCTGACCGCACCCCCGGATCCCAACATGGCTGTAGATGACTCCAACTCCAATGAAGCCCTGCAGGAACCTGAGGCTCCATTGCAACCCATGGGGGCTGCCATCTAATGAAGGTACCGTTCTGCCCACGCTTGCTCCCCTGGTCCTCTCCATGAAGAGGCACCCTGGCCGGACAAGGACCCCGGCTGTCTGTGACAGCAACAGCATAGACAGTTTGGAGAGCCTTCAGCATGACTTCAAAAAATAGAATGACCCAGTGGCTTCAATCATGACATGCCACTTTGAATTTTCTGTCTTTAAAAGACCTACATATTTGACTACAGTTTTGGCATTTCTGGTTTGTTTTGACAAAATATATGTGCAGTGGTTGGCACTGCTGCTGCACAGCCCACGTCACTCTGTTGGCCACAATATTCGGTCCTTAATAGTTGGCAGATGTTTCCCTAGCCATCAGGGACAGTTTAAAGGTGACTGTACCATTATAATCTTGTCAAATCTAGTTCAGTTAGTCTTTCCCCATATTCTTCAGTGCTTTTTGCTGAGTTCAGAGGTATTTGCGAACACTTCCGTGATTTCTCTGAACATGAGGCGAAGCAAACACTGTAAAGTTTGTTCATCGCTATCCTTAAGTTAGAAGTCTAGCCAAGTCTATTAAGAATGCTGTCTGTACTCCAGTTTAGAGCAACCCATATATAAAATGGAAGAATGCACGGATAGATCATGTGACTAAGCATTACAAGAGAAAACTGTAGAACATCATCAGTAGTTGTTTATATCAAATGCTATAACATTTGACCAGATGACACTACTGACTCTGGGTTTCAATTTGCATAGTTTGATAACTAAATTTGTTACTCAAGCAAATTCACAATTGTGAAACATGAAATTGATTAAACATTTATTGTTGATTTTACAGGGTTTTGGATGTAAAGAAGGAATGCTTTATCATGCTTACTTGTGTTTATGTGGCTGCATAATGCATGTAATGCATACCACATTACATTTTTACCTCTCATTCACCTCACCATGGAGGAGTTCAGCACTTTTTTTTTAAATGTGACATGCTGCATGTTTTTCACAAAGATGATATTATGTTTCCTCCACAGGAAAACTCACAACATGGAAAGTTGTCACATTAACTAGTAACCACCTTATCCTAGCTGAGGATATGCACACTTCAGGTGATTTTTCATCCATAGATTTATATTTATATTTAAATACTAAATAAAAGATAAAGAAGAAAATGCTTCTAGACAGGAATATCATTCTTCTTGTGTGAATGGCACACATTTTACAGGATGTGAAATGCAATTTATTTTAAAAGCACAAGAACTGTTTTGTTCATCTTTATTAGCACTGTAGTGCAAAAATTGAGACTGCATTATTCAGCAAGTTGGATAAGTAGCAGAATGCTATAAATAGTATATATTTGCTAATTATTACAATCAAATCTTAAATCAGAGAAAGCTTGAATTGAGTCAGGGAAAAAACAGAAAAACTCAAGGGATAAAAATGTTGGAAGTCTGCTCTACAACAACATGCAGAGGTCTAAAAACCGGGTGAGGCAAATGACAATTATCATCATAGCTAGTGATGAGCTCGCAGGAAGTTTCTCTTTCAAAAAAAATTGACAAAACTATGGTATTTCACGATCAGCAATCTTTGAGAAATTAGCACAGGAACAATAATGTTTTACTGTCTGTCTGGGAGCCTTCCCTGTAAACAGAATAATGCCCAAAAACCCTTTTAGTGCCCATTCAGCAAGGCGAAGATAGAAATGGCCACACCAACAAAGATGATCTCACAGGATGCCTGCTGGTGTGCTCTTCTGTGTAGCTACTGAGAGAAATCTGTGTTGCAGGCACAACACATAAAACAGCATCACAACAGCAGTAGTAACATCAAGTTTTTCATATTTAAAAATAAAAGTGGACTCAATATAATCATGTCCAGAAGCAAGTGGATGTTTAGACCAGTGCTAATATCCCAAACTATTTCTATGTTCAGTTGGTTATTCACTATTCAAATTCATCCCATAGAGACATATTTAGCACAGAGTTCCATGGCAAGAATATGTTTTGTCATAAATGAATATTTTCTATTTGGATTCTTTAAAGTATAAAGTAGTAAAATGACAATGCACAGCTTCCAATGTGGATATACCATCGGTAAGAAAAGAACTGCTGGCTTTGTTTGAGTCAGAAAATGAATAGAAGGATAAATTCTTGCGACAAAACAAAAATCCATGGATTTGTTTTGACCAATCGTTATAAAATGTGTAAGTAAGGCAACTATTTGCCCATAAGCACATTTTTTAGATAAGAATGTTGTTTTTTTAAGCGGTAACTGCTCTGACATACCATCATTGATAAAGAAATGCCTAGAGCAATGTCTGCTAATTTAAAAAAAATTGTCTTTCTGGTCAGAAAATACTGTAAACAACCTGACTGGTTTTGAAAATACTAAAGTATTTCAATAATGCAAAGCTTTCATGTTGAAATCAAGTGGTGTTCCATTTTCCCTCCATATGAATGTAGGATGGAGACAATGACCAGCTTCACTGCCAGTTTATTTTTGCATTTCTGTACAGGATAATGGATTTAAGTTCCTAGGTATGTATCACCAGTTATCTATCTATCTATCTATCTATCTATCTATCTATCTATCTATCTATCTATCTATCTGTCTGTCTGTCTGTCTGTCTGTCTGCCTGTCTAACAAAAATAACATCAGAAGTCTGTTTAATGTGACATATAAGAATGTGAACAAATAAGACACATAAAACTAATCAACATATTATCTACAACTTCAGCATGATGCGTTAGACTGACCTAATTTATTTTTGAGTCTCACAATAGTTCAAACATCCTAGTCACTATAAAAGATTAATAGATAAAGCTAATTAGTTTTATCTTTGTATCATAAAGAATTCTGCAGGCCTCCTATACCAAATGTGGCCAAGGTTTCGTTGAAGGCAGTGTGCTCCAAAGTTGACTGAACACTGAAAATCTTACTCCAGTACTAAATAATTTAAGTTAAAGTAAGTAGCTATGGTGAATGTTTTCAGTTAGGATATCTAAATCTGTATAGTTGATGGATACATACCTTATGAATTGATAGGCAATCTGCAAACAAAAGCCATGCCACCTTGTACCTCTGACCAGCAGCACATAGAATCCACATAAGCATTACAACATGATTGTGAGTACAGCTAAAATGGCTTTTTAATTGTGTTGGTTAAGGTAACTACATGCTGCCAAGTACCAAGTAGCTATATCAGCCCGTTACTGACCAGGACTGCAGTGTAGCATCATTTCAAGCATAGAGTAGGCTAAAATTAAAGGAAACAGCCTAACAATGACTTTTTTTCTCATATTATATTGAGCTCCATGATGGAAAGACTGAAGCACACACTGAATAATAGATCAACACATTATCAGTTTTTTTATTTTGCAATAATAAACAGCAACACTGCACTTTAATAGCTTTGTGAGACTGATTACTTCCTTTTCCTTTCTTATGGACCATGGGAAAGGCCTGCAAAGAAATAAGTGTGAACTGGGACAAGAGGCTGCTAGTCTCATATATAAACACTGTTTGCATCATGGTATGAGCAAACTTCAGTATTTTCTGCTGTCCACTGTCACGCTGTTCAACATCACTAAGTAATCATGCAAGCGCTAATGGCTACACAGAGCTCCAGATTATACATTTATTCTGAACTTTGCCAAAATACACTTGCCAACATACGCTTTTCCCTTTCCCAGCCCTACCCAGTCCATGTAACACTTGCAGACAGCTGCTTTCCTGCCAAGCCTGCGAACTGCTACAAGACCTTCTCCTACTCACAGTAATGGGAACTGGGTGGTTTAAAATGCTGCGGTGGGTTGGCACCCTGCCCAGGATTGGTTCCTGCCTTGTGCCCTGTGTTGGCTGGGATTGGCTCCGGCAGACCCCCGTGACCCTATTCGGATTCAGCGGGTTGGAAAATGGATGGATGGATGGGTGGATGGTTTAAAATGCCTTGATTTTGAATTTGATTTTAGGGATTCTGCACAATATTAACTTTTCAGGTGGCCTAAAAGGTCAATAAGGGTGTCCAAGATCCCTCAGGACCCCCTAGTTGGAGGACTCATAAGGAACCTACTTTAGATGGTCTCTTTGCTGCTAATTCCAATGCAGAAGCTCAGACATCTGGAGTCTACAAAGCAACATTTGACACAAAGTTCAAACTAATCCTGGATGGGATCTGTAAAGACATAGGTACATCTGAATGACAGGATTGATCAGAGTACCAACACAGATAAATACAAGAAGGCCCATTGGCCTCTATTTTCTGAGGAGGTTGATGTCATTGGGTGTATGCAGGCCATTACTCTAATAACCCAGAGCAGGGATTCTGAAATATTTGTCACTACCCAATCTTGCTGTCTTCAAGACCCATTTCTTTTGGAATGCCCGGATAATTGTCAGTACTCTGGGGTTGTCCCCCTTTAAGAATTGTGGCCAATCATTTTTAATGCAGAAGGGTCAGACAATGATCAGATCTGAGGGTGTTGGACCCCATTGGAGAATTAAGGAATATCTTCAGAGCAATGTTCATGGCTTAATCAACCAGTGGTGACCCACTTTGCAAACCATTTCAGAGTCTGTAAGCAATTACCATTAAATAACTCACGACCCCATGGCAGGGGGATTTTATGAAACCCTGACCTAGAGAGATCCAAAGCCCAAGAGTCCAAACCTACTCAAAATGCCCACAAGAAGGATAAATACAATCAAAAACCCGGCTAGTCACACAAAAAGGAACACGGAATCTGAATAAATATTTAATTTCAGAAAAGGAATACCAGAAAAGACAAGACAATCCAAAGCAAACGAGTTCTAATCACAAATCCAGCAAAGTCAAAAACAGAGCATAAAGTTACAGACTGAGACAAGAGCGTCTTTTCAAGGAGTGGCATGTGACGTTGTTCCTAACCTCTGCAACCAGTCACACCTCAGCCAATTGGTAAGCACAAATTGCTTCAAGGACTTGCATGCAAAATATTCAAAAAGTAAAAATTGAGATTGGTACATACATAGTCATACATACATAGCTACAAAATCTTTATTTGTTGCTTCTGAGTAATGTATAGTGTGTGTGCGTCCTTATGCAAATATTTGTTTTCTTAAAAATATATATAGTGTGGATGCTGGAGGTCACTGTTGCCCCGTTGAACCCGTCAGACAGACGTCCCATACACACGTGTAAAAACACCAAGAAGATTTTATCAATATTTTTCTTCAATAAAGTGCCCAAAGCACCACACTCTCCACAATTCTCAATAAACACAATAATAATAATCAATAATAACCCAGCAGCTCTCCTCCACTCCAACCCAGACTCTGTCACACTCCAGTCTGCTCAGTCTGCTGGGGTTTCCCATAGTCCTTTTATACTTCATGACCCGGAAGTATTTCTTCTCCAGGTCAACATCACATCTTCTTTCCTCAATCGTCCCAGAAGTATTGCAGGCTTTCGTCCTTGTGACCCCGAAGTACTTCTGGGTTGACGTTCTCATAATATCCCCCTGGATCTTGGTGAGCTTCCCCTGGTGGCACCCACGGTACCCAACAGGGCTGAGGATACGGAGTCCATGTCCCATACTGCCCTGCGGGAATCCAAAGCGCCATTCCCATCCCGGGGCGCTGCCATCTAGCGTTCTGGGGGATGTAGTAACCCTGAAAAAGCTGTTTTTTTCATGGTTGGGACGTCCTGACCGGACAGAAATGCAGGCCGTTCACCACAGTACTCCTCCCCAGCTGAACATTATAATGTAAGGCGGCCAGCCCCGCTAGGGTAGTTCTTCCCCGGAACGGACTGTCTGCCCTGACCGGACCATGGCTTCCTCCTGAAAGACAAGAGCAGGAGAACAACGGGGAGACACAGCACTTCTGTTTCACTTTAATAACCTCCCAGGTTCTCCCAGGACAGTTTTGCCAGAGGTGGCCTGGCTGATGGCATTCAAAACACAGCCTCCTCCCATATTGAATTGTCCTGCAGGACTGGAAGCAGGCCGGCAACTCCTGCGTGGCCCTTTGCCCAGCTGGGGGTGGACTATCTCCCTGCCTACGCAGAGAGCGTCCCCTCCACACTCTCTCTTTGTCAGGACCTCCTGATTTTGCCTGCAGGCTCTCCTTTTCATTTTGGGGCTTGCTCACATTTTGGGTCTCTCTATGGATAAGAGAGACTCTTTACTGTCTGCATTCCTTTTGATTTACGTGTGACCGAGGTCGATGTCTTTAGGTCCGGGTCCACTCGCAAGGCAGCACTATCTCGCTGCTCCGACGGCCCCACCCCCCATCTATCGAACACTTGGTCATTTCCTCCTGATCAACTGTGGGACGCGAGACAACTTGGCAACCGATACTGGCAACTCCCGCTGCCCTTGTGATCTGCGTCCCGACTTCATGTACGGTACCAGATATGCTCACCTGTACCGCCAGATCAGACTTCTGTGGGAGCCTCTGTCTGCAGCGGCGTAAATATTCCTCCACTCGTCTTAGAGGTGCCTTGGCCATCACTCCCAATTCCTCGATTACCTTTTTAATCGATGTGACAATCTGTAAAAAGCTGTTGACAGGTTCTATTAATTTTTCGAAGTCCCGTACATTAAAGTCTTTTTCCCGATCAGCTTGGGGGTATGCTTGGGCTTTCAAAAATCCTGCCCTCCAGCTGCGAGCCAACAGGCTTTTCCTGCGCCTGCGCTGTTGGGTCTCGCATTGCCTTTTGGGATTTGGAGTTCCGCATGACAGAGGTCCGGGTTGCCGCCACCGGCCAACTGTGATCCGCCTTTTCTAATTTAGCGGAGGACCGTTCAGTCATATCCTGGCCATCTTTCTTTGTGGCTGGCGTTGCTTCGCTCGCCTCCCTCTTCCCCTTCAGGGAGCTCGGTTCCGTCGGGGAAACGGTACCCAACAGGGCTGAGGATACATCCATGTCCCATACTGCCCTGCGGGAATCTGAGGAGCCATTTTCATCCAGGGGAGCTGCCATCTAGCGTTCCGGGGGATGTAGTTCCCTGAAAAAGCTGTTTTCTTCCTTGCAGGGATGTCCTGACCGGAATGAAATGCCGGCTGTTCACAACAATAGTTTAGGTGCCAGAGACTGTTTCCAAAAATGGAGACACATTATGCCCAAAGTATAGCTTAGCAATGCTATAGGATATGAAATTTAAACTCGATGCAATAAAAGCTGACAGATTGGGGCACAAAATAAAATTGATTCCCAGGGTTTTGTATAATAAAATGTGTTGGTTATGTACCTTAAGATCTGTTGTCTTGGAAAGAAATCCCTAAAGCGCAGTTTTTGTGTGTGTTTGTTTTAGCTAGTTGATACTGGTGTAAACCAAGGTTTTTAATCATATACATACTTTCCTTTAAAAATTTGCAGTATTATACTCACTACTCTTCAGGCATGTGTAGCTCCTTTATTACATAAGCAGAACAATAGCCATTTATTTTTAAGTATTTAATTTAGACACAATAATGCCCAAAACACTTAGGACATAAGGAATTAAAGGATTTTTTATTTAAGACTGTTTATTGAGACTTTGCTATGGATTAATTTTATCGGCAAGTTACTTAGTATATTTTTGCACTTTAAAGCATTTTTCTTGTATTTGTCTATTTTATAAATAAATCCCTCACATATAATGATTCTTCATTGCCTCAGCTGTACACAAGCTGAGGTTTATGGCTACCCACCTACCACCTACTTGTGGGGATTCTTATATTTTTGGGACTTCTATATCTCTTTTGAAAACTTAAATCCCTTTTAGGCCTATGAAGCCTGAGACAGGCCAGCTTGAGTTAGATTAAGCCTGTTGGAGTGAGACCTTTTCCAGCTAGCAAAGGAGTCAGGCCAGGCCAGTGAAGCCTTTTGGAGGCCTAACAATCCCTTATTCACACCCCACTTTTGTGTATCCAATTGCCAACAACCAGGATATGAACTTAATAATCTAGAACTGTGACCAATAGTGATGAGCAAAATGACCCGAGTTTCATATCGTATGCAGTTCAAAGAAATTGCCCTAGTAATTTCTTTCACATGTGATTTCAGAATTGCAAAATGTAAAACTCACTAAAATTAGTTTTTTTTTGAGGTGGAAAGCAATCAGAATTACTCCCTATAAATCATTCCCCAGGCAAAACCACTGTCTCATTCCCCAGCTACCCTTCAATGCTGTCCAGCCTTTCGTGGATTCCACCTCATATTGGTCATCTGTAGCCAGCAGTAACACAGTCTGTGCTCACTTTGTTCAACTCCAAAAGTTTATTCAAGTCAGAATCACTGGTGGCCAATGTTAGGGAATAATCAACAGAGAAATATGCCATTTCTGCCCATCACTCTACACCCAGTAACCCAAAGTGAAAACATATTTCATACGTTCAGAAGGTTTGTAAATTAATACATATTATATATATTTTTATGAAGCCCATGATAAGTACAGCCGGATTAAAAATTACAATGACACAGTAATTGCCCTGTTTTAATCAAAGGTAACAAGTTATTATTAATAGAGAAGTAGGTAATTCATGGCTGTGATGATCAAGTAAAGAGAAAGTGCATACTGTCTTGAAGGTGGAAAAGGCACTAGCTGCAGAATAGCTATTTTATCATTTTTTTAATATAAAATTTTATTAATTTTATTAAAATCAGTTTAACAAAACTAGGTTCGAAAAACAAATTGACCCCCACCCATGAGAAAGAGAACTAGGTCAGCAGAGAAAAACTTTAATAATAGTAAAAATATATAAGTAAATAAATAAATAGAACAAAAAAAAAAAAGAAAGAGAATCCACTTTCTCAATTTAAATGCTTGTTCTAAAATGTTATTGATCAGATACTACCCAGTTTTGAAAAAGTTTTGTACAGATCCACTAAGTGAGAATTTGTTTTTTTCCAATTTTAGATAATATATAACATCAGTTACCCACTGACTTAAAAGCTCTAAGTTAGGATTCTTCCAGTTAAGCAAGATAAGTCTACATGCCAATAGTGAAGTAAAGGCAATTACACTTGGTTTGTCCTTCTCCACTTTAAGCCAATCTGGAAGTACACCAAACACAACTGTTAATGGATTAGGAGGGATTGTGACACCAAAGCTGTCTGAAAGGCAGTTCAGAATGATGTTAATTTGTTACACTCCCAAAATATGTGGCCTAATGAAGATTTAGCTCAATTGCAACTTTCGCAGGTTTGGATCTTGCCCTGGAAACATTTTGGACAATTTTACACAAGGCAGATGCGCTCGACATATAATTTTAAGTTGAATAAATTGTATGCTTTGCACATATGGAGCTCAAGTGAATTCTATTTTATCATTTTAATGAAATATTGAATTATTAAGGTGGATTTAGATAATGGATCAAGAGAAGTAGTATATAGTGGAATTTAAAATAGAAGAAATGTCTCCAGCCAGTGCAAGTTTATGGTTGTGAATGCTAGGAAGGAAAAAGAAAAAAAAAATTAAATTTGTTGTCATTTACGTTGGGACTGTTGACATTACCTAGACATTTCCTGCTGTGATGACAGAGTGACACCTAACATGACAAATGAAATTAGCTTTGTGTAGTAAGATTTCTTATATTATTTTTTTTGTAATTAAGAGTAAACATTTCTGCTCCATGATGTTAAGATTGTACCTTAGTTTTGATACATATTTTGCTTTTTTGTAAATTGAATCATTTTCTCTCACTCCCAACTTTGTTTCCAGGTAGTATGTTTTCTATTATGTGGAATTCTACCCGGGCCCTTTCAACAACAACACAAATAGGGCCTTCAAGAGTGAACTACAGAGTCCCATGTTAACCTCAGTTTAGTCCCGAGGCATTAGCTTTCCTCAATTTTATTGTTTGACTGCTTTTTAAAGTTTCCTGCCTACTCCCTGTTTTGTGAGTTCTGCTGCTGTTTGAACCATTTTTGGTTGATTCTAGGTTTGGATTTTGGGGACTTAGTTTTGTGGATCTCTGAATTAGCTTATTTGTTTCATTCTGATAATTTGATTTTTTTTTCATTAAATGAATCTTTTTTTAATTAACCTTTAATGAACATTATTCTTGGGTTAGAGTTTTATATTTAAAATTTTGTTTTCAAGGAAACATCTTTGAGGTCAATTTTTTATTTTTTCTTTATTTGATTTCATACAATAAATACAATATTTTAAAAAATGACTTTTTTTTAATATAATAAATTTCCAGGCCATTTTGCAGTGTGTGGGTCTTAGTGTTTTTTTTTTTTGGTTTTTTTTTTGGCCAATCTCATGTTCATGTCTGCAATTTAGAAGTAAAGCTAAGATAGTATTTTATTTCATTTTAAATTATGTCCCTTAATATTCCAGTTAAATGTCACAAATGTCACAGATACTTACAGTTAAGTGTAAACAAAATAATTATTACCATCAATAGGTTATACACTTGTTTTATTGGTAACAGGTGTTAAAGGAGCATTACTGTGTAGTTCACATTGAAAGAGGAAGCAACTTTCATTCCAACAGGGTGCCCAAACAAATCTATCTAACTGGTTCATGCTGCAAAAAGAAAAAAAATAAGATGGAGATTAAAGAAAAAATGAAATAATTAAGAACCCTAATAAAATGTTTTATTTTAAAGATGCTAAGATTTGCATTTGGTGTGACAAGGATGAATAGGATTAGAAATGAGTACGTTAGAGGGTCAGCTCAAGTTGGACGTTTGGGAAACAAAATCAGAGAGGTGAGATTGTGTTGGTTTGGACATGTGCAGAGAAGAGATGCTGGGTATATTGGGAGAAGGATGTTAAGGATAGACCTGCCAGGAAAGAGGAAAAGAGGAAGGCCTAAGCAAAGGTTTATGGATGTGGTGAGAGAGGACATGCAGGTGATGGGTGTAGCAGAACAAGATGCAGAGGACAGAAAGATATGGAAGAAGATGATCCGCTGTGGCAAACCCTAAAAAGAGGTAAAGTTTAAACACAGTGGAGTCCAAGTCCTCTAGGAAGTCCTACTTAAAGCTTCCATTACCAGTACTTAGCTTTGATGTACACTCATGGGGGGTATTTTCCATATGTCGCTTAAATCATCCGAGATCAGATGCCTCATCTTGGTTGAGTTAATGCCGGTCAAACTCATCTGGGATAAGTCGGTTTTTCAAACGCAGCCGTGTAGTAGATTAGTCTAGCTGGATCTGATCATCCGAGATGATTGAAAAGCCCATATATACTGAGTCTAGAAAACATAATTAGCAGTCTTTGATAGGATGGGCGCATTTTTTCACAGAAGCGGAGCAGGACCTTTTACTCAAAGGATATGAAGAATTTCAAGATTTAATATGCACAAGGGGTAACACTGCAAAAACAGTCCAAATCAGAAAAGACGGCTGGCAAAAAGTGGCCGACAAATTAAACACTAAGTAGTGTGCATTGTACTTACTGAATGCAGCGTTTCATTTCCTATGTGTCAGATTAATTATTATTTAATATGTCATAATTCCAGATCAAACGTGAGCAGAAGGAGAACATGGGAACAGGTTACAGTGAAGTACAGGAATATACTTAAAACTGGTAAATACTGGTATATAACTATATAAAGAATTTTTGACATAAAGAATCATATATAATATAAAAAAATAATTTTAAAGCTAATAAGAAGAAGGCAGACAAGCAAAAAACAGGTGGAAGTCCACGCGGTCCAGACCTAACCCCTGCAGAAGAGTTGGCTCTCCAGCAAAATGCCCATCACCCTGTTTCTGAGGGCATCCCAGGGGGAAGCTCCTCCTCAGAACCAGTGGCAGGATGCAGTGGTCACTTCATTTCAGGTAAAGGATGGTCATTGCATATATTTGTCCACAATGTGTGCCATAGGTATGTTCCATATAGCCCTCTTTTTTGTTGTTTTTTTGTCAGTTGCAGGGAATGTCATATTTCTAGAACTTGTGTCTGACCAACGAGATATTGACGACGGTCAAATATTTGATGAAGACACTGTGTCTGATTATTCCAAATCACATTTGGAAATCCTGGGTAATGAGAATGTTAGGTGATTGTGAGATTCTTTATGGAGATGTGGGTTTTTTTGCCTGTGTACTTGCAATGGCATGAAATGCCTCTTTTATTGTCTGCACACGCAGGTGTCCAGTAATCACTATGAAAACACGAAGGAAATATTTCAGAGCGAATCAGACTTTATGAATTGCCTGGCAAACTGCACTTTTAGATAGATTTTCCGCATCACCTACAGTATATAAAAAAGTGCCGCTTGCAAAAAACCTCAAAACAATGCATACTGTCTGTGTGGTTGTGAGAGCCCGACTTTGCCTAGTTTGACTTTGAATATAAGGTGCTAATAAATCTTTGAGGTACAATATTCTTCCCCGGCTAAAGCGCTATCTTTAGAAAAGAATTTCCTCCGGGAGCAATAAAGGATCTTGGCGATCGCGCAAAACCCTCTCTATATGAAATTCTCTTCTTATAATTTGCGCACCAATATCAATTGGTTGCTCATTCATGAACAGTGAAGCCATGACTGAATGAATTCCATGCACAGATACTGATTAAGTGTGAGCTAATCCTTGTTTACATAGAACAAATCTTCTCTGAGCAGGTTTGAGGACTGAGATGTGCTGCTATGACAAAACATCCAGCAAGAGTTTCGAAAAACCGACAGATCCAGGATCAGGCCAAATCATCAACAATTACATCCGGCTACACGAGTAATCCACGAAAAATACCCTTATGGTGTTATATATAAACAATAACATTTAAATCCCTTAAAACATAAGAGATAATAGCAAATGTATTTATACAATTATACAACATTAAGTGCTGTAAAGATGCAGTAGTAGAATTAATACCAGTTGTTAGAAATGCAAACATTAATAATATTAGGTTTGGTGAACATGAGCTACCGTAACTAGTTTCCAAGTTAAAGATGACATGAAGACGTCACCATCCCGGACACTTTTTGATATTTGTAGGTGTCTGGGTTACATATCTTATCTATTCCTTTTGCTTGTCAGTGGGGTTAAGTATATATGTAACCTTTGTCCATCAATGTACACTCAAAAACCCAAAGTGAAGACGTGTTTTCAGAAAGGTTTGCAACTGTATTAAAAGAATCAAAAGCAGAAATCTGTCATTCATGTCAGTACTCAGACCCTTTGCTGTGCTACTCCAGATTGTTGTCAGGTGCATCCGCTTCACTTTTATTATCTTTGAGATGTGTCTAGAACCTGACTGGAGACCACCTGTGGCAAATTGCATTGATTGGACGTCATTTAGAAAAGCACACACCTGTGTATATGAGGTGGTAGAATTCACAGGTTTTGATCTTTGGTTTTAAGGACTTGGTTGTGTGGATCTCTGAATTATCTTATTTGTTTCTCTCATTTCTTTTGATAATTTGATTTTTTTATTTAAAATTTAAGTTAATTAAACTTTAAATGAACGCTATTCTTGTGTTGGAGTTTTGCATAAGTTTAAATTTTGTTTTTAAGGAATTATTTTGAGTTCATTTTTAATTTTTTCTTTATTGTATTCAATGAGTAAAATACCTAAAATGATATATCAATTTGAGGCCAGGGCTTTTCATGCTTCCCTAACCTTTTCATGTATTTTTGAGTGTATGGCTCTTAGAGCTTTTTTGAAAGAGTTTTGCCTCTTCATGTATGCCATTTATAAGAAAAGCTAGTGTCACAAATACATCCAGTTAAATGTAAACAAAATAATTATTGTCATCAATAGGTAATACAAAATACACAATATAGGAGGATTACTTTGTAATTTATATTGAAAGAGGAAGTAACTTTCATTCCAACAGGGTGCATAAACAAGACTGTCTAACTGGTTGAGTTGCAAAAAGAAAAAAAAAAACTGGAGATTAAAGTGAAAATGAAAAAAATTAAGAACCCTAATACAATGTTTTTTTTAATGACTGTTCTTGTTGTAATTCCTTGTTGTGATGAGGTAAAGTTTAAATAAGGCAGAGTCCAGGTTCAATATGAAGTCCTACTTATAACTTCCTTTACCAGTATTTAGTTTTGGTGTACACTCATGGTTGGATATATAAGCAAATAACCCTTAAAATATAAGACATAATAGAAAATTATTTAAATAATTATACAACATTAAGTGTTGTAAATATACAATAGTAGAATTAATACCAATCAATAATATTAGGTTTGATGAACATAAGCTACCACAACTAGTTTCCAAGTTAAAGACAACATATAGACGTCACCAGACACTTTTTGATATTTGTAGATGTCTGGGTTGCATATGTTTTCTATTCCTGTTGCTAGTTAATGGGTTAGGAATATATGGAGCTTTTTCCCATTAATCTATACAAAATAACCCAAAGTGAAAAGATGATTTCAGAAAGGTTTGCAAATTTATTAGAAATCAAAGACAGAAATCTCTCAATCATATCAGACTCTTTGCTGTGTCACTTGAAATTGTGGCCAGGTGTATCCTGTTTGCTTTAATTATTATTATTTAATTAGTTTGTCAACTTTTGTATAGTTTTGACGTCACTATTATTTTTGAACATGCTGGCATGCAGCCATTTTGTTTTTCTGATAGTTGCCACCATTTTGGATGATAATGGTTTACCATTAGGAAAGGTAATGTGTATGTGTGTGTGCATATATATATATATATATATATATATATATATATATATATATATATAGTGACAGATAGGGGGCAGTATTGCTCCTGATCCAATACGCCAGACACCAGATAAAAGTCCAAAAGTTGACTTTATTTATAATCCACAGTGCACAAAGCACCCTCTCCACCACTATACTCAATTAATAAACCACAGTAACTACAATAATCAATCCACCACTCACAGACGCGTTGCCCTCCTACCACCCAGCTCAGCTTGCTGTCTGGGAGCTGTCAAAGTCTTTTTATAGTCCCTGACCCGGAAGTGTTCCAATCCCCAGTGCATGTAATCCTTATCACTTCCGGGTCAGATAAAAAGTCCTTTTCTTTATCCTGGAAGTACGTCACTTCTGCTGTCGCTCTGCCAATGATGCACTTCCGGGTTATAGGGCACATATGACTCTCTATTCCTCCCTGCAGTGTCCTCTGTTGGCCCCTGGGGTATCCAGCAGGTTTGTATGGAAAAACTCCATGGTCCATGATTCCCTGCGGCCTGGGGGTATTGGCCGTGGTGACAAGCCGGTCAAAGACCACTAATATATATATATATATATATATATACACATATACACACACACACACATACATACACACACACACACACACACACACACACATACACATAGCATCCGGAAAGTATTCACAGCGCATCACTTTTTCCACATTTTGTTGTGTTACAGCCTTATTCCAAAATGGATTAAATTCATGCGTGAAAAAAGTTGACTTGAGTTTTGCAAATTTATTAAAAATAAAAAAATGAGAAATCAAATGTACCTAAGTATTCACAGCCTTTGCCATGAAGCTCAAAATTGAGCTCAGGTGCATCCTGTTTCCCCTGATCTTCCTTGATATGTTTCTGCAGCTCAATTGGAGTCCACCTGTGGTAAATTCCGTTTATTGAATATGATTTGGAAAGGCACACACCTGTCTATGTAAGGTCCCACAATTGATAGTTCATGTCAGAGCACAAACCAAGCATGAAGTCAAAGGAATTGTCTGTAGACAATGATTGAACTCTTTGGTGTGAATGCCAGGTGTCAAGTTTAGAGGAAACCAGGCACCACTCATCACCAGGCCAATACCATCCCTACAGTGAAGCATGGTGGTGGCAGCATCATGCTGTGGGGATGATGGGGAAGGGAAAGATGACTGCAGCAATGTACAGAGGCATCCTGGGTGCAAACCTGCTCCAGAGCGCTCTTGACCTCAGACTGGGGCGATGGTTCATCTTTCAGCAGGTCAACGACCCTAAGCACACAGCCAAGATATCAAAGGAGTGGCTTCAGGACAACTCTGTGAGTGTCCTTGAGTGGCCCAGCCAGAGCCCAGACTTGAATCTGATTGAACATCTCTGGATAGATCTTAAAATGGCTGTGCACCGACGCTTCCCTTCCAACCTGATGGAACTTGAGAGGTGCTGCAAAGAGGAATGGGCGAAACTGGCCAAGGATAGGTGTGCCAAGCTTGTGGCATCATATTTAAAAAGACTTGAGGCTGTAATTGCTGCCAAAGGTGCATCGACAAAGTATTGAGCAAAGGCTGTGAATACTTATGTACATGTGATTTCAGTTTTTTTATTTTTAATAAATTTGCAAAAACCTCAAGTAAACTTTTTTCACATTGTCATTATGGGGTGTTGTATGTAGAATTCTGAGGGAAAAAAATGAATTTAATCCATTTTGGAATAAGGCTGTAACATAACAAAATGTGGACTGCATGTGTGTGTATATATATATATATATATATATATATATATATATATATATATATATATATATATATATATATATATATATATATATATATATATATATATATATATATATATATATATATATATATATATATAATGAGAGCGAGTCATAACAATAGTTGTATGCATGTCTTATTTGCTTATCAGATTCCTAAAAAACCTTTTCTGAAGCAGTTTTGTAAGTCCTCAGTGCATCCTTTAAAGCAGTGGTTCCCAACCTTTTCACATATAAAGACCACTTTTACAGCTACTTATAAATTGCAGACCAGCAGCTTATTGGTGATATCACAATGCCTTAAACCCTTAATTGTTTAAATTAAAAACTCGTTCTTCTTGCAAACAGTTTTGGTATTTTGTTTTTATAGCACTAAGAGCAGAAAATGCAGTTTCATAAATATAGGTTGAGTGGAAAGGAAGAAAATTAAGTTCACTTAAATTCAATGTTCTTCCTCATTTTAAATAGATGGGTTGAAAGATAGCTGTATCAAAGGAACACTACCTCCTAAAACATTCCACAATAACTTGTACAGTTGAAACATACAGTATATAGCTGAGCAATCACTGACAGGGGTGACAGATTAGTGTTGGTGGGAGGCTTATACCTTAAGCCAAATAAGAATGTCAGTCCCATGCGTGGACCCAAGAAGAGACGCATTATCTTGATGACAGCTGAACTATACATAATAGCAATTGCCATATAAAAAAAAATTAAAAAAAAGTAAATGTGTTTCCCCGATTTAAGCATATTCCTCACATGAATATTACTAAAAGAGAAAAGTGGAAAGAAAACATTGTTAACAAAACAATTTTCAATCAGAACAGGGAACAGATTCACAGCCAGTTTAAATGTTTACAGCAACAACAACGTTTATTTATAGAGCATGTTTTCATACAAATGATGTAGCTGAAAGTGCTTTACAGGATGAAGAAAGAAAAAATCTAAAAATAAAATTAGGCAATAATAATTAACAAAGAATAAAGTAAGGTCCGGTGGCCAGGGAGGACAAAAAAAAAAAAAAATCTGCAGGGGTTCTGAGGCCACGAGACCACAGTACCCCCAATAGGCATTTTACCTAATATAAATGATCTCAATCAGTCATCATGTATTTCAGGCTTCACATGGAAGACTTAGACGATGATGGTAATGTGGACCTCTGGCCTTCAATCCATCAATGTAGGGACAGCTCGGTGCTTTGATCAGGTGGTGGTGGTGCAGGTCAGCAACACAGAAAAACAGAAAAAGAATAGCAGAGAAAGTAGGGGTTAGTATGCATTTCAAGCCATAACAAAAAATGATAATTAAATGCATATGCAGAATATCAGGGTTACACTAAAATGAAGCTATGAGAAAGCCGTGTTAAAATAATGGGTTTTTATCAGCTTTTTAAAGTGCACTGTATTAGCCTGGTGAATTTCTATTGGCAAACTATTCCAGATTTTAGGTGCATAACAGCAGACGGCTGCCTCACCACTTCTTTTAAGTTTAGCTTTGGAATTTTAGGCAGATGCTAATTTGAAGATCTAAAATTACAATTTGGAGTGTAAGGTGAAAGGCATTCTGAAATATAGGATGGAGCTAGAATATTTAAGGCTTTGTAAACCATAAGCAGTATTTTAAAGTCAATTCTTAATGGCACATGTAACCAGTGTAATGACATCAAAACTGGAGAGATGTGCTTAGATTTTCTTTTCTGACAGCTGCATTCTGCACTAGTTACAAACGACTGATGTCTTTTTTTGGGTGGTCCTGAGAGGAGTCTGTTATAGTAGTCTAGTCAACTGAAAACAAAAGCGTGAACTAATTTTTCAGCATCTTAGGTTATAAGGGATCCAACTTTTGCTATATTTCTTAAGTCCTAGTAATCTGATTAATATGGGATTAAAAATTCAGGTCAGAGTCAATAATTACCCAATTCTTTACCTCCATCTTGACTTTTAATCCTGATACATCAAGTTTATTTCTAACTAGCAGAATACCCGCGCTTCGCAGCAGAGAAGTAGTGTGTTAAAGAAGTTATGAAAAAGAAAAGGAAACATTTTAAAAATAACGTAAGATGATTGTTAATGTAATTGTTTTGTCACTGATATGAGTGTTGCTGTCATATATATAGACACAGACACACACACATACACAGACACACACACATACATATATACAGTATATATACATATACATATATACAGTATATATACATATACATATATATATACATATACACATATATACATATGCATATATAGCAAAATACCCGCGCTTTGCAGCAGAGAAGTAGTGTGTTAAACAAGTAATGAAAAAGAAAAGGAAACATTTTAATAATAATGTAACATGATTGACAATGTAATTGTTTTGTCATTGTCATGAGTGTTGCTGGCATATATATATATATATATATATATATATATATATATATATATAAACACATATATATATATATACACACACACATTTACATACACCTATATCTATCTATCTATGTATATCTATATCTATATCTATCTTATATATCTATCTACATGTATATATCCATCTATCTATATAATCTATATATCTATCTATCTATCTATATATGTATATCTATATATCTATATATATACACATATCTCCTTTGGGGTGCGAGGAGCTGTTGCTGGGGGTGCCAGAATCCACTGAGGAAGAAAAATTTAAAACATTATTTGTACAAAATCTTAATTTATCTATCCATTCCTAAATAATTAAATGGACAGGCTATTTCGCATCAGTGCAATATGCTGCTTGTTAAAACGGATGACTCGTAATCTTACGTGCACTTAGTGCTGCATGGGTATTATGAACTATCGTATTTGTTCAAGTTCTATTTAAATTTTAAATATAAGTAATTTTTATTTGGTCGACAGAAATATGTTTAGTAGGAATGAAAGTTAAATTTAATCATCATTGCATAAATTTTTCTTCACCATAGAAATTTAAAGACTAAATCCAACTTCCATTCCTACCAAAGATATTTCTGGAGACTAAATAGAACCTACTGTAGTATATCCAAATTCGAGCTATTGAGCTGTCGCCTGCCTGCTCGTCACCTCGCTCGCTCTTACTTTTTCCATTCATTTAATCTTGGCTAGTCGCGGAAATATTATAACATGGAAGGAGGATTACACCGAGTATGGCTTTACCAAAACAATCATTGATGTTGAATAAAGTATCTATGATTCCTAAAGCTTAAATTGGTGATCTGGTTTTCTGCGCTAACCTCATATTTTTCATACTTCTTCCCAAACAGGGGTTGAGAGTAAAATGAATCATTAAGCGCTGATATATATATATTGAATATATTGAAATAGTTTTACTACCAAATTAATGCAAACAGTAAGTGGCACGTGCTTCGCCCTAATTCTGGGCTTATCAGGCAGTACACACGCACTGCACCCACTCTCGCGAATCGAACCTAAGACGTCAGCGCTAAAGGTGAAGCCTCTCATGTTGCGCTATGGTGTGTGGGTCGCTTATTTGACAGTATTGTAGATCGGGGTGTATACATATATATATATATATAACTTTTGAGAATGCAACGTATAGTTTTGTCCAGGAGGAAAGCAATGTTGCCTCAAATCAATGGCAACCTTTTGTAGGGTGTGTCCCTGAGACTTATTAATTGTCATTGCGAAGCAGAGCCTTACTGGAAATTTGAGGCATTTCAATTCAAATGGGAGATCAGAGGGTATAACGGTGATGCCAGCAATACATTCAGAGTGTGGCGCTCTGCTTTTTCTGTGTAGCTGCCTTCACACAGCCTCTCCGCTGCTTTATAAACGAAGCCATAGAAAGCCATCACCTTGTAAATTGTGTAATGCGTTTTTTGAACAGGTTTGTTGCATGGAAGTGATCACTCGTACTGCGTTCAGTAAGTTCTCGTGAGCTGCTATCTTGTGTGATGTTGCGATGTCTACGGCTTAATTTAATGTTATCTAAGACCCGGTACTTAAAAGTTTCTGGCTGCACTCCGGTTGTAATATGACGAAGCTGCGTGAGCTCACTTTTGAGAATGCAAGTATAGTTGTCCAGGAGAAAAGCAATCTTGCCTGAAATCAATGGCATCGCTTTGTAGGGTCTGTCCTTGAGACTTATTACTTGTCATCAGCAGCTGAGCCTTACTGGAAATTGGAGGTATCTGAATTGAAATGGGAGATTAGAGGGTATAAAGGGGGCGCGAGGAATACATTGAGTGTGGAGAAACTCTAGAGACAGCGTGTGTATTAACTTGTGGATTTTTCTGTGAGTATTTGGTGGGAGTGTGATGAAGTTGCTTCGGAAGACGCCGTTAGCCGCGGAGCTCAGCTCAGAGCGAAATGAGGTAAATGGGAGGGGATATGATGACGTGACTCCCCCAACCGCGTTAACTGTCAATCCCCCACAAACACAGTCTCGGAATTTGCATAAGCACACCCCTTCACCTGCAATTTTAACTTAGTTACAAAGTGATCAAAACTCTCGTTTATATCCTGCGTCCTCTCATTAAACTTGTATCCTGCATTACCCGTGGGCATGAGAAACACCAGCGGCACCCTGTCTATTAACTTAATTTAGAGTTTAGGTTTACACCTTTCTTTCCGAAGTAGCAGCACTCATTAATATGGTAGTATATGTCACTCGCTCGCTTCTTATTGTTTCGCTGCCTTCTCAATTATATAATGCAAGTTTTCTTCAGCGCGTTTTGGAGCTCTTCCTGGTTTTCTACGTAGTGCGTTGACAGTCAGTTCACGTGATTACGTGGGAGGCGTGATGATGTCACATGAAACTCCGCCCCCCACGGAACTGGCTGAACTCCATTACAGTAAATGGAGAAAAATACCTTCCAGTTATGACCATTACGCGTAGAATTTCGAAATGAAACCTGCCCAACTTTTGTAAGGAAGCTGTAAGGAATGAGCCTGCCAAATATCAGCCTTCCACCCACACGGGAAGTTGGAGAATTAGTGATGAGTCAGTCAGTCAGTGAGTGAGTCAGTGAGGGCTTTGCCTTTTATTAGTATAGATACCCTCATTATATCCATTTTTGCCAATCGCTAAGATTTCCGATTTCTCCTTATTTAGTTTAAAAAAATCAGTACTCATCCATTCAGAAACTCAAGTAAGAAATTGTGTCAGTGAAACAAGAGAGTTGGGGTCAACAGGTTTAGTGTAAGATTTAGTAAATCTGAGAAAAATTCATTCTTTATAGCATGTTTGTAGCGGTCAGAAGCCGCTAAGATTCACACCGTCGTGTGTGACGGTGATTTATTTACTTTACACGAGGATTACCAGGGACAACCCCAGCCTTGGCACGACACACACACACTACAGAGACAACAAAGAAAACACGTTGGGAACTTAAACGATAAAAAAGTATAATGAAATTAAATTAACTAAATGGAAACAATAATACCACCCCTGATCCCTTCGGCGATATTACATTTAACAGATAAACACGACAAACACGCAGTAAAGTCCATGTATGAAATGATCAGCGGTGAAGTTATGTCCAGCGATTTGTATGAAGCGAGGGAAATGGAAAAACACAGTCCTACCTGTAATTGCTGAAGTATGAAGACAGATGAATGGTTCAGGAGCGCTCCTTCTTCCGTGAAAGCCAATGAATCCAGACACCGTCCTCAGTAACAGTAGACAGGTAGACAAATGATTCCAGACCCCAACAAACAATACAATCCAGGACACGAGGATGTATAGCAGAAAAACGGCAGGCAGTTCAACAGTTAAATACAAGCACCAAACAAACAAAACAATTTTTTTTTTCTTCTCTTCGACCCCTGCCCTCCTTTTAAACCCCTCTGGCCACCTTTGACCCCAACAGCCCCTGAAAGGACTGCTGGGAGATGCAGTTCTAACTAATGGTAGCACTGCTACATGTTTGGTTCAAGTATTTTTCCTAAATAACGACATTTTATAACATTCAATTCCACAGTTAACAATACATTTTTCTAACAGTTCACAAATAGTAAAACATCCCACTTTTCATTTAACAATTCAATAAAATGTGTGAAAAGCTGAGTCACACAAGCAAAGTTATGGCTAACAAATCCATCCATCCATTATCCAACCTGCTATATCTTAACTACAGGGTCACGGAGGTCTGCTGGAGCCAATCCCAGCCAACAAAGGGCACTAGGCAGGAAACAAACCCCGGGCAGGGTGCCAGCCCACCACAGGGCACACGCACACCAAGGACAATCTAGGATCACCAATGCACCTAACCTGCATGTCTTTGGACTATGGGAGGAAACCGGAGCAAACACAAGAAACCCACGCAGACATGGGGAGAACATGCAAACTTCATGCAGGGAAGCGAACCCGGGTCTCCTAACTGCAAGGCAGCTGCACTACCCACTGCGCCACCATGACGAACTAATTTGTGTTTATAAATAAATAGGCGAACAGTCCAGTCTGAAATGTTTAATCCTTCCAAATGACATTATTGTGAATTGCCGAAGACTCTGCTCTACAATCTGGGTCACCTTTCTATATTTTCTGGTGTTCTTAAAGTTCTCTATGGCTCAACAAATACGTATTTCACATTACCAGTGAATTGAGACATGTCAATTCACTTTAAAATAGTAGGAAGGGAAGCAGGATCAACGTAAGTTTTTTTGTACCTCTTTTAGAGATTCAAGCTGTAAAAGTGTACATGCGATGAGGCACCAGTTCTTCCATGGATCCTGAAATGGCATTTAGCATATAACACTGCCACAATACTGGACTTCTGCACAAAGCTAATGTGGGCAAAATGTATGAAAACTATTTGTTTTTCAAAGAAATATTCCCAACACTACACCAGCAAATCATGTCATCTTTAAACCCATTTTTTGCATATACAGTGTAACATATGATCACTAAAACTGTGAGAAGGTTCAGAGTTAAATCAAAGCACTTCAAATCAGTAATGCAGTCAAAAAACACCTGATAATGTGCTGAGGTTGGGCTCCTTGCTTTGAAGTATTAAACTTGGTTGGCAGTTGAATTTTTATACCATTTAGCACTTTTTATATTTATTGTATCTACGTTTATCTCCTCCTTTACCTTACCTTGCTGTACTTTCACTTTCTTGAGCTACAGGCTTAACACATCTTGGACTTGACTTTGGAGTCATTGCTGGACTTCTTTGTGAAACCATTTTTTTAAATACACTATTATGTCATCTGGTATTTTGGAGGGTGCTGACATAACTTCTACTGGCGTGCCTTCAAGTGTTGATGACAGCAATTAAGCTGCATTTATTCTTTTGGGATTTGTCTTGATCAGTTCTGTATTCTTCTTCTGCTGTTCTGTATTGGTTTCAGTCCCAGCATTTATTAATTTCTTTTGGCATCCTTGATTAATAATTGGCACGTGTTCTAGGCATTACGTACTCAGAAATGCTGAAAACCCAAAACACGGCAAAAACTTTATAAATAAATTAAAATAGGAATCACAATTGGGCCAAAACTAAAAAGATGTATTAAATGTGTATTCCTTACTTTTTTAGATTATCAAATAGAAAGAGAAAAGAAAATCTTTTCAGTCTAGTAAAAAAATCATACCTGAAAGACAAAAACTTGATAGTAATCTGCTCATTGATTGCAATAGACTTATTCTGCCTTGCCATACACATACATAAAATGGCTTTAACTTGACTGAACTCATAATTAAAAAAAATGAATTCTTTTGATTAAAAATTTGCCCCATGCGCAAATATTTGCAATGGGTATCATTATGAGCAAATGGAAATGTTGGAATCTCGAAGGACTAAAATTGCATCAATGATCAGAAAAAAAAGCAAACAAGGAAGCTACACAAAGAGTGGTCTGTTGCGGGCAAAGTATGAATTAGGAAAAAAGAAACACTGTGGCAGCAAAAACAATATGAATGGTATGTCAAAAAACTAAAGTCCCGACTACCTCAAGATACTTTCCATAAGTAACAGATGTTTATTGTACATTTACTCAAATATTCAAAAACTTGGGATGGTGATATCACTGCAGTGCCATCCTAAACATCCATTGAAATGTTGACATTGTATACAATGGTGGATCAATAAGATTAGTTTGGAGGAGCCAGTTGTCTATGAGGGCTACATCTGCAAGAGATGCCAGCTGATCCAGCACCTCGAGCTCAGGGTCGCTGAACTTGGGGAGGAGTTGGCTGGCCTGCGTTGTAGTAGAGAATTGGCGGACTTGGCCCAGGTGTCCTTTAAAGAGATAGTGTGCACCCCCAAGGTGGCGCGGAAGTAGATTCCAGACCAGACAGCTAGGAATAGGTGGGTCACGGTCACAAGGCGTAAGGTAAAGGGTGCACATTGTTAGAAGTGTCTAACCGTTATCATGTCCTTGCGGAGCTGAATGGTGACTCTGATAATTCTGAGGTGGTAGGCAGGGTTGAGGAGCCCCAACGGGCCACCTCAAAACCAGTTCCCAAAAGAGAGAGGTAGTGATAGTTGGGGACTCAATCATTAGGGGGATTGAAGCGCAGGTGTGCTCCAGAGAGAAAGAGTCTCGCACAGTGTGTTGCCTTCCGGGAGCACAGGTGGGAGACCTCCCTGGAAGGGTGGATAGGCTCTTGGCCAGAGCGGGGGTGGATCCAGTTGTCATTGTCCATGTTGGAACAAATGACATACATAAGGGTAGTCTGTCAGTTCTGCGATCCAAATTCAAAGAGTTAGGTACCAAGCTGAGGAGCAGAACTGACAAGGTAGTCTTCTCGAAGTTCTGCCTGTGCCACGCCAGTCCAGGTAAGACTGAGGAGATTAGAAGGCTTAACACGTGGCTCAAATCTTGGTGCAGGGTAGAAGGGTATAGGTTTATGGGGCATTGGGACTCCTTTTGGAACAGATGGGACCTGTTCTGCCATGACGGGTTACATCTGAACTGGAGGGGCACCAATGTATTGGAGAGGCATATGTGTAGGATAGTCGAGGATTGTTTAAACTAGGAATGGGGGGGCAGGGAGTTTAGGACAGGCCAGATTTAGATCTATACATGGAAGAACAAACAATGGTGTAGAAATAAAAATGCATAGTAATGTAAATTTTAAGCAAACACGTAAAGTAGAAGGATTAACACATTAAAAATAGCTTGCCTTAATGCTAGAAGTATCAAAAATAAGGTAAGTGAGTTGGAGTTGTATGTAGCAGAGCATAATTATGATATTATAGCAATAATGGAAACCTGGCTAAATAAAAAAGATGGGGATGAGTGTAACATAGAGGGATACACATTTTTTAGGAAGGATAGACAGAACAGAAAAGGAGGTGGGGTTGCTGTTTATGCCAAACAGGGTTTAAATGTAAGTCATCTTCAGTTGGATGATGAGCCCCATCTTAGTGAGGACATGTGGCTTCGCCTGGAAAATATTAGGGAAAAAGGTCTTATTTTAGGAGTGTGTTATAGACCACCCAATTCAGACAGTAATTTCAACACACATCTTTTAGTAATATCAAAAGGCAAGTTTACAGGGGATATTATAGTCATGGGGGACTTTAATTATCCAAATATTAACTGGGATAACCTTGCAGATGGAGGAGCACAAGAGCAGGAGTTTTTAGAAGTAATCAGTGACTGTTTTTAACACAGCATGTTAAAGCACCAACACAGGGTGAAGCCTGTCTGGATTTAGTATTCTGTAATAATCAGGATAGAATTGAGGGTGTAGAGGTGATTGAACCACTAGGGTCAAGTGACCATAATATAATACAATTCTCAGTATTTTGTAAGAGTACAGATGCAAAGACTAAAATTGTTAAGTTGAACTTTGGTAGGGCTAATTTTGAGCAGATGCGACAAAGTCTAAGTAGGATAGACTGGGATAAGCTTTTAAATGTGGAGACAGTCGAGGAGCAGTGGAACAGGTTTAAAAATGTTTTACATGTAATGCAGGACAGATACATACCTAAATTTGGAATTAATAGGAAACTAAAAAAACTCCATGGTGGATTAATAAAGATTTAAAAAAGAAGTTGCAAAGGAAAAAACTGCTGTATAAGGCATATAAGACTAATGACTGCAAAGTGAATCGTAGAGCGTATGAGAACATGAGGGCAACCATTAAGGATAGCAGATGCCCTAAACTTACATTTTTCTGAGGTGTTTACAAGTGAGCAAGTGGATAACCACCCAGAGGTAAACGCAACTACTAAGGAGGTACTGAGGGATTTGGAAATTGTAGAGGGAGAAGTGCTGCTCAGATTAGATGAAATCAAACAAATCACCAGGGCCAGATAATATTTATCCTCGTGTTCTTAAGGAGGCTAGTGAGTACATACAGTATATAAACCCTTGACACATTTTTAGGAAGTCACGGCGCACTGGAGAGATTCCGAAGGACTGGAAAATGGCAAATATCATCCCATTACATAAAAAGGTTGACAGGGCAGATCCAAGCTACTATAGACCAGTAAGCTTAACATGCATCACAGGAAAATTAATGGAAGGAATTATTAAGGATAAGATTGAGCAACACATGGTAAGGACAGGAGTTATTCTGAACAGTCAGCATGGGTTTAGAAGAGGGAGGTTGTGTTTTACTAACATGCTGGAATTCTATGAGGAGGCAACAAAAGCATATGATCAAAGTGGAGTTTATGATATTATATATCTGGAAAAGAAGTGGGAGTTCAGGGTGATGTTTTTAGATGGGTGCAGAATTGGCTCAGACACAGGAAGCAGAGGGTGATGGTGCGAGGAATCTCATCAGAACTGGCCGATGTTAAGAGTGCCGTTTCACAGGGGTCAGTGCTATTTTTAATATATATAAATGATTTAGATAGGAATATAAGTAACAAGCTGGTTAAGTTTGCAGATGATACCAAGATAGGTGGATTAGCAGATAATTTGGAATCCGTTATATCATTACAGAAGTACTTGGATAGCATACAGGTTTGGGCAGATTTGTGGCAGATGAAATTTAATGTCAGTAAATGTAAAGTATTACACATAGGAAGTAAAAATATTAGGTTTGAATACACAATGGGTGGTCGGAAAATCGAGAGTACGCCTTATGAGAAGGAATTAGGAGTCTTAGTGGACTCTAAGCTATCAACTTCCCGACAGTGTTCAGAAGCCATTAAGAAGGCTAACAGAATGTGACATGATTGAAGTGTTTAAAATTATGAAGGGAATTAGTACAGTGGATCGAGACTTGTATTTTTAAAGTGAGTTCATCAAGAACACGGGGACACAGTTGGAAACTTGTTAAGGGTAAATTTCGCACAAACATTAGGAAGTTTTTCTTTACTCAAAGAACGATAGACACTTGGAATAAGCTACCAAGTAGTGTGGTAGACAGTAAGACGTTAGGGACTTTCAAAACTCGACTTGATGTTTTCTTGGAGGAAATAAGTGGACAGGACTGGCGAGCTTTGTTGGGCTGAATGGCCTGTTCTCGTCTAGAGTGTTCTAATGTTCTAATTAGTAGCAACTGTTGCCTGTATTTTTTCCCCCATTGTTCCTACCTCAGACCTCAACAAATTACAGCATATCCTTGAACAATTTTCAGATCACTGAATCTATGTGTGATAATAGTTTTAATTTACAAGCCATTTTTTAGTTATTAATATTTTTTTCCTGCATGCTGCCATTTAGGTCAGCAGGTTCCACAATGTTACTATACAGCATTCCTCGGAGGTGAGCTCTGCTGACATTATCACAGCGACACGAAATAATGTTGGCACTATGCATTTCCTTGACATCCAAGCTTTGTAGATAAATCAAAAGAAATCTCTGCATGTTTGGTGTTAGTTTTTAGGAATTCTGTTTAGTATTCAGACCCCCCCACTTTTGGCTTTTGACTTACATTTTCAGTTTAGCATTTAAAGTTGACAAAATATTGGATGGACCCTCTCCAATTGAATTATTGGGCTTAATTTCTTCGACAGTTCTTCTCTTGTTCACATCCACTAATGAAAGTTTCCCTTTCCTCAAAGCAAAAACAACAGCATCAAGCACTGTAACTAACCACCAGACTAACTAAAAGGGCATCACATTGATGTCACCAATCAAACAATAAAAAAAAACAAATATTAATTTTAAATAAATAACAAGGCACTAGTGTTTTTCTACATACTATTGTCCCAAAGAAAACTTATTACAAGTATATACACTGATCAGCCACATCATTAAAACCACTAAAAGGTGAAGTGAATAACATTGATTGTCTCGTCACATTAGCACCCATCAGGGGGTGGCATATAGTAGGCAGTACGTAAACAAGTCAGTTATTAAAGGTGATGTGTTGGAAGCAGAAAAAATGGGCAAGCGTGAGGATCTGAGCCAAATTGTGATGGCTAGACAACTGAGTCAGAGCATCTCCAAAACTGCAGGGCTTGTGGGGTTTTCCCGATATACAGTGATTATTACCTACCAAAAGTGGTCCAAGGAAGGACAACTGGTGAACTCATTTTAGGGTCATGGGCACCTAAGTCTCATTGATGCATGTGGGGAGCAAAGGCTTGCCTGTCTGGTCCAATCCCACAGAAAAGCTACTGTAGCACAAATTGCTGAAAAACATAATACTGCCCATCAGGAGAAGGTGTCAGAATACTCCATGCATCGCAGAGTGTTGCGTTTGGGCTGCGTAGTCACAGACCAGACAGAGTACCCATGCTGACAACTGTCCACTGCCGAAAGCACCACGCATGGGCGTGATCATGAGTGTTAGAACTGGACCGTGGAGAAGGAGGCCAGGACTGAAGAATCACGCTTTCTTTTAGATCATGTGGATGGCCTGTTCTGTATGTGTCATTTACCTGAGGAAAAGATGGTAGCAGGGTGCACTATGGGAAGAAGGCACACCTGTGGAGGCAGTGTAATTCTCTGAGCAATTATTTGCTGGGGAAATTTTGAGTCCTGGCATTCATGTGGATGTTACTGTGACATGTACCACCTACCTAAAGATTGCTGCAAGACCACATACATCTCTTCATGGCAATGGTATTCCCTGATGACAGTGTCCTGTTTCAGCAGAATAATTTGTCCTGCCATCCAACAATAACAATTCAGGAATGGTTTGAGGAACATGTCAAAGAATTTGAGGTGTTGACTTGACTTCAAATTCCAGAGATCTCAATCTAATCAAGCATCTTTGTGATGTACTGGAAAAACAAGTCCAATCCACAAAGGCCACACCTCACAGCTTACAGGACTTAAAAGGATATGCTGTTAACATCTGGGTAACGTCAGAGATCTTGAGGAGTCCATGCCTGGGTAGTTTAGAACTGTTATGGTGGCACAAGAGGGACCTGCACTATATTAGGCATGTGGTTTTAATTTTATGGTTGATTGGCTTAAGAAACATTCAAGCTTTTCAGCCCCACTATTAACAGGAATAGTCAATTAAATGTCCTTATCTGCATGTCCATATTCTGATCTTACAGTCAGCCTCGTAAGATATAACTGTATTTCTGAGATATTCCAGATACCAAATCTCTAAGTAAATTCAGAAAGCTAAATGTACTTTATTCCCAAATTCAGCATGCACTGGTGGCACCTATTTATTTTGTATCTTACTCTGTGACATTGCCTTATATTTCTTGCCTGTCTTTTTTCACTCTCTTCACTAGCTGAATCTTCTGGTTCTTTATAAATACACTAAACATTTTAAGTGAGTACTCTGAACCTCACATTTGGAAAGTTTTTTTTCTTCTGAAAGGGTGATGTTCAAAGATTTACTGTGCACTTTTTTTGGTCAAAGTCTGTTTTTAAGGCTTTGGCAGAGATCTAGTCCTTTTGTTTAGTTTTGACAGCTACTCTGTTATGTACGATTTCAAAGATTGCACAATGATATTTCAAACAAACTACTTTCACCCTTTGAGACTTGCTAGAGCACACAAAGTCACTTAAAAAACAACAATCAACTTCTTAGAACTGGCCATATAAGTATAATCTCTTGGTTATTGTGGTATAACAGGTATGTCAGGGAAACTGGATATCTGAAGGCAGGGGATAATGGATGAATTGTTTTTGCAACTGGCAAAGAACTTGCAAAAATATGAAGTGGTTAAAATATGCTTGTTTCTCATGAAGTATCATTTGTGTATTTTACAAATGTCACGAAAATAACCAACATGTCGAGTCTTCTGGCTCTAGTGCCTGCCAAAAAAAAGTTTGGAGGTGTACTACTGCCATTAACAAAAAGAAGAGAAACTTTCTTGGATTAAATATGTGTTGTTTAAAAGGATTACATTTCTTCTAAGAGCCTCAAGGCCACAGCAGGATCTGGCAGGTTTACAGTTTCATTTCTGTACTTGCAAGAAGACATGTTCTACATCGCCCTGTTAAATAAATTGAGTAAAACCCATTTTTAAGTACTTTGGCATGAGTGACTCAGTCCAGCTTAAAACAAAATTTAAAAACAACAAAGAAATTGAAATTTTTCTAGATGGGGGCAGTTGCCAAGTGCAGTAAGTTAGACGTAGACAATGTAAACTTCATTGGGTTGCATTAATTATCTGTCTGCAGTGTGAGATTTTCAAAAATGACTAAATCTTATTATTGGTACTTTTTGTGATGATATTAGATATAATTTATATTTGACTTGAAACACATGTGTTGTGAATTTGGCGGCTCATATTTCAATAGTTGTAATTGTCTGTTGCTAAACTACACATTTTGTTCTCTTAATTCTACAGTGAATCCTCACTCCTTGCTACTGACTGGGGTCCCACATCACATGAGATTCAATGGCATTAGAAAAGACAAACTCAGACCATCATTACATCCCACGGAAATTATCTTCAGTACTCTATAATAATTCTAAACACCTTGAAATGAAAAGAGTCACATTTATTCATCAAAGCTAAGAGAGTCGGCTCTTGTGAGTTCTGCTCTTTGGTTAATGAACTGTTCACAGAGTGGACGGATGTGCTGTGCTTGACTTGGGAATCCTGTGGTTGCTGCGTTGTGACTGAGGCATCAGGTACAAGTGCAAGAAAATGTTTCTCAGAATTACTGTACCAAGAGGCTAATTCTGCAAAATCTGAATTCACCATTAGAAGTCTGCTTCTGAAGTGTCTGCAGTAAATGTGGCACTCGATGGCCGAAGAATTACGTCCAATCTAGCAACGATTTACCAATCAAAACACAATACTTGTTTGAACCCGCCCTCTCACCGTTGACAAATGACAATCACACTGTTCATTTTAGAGCTTATTTCATTCTGCATGTGCTTTCACTGAAATAAAGAAATAATAATTGTAATTACTATTAACAATATATACAATCCCAAAACAGAAATAAGTTGGGACAGTATGGAAAATGCAACTAAAAAAAAAAAACACAATGATTTTTAAATTTACTTTGACTAATTCTTTCACTGCAGACAGTATGAACCCAAGATATTTCATGTTTTGTCTGGTCATCTTCATTTCATTTGTTAATATACATCCATTCCTACATTTCAGGCCTGCAACACATTCTAAAAAAAATTGAGACGGGGGCAAATAAGGAGAATAAAAATAAATAATGATGTGATTTCAAACAGGTGATGTCAACAGGAGATTGTAGTCATGATTTGGTACAAAACCAGTATCCATTAAAGGCAGAGTCTTTGAGGACCAACGATGGGCAGAGGATCTCCAGTTTGTCAACAAATACATTAGAATATTTTTGAAAATGTTTAAAACAATGTTCCTCAAAGAAAGATTGAAAGGGATTTGCATATTTCTCCCTCTGAAGTACATAATATCATTAAACAATTCAAGGAATTTGGAAGAATTTCAGTGTGTTAAAGGGCAAGGGCGCAAGCCTAAGCTGAACACTTGTGATCTCTGATCCCCCAGATAGCACTGCATCAGGAGCTCATTACTCATCAATAGCTGGTATCACCACATGGGCAAGGGATTATTTTGGCAAACCTTTGTCAGGCACAACAATATGGAGTTACATTCACAAATGCTACTTAAAACTTTAGTGTGCAAAAAAGAAGACACATGTTAATCCTGCCCAGAAGCAAAGCAATGTTGACTTTTCTGGGCTTGGGAGCATCTGGGATGGATCATCACACAGTGCAAATGTGAATTTGATCAGATGAATCAGCATTGCAGATCTTTGTGGAAGAAATGGATGTTGTGTGCTCTGGAACAAAGAAAAAAGGGCCATCCAAACTGTTATCAGCAACTAGTCCAAAAGCACGGGTCTGTCATGGTATGGGATGGTGTCACTTGCCTTGGCAAAGGTAATTTATACTTCTGTCATGGCAGATTTAATGCAGAAAAGTACATTGAGATTTTATAGCAACATAAGCTGCATTCAAGACATCTTTTCCAAGGATGTCCATGCATTTTTCAACAAGACAATGCAAAACCACATGGCTGTGGAAAAGAGGGTACATGTACTAGACTGGCCTGCCTGCAGTCCTGACTTGTCCACAGTAGAGAATGTGTAGAGAATTTTGAAATAAAAATTGTGACAAAGACGACCCCATACCGTTGCACATTTTAAGATCTGTTTGCAGAAAGAATGGAACAAAATACAGCATGAAACACATTATCTTTTAAGAGTTGTGGGAAGGAATGGCAACATTACAAAGTGGTGAGTGCTTTGCTTTATCCCAACTTTTTTTGGAAATTATTGAAGGACTGAAATGCAAGGATGGATGAATCAAATGAAATGAACTTGATCAGACAAAACATGAAATATATTGGGTTCATACTGTCTGCCATGAAAAGTCAAAATACATTTAAGAATCACTTACTTTTTTTAAATTTGCATTTTCCATACAGTCCCAACTTTTCCTGATTTGGGGTTGTAAATAAATATATAAAAAATTAGGAACAAAAATATGTCATGACACATTTAATTATTTATACACACATTGTTACATTTCCCAGTACTTTAATTTATTTGTCTATTTATTTGTTTAAGTTTGTCAGAAACATTCCACCATAATACACAGCGTGAAGATTGTCATTTCTAGCTTTACATCTATGAGGCTTGCATCTGTTTACAGTTTAGCTGGAAGTGTGCAATCACTAAAAATTCATACATGCATTAGAGCAATTGGATGTCTAGAATTAATGAACAAGTGACATTACATTAAAGCATTACTATTTGTAGGGTTATTGTTACATGTATAATGCACAATGATACAATAAATCATCATTTAAACAAAATTCACATTTCTTAAGTTCTTTGCTTGGAAAAATAGTTTTCTCAATACCAGCATTAGGAGTGAGAATGAAATGCTAGTGTTATTAATTAAAATTCTACATTAACACAATGCATAATTGGAATCGTTTTTAGAAATTGTTGATGAATAATTGGAAGTACATCCATTATTCAATGGCAAATGTAAATTTTAATCAGTGTGTGCTAAGGAGATACATTAACATAAAATTATCTTTTGAAGGAATTTATATAAAATCATTTTTATACATTTCCTTTTTTTAACTTAATGTTTCATGAAATGTAGGCAGTTAAAACCTTTTTTCTTTGCAGTAGATATCCAGGCCTTAGAACTTGTCACACTGGGTAATTCGGGATATTACTTGCATCTTCAAATTCAATTACAAGATGGGAAAGTTGGAGAGAGACAGAGAATAAAAAAAATAATTGTAAAAATTGATGCTTAATGGTAGGGCATCCAAACAACTAGAGGACAATCATTACTAAAAGTATTTTTTTATTGATTTCCTGTGATTCAATAAAATTGGGCATACTGTATCAACTCCTGGATCTGTTAAATATTTGAAAACATTAGCTTAATGAAAATTTAAATGCATAAATAAAAGTCTACATGATATATTTGCCAAGTCAACGTTGTAAGCATTCTGGGAAGAATGATAGATAAGGCATATAGTTATTTTTATAACCTTATAATCTCCCTTTAGTGGAGCACAAAAGGGGGGGCACAACTCCACCCCATGTCCTATTATGTTATGAAATTATGCATGGGGTTGGAGTTACATGAATGCCTTTGCTTCTGATTAAGTACAGAGTAACCTACTCATAAAAGTCAGTCAGTCATTCTCCAACCTGCTATATCCTAACACAGGGTCACAGGGACCTACTGGAGCCAATCCCAGCCAGCACAGGGTGCAAGGCAGGAACACATCCCGGGCAGGGTGCCAACCCACCACAGTATTCATAAAAGGATGGGAAGAAATATGCTTTGCTTAGCATGGCTGATTTTAACATTTCTTATTGTAGAAAGGAAAAAAGAATTTTACTGATAATGATTACATCTTGTCTGAATTAGGGGCCTGAGTTGCCTCGAAGGCTTGCATATTGTAATCTGTTTAGTTAGCCAATAAAAGGTGTCATTTTGCTTGACTTCTCACTACATCCATAATGGCTAACACGGTACAACACTAGTACTACTGATAACAGAACAAAAGAAAAAACTTTCACACTTATTTATCGGTTACAAGTTCTAAGAAGACATAAATGAAAATCAACAGGATCAGGATGTAAAGGATGAAGGAAAGTGAGACAAGTTGGCAGATGCTAAAAATATGAAAAGTAACCAATTATGCAGTAGCTGTGTAGTGGCTGTTTGCTCAGCTGACACTTTGAAAGGTTCATTCATAAAAAAAAAACCAAAAGTGACATGACATGAAAAAACAGGTTATTTCTTTAGCAGCAAATACTAGAATGTATTGCACACAAAAGGAAATAATTGTAAAGTTTTTTATTTATATACATTTAATAAAGATCCAAAGGAAATGAAAAAATGCTCATAATCCATAGGATTTTAAAATTACTGTCATGTGAAGTAAAAGTAAAAAATAATACATACAGTACAGCAAACATGGTTTATCACAAATAGATAGTTCTGGTTATTTAAACTGTATTGTTATTCAAAATTTTAAAACTATTGTTAGTAACCACTGTCATCATCTTCAAACAACCATTTTGACAATAATTTGTGATTCACATATAAAGAAATATATGACAAAATCTCTTAAAAATCCCCTATATTTTGAGGCCATGAAGAAAAACCAACGCTAACACCTAAAAAACATTTGGAAACGTTTAATAAAAACATTTAAAATGTGTTGAAATAACACAGAGAATTTATTCTTCACATTCATGACATGTTGTGCATTTATCAACCCTTCAATATGAATTCATAAATTTTATCCTCAGGGACAATCAAGTAATTAATACATTAGTCTTACTTTATTTAATAATATGGCTAATTGTCATACTGTGTGAAGCTCATCACGTTCTTCTTGATTGGCTTTTCTGTATTTTTCTTCTAAATGTAATTTTTCCAAATCTGTACAAAAAAGACTAGGATCATTGCTTCGCTGAACATGATCGTAGCAGCTGAAATCAGCAACATATTTTCCACTTGGGGAGTTATAAACTACTGGCAAAAACTCATAGCCCCAGAGTATCTCCTCTGGGATATATGACGTTCGGCTCTGGCATGTTGCACTGGTGGATTCTACAGTGGCATTTAAAATCACAACCAATTCAAAGTCCTTCTCATGTAGATTAGCAGCAGTGAGGTCCTTTAATGGACTCCACTCATCAATAACATGGTAGAAAGTTAACGGCAGAATGAGGAAAGGACTATCTGATGCAGAGTCTACCTGGAAGCGTACATTGGTCTGATTGAGAAGGATCTTTTCCCCTTCTTTCGTTTCATATGTGTGGAGCATTTTCCCACTGAGCTGGCACTGGATTAACAGGCTCTTTCTCATGTTGGCCACTCGGATCATGAGGCAAAGCTTGCCATCATGTTTTGTGACAATTGCATTATGGCTAAATTTAATGGTCTCTGCCCTTTTTTTTGGTCTTGCCAGCTTGGCCAGAAATGTTCCAGTGATAAAAATTTCAGCTAAAGTGGTGATGACCAACTGAGCCACTAGTATAATAATGGCAAAGGAACATTCTTCTGTAATAAAACGAAAACCATATCCAATAGTAGTCTGTGATTCAAGAGAAAAAAGGAAAGCCCCTGTCAGGGAGTCCACATTCATGACACAAGGGGTATGGTTGGAATTGGGCACATCCAAATCTCCGTGAAAGCGTGCAATGAGGTAAAACACGACTCCAAAGAAAAACCAGGTCATCACAAATGTTGCTGAGAACAAGGTTAACTTATAACGCCATTTCATGTCTATGACTGTTGTCCAAAGATCATGGAGATATAACATGGCCAGGCCATCAACATGATCAATTTTGACATTGCTGCGTCCATCTTTTGAAACCACTCGGCGTTTCCTTGAAGAGCACTGTGTGGAAAAGTTTGAAACAAGTGGGTCCATAGACATAATAGCTTGACTAGCTTCCATCTCCCATCAAACAACCTGAAGCAGTGACAGAAAAAGAATAATCAGACACCTAACACCTTTTATATTCCTACTGCATTTAATATCATTCAGTACATTCTCTTATTCTTAATCTGTTCTTAATGAGTTTTTCCAGTTATGAAAAGTTTAACTATGATTAACTACTATATAAAACAAAATTACAATACTGTATAGCTTAACAGGTACTGTATGTAACAAAATGTAAACCATTTTGCACAAAAACTAAAACAACAATGCTACTTGGAATATTTACTGCAAATCACAATACCTGAACATTTTATAGCACTTTTCATATGGATCAAAATGAGACAAAATGGGGAAATTCTAAAATGGACTTCATGTCAATTACATTAGATTAGATTAAATAAATGTTATTAATCCCAAGGGTAAATTTTGAGACATACAGCAGTAAAACACAGAAAATAAAGACACAGATTCAGAGGACTAATAATACAATTATTAAATAGATAAATAAATAATAAATGATAATAAATAAATACAAACATAAATATTTTGCAGAAATGCAAAATGAATATGAGCAAACTAAGAGAGTATAAATACAGAGTCTAGGATGTCGAGAGGAAGCATTGAAATGCCTGATAGACAGCAGGGTACCTGGTAAACATTTACAAGTAGCTATAACTGTTTCATTATAGCTGAATACATTAATCTGAATGCACTTTGTTCACAATTTTGAAAATATTGACCAATTCAGAAGGAGGCCACACCTCAATTCAAACCAAGTTTGTAAGAAAGTGATGCTAATCTCAGGGCCACTGTTTCTAAGATTATAGTTGCTGTTTAGTCAGCATCATGCTGAGTTAAATAAAGTGAGTAATTTGATGTCGTTGAACACTACCATTTACTACACAATCATCTGCAACTTAATCAACTATACCTCCTCATTTAATAAAAAGCCTGTACCTCCAGAAGTGGCTGCAACTTCATGCTAATCTTCCTTTCTGTTTAAGTAATGAATAAGGTAATATCAAAATGAGCCAGCATAAGGTAGCTCCTTAACCACACTGCAGTGAGTCAGAAGGTGAGCTACCCTCACTAGCTAACTCTGAATTCTTTGGTGTCTTTAGATTTAGCTTAAAGAAGTTAGTTTTGTCCATTGTCAGAGATGGACATTTGAGACAGTGCTCCAAAGGCAGCTGTGCCGTAAACTTTCTTATTTTTTGTTTAATTATTGGAGGTATTCTGCATTTTTGTTATCCTGGTGAGGTTCCTGATCACTGCACAGAAGATAATACACTGAACCCTGAAGATCTTGAATATGGTAATAATTAAGTTGGAGAAATATGATGGAAATTAAAGAAAGAAGTAGTGCAAGAAATATCAGTGAAATATAAAATGATCTGACCCAAATTTTTTGTGTGTCAGCTATTTACATTGCAGCAATCTATAAGATAACTGCTTCCAGGGGTACGTGTGCGTTTGTTTGATCTTAGCCTCATTTGGGAAGGGTAAACTAGGCAGGGATTGGGAGGAGAATGGACAAAGCTTTGTTATTTAGAGATTTTCCTGGCTTTACTCGTTTTACTTGTTTTCCTGGTTGCAAGGCCCAGAAGGACCAAATAGTTTTTGGTGATAAAAGTCATACTTTGAAAAAAGTCAGTCTCTTAATAAAAGATGAGATAGTAATTATACAAAAGAATAACTTGAATGATAAAGTCTGAGCGGAAAAGAGACTGGTTTATTCATGTTTTTCAGTCCAGTTATGTCAACAAAAGTGGGTATTTTTAGTTTTAAAGTAAGTTCATTTGTACCCACTGACAAGTATTTGACTATGAGACACACTATATTATGGTGGTGGTGGTGGATCTACATAAATTTATATTCACACTGGTAAACTTTTCAAACTTTAATAAAAACAAAACTGAGGTCCTGATGTTTGGGCCAAGTGGTATCAGTGGTGATTTTATTTTGTCCTGATTTTACTTTATGTTGGCATCGGCCAGGCTTCTATCTCACATTTACAGATGGTTCAAAATGCTGCGGCTCATCTTTTAATGGAAACACTCAAGCAAGAGCACATTTTTCCTCTGCTGGCCTCCTTTGACTGGCTCCCCATTCATTTTAGGATTGATTTTAAGATTTTACTATTTACTCTTAAAGTATTAAATGGCCTAGCTTCCTCCTACTTCTCCATGCTTTTACAATTATATATTCCATCAAGGTCTCTCAGATCGACTGATCAGTTCCTTCTGGTGGTCTCTAAAACAAAACTAAAGTGTAGAATAGATTGTGCCTTTGCAGTTGTAGCCCCCACACTCTGGAATGGGTTACCACTTCATGTTAGGTTGGTCCCTACTTTTCCAATTTTTAAATCACTTCTTAAGGCGCATTTCTATTCCTCTGCTTTTAATTAATTATAAGAGCTATGTTTGTCTGTTTTGTTGTATTATTGCTTATTGTTTTTGTACTGTACAGTGATCCCTCCTCGATCACGGGGGTTGCGTTCCAGAACTCCCCCGCGAAAGGTGAAAATCCGCAAAGTAAAAACCATACGTTTATATTGTTATTTTTATATTGTCAGACTTGGGTAACAGATTTTTACAGAAACACAGGAGGTTGTAGAGACAGTGACTTTAAAACACTGCAAACAAACATTTGTCTCTTTTTCAAAAGTTTAAACTGTGCTCCATGACAAGACAGAGATGACAGTTCCATCTCACAATTAAAAGAATGTATCTTCCTCTTCAAAGGAGTGCGCGTCAGGAGCAGAAAATGTCAGAGAGAGAGAGAGACAGAGAGAGAGAACCAAACAATCAAAAATTAATAGGGCTGTTCGGGCTTTTAAGTATGTAAAGCACCGCCGGAGAAAGCAGCTGCAAGGAAAGGAGCAATGTGAAGGTAGTCTTTCAGCATTTTTTAGAGGAGCGTCCGTATCCTCTAGGCCAATGTATGAACAGCCCCTCTGCTCACACCCCCTTCGTCAGGAGCAGAGAATGTCGGAGAGAGAGAAAAAGCAAACAATCAAAAATCAATACGTGCTGTTCAGGCTTTTAAGTATGCAAAGCACAGCACTGGAAGCATATCGTATATCATTGAGGAGTTTTATTTAATACGTAATACGTGCTCTGATTAGGCAGCTTCTCAGCCATCCGCCAATAGCATCCCTTGTATGAAATCAACTGGGCAAACCAACTGAGGAAGCATGTACCATAAATTAAAAGACCCACTGTCCACAGAAATCCACGAACCAGCAAAAAGTCTGTGATATATATTTAGATATGCTTACATATGGAATCCGCGATGGAGTGAAGCCGCAAAAGTCAAAGCGCAATATAGCGAGGGATCACTGTATTATTATTCTTGGTTGTACGCCATTTTGGTCAGCTATTGTTGTTTTTAAATGTGCCCTACAAATAAATTTGATATTAATATTGGTAAATATATACTGTATACATTATGACTGAAGGAAAACCATGACAATATGCATTGAATATATGATAAAGAATTAATGGCAAAGGCAACTGCATTAATTCCTAACACTAACACCACCACTACCACTACTAATACAAACAACTATGACTACTACTAATGGTTGGAGAGTTTATCATACTGTGTATCATATCCTTCTCTAGATAGGTCACACCCAAATTTAACTACAATATCTAAAACTGAAGACCACAACTTGTCAGTCCCATCAAAGGTTTTACTCATATTTGAGACAATATTCTTTCTTTCATTTCTAACCATATCAATATTATTATGGAGCAGAAATCATTATGCCCTAATATAGCTCACCTTGGGTGACTTATTCCATTAATATTAGCAGATTTATAAAATTAATTTCTACACAGTCTAATCTTGGGAAAACATTGATTAAACACAATGCATTTATAATAATTAATCTCATGTGTTACATAAAAAAATCCTGTATTTTTGTAGTTGTGGTTGAATTTAAACTTTTACATAAAAAAGAAACAAAACCATTAAGACTACACCATAACATATATACAAAAATTTAATTATATTATAGAGATTAATAATGCAGTTGGAACTAAAATCAGGAGCACAAAAGTACCCAACTAATTTAAAGAATATTGTAAGACTTCATATACCAGAGTGTAAGGGAAGTTAGGCTCAAGGTAGTATATTCTTTAATAAAACATGACCACCATACTTTAACACACTTTGCACAGTAGAGACAGACAAACCAGTAGGCTATGCTATAGTCATGATGCTATAAACTCACTGCAAAGGAGGAAGACCTACAATACTACTCAGAGGAATTTTATAAAAGGTTAGTATAGCACAATTAATGTTAATAATATTTAGGGAAACTAGAGAAATTAACAATATGCTTACATCCACAGGTTCTGCCAAAACCTTTAGCTGAAGGAATAAAGAAGGTGTTCCCTTCCATAACACCTGGAACCAAATTTATTTAAGGTAAACATTTAATATAAAATATTTCATAACTGATACATAATGTAATGTAATGTATTTTTATCAGATTATCTAGAGGTTCTGTTAACTTTCGACATTAAAAATGCTTATAATGTGGTTATCTATAGACCATAGACTATATGGTGCAAATTTTTGTCAAAGATAAAGGGGGATCATAAATGAATTATTATGAAGCATCTCTTTATGCTAATGATATGTTGCTGTACTGTCTATTGATACTAAATCAGCTGCACTCATTTCATAAGGCGTCTGGGTTTGAAATTAATTTAAGTAAGAACTGTTGCACACAACACTAAACTAGAAACATTTTTGCTGATTGTGTTAGTACAGTTTAAAAACTTAGGAATAACTTTTTACTCCATAACAGTTAACAAACAGTAACAAATGCATCTAAATTAAAACTTTTGTGGTTTGCCACAGAAAGAAGATCTTACTCAAAATCCTCTGTATGTTGACTCTGCAATCCAGTCCATGCTAATTAAATTCAGTTTACCAGAAACCCCAAGGTCCACAGCTCACTTAAGATATGACACCACTATAAGAAAGGGATTCTCATGCCAGGTGCCCCGTGTATGATAATCGTATACTGTATTCTATACTTTTTAACCTATTCAGTTTATAAAATACCTGTAGAGATACAGACGATCTGTATGCCTCCTTTCAGCTTAAGAGAAATTTTATTGGAGTACAGTTTGTCTGGTTTTGTTTTAGACTAGATTGTGTATTGTTTGTTTGTTTTCTAAATAAACAAATACATAAAAATAAATAAATGTATGAGTCAGAAACACAGTAGATTCTATATTATTATAATCAGAGAACAGAAACGGCTCTCTTGGTTGATATCATGTTTATTACACACATTTACAGCATATGCATCTCCCACAACCCTGACCTGGAATCAGAAAGTTCAAAATTGTATAAATGAAGGGATCAGATATTTTATACATTTTTTGCCTCTCTGCATTCTTTGTCCTATATGCATCTACCACACAACCAAATAAAAAGATACATATATTTCGTATAGGTTATATTAACCAAGCCTTACTGTAAATTTGTGAGATGCAGCTTTCAAAGAGCTTACTTCATATAAAAGTCAATTTGAATAATATTTCAGGTTTGTAACATTGTGATTTTTAGATTTTTCTAAATACAACACTTTGGGGAACATCATTTCCCAAGGTGTTAAATGCTGTAATTAAATTAGTGCAATCTACTTTGTTTGTGTTTTTTAGATCACATTTTCACAATAAAAATGACAGGATTTTCTAATTATGACATTAAAAAGCAGCAATGTTATGATCTGGTAAACCTGTTTTCTGGATATAACATGCCACCTGACTTTCTTGTACATTAAATCAATCAATAACTGATTTTTGAAAGTTCAAATATGAGCATTTTAGTCATTACAAATACTTTACTCAGGATTCTTAACAGTTTATTATTGACAATGTGAAGTCTAAACTAGATAAATTATACATGATGCAAAATAAAATATATACACTTGTATAAATTATGTAGTGTGTTTAAAGAGTTTAACATTGAACAAATTTGTTTTGCATTAGCACATTCTTTTAAAGTTTGCCATCAAATGGATCAAGATGATAACAAAGAAGCGGGAAGAAATGCCCTTTAAAAATATGCTTTCAATTATCAACCACAAACGCAACAACACAGAAACCTTTTCAAATTTACAGTAAGTAACTGAATGATTGATATGTTGACTTATGATGTTTAAGGGTTCCAAATAAAATTGAAGGATGAATTAAAACAATAAAAAGTAAAGAATTATAATTTATTTTTTTTATTTGAAATGAGCTTAATGAGCTGTGCAAAATAGGAAATACTTCAATTCACATGCAGGTATAAAGTCTAGTTACCTGATGAAAGCTGGCTTTAAGTAAAACGTTGACAGTTATTAACTTACATCAAACCAGCTGTGCATTACATAATAAGGTTAACATTTTTTTAATTATTCCACGATTATAATAAAAACAGATGTTGCATTCATTATAAAACACAACATTAAATCCTTTTCATATCTGTGGAAATACTTTGGGAAAATGAAAGGCATTTCAAAAGGGACAAATGATCTCATTTGATTCATATGAAAATAAACTGCTGACCAAAAGGTCATCAGAGCTGATCATCAATTTTTCTGTAGTTTATGAAGAGCAAGCAACATTGCCAAATGGTAGAAAATTTTACTAGTATTCCATTACCACAATTAAAGCCTAAAGCATATTCATAATAAAATACTTTATAATGTGTTATTTAAGAATATTTCTACTTAAATTAATTTCAGTTAAACAATTTAATAAGTGACACAGCCAGATGGCCACATTTTATATATTGCCTTCCTGAGGTGCTTTACAACACACAGCTATGCAACAACCCATAAAGCCTGTACTGAATGAAAAGCGGGGACCAGTCTTAGACAGGGAACTTACAGAAACACTGTACATCTGGAAATCTTATTTTATTCTTTACCAATTTAAAGCTGTTATTATATTATATATTCATAGCTATACATGTCAGACATAAAGTTTTATATCAAACAGGTAATAAAAAGAAAACCAACATTGTTAGAAACAGACCGTACCTTCCATTCAAATTTTAACAAATTAAGTCTAAATTGGAACAGTTAAGAAGATCCTGTGTAATTTTAAACAGGCCTTTCTTAAAATGTTTGGCTTTAAAAATAACTTACTTTTCTCCTCTTTGCTATCTGCCAAAATGTTGAGAATGTAGCTTTGCAGCAGAAGGTCCTGTCTTGTGATGGGAATGTTAAATAGTTATTGGAACTTTCAATCTATGGTTTAATCATTTCTTCTGACATTATATTCATGACCATTCAGGGAAGGTGCTTAAAAGCAAGGTGAAAGGAGGGGCTGGGCAAACTAAATGACAAAGTGAAACAGGAGGAATGTGGAAAATACAAGGCTAGTAGGTCTGCTTTTGTTATGACAACTAATGTGTGTTTTACAGGTTGAACACCAGATCGGGTTTCATTGTTTAGCAAGAATTTTTTGCCAAAGTAACAATAAAACCCAATTCATTTACGAAAGATAGAGGAACATTTTACTGCAAAGTGTCCACCGGATACCCAGATTAAGTGACATAAAGATCACACTAAGTTCACTTCATTTGTATAGCCTTAGTCCATTCTAAACTGAAAACATAGCATGGTATTATGTGTGTAATTACAGGCCAGACAGAATACAAAATGTGACAAAAGCAAATCAATGTACAACCCTCCATCTTTAATCTCTTCATGGTCCCATTTTTGCACTGTAGGTTAACAAAGGCAGTAATTATGTATGTAATCTCTATTTTACTATGAGATGACCCCTATGTCTTTCCATTATTGTGTTATTCTGTCATTCATACTAACTTTTGCGTAAACAAGTATGATGATTTTTACTTACTGGATGTGAAGGACAAAATATTTTATAATTTTACCATTTGAAATAATAATTGTATTCACCTTGTCTGTCTGCTTGCAACACAATAATACCCAGATGGAATAAGCAAGACAGATATAATATTATACATACATTTTATTTGATTCATTAGCAAGAAAGCACCAAAGACTGATTCTCAACCAACTTATGGGAATGACCTCTAAATAATACATATTTAGAAAGAGTAATATGAAGCAGAACAACAATAGGCAATCCTGCCACAATAAACATACTGTATCTTCCTGTGTTCTCATCAGCATTGATGCTTCTTTACTAATCATTAATATCAGTTGTTGACTTCTATGAGTGACTTTTAGTGACTACCGTTGAGTCAGTAAGGTCCAACACAAGTTAAATGTATATATACTTTAGTAATTGGATTTTTTAATTTGTTTTCTACTACACTAGAAAATAAAACATTTTAATTACCAAAGTGCCTAACCAATCTTTTTACTTGTTTTCAATAAAGTACACATTATTTCAATTTACTTGTCCAAAATACAAAATACAAACACTCATTACAAAAGAAATCAGAAGATTCACTTTTATCTTTTCCCTGTTCTATTATAACCTATCATCTCTTGATTTTATTTTAGCAAATAATGTAAGCTTTGTGCCAGTACTTGTTCTTAAAAGACTAATTTAATAAATGTGTTCTCTATATATTTCCAGTATCAAAATAAAACTGCTGAAATCTGCTAATTTTAATAATTTAAAAAGAAAAAGACACAATTGAAAAGGAGATCCAGGACTGCATCTATCTTAAGGCAAATATCCTATTTATAAAACATACTTAATATGACTCAGGGTCAGGGGGGGCTTAAGTTCCAGCAGTGAAGTTGAAATCAACACTAGAAAAGGTCTTGTGTACACATACTCCACAGTGGTCCAATTTAGAGAATACATTTAAAGTATCCTGCAAGTTTTTGAGATATGAGAGAAAATTAACCCAAAATTAAAAACATGTTACATACATGGGGAGAAAGTGCATCCATCCATTATCCAACCCGCTATATCCCAACTACAGGGTCACAGGGGTCTGCTGGAGCCAATCCCAGCCAACACAGGGCACAAGGCAGGAAACAAAACCCTTGGCAGGATGCCAGCTCACCGCAGGGCTGGGGAGAAAGTGAAGATGTTAATCAGGTCAGGATTTGAAGGTGATGTTCTGAAGCTATGAGACAGCAGACAAACTGTAACAACCATGAGAACCACCATAAACCCAAAATTTAGTTTAAACTCAAACTGTCCTTTGTTATCATAATTTATGCAATATTTGTCTCAGGAATCTCTATCATCATGTTCATTTAACAAGATGTTTTTGCTTATTACTGTAAATGTTGCAAGGTTTTTTTTACACCTCTAATGCTGTATTATATATGTGTATAAATATTTTTTTTTATCCATTCTATAATGATGAATGCTACATGATGGGAGAATGTACAAATTCCACACTTATAAATATAATAAATACTATTCAAATAATCAACAGAAGTAGTCTTGACTGGACCAAATAACAGACTGCAATGACAATGGTACCACTACTACTACTACTATAACCAAATAAAATAAATAAAATTTAACTAGGTACTTTAGAGGGTGGCACAGTGGTAGCACTGCTGCCTAGCAGTAAGGAGACCTAGGTTCGCTTCCTGTGTGGAGTTTGAAAGTTCTCCCCGTGTCTGCGTAGGTTTCCTCCGGGTGCTCCAGTTTCCTCCCACAGTCCCAAGACATGCAGGTTAGGTGCACTGGCGATCCTAAATTGTTCCTAGTGTGTGCATGTGCCCTGCCCGGGAAATTTGTTCCTGTCTTGCGCCCTGTGTTGGCTGGGATTGGCTCCAGCAGACCCCCGTGACCCTGTGTTAGGATATAGCGGGTTGGATAATGACTGCCTGACTGACTAGATAATTTAGAAGTAAAAACACTAAAATAAGGGTACCTACCATGGTCCAAAAGGTGCTGTAATATTTCTAAGAAGGTACTTTAACCTATATATTCAACTTCTTTACCCATTTTATCAAATACATGTTTGAAATAACTCTACACTCCTTTTAGTGCACACTCAAACATATATCTACACTCAATCAAAATGGATGCACATAGAGTTGCCAATTAACGAAATATGTTTGTTTCTGGGATGTGGAAGGAAACTGGAGTACTATCATATAAAAAGTAGTCAAACATGAAGATACTGCAGATAATAAAGAAATGAATCCTCAACTATAAATAATTCATTATAAATTTTTTCTCTGTCCAGTATTAGACTCTTCATTCTTAACTATGCTTAAATTCAAGTGTTTACTTTTTTTCTGTACAGCTTTTGTATAAGCCACAAACTTTTAGCACCACTGTCATTCGTGCCTGTTGATTGTAGATCAGATTATTATTAAAGCCTTGATTAATGTAGTGAGGGAGTAGCCTCACATTCTGATAAGGATCAGCACAGATGTGTTTCCAAAACATTTTAAATATATAAACATTAAACTGAGTTTCCTAGAACTGCAACACCCTCACTTTCAGGTTTTATATACTTAAATAAACAAGACGTCGAAACTCAACAAGGACTTCATGACAGTCACAAAATAACCAGTGATTAATTGTCTTTGAAGACCAGCTTTCCTTCATAGCGGAATTAAGGAAACATTGAAAAGGATTCAACTTGTCACAATGATTTTCACAAAGGAACAGTATGAATAGGGATTTCACCAGATAAAGAACTGGTAGATTACAAAGTAAGTCAAAGTATTAACCAGTATGTAGGAGATTTCGCTAGGATGCACACATTAAAATCAAGCCTGTTGATGCTGTCTTGCTTTATGTAACAAATGATTACAAATATTAAGATTACAGTATTAATAACACATTGAGGACTGGACTCTTGAATTGCACATTCTTAAACCGAGTAACTATGTATATATTGTTTTTCAAGGAGTGGATGAATTTTTGATAAAAAACAACCTTTATTTGAGTGATTTTTGTTATGTGCTTTATAAAGTTTCCTCTCCTGGATGGAGTATTCTGTGTAATGTGCTATATAAAAAAAGCCAAATGATGCCAGTTACATGGTTTTCAGCAGTAAACATTTAATATACTTTTTTAAACAACACCACAAACCAAAACCTGGTTGATGACCCGATTCTACTTTTTTTCCCTTAAAGGGTGAAAAGGCTACATGAGTTTTAAATTGTATATTGATAACATCTGTAAAATAAGTAAGTGACAGATTTTTTGCATACTTAACCCTCACAAGAGGAATGAAAACAATAATTGTGCTGATTTTTGTTCTTTTTCCAGCTTTTTAAACTGTTTTAATTTTATTTTTTTTCTCTAGACATTATTGAATGTGGAGTTTGGCAACAATTTCTTATTCTTTTTCCATATTTATCTGTATACTTTTGTGGGACAATGTTTCCAAACTGCATTCACATTTGAAGATGTAGTGCAACATTTAAAAAAAGGCACTGGAAATAAAACTATAGCCCGTATTATCTTGGTTCAGCCTGGTCCAAGATGATTAAAGAGAAAAGCATCACAAACTTCAGAAAATAAATGCCAAATATATATATAGATGTATATGAGTTTATTCATTAAAGGTAATATTAGGCAATAATATTAAAATTTTCAGATATACCTAATCCAATTTATGGTTATATTGGTCCATACTCTATTCCAGCAAAAGACGTTTCAAGATAATAACCACCTGTCCATTGCAGGACACACTTTTGTACACACCCAGACTCAAAATATCATGGGGAATAATTTAATTGAAAAATATATAAAATAAAAACAAGAATCTAGATTGTGAAACAATACTTGGATGTCAAAAATATGAAGCAGCGAATTATGCCAATAATTAGTTTTTCCATCCAATCTTTTAAACTTCTTTTTATACAATGAGCTACAGAATATCCAGACAGTATTTGTTGTTAGGGGGCATTTACTGTACCTCTGAACTGGAGGTCAACCCATTGCAGGCTACATTCACACACAATCTTTTCCTCAACCATGCTGGCAAATCACAGAGTTTGAGAGCAATCCAGGTAAAATGAAAGTAGAGTATCCATCTAGATACATAGGAATCATACCAACTCCATGAACACTTTGATCAGCCTGGAAGTTGAACCATAGTCCCTGAAGGTCTGAAGGCTGTAATGCAAGATACTGTACCACAATAACAGCCACAACAATAAAACAGATATATTAAGTAGTGTCACAAAAAAAAGTATTTTGAAGCTTTATTTTGTGCCCAAGGTAGTCATCTTCTTAAGCCATGGCCTTACAAAAAGTCATTTTCTCACACTTATTAAATAACAAACTGAAGAATTAACCCTTGCAGCTTAACAATAAAACAGTGTCTTAAAAGTAGGCTCTTACCCTTTTCACAATGTAATGTCCTGATAAGAGAAGCCAGCCCACACCAAACAAAGCCACCTCAAACTGAACAAGAGTAGTTTTTAAGGACTGTGAAAAAGTAAATCAAAGAACCTAGGGGCACCAACTAATAAACCACAAAGGCAAGCAGATGATGAATAGACAAGAATCAAGTTAATGCTTTTCTAGGAAACATTTTACTAACTATAGGAGTTACTGAAACTGTAAACCAATACTTTGTCAACTAACTTAAGAAAAACATTCACCTTTGTGGACCTTTAACAGCTTAAAGTGAATGCTTCAACTGTTATACTTTAACACTACATCGTGCTCTGCTTGCAAATGGCTCATTTATTACTTTCAAGGGCACAAGAGGCAATACTCTTTCCTTACAAGAGATTAAGTACTGTACCTGGAGTTCCAAGCAATAAACTAAGTGACTACAGAGGTTGTCTTGTTAGCTCAGTAAGTCATTGCTGTTGACTTTAACACTTTGTTTCAGGACTGTGTATTTCCCATGTTTTATTGCAAATGCCCTTTGTGAGTATTTGTCGAGCAGAGTTAGACATATTGTAGTGCAAAGGTAAACATTGTCCTAATAGCCTGCAATTTAAATTCCATTTGGATTCTCATATTATGCTTTGCTTTGTGAAATGTGAGACAGTATTCATTGTGAATGGTGATGTAACAGAACCGATCTACAAATTGCTACCACCAATTTTGTACTTCAACCATTGCAACTGGTCAAGAAGTCAAAAGTTTAAATTTTATATAAGCAATATCTACATGAATTAGCATATAATTACATAATAAATTATTAAAAATCTGGCTTTAGTTGGTTTAATTTTTTTCACACAGTTTCCCTTTAAATGGCCTTATTACTTTTAGCTGAACTCTAACTGGTTTATATTAATAGAAGAGAGGAGATATTTTGAACCTCGAGAGCAGTGATAGCCCATCATTTCATTCTATATGGTAAATCTGGAAATTAATGAAGTAATGCTTTTGAGAATACACAACAGAATTTGAAAATTACCATATCAGTCCTTAAAAGGAAGAACTATACCAAGCTAGGTCCTTTTTTGTAGACTACTCTAATATATTTTAAGAATTGAACAGAATTTTTTCCATACTGCAGCCTTTTTTTGGAGAACACTAGGATAATACCTATTTCCGATTGAGATGGGTGAAAAATACAATACACAATACAATACAATACAATACAATTTATATTTGTACAGCTCAAAATCACACAAGGAGTACCGTAATGGGCTTTAACAGGCCCTGTCTCTTGACAGCCCCCCAGTCTTGACTCTCTAAGAAGACAAGGAAAAAATCCAAAAAAAAACCCCTGTAGGTAAAAAATGGAAGAAACCTCGGGAAAGGTAGTTCAAAGAGAGACCCCTTTCCAGGTAGGTTGGGCGTGCAGTGGGTGTCAAAAAGAAGGGGGTTAATACAATACAATACACAGAACAGAACAAAACCTCAATACAATATAAAAACAAAAATTTTAGAAGTACGTAGAATTTAACAATGGATGACATCACATAATATGATTTGGATTTGTTTATAATCCTGGAGACCTCATCCATCAAGCTGCCTCCCCCATTTGGCCATTCCACAGCTGAAACAGTGCTGAGCCAGCCAATCTGATGAAAGGACCTCTCTTTCCCATGATTCCAGTGATCCTCCATCAGAGATGACTTTACCATAAGCAGGCACAACAACTTGGCAGGTGGGCCATGGCACCACCTGGTCAAAATGGTCAAAGCACTGATGTTGTTTGCTTAAAATAAAAACTGGTATTCGATTATTTCAGTGATTTTATCAATAAATATATATGTTTTATCAGTCTAGTTTTAGGAGACTCTTTTTTGCATGACAGGAGTGTACTGTAGGTGGTCTGTCCTGCATGGAAGCAATCAAACCTGGTTGGAATTTTAGTGTGTGATTCGTGAGGCAATTTATAGTAGACAATAATCCTACTATTTACATCATTTGGATGTTGACGAAAACTGGAGTTACCCATAGAAAACACAAGCAGACACACAGGAAATGTGTGGAACCCACATAGACAGTGACAAGGCCTGCAATGTGACTCAGGCCCATGAAGCAGTGAGGTAGCAGAATTAACACTATGCAAATATTTCACTCATCTGTGCATTCATCTATCCTCCAAACCAGCTTACTCCATTATAGAGTCTATTCCAGCAGAAAAAGGGCAGGAGGCAAGAACAAATTCTTGACTGCACAGCAATCTACTGTAAGATAGATTCAGACAAAAATCTAAACAACCTTCTGTAAAATGCAAGCAAATGCAAGAAAAAGCGCAAAAAAAATTCACACAACATGTGTCTTCCAGCTAGTTTATAATATGGTTTGAGTGCCATTTATAGTTGCTTTAGCACACAATATCCAAATTGTGATTAATAACCATAATAAGTAATCATGGATGTGTCAACTGTGTGCAACTGCCTCTGTATAAAAGGACAACCTTCCACTTTCAGCATATTAGAAAACATGTGCAATGATTGTATATACTGTAATGTCTTTTAAACATGAAACAATATAATTCAAAATGAGAGTCTTTTTAAAAAAAGAAAATATGAACATTTTATTCAATGTGAGTGAAGAAAGTATTTTATTTTATGAAACTGGTATCAAACAGCACATCAATCAATCAATCAATGGTGGGGATTGTGAGGAATGCTGGGAAAGTTTGAAGCAAGTAATGCAGTCAAACTAAAGCCAATATTTTCCAACCTGCTTCATCCAGTTCATGTTATTGGAGTGTTGGCGTCAATCTCAACAGCACTGGGTAAAAGGCAGGAAACAACACTGGACATAATGAAAGTCCATTGCAGGGGAAAACATAGAATGGAAATTTCAGCACCTTCAACTGAACATACAGTGATTTTGAACTACAGTAATCTCTCACTATATCGCGCTTCGACTTTCGCGGCTTCACTCTATCGCGGATTTTATATGAAAGCATAACTAAATATAGAATGCGGATTTTTCGCTGCTTCGTGGGTTCTGCGGACAATGTGTCTTTTTTACTTCCTATACATGCTTCCTCAGTTGGTTTGTACAGTTGATTTCATACAAGGGACGCTATTGGCGGATGACTGAGAAGCTAACCAATCAGAGCACGCAGTTAAGTTCTCCTGACTGAGAAGCTAACCAATCAGAGCATGCAGTTAAGTTCCTGCCTGCTGAATGCAGTGTTAACCAGGAAGTCTCGTCTCACTCATTCAGCATCAACGTGTTTCTCTGTGTAAAGAGTTGTGCTCTTTTGTGTTTATCTTTGTGCATAGTCAAGCCCTTCATTATGGCTCCAAAACGATCTGCTGCTGCTTCAGGGGCCGTGCCCAAGCGCAAATAGAAGATGTTAACGATTGCCGAAAAGGTAAATGTTTTGAATTTGTTGAAGGCTACGATTCTTTTTATTTAAAAAGTAGGAAAGGAATACAAGATCTACGGCCGCAGTGTACTTTTAACCAGGGTGCAAAACGAGTTGTAAGTGGATGTAATAAAACAGTAGTCTGGATGGAATCTGCTTTAGGGATTTGCATTGAAGACTGCCAGAAGAAGAACAACGGCAGTGCTACACAATCGCCTGAAGTGGCTACTTTGGAAGAACTGTAACGCTCTCCTTTGTTGTGCAGTAAAATTAAACTCATTGTTATCGGACAATTCATCGTGTCATTGTTGGTGAGTACCCATAATTAATTTTCTACTTACAGTACCTAGTACATGTACGTACGTTTAGTGTCACTGTACACACATTTACTGTATACTATTTTTCTTGCGCTGTACGTATTTATTGCTGGTGGCCTGTCTATCGTAATGGCTGTAACATATGTGATATCGGAGACACTCAATATCTTTAAAATAATATTTAGGTTTTACTGTATATAAACAGTGTGTTTATATACATAATTTTATTGAATCTTACCTAATATCTAAGAGAATACAAAGGGATTATGCTGTATAACTCTGCGGGGAATATTTATAAACAGTGTGGGAGAGTTTATAAGGGCTTAAAATATATAAAAATAACCATACAAACATATGGTTTCTACTTCGCGGGGTTCGGGTCTGGAACGTAACCCCTGCGATCGAGGAGGGATTACTGTATTACTTTACCTGTTGTAAAACACAGACACAATAAACAGCATAACCCTAAAACCACTAAATTCATTATGAGAATGTGGCAGCTTTACACAGATGCTCTACAGACTTAGCTAACCCAGATAAACTGCTTATTGAACTATTCTTCTTGCATATAACAAGCAGTAGTTTGGTTGAATTTCACTCCAAGATTTCCAAGTCATTTGTGTGTGTTTTTCTATTAACAGTCATCCTTTTAAAATACTGTAATGTAAAAAATACTTCAGAATGCTCCCACCTCTAACACACAATTAAGGGTGGTATGTGCCTGCTCTGTGATGGACGGACTACTGTCCTGCCATAGTTTAAATTCTAAATGATAAACGTTTTCATGATTTTCACAGCTGTTCGGTAATCAGATAAATATACAGTACATTACAGAAGCAACATTGCACATCTTTGGGTAATCTGTGTCATTTGAAGCTGTAGGTTGAAGCCTGTGAACTTTTTTTTTCCAGTCACAATTAGATAATGTTAGTACTCACTTAATGCATTTAGTTGCTTTTTATTTTCACAAAAAAGGCATAATTATTAAATGCATTTTGTGTACATCGGGCAGCAAATAAACAATGCTCTCGATTTTTCACTTGAATTATAAATCAGACATTTAAGTGTAGAAAATGATGTGAAAAGAAAACAAGAGGTAAGTGAACCAATTCCTATAACATGTGGATACAGCAAATCGCCACAGACTTTTATTTATTTACTGGCAGAAAGACATTTCATTTTTATTAAACCAAGGTAGGACACATGCAGGACACTGAGAGACTAAATAGTGCTATATGTTTCATGTGCTGTTTATATGGAGTCCCCAGTATGAGTCTAACACACTACACAAAGATTACAATGGCTGTATAGTAGGAGAAATAAAGAAACATTAAACTAAAGTCTAAATTAGCGTAAGCTGCCCTAATTCGTGGTGTTCATGAGAAATGTAATGAGTTACCTCATGAGGTTAAAGTACATAATAAACAAGATTAGTTCTTTCAGATATTTTAAATTTTAAAATGTATGTCACAACTTAAATGTTTACAGTCTAGAAATTCTCAAATGTAATAGAAGTTTGTCTTTTTGACCCTCTGATAAAGGTACATAGAGAACTAGATGTCTAGTAAAGGATTAAAAAAAATAACAATTTTTTAAAAAGGTTTCGTGAAAAGGAATAGCTTTGACTCCTCATATTCCAATAGGGGGTGAACCCCTGGGGTCATTTAATATGGCATGCACAACGTCAAGTCTTTCTGCTCATTTTGGCTAAAGACAAGTATTGGTTTACCCTTTATAGTAAGGGTGTAATTTATTGCACAAAATTTGGTCCAAAATAGCCTAAAATTAGAGTTTAGAAGGCAAAAAGGTGGGTAACCCTAAAAGCTTGATGTCTTGCATAATTAGGCATCAAGATGACTCGAACGGTATATCAGGTGTGGGGGCTTTCTCATACTGTTGAGTCAGGAGGCGTTGGGCAAAAAAAAGTGAAGTGATTTTAAAACATTCATAAATAATTGTTATAAACACACTTGATAAGAAAATACATAGATATACTATAAATACAGGCCATGCCAATGCTTTTTTATTTTGCACCCAAAACCAAGCTAACTGACTTATCGCTAACTAAACTATGCGGCTGGGTTTCCTCCCTTATGATCTGCACCCTAGGCGAATGACTAATTTACCTTAATGGTGGCACCAGCCCTGAATACAGGGTGGCTCTAAGTCAAAATTCTAACTGTCCTAGGTTAGCAAAATTCTGAAATGGGAAATTACAACAAATCAATTTGGTTGAAAGACAACCAAAAACAGGTTCATCATATGTGAAGACACTGTGTCTCCAATAAACAGATGAACTTCACCTTCTCAAATCCTGACAATATGAGCCAGATGGATTAGCTTTTAACTTGCATTTCAATATCAGATGGCAGACAATATGCAAGTATTTACAGAGTATCAGTCTCCATTAAGACTAATGTACATCCTTTGTATTAAACCACTTTCTCAATTTTTTTCCATAGAAGCTATAGTCCTTCCTAGAGGCACTGGATGCAAAGCAGGAACCAACTCTAAATGAAATGTCAGTCCATTTCAGGACACATTCACACACAATGGGCTAACATGAAGTTTGCAATTAAATTATCATACAAGTATTTGACACTGTGAAAACTCCACATAGATGAAGACTGGTTTAGTTGGCTGTGACTATGAGGCAACACCACTGTACCATCATGCTGTAGACCTGAGGTCAGATCTACAGTATATAAATTGCATACACACTAAACATGGCCCAAAATTTACATACACAAAATCAAGTTTTATAAAAGAAAAATTGATGGGAGAACTTTACGGCAACTCTGACATATCCATATGCAATATTTTAGAGAAAGTGGGAAATGATGACAGTCCCAATAAAGTAGGGAAATGCAGCCAAATGAGGATATACAAATATAATAATTAATATTACAGACCCATTATTATAATGTATGTGACGTGACAAATATATTAAACCTCAAAGGTGATAATATGTAGTACAAACTCTGTTTTAGTTCTCTTTGATAATAGCCAATGCTGCATATTTGCACCAAATACCTTTTTGGTTTTTCATCAGTTTATGTAGGCTACCTGTTGTCATTTCTCAGCATTCAAAACCAGTGCAATCACTTATTGTCAAAAATTGCATTAGGTAAAAACCCAGGTGTGATACACTCTCTGTCTATAGAAAATTATAAATATCATGCCCTACAACGTATTTAAAAGCTAATCGTCTGACACAATAAGGCTTGTCTGGAGCTGCTTTAAGACTATGCAAATGGTTATATACAAAGGGAACATGATTTTAGAGACTGGTGGTATTTTTTTGCCCATGCTGATGACTGGCTTATGAGCAGGTTTAGGCTCCCAAGAACCATTCCCTTGGAACTATGTGCTGAGTTGGGCACAGAATTCAGGCTACAACTCTTTATATGCAGGTTATAACAACAGTTGTCATTCTATCAAAATACAATTACCAGAGGGAACTGGCCAACTGGTCAGGAATATCCCAGCTAAGCTTTAGCTCCATCATGACCACTATGCTAGAAACCAAAAGCTGCCTGATGTGGCACTACCTTCAGTTTCCACTTTTCTTTAATCTATGCTCTGCTTAATGTGATTTACTATTCGGTGATACAAACATCACTAATAAGTAACTCTAATGCTCATCAAATTGATATTATAAGTCTTTGCATCATTTAACTAAAGATGCAATAAAATAAAACTCAATTATGTTTTTATAATGGAACTTCTTGTAATGGAAAATAGTAAAATAACCAGTACTCATTTAAGTGTACATTGACAAAGAGTACTGCCTACTGTTTTATCATAAGCAGGGTTGCATCTGCTGGTTATGTATCTCAAGAAGGCCTCCAAGTTATTATAAGTATGAGTTCTGATGTTGTTACCTGCATTGGACAGATGGCTAACTCATAAAGACCTTTAATCCCAAAGAATGCAGTCATCTGAATAGTACATACCTTCTGTAAGTAGGTTCCAAAAATTTCCCCTATTTCTTCTTAGCTCTTGATTCAGACTTAAAGTCAGTCTGCCGGACCAGAATATCACTTTCAAATGCTACTGTCTCCAACAGAAAAGGAGGTGCAATTTCTGAGCCAATCTCATCCATTTCTATTTCTGTGCCAGATCAGAAACACACAGATGCCAAAATAATCGATCAGTGCAAAGTCAATGAAACACCAATCAAATTTGGTTGCAATGTACATGTATTTATTTGCTTTGTATTCTATACACAGTTCCTTTGCTTATATGTAATACCCTGATACACAAATTCTAAGTAAATATCTTTTAAATTCTGCATATTACTGAGATAAATGCAGAAAAGCAATCTCTAAAGACTTCTAGTATGGATTGAGCATACAACCTGTACTGTATTGCAACATCCATAACCTCCTTCATGTTTAATGTTCTTCTGCACAAAATTTGTTGAAAAGAGCATACAATAATTGTTGACAGACTTGGGAAACCTGACATTATCTTTGTAAGTACAATTATTCTCTTTGTTTTACCTGTCACTTCAAATGCAAATATACCAGAAGAAGCTGACTGGTAGCTTACATGCGCCTATTTTGGGAAGCAAAAGCAATAAAAATTATGTTCAACAAATACCCTTAGTTTAAAATTCCCTGTTGATTTACTTTTAAACATTTTCCACTAGGTTTACTCACAAGTTTGTTTTGTATTATTTGAGTAAATGTACTAATAAATATGCAGAATCATGTGTAAAAAATAGAAATGAAAAGTTAATTACCTTTTTTCTAACTTAGGTCAGTTACACAGCAACATAATGTGAAAAACTAAGCAAACCCAAGGAAGTGCTTTTTGTTTTTTAACAATTGAAAACGTATCAAGATTTAATCTTCATTTAAATAGTATCTATAGATAAGGAAGCTTCAATATAACAAACATCATACCACATTACACTTACCTTTAAATTTTGTAGTCCATTGTATATTTTAAATAAACATAAATGCAAATTTTGCACGTGGAAAAAGTACACACCTATATTTATCACTACCTCAAATACCTAAAATTAGAATCAGGTGTACCAGATCAGGTGCAAATAATTAACACATCATTACAGAGGACCTTGGAGGAACTAGAGTTATTTAAAATTCACAATTTAGGTTGTTTTGCATTTTGTTGCTGAAATGTGCGTTATCATCATGCCTGGAGCTCTCTGAGGACTTCAGAAAGAAGGTTGTAGATGCCTGAGAGTCTGGGAATTAATATAAAAGGATCTGGAAATCAAACATTCTACTATCCAGAAGATCATTTATGAGTGAAAAAGACTTTAAACAAATGCCAACTACTCCAAGCCAGGTGGAGCACAACACAAGATGATTAAAGAGGTCTCTAAGAACTTGAGAATTTCCTCTACAGGATCTAAAGGTAGCTTTTGCCACTGCTGATGTCAAAGTGAGGTCTACCATTACAAACACGTGGCACAAATTAGATCTACATGGGAAGTGTACAAGGAGGAATCATTTGCTGTCCAGAAAGAACATCATGCCAAGACTAAAATTTGCTCATGAACAAATAGGTAAAGTCAAGGACTTCTGGAACAATGTGCTCTGGATAGATGACACAAAGATATAGTTATTTGACCAGAAGAATCTGATGCAAACAGTAGAGCAGCATGGATTGCGGTCGATCCTGGATGGCCTCCCCAAGAAAAAAGCATTCATGACCGTGTTTGATTCATCTAATGCTCTGATGTTCTGGTGATTGTGGTGGAACTGCTTTGATGGCCGTGTTTAATTCTTGAGACCACCCCATTCATTTTACTTATGTGGTCACATTAAATACCCCCACCATCATCCCCCTAGGTCTATCACAAAACACTGCCTTGTGATAATCTGGGTTGTGACACCACCAAGTTGGGGACCCTGCAGAAAAGCATAGTGATGGAAATGTTTGCTTTGCTGCATCAGTTTGGGCAACTCACCATTAAAGAATCCACTATGAAGTCTTCATTACATCGGGAATACTTGAAGTTATTGTGAGACTGTCAGAAGACTGAAGCTCAGTCAAAAGTGGAGCTTGCAATGTGACAATGAACTTAAATTATCAGTAAATCCACCAAGGAAACACTGAAAGGAAAAAAATGGAGAATTCTGGAATGACCAAGTCAAACCCCAGATCTGAATTTGATACATCACACCTCTCTCTCGCTGTTAGTGTTCACTCAGCTCACAGCCATTGCCATTAAAATTCTTATAATAGGAAGGTGACACTAGATTCCTTTAGGTGGGTCTTGACTGAAACCTAGTTAGTATATGCACATCTGTGGAAAGGCCAGGAGAAAAAATGTTAAAATGAATGATGATAAAGAAGAATAAAATATGAGGTACAGCTGCCAGTTTACATCAGGAAGCAGATGTGCATAAAAATAAACAAAGATGTCCTATTATAATTTACAATGTTTGTGGCTTGTGACTACCTGTTTATTTTAAGGATTTCACTAATATTAATGAAGCCAATTGCAAACATTTCACCTTTGAAGAATGTTACAGTTTTAAGTGTTTTTAGATTAAGGTGCTTTATTTAATTTTTTCCACAGAGATTTTCTTTAGTTCTTTGAAGCTGCAAGGACATTGCTTAACTAGTTAATCTTGTTCTACGAATTGTCAATGTGGTTGTGATGATCAGTTTATATATTGAGCTTTTAATTCCACTTTAGTGTAAGTGTGTAAATTTTTAGTTTTCTGTTAATTTGAATCCAGGCTGCAGGGAATATAAAAAGTGATTTTTACAGTACATCTGGAAAGTATTCACAGCGCATAACTTTTTCCACATTTTATTATGTTACAGCCTTATTCCAAAATGGATTAAATTCATTTTTTTCCTCAGAATTCTACACACAACACCCCATAATGACAACATGAAAAAAGTTTACTTGAGGTTTTTGCAAATTTATTAAAAATAAAAAAACTGAGAAAGCACATGTACATAAAGTATTCACAGCCTTTGTCATGAAGCTCAAAATTGAGCTCAGGTGCATACTGTTTCCCCTGATCATCCTTGAGATGTTTCTGCAGCTTAATTAGAGTCCAGCTGTGGTAAATTCAGTTGATTGGGCATGATTTGGAAAGGCACACACCTGTCTATATAAGATCCCACAGTTGACAGTTCATGTCAGAGCATAAACCAAGCATGAAGTGAAAGGAATTGTCTGCAGACCTCCGAGACAGGATTGTCTCGAGGCACAAATCTGGGGAAGGTTACAGAAAAATTTCTGCTGCTTTGAAGGTCCCAATGAGCACAGTGGTCTCCATCATCCGTAAGTGGAAGAAGTTCAAAACCACCAGGACTCTTCTTAGAGCTGGCCGGCCACCTAAACTGTGCGATCAGGGGAGAAGGGCCTTAGTCAGGGAGGTGACCAAAAACCCGATGGTCACTCTGTCAGAGCTCCAGAGGTCCTCTGTGGAGAGAGGAGAACCTTCCAGAAGGAAACCATCTCTGCAGCAATCCACCAATCAGGCCTGTATGGTAGAGTGGCCAGACGGAAGCCACTCCTTAGTAAAAGGCACATGGCAGCCCACCTGGAGTTTGCCAAAAGGCACCTGAAGGACTCTCAGATCATGAGAAACACAATTCTCTGATCTGATGAGACAAAGATTGAACTCTTTGGTGTGAATGCCAGGCGTCACGTTTGGAGGAAACCAGGCACTGCTCATCACCAGGCCAATACCATCCCTACAGTGAAGCATGGTGGTGGCAGCATCATGCTGTGGGGATGTTTTTCAGCAGCAGGAACTGGGAGACTAGTCAGGATAAAGGGAAAGATGACTGCAGCAATGTACAGAGACATCCTGGATGAAAACCTGCTCCAGTGTGCTCTTGACCTCAGACTGGGATGACGGTTCATCTTTCAGCAGGACAACGACCCTAAGCACACAGCCAAGATATCAAAGGAGTGGCTGTAATTGCTGCCAAAGATGCATCGACAAAGTATTGAGCAAAGGCTGTGAATACTTATGTACATGTGATTTCTCAGTTTTTTTATTTTTAATAAATTTGCAAAACCGCAAGTAAACTTTTTTCACGTTGTCATTATGGGGTGTTGGGTGTAGAATTCTGTGGAAAAAAATGAAATTAATACATTTTGGAATAAGGCTGTAACATAACAAAATGTGGAAAAAGTGATGCGCTCTGAATACTTTCCGGATGCACTGTAAATGTATGGTGCCATATCTCAGACCAGGTGGTGTGGTCATTGGTATCTGGCTTGAGTGGGATATCACTAAGCTTGGCTTGCACTTTTGCTGCTGAACAGTAAATGATAATACTGAGGCCTGGAATGCACAATGATCATATCAACTGTTAAACATACACTGTAGGTTTCCTTCTTATAAGATAACAACAAGAAGTTTTAGAGCAAAATGTCTGGGACCTGGCCATGCACTGGTGGGCTTATGTGCCTGTACTTTTAGTTAAAAATTGCAGATTTTAGTGGTTTTATTACTGCTATTACACCTGATTTTGAAGAAATTAACAACTACATACTGTCATGGGAGAAGGGGCTGTCCCATGCAAATGGCATTGCTGGGAGTGAGAGTGAGAGGACTGAAATGAGAAAGAAACATTTGTAAAATTAAGAAATCTTAGCACCTGTCAGGGTTAATCTAATCAAATAATGATAATCACAGTGAAATGTGAAAATTGATAGATTCAAAGAAGAAACAAAATCTTTTTTTCTGATCCCGTTTGTGTGTGTTAATGAAAATACCAGCTTCATGTAAATTTTAATGGTGCTTCATATGCATTCATTTTTGGCATGCAATCACAAACACAGGAGGATTTAATAGACCTTGTCCAAACAGCACAGTCTACAATGGGCAGTAGTTGCTGCTGGTCTACAGAACTGTATTCAATTTCTTAATCGGCGAATAATCTGGATGTCTTAATAAATTCATTAATAAACTAATTTGATTTCTTTTGCCTTGGTTTCTTTTTAGACAGAGATTCCAAATTGGTAAAATTACTTTCAAAACACGCAATTTAGAAATACCAATTAATCTAACAGCTGTGTCTTTGGAATGCAGAAAGGAAAACAAGTATCCAGGCATGACTAGAATGTGGTAACTCCACACAGACAGTCGATTACATTTGTTATTATGAGGGCATTAAGAAATAAAAAATACTCATAGATTGATATATATTATATACTGTGTACAATTCTATAAGGATGTACAGTATATTTATATGCATAACATATATGTTAAAAGGACAATTCTGGCAAAGGTACTGTACACAGCCTAATCAAAAGATAAGTTTCTTTCAATGATGTAGAGAATGAAGAGAAAATGACAAGTTTATTGACTTAGTTTGTCATCCTCTGAATGTTTTCTCTAAGGAACAAAATGAAAATTAAACCTAAATCATAAAAAACTGAGTTCTATATTCATCAAATAGTGAAGTTATGATTAGCGTACTGTCATGAGGTTGAGCTATTGAAGTTCTTTCTCTGATCACTCCTGATAATTGTTTATCCATATTTGGCAGAACATCCTTTAATGAACATTTATGAGTAAACCATAAAATTGTAAATTAAACAGAACGTATAGCACTCATCTGATGAATGCCTTACAGGTAAAACATGGTGACAGCAACCTTTTTTCTTTTCTCAGTGTGGAAATAAGCTTTATTTTTTTTTCTTTTGTAGATTGATACAGACAAAGCATTACATTAGAGCCATTGGATATAACCTAACACATTCAGTATATGTATATGTAAGTATATCATTTCATGCATTTCATGTGGACTAATCTATTTTAATGTTGATAGAAGTCAAAGTCAATATTAGTAACAAGGACACAAGACAGAATTAAACAGTGCCACAAACAAGAATAGTGAAAAAAACTAAGAAAAACTGGCAAGAAAACAGGATACTGTACACAAAGTTCAAATCAAGCTCTCCAAAACCAGAGTTCTGTAAGGGATCAATATTTATCCACTGTGTTATCATATTTTATTAATCTTAACACAAAGTAAGGTAAAAGTAGTACAAATAAGGGTATATTTAAGAGGAAGAATAGTAAGATATAAATGCAGGTTAGGGTGAGGAAAAAAGTATGTAGTATGGTGTCCAAAATATACAAAAAATATTATTTTTTACTTTTCCAGTCAACAAGCATCAGCATTACCAAATAAGGCACCTGTCATTTCTCAATTTAAATTTATTACCGCTCTCTCACCAGGCAGGTATGATAAAAAAGAATTGTCATATATGAAGGCAGCAAGAAAGAGGACAAGAGTTTCAGTGATTAACTCTCCCGGGTCCATTAAGAGTAACGGATTAATGCTACGAGTATACTGAACTTTAGAACAGTAAATGATCAATGGACATGTAATCATGCAGAAATTAAGAACACAGGTTTCCCTTTATTTAAATTTATGCTTATGGCTACAATAAGAAATACATTGAACTCCCTTTAAAATTTCAATAATAACCTTAATATATATCGGACTCACAATAAGCAAAAAAATTGCAATTTCTTTGCTAAATTTATCATTTACCTTTTTTGTAGTAAAAATACAGTGATATGTAGATGTATCAAAATATATCAAAATCTGCTTCTGCAGAAAACCATACAAAGCAAACAAGTTACCTTATCTAAAAACACTTCAAACTGCAACAATCAAGCAAACAAAAATGGACCAATACCACAGTAAAGTGAGAAGCTGTCAATGTTTGTTTATTTTATATTCTTTTGTATAGCTGACTCATAAAATGTCTATTTTTATGATCTTTTCCAAGATTTTTCATCTTTTTCTGAGAAAATGTTGGATTGCCTTTCACCACCAACAAAAATGTTATCAGAAAAACAAACAGATCAAGTAGCCACTCATTCTGCCAGGATAAGGTTACAGGAAATCTACTCAACAATCAGCTGAATTGTCCTACACTCGTAATCGCAGACTAGGTAATAATTAATTTCTTCAAATGCCTGCAGGTGACCTTGAAAAAAGCATGCCAGGCAGAGGTCTGTGTTCTTATGTTAATGTTATAGCAGTCATCAAAATGAACTGTGAGCATACATAATAAACAAGGCAACAGATGAGCAAACCAATATTGAACTCATTTCATATTTAATATAACTGTGCAACTACATGACAAAACAGCTGTCAGAAGGCAGTTTTACATTTTTGAACATTGTAATTATGTTATCTCTGGCACTCAATCAGAAAAAACCTGCATTTAGCAATTGCCCCATTAGTGACTATATCCTAGAAGAGAATACACTGAACTATACAATGTAAATCATGCAAAACGTCTAGATGATTGGTCAGGAAACAATGTGGTGATTTATTCATTCTTTGTTTGAAAATGATTTTCAGTTTCTTACTGACCCACGTATCACCTCAAAGTTGGCTAGTGCTTTAGCCACACAGCTTTAGAAACATGAGATCAAGTTCTGGCCTAGGCATTCTGCGTATAATTAATTTTCTTTACATATCTATTAGAGTTTCACCAGGTATGTTTATCTTCACAATCATTAGATTTGCAAATTAGGCTAACTAGTGTTTCACATTTTGTCCAAAGCTACATGCTGAAAAAGTAGTTAGCACTGCTGCCACATAGCTCCCAAGTTCTAGGTTGCAGGGACCTCATGTATAAACAGTGTGTATGCACAAAAATGTTTCATAAGTCCGTTTCCATGGTCACTTTGAGATTTGTGAAAACTAAACTTGGCACAAAGCCATGCACATTTCCCGACAGCCTCACACCCACGTGTATGCACTTTTCTGCTTGGCTTTACAAACTGGCATCACCCAGCATCAAAGCAGTGCCGCTGTTTCTGTGGTCTTTCTTTAGATTCACATCCATGACGCAGCCTGTATCAAATACACCAACATTAATTGCACATTCTTTACAAATTTAAGGCACTTTATTGTAATCACCATGTAAGAATATAATGGTGCAAGAATTGCCAATCAATTACAAATACCATAGCTGCATTAGCGTGCACTAAAAGTAGTTAAACACATTCTAACTGTGTGTGGTACTGGTATCACAGCTACACGGCAGCTAATCAGAAAGCTGTACAGCAGGTTGTACTGAGAGTAGAGAGGATTACTGGGATACAACTTCCAGTCCCGGAGGACATTTATAGATTACACTGCCTCAGGAAAGCCATTAGCATCTGCATGGATTCCAATCACCATGCCACGGTCTATACGAACATCTCCCATCCGGCAAATGCTACAGAGTCTTTCCTGTGTGGACCTCGAGATTCAGAAATAGTTTCATTCCAAGAGCTATAAATGCACTCATCAGTCCATCAAGTGCTTTCGGTAGACTGGCACTACAACTGTAATATTGCACAACCTGAGCCACTTTCAGAACTATTTGCACTATATGTACATGTATATTGTACTTATGCTTTCATATTGTATATATTTTTTTTTCATCATGATTATTATTATTTTATCCTTTTATAGTAAAATAAATGTATGGAGAAGTTGCAAATTAAATCTCATTGTACCATACAATGGCAATAAAGGAATTCAATTCAATGTGCGTATTTACAAATGATTATGACTGGCTTCTAAGTCGATTTTAATTTGCAACAGCTATCCGCTTAGAGTTGTGTGCTGTTAGAATATTAGGATGTATACTTAATATCATTTTTATGATGAAATGCATTAAAAGTACGTGTATTACATTTTATAAATAAATTGTTAACTGCATTTAAATAATGCATGCTGTTAATAATTAAAAATGTAGGGGCGCAGTGATAGCGATGAGCTGGTGCGCCATCCAAGGATTTTCCTGCCTCGTGCTGTAAGCTTGCTGGGACTGGCGCAAGCCTGGATGTATAGATGGAATAATTAAAAATATACAACAAAGATTTTTCAGTGTTCCTTAAAAGTTCTGAAGAATCATTGTTCTAACCTTGCAGCTGGTTATTCATTTATTACAGATGCTTATTGTGTGGCGATTGGTTACGTGGAGAAAGAAAACAAAAGGCCAGGAATTGGGGGTTGGTACGTTTGACAGACACAGTACTGCTGCTTTAAATGTTTCCAATCAGTGTTCCTTCGTGTCACAGCAGGAACAATCCTGGGACGGTGCTCCAGCTCATTACTACCACTGTTCCCATAAATCTTTATTACATACTTTAATAAATTTCTTCATGAAAATGATATCAAGTATGGATCTTAATATTCTAAAATGTTCAGAGAGCTGTAATATCATGAATATAAGGTGTTAGGCGAACACTGCCTGTGCACTCTTGTTGGTGTAAGAGAAAAACAGTTTAAGAAGTGCAGACCGATTAAAGGCTGGGTCAGTGAACACTAACAGCCAGTTTATACTTCACGCTCAGAATGCGTACGTGCCCGCATCATGGCTGCCACGCGTTCCCAGACAAAATTACTCTGTGTCATGTCGGTGCCTATATAGCACCTTTGTTACAACTGTTACACCAACTAAAGAAATTAAATAATTACCAGCCAATCCTAGTAAAAGTTTACAATGCCAAAATTTAAAGTGTAATCACATTCTCCATTTTTGTCTGGATTGGTTCAGCAACAGCACACTCCAAAAATAAATTACAGCATGTTATTATGTCTGCTGAGAAAATAATTGACCATGTTCTTCCATCTATTGCAGACCTGTATACATCTTGTGTCACTAACCGTGTCAAAAGGATCACCATAGACTCATCTCATCCAGCTCATCACTTGTTCCAAAAACACCCCTCTCGTAAATATTTCAGGTCAATTAAAACAAAAACTAACAGACACCTGAACAGTTTCTTTCCCATAGCCAAAGTCCTCCCAAACCAGTAATCTATACTAATAAAAGGCAAAGCCCTCACTGACTGACTGACTCATCACTAATTCTCCAACTTCCCGTGTAGGTAGAAGGCTGAAATTTGGCAGGCTCATTCCTTACAGCTTACTTACAAAAGTTAGGCAGGTTTCATTTCGAAATTCTACGCGTAACGGTCATAACTGGAACCTACTTACATAAATATATACGGCCATAGCCTGCAGCTCGGTCGCCATGTGAGGCGGAGTTGCATCCCTCATTGTCACGCCTCCCACGTAATTGAGTGCCTGCCCATATTATAAGGCCGTCCATCAGCAGCTATCCAATAGACACGCTGCCACGAAATATTCGCGGGTGAAAGGCCTGTGCTTATGCAAATGAAGATGAGATGGTCAGGAATAGAATAGTGTTTGGCACAAACTCAGCAAAAGTGCAAGAGAAACTTTTAAATGTCAGGTCTTAGCTAACATTAAATAAAGCTGTGGACATCGCAAGATCGCACAACATAGCACAAGCACAGCTGAGAACCTTCGATGCATGTACTCCGAGCGGCTCACGTGAACTGACTTTGCAGGACTGGGAAAGGTAAACCCGTGCATGCAGTGTGTGATGTCTCAGATAAAGAGGAAGACGAGCTGTTTATTGATGCAGTAAGAAAGGAACAACCCACTGAATCTGAACAAGCCTGTGTAGACATATCAATAGGAAAGCAAGGTGTAAAGCTTAAGTTTAAATTAAGTTCATAGACACGCTGCTGCTAAATACTCGCAGGCAAATCCACAACTTAATTCCAGGAATGCCTGTTAAACATCTTAGATTCACTAGTACCGATTTGGTTAGTGAACACTTCAATGAATGAAACCTGTTATCTTTACAACGGCTGACAAACATGGAATATAACTTGAACACAACACATCCTCCAAATACTAACCTGACAATTACATTGACAATCATGTTACGCTATTTTTAAAATGTTTCCTTTTCTTTTTCATAACTTCTTTAACACACTACTCCGCTGTGAAGCGCGGGTATTTTGCTAGTTTAGCATAAAATGTAAAGTATGCTAAATGGATAGACGACAAAAAACAGAGTATTAGCAGCATTCCTGGTCAAATCTATCCTAAGAAATATTCAAGTCATATAGATTTTTGCCTTGCACATGTGTCTTTACTGGGCAGTGCATTTGACACCCTGTGTAGTTTATGATTTCTGAGTTTACCAGTATATTTCATGCCATCATTTATTTTAGGCTGAGTTAACAGGATTGGAACTGAGTGTGTTTTAGTGTCCTTCACTGCATAAACTAAACCATTGCTTTTGTTATTGAAATACTTTCTGTCTATCAACATAAATAAAAAATACATATATATATATATATATATATATATATATATATATATATATATATATATATATATATATATATATATATATCCCTTCCCTGAAAAGTGTTCAATTATTAAACAAATGTAGAATGTCTGGATAAATGACTGCTAATCTATATTTCCCAATATTCTCTTAATGTTTATAGTCAGTTGGCCTAATAATAAATATTTCAATAGAGAAAAAAACACTAACATTGCTAGAGATTTAAATATTTGAATCATATTCCTGTGATCGGTAAACTTTGAATGATTAGGGGACTGGAAGAAAGTGAGAGACACTGATTCAGTTCTGTACTAAATACTTCTCTTCTGCTGCTTCCAAAAACTAAATTATCACATGCATTCCGTCATCCATCCATTTCCTTAATGTTCTTAATCCAATACAAGCTGACAAGGAGTCAGAGCCTATTTGATACAGAAAAACAGGAACCCACACTTGATGAGACACCAGTGCACCATTGGACATATTTACACATACCTAAAATGTGTCCTCATACTGGGATAACTAAAAATTCCAATTAGCATAATATGACAATTTTTAAGAAGAACAAAAACTCACAAAGACATGAAAATAGAATGATAACTCTATGCAAACACTGAGCTAATAATCAAATACATTTGATTTGTGGATTTTACTGTTCATATTTATTGTTATGTACCCAAGGTACTTTGTATAGTATTTTTTCTAATGGTTGCTGTCAAATATTCTGCATAAAATGCAATTTGCCATCACTTGTTTGTTCAATTACTCACTTCTTCAGGCTTGCCAAGGACCAACATTTGAAACAGACACAATAGACAGAAAGACATTTATTATCCAAATGCAAACAAGCATCTATCAACCTGATATTGGCTTAATTAAGCAGGTGTGGGATTCTTGTCTGAATGAGGGGATAGCCAGTTTGCTGGATCTCACCTCAAAAATTGTTTTATCACACTTTCTTTTCATTTCTCTCAATCGTATTATAGTACAGAACTACCTTTCATCTCTGCCAGAATTTTGCAGTTCCCTTTCTACTAAATCTGGGCTCAATTAACTCTAGGAGAGGGTTCATGTCTGGGTTTCTTCCTAAAATCACTTCTGGGGTCTAAGTGACCTTTGTTAGCTGTAGGAACATCAAGTGACTTAGTCTACCTTGAGTTAGATAAACTTTTTATGTTGTAGTCCCTTAAAAAGTCTTTACTTACTAATTGGCAGTAGAGTCCCAGAAGCTTCTTTTTAATACTTCTTGTTATCTTTTAAAACTTTGGGAGAAATGGCTGGGCCTCTCAGGAACACACACCACAGATTGTACTAGGCATTATAGTTCAATCTCTACGAACATTGAAACTTCATTGCTAAAATACAGAACTAATCCAGATTAGTTCTGGATGATTTTAATTTGTGCTCAAATTTCTAGGTGAATCAGAACTTGCACATGCTAAACTTAGGTCAAAGCAATGTAAACAAGCCTGACCTGGGTACTTTCTGGACATTTTAAATTACATACCAGTGTTTCAGTTGCATGTCCTATGCAGCCACATAATCATTTATCCTAAGAAAATAATAATGCATTTAAACATTGTCTAAATACTGCAAATAATATTGATGCCTTCTATGTCAAGGTGCACAGATCATGTAATAACAGACTAAAAGTAAAAAATTTTTTAATACAAAAATGTCTAAATTTGACACTAAAATTCATAATATAATCCTCTTGTTTATCCAATCATTTCTCTCACATACTGTAGGTGCCTAATGAAGTTTGTGGAACAAATATAAAATGCTTCCATTGTTCTGTGTTGTTTCCTGTTCCAGAAGGTAATGAAAGACTGATACAGTCTTTGTTAGCCACATTTATTTCATCACCTCTGAACTCTTGCACTCAATTCAAACATAGCTCTTTGACTAATACACATTCTTATATGTTGTGCTGCTATTTGTCTGTCACTAAAGGATGTAACCAGATTTGATGACAAGTATCTAATTACAGTATATCCATTCACTAATGGCACTGTCAGAAAGCGCAGTCAAAAGTGTATCTTAACTCTGCAATACAGAGTGTATACAGGCTAATGGCAAGGCAAGTTTATACTTGCCAAGACATTTTGCAGGTAGGATCACCTTGGGAAAAGATTGGGACATGCAGTATCATCTTCACATACATATTGCTTTTTTGATTCAAAAAGTACAGAATTTAAAGAATGCTACATTAACCATATGGAAAAAGAGGCCTTTCCAAAAAATACACCTGCGCCTTTACTCTTTGTAATGTGTTTAGTATGCACCCAGAGTTCGAGTTTAATAGGATTTGAAAAATACATGAAACAGGTAATCTCATCCTTATCCAGTAAAAGCCTCATGCAACAAAAGAAATGAGAGGAAATTAAGCATCATGAATGCACATGGTAGGGGTATGATTAGCCCAGTTCTTGTCCTTATTCTAAATGGTGCTCTTATCTCACTCTTAAATTGTAATCAATTTTGGACTTATAATGAGCAACCGACAAAACATTACTTTTCTGAACCAGCCTTTTTCAATAATGGATCCTGTGCTGAAACACTGAGCCAGGTAGCATTAGTATGGAATCTACATGTTCCCTCTGTATTACCATATGGGCTTTTTTGACTAAATCGATTTCCCTCACATCTTTATTTGATTGTTCATTCTAAATTAAGTATGGTGTTTAATAAGTATGCTTTGCAGAGGATTGGCATTTTGCACCTGATGCTTCCACAAGAGATATCAGTATTTATGACCCTGTAATGTATAAAGAAAATTTAGAAAATTAATGACATTCTTATGGAAAACAGTTTTATAGTGAATATTTGATACTCATACATACTTCTTCAACAATGACTGATGTACACTATTAAACTTGGCATAAACACACACACAGAATTATACACCACACGGTTATTCATTTCCCTAAAATCAACATTAATTTATGCAATCTCACATAGCAACCAGAACATCAACAATTTAAAAATTTTCAAAGCACACCTTGGTTTACTGAGCTAGTCCATGTTTAACTTGCTATCTGTAAACAATACTAGTCTCTAGTGAAAAATAAGGATTACATCAGAACTGAAACTTTACCCACAATGGTTTGAGCTATTTCCCAGTCCTGGAGAAACCGATACATAGGCCTGGGAGAAAGCAACCACAAAAAAACCCTAGACCATCCCCACAAAGCCATACACGCTAGTGTACACACTAAGTAACAGGAAAACTTGTATGTAATAGTATAGTAAACTTTATCCTTATTATGCTACTACTGTGCTTTTATGGAGACAAAACACTTGGCTTACCTTACAGCTTGATTCATTGTGACTTAATCGCAGAAAACTAAGTGATGATGTCACTGAAAATCTACTTGAAATGCTGTTTTTGATCAACAACAAAGCCAAAACTGGCAGTCTTTCTTGTGACATGGTGGACTGTGGGTATGTTTGTATTAATTGCAGTTTTCTAAATTAGTTTTTGCCACTGTTAAGATGAGTTGGAACTGTGAAAAATATTTGACAAGCTATCACTGTATTTGGACATACGGATCTCACATTTTTGTTGTCCAAGTACTGTAATATTTCAAAAGGAGTGATGACATCATTGGGAATTAGATGAGACAGAAACTTTAATTTAGTTGCCAAATCTTTGCGGTGAATGTCCTCACTCAAAAACATGGCAGGCTCATTGCAGGCTTCAACTGTGTTATCTCCTATTTTAGGTCTACTTAAATGCCACAAGGAGGGTTCAATTTGCACAAAAAAGAAAAAATGTTTGTTTGTCTCTTTGATGAAAAAGTCCAGTGGGCAACTGAAAAGAATTCACTTTAAATGTCTCTCCTTTTAATGGCTTATCTACTATTGCCTCGCCCGGAAGCTATTTTTGCATTATGTAAGATGCTCTGTGAAGGTTGGGAAAATGCACATTTTTCAGGCAAGGTGCATTCCTTTCTCAATTGCATCCTGAAAACTTACTTCTCGATATAATTAGAGATGTTTTATTTACAGATGAGACAGCATTAACTGCATCACAAAGTATAACTTTGGTGATTGCATAGCTACACTAGCATGGTTAATTGTGCTTAACACAATGCTACAAATTTTTAGAAATGTCACTATAAAGTCAAATGTCTTAATTGTTTTAACAAGACTTGTGACTCCAGATAGAGTTTCAACATTACACGTGAGCTCTTCAGTAAATTCAAGCATTGCATCCCTAAATTCCGCTAATTGCATAAACACTGCTTTTGTGGCAATGACTTTGTTTCTGACAGTAATTTGAAAGTAAATCATTGCATATTTCTTTGGAAAATACCAAAAAAAAAAATGCAAAGTTTAGTTTTCCAAAGAAGTTCTTGGCTCCTTGGCCCCACTGACATAGCATTGTCTTCAATTCTAACATCATACTTGCTTAGTCATTCCATCAGTAATTTAGTGATTGCTTCACCAGTTGTATCTTCCAGCTTAACAAATTTGGGGACGCTCTCATGTACTTCAACGTTTTCATTTGTTGTCACAAATCTTAACACCAGTGACAACTGATCTTTATGTGAAAAGTCTGCCATATAGTCCATCATTATACAGTAATATTGAGATGTCTAACGGACAGTTTCAGCTAAGTAAACTCATTCTGACTGCCTTTGCTAACATAGTGAGTGCTGCTAGCATGGTTTAAATGAGCCAACACTGTGTCATTCTTTATCAATCATTCCAACAAAAAAGTCCCACTGTCTCTGTACAATTGGTAATGCCCCAAAAATATAGATTTTGTGATGAGAGAAAAAGCTCAAAATCCAAAAATCAATGGATTAGTCAGAAGGGCAAATTGAATTCTCATTTTGAAAAATTTTCAACATGAAATCGATAATGTTTGTGTCTTTGGTACAACTTGATCCAACTAGAAAAACCCTCAGTAACCCCCGGCTTTCAGCCACAAATATCCTGCAACAAAAACAAAAAACTGCATGTTTAGACCTGGAATAGTCTAGGCATGGTCTTGGCACAGTGTGACAGCCCACCTTCCATCCATCCATTATCCAACCCGCTATATCCTAACTACAGGGTCATGTGTGTCTGCTGGAGCCAATCCCACCCAACACAGGGTGCAAGGCAGGAAACAATCCCCGGGCAGGGCACCAGCCCACCGCAACAGCCCACTTTATGAAAATAATTATCCGGTGTGAAGCAACATCCATTGGTTTTCAGAAATGTAAAATATTTTGTTTGCAAGAGTTTGTTTTCAACTATATAAGCTCAAATATTCAGGGTGAAAAAAAATATTCACTTCAGAATTCAGAGAGTTTGATTGACAAAGGCATGCTGACAAAGTACATGTGAAATGCCACTACTTATTCAGGAAAAGACACCAGTCGTCCCACAGGAGAAAGACTTTCCAAGACTAAGGGCATAAAGCTTATGGAGCCGTTTCGGGACAGAGGCAGAACCATAACAACAGTTGCATAAAGTGTGACAGGAGGTTCCACCTGCAGATAAAAGTTATTCAAGTACTGAAGTAGCATTGTACATGTACTTTGTCAGCTTGCCCATGTCAGGAAGCTCTGCAGTCTACTTTGACTATATGCTGTACGAAGATAAGTAAATACAACAAGGTAAACAACATTCAAAGTGGCTTTTACATAAGTAACATATAAATGTTTTTCATTAAAGACCATCACAAAACATAATCTCAAACGGAACTTTGCAGCATACCTTGGCAAGTTCTGTTTTGTTGAAGGACATGCATGTGGCAGGTTGACTGGCAGGATGACGCACAACCTGTTGCTGCATTCAAATGGTGCCATCTTTCGCCTTTATGCCTGGTGCAGCTGCATTGTTCTTATGTGTGACTGCACATTTATTGCAGGGAGGGATTCTGTTATCTTTCTCCGATGTAGAACCCTCATCCTCATCTGAGTTCACCTCTGTTATAGTACATATTTATTTGGAAACTAGCAGTGTCAGATCGGGGGAGAGCATGAGAGAAAAAAACTGAATAAATAAAAAAAATACTAATTTTTACAAACTTACACTGGCTGTTACAGACTCAAATCAAATGTATGTTTTTATTCTATAATAGTCACTACTCAAAACGGTAATTCTGGGAATTGCCCGGAATCAAATTGGCGACCTCTTGATTACAAGTCAGCAGTTCTTACCACTGCACTACCCAAGTGGTCCTGTCAGCGTTGTACCCTAACCCAATTTATTTTTCTTAGGTTATATTCTTGAGTAAAATCGCACTTGTTTTGTTATATGTGTACCTTTTGTAAAAGTGTTTATTTGATATTTGGCCTTCAGTCTTGACACATTATATATACACTTCATGTCAAAATTTTGTCATTAGTACTATAACATGAAAAAGTTTCTGTTTTAGGTATGTATTCAACATTTCCTGTCATCCTACATTTACCTAGACACGGAACATACAATGCAAGTGTTCCAAATAACGATATATTATTTACCCAATACAACTCCAGGCACCTCACATCCAGATAAACAGACATGAGCTGGGAGAACTTTTTGGCCGAGTTGAGCTGCGGCGGTGGCGGGAGGGGATAGCAGACAGCCGCACATCGCACCACGCCCCGCCCATGCGCATGGCACCATGGACGCACACATACTCGAAGCTGGGCACACAGTGAATGGCCTTGCCACAGCCACGCATGATAAGAAATAAAGGATACCATTGCTGGGGAGAGTGCTGATTGGGTAGTTGCGGCCGCGCACGTAAAATCCGTTGCTGGGGAGACGCCACACATACAATAATCAGCTGCACGCCAGCACAGATTAAAATACTTGCTGGGGAACTAAACAGTACTTGCTGGGGAGACGCCACAGGCACGATTATCAGCTACACGCCACACATTACATCAGTTGATGGGGACACTCTGCTGATTGCCTACTGTTGTGACAGAAAATTAAAGTCATATTACGGACATCAAAGTCAGTATTACTGTCAGAGAAAATTACAGGCATTTTACATAATACAAACCAGTATTACTGTGAGAGAAAATTAAAGACACACAATACAGTGACGCATATTACAAGCCAGTATTACTGTAAGAGAAAATATTACGGATGTATTTATTAACAACATGCCACCCATGAAAAAAGGACACATCAAGTAGGAGAAAAGACACAGACAATCAAGTCCTATATAAGCAACATCTCCTGGAAGAACGGTCAGCTCAACAAGTAAACATCAACAAAAGAAAGGCTGAACGACAAAGAAAAATACGAGCAAATAGATTGATTGAAGAAAAAGAAAATGACCGTCAGAAAAATGCTAAAACAGAAAGACTCAGAAGAGCAAACCTTAGAAAAAGTTGGCATTTACTTGCCAGAACCAGTATTCAGCCACGATCAGTTCTATGTTCCATTATCAACAGTTAGAAGTTTTCCAGATGTTGTTGTCAAGGTTGTAGATGGTCCTGAATAAAGCAAACTATTGCCAAACTCAGACAGAATATTTACAAAAAATGCTGTCTATAATGAAATTGTATAGAAAAATTTCATGAGGTAAAATAATAGAAAATTTTACCTAAATATCTTCTTCAGATATTGTGTCTTACAGATTGTTACAAAGTTTACACTAAGGCAATATTAATTATACTTACTGTTTTGTCATATACTTTTCTATTTTATTTTTATTATTATTTTACTTTAGGCTTCTTGCAAAAATAAATTAAGACAAGAAACAGAATAAGGTCAAGGTCCTTTTCCATTTAATACAGACTGTTCCTACTAATGTTTATGCACTACTGCTCTAGCGCCCGTTATTGTAACGGGCTTAATGTCTAGAATCATATATTTCTTTCATATACTATCACTAATAGTAGTCAAGAAACAATTTTTGCTACTCTTCCAAGAATCAACTGTTGTATGCAATTAATCTCACCTCACCTCTGCATAGATAGTTTCATTTTATATAATAAAAATATTTATTATATGTTTTGAACTAAATTGCTGGAACAGAGAGACACCAGTGAATAATATTCTTTATATCATATAAGCACAAAACAACAAAAATTCATTAAGCTCCTGAAAAGACAAGTGGCAGTTCTGGCCAAAAGATCACCATAAACAAATTTAAACTATCAGACTATTCTCACTTGTTTAGGTATAGAGTATGTATATTTTGAATTGTAAAACATCTTTGTATCTACTAAAAGTTATCAAGAACATTACAAAATAAATTTTTCTTTTTTTAGTCATGACAAATGCACAAATAAAACAATGTCATGAGAATCAATTATAGCATATGTAATTATAATACATAATAAAAAGCACTACAAAAACAGACCAAAACCATACACAAAACCCCAAATGAGATGTCACTAATGTGTTACATAGCTTAAACATAACTTCTCTTCCCTTGTTGTCCATTCATTAGGCTTCTGTACATAATCTAACATCCCATTAGTCCTCTTAATCACTTCTGTACACTGTGTGGATGTAGAAAGTGAACAGTTAATCATGACTTCTAGGTCTTAATCCATTTCAGGCTTCAAACCTCCTTTAACATTTTTACTTATTTACTTGTTCCAATTTTTTGGCAAAACTTTGCCCAAGTCTGTATTCAATTTAGGTGTATCCGTAATGATCTGGCTGATTCTAGATTGTCTTCCATTCCACATAATTTGGTGTCATCTTCAAAATTACCCATCTTATGGATTTCATTGTTTTCAAGCTTATTTACGAATGTTAAAAACAGCAGCAGCCCAAGCACTGATCCCTGAGGAGCACCACGTTTAACATCGCGTAATTCTGAAAAAGTTCCTCTCATGACCATTTTGTATCCATTTATACAATGCTCCTTGAACTCCCACTTCTTTTAAATTGATTCTAGTCTCTCAGATGGGATTTTTTACAAAACCATCAGAAACATAAGAAAAATAATATCATATGCTTCTTTTCCTTCCTCGTACAATTCCAATATATTAGAGAAACACTATATACCCATCTAGACCCATGTTAACTGTTTACTAATACAGCTAGCTGTTCTTAACATGTATTGCTCAATCTTTTCCTTAATAATTGTTTAGATGGATTGTCTCAATCACCTTTTTTATGTAATGGGACAACATTTTCAACTTTTCAATCAAAGACGTTTACCCATGTGTAGTATTTTTTTAAAAATATGTATCAAGAGTTTAATATGCATGCTCGTTAACTCACTTAATTACTCCAGAATAAATGTTATCTGTTCTGTGTACTTTATTTGATGTTAGACTTTTTAATCCAAGCAGAAATACAAAACACGTAAAACTTCCAAATTACTGAGTATGTCCTTGATTTCCCTGTTACTGAGAGGTTATCTATTTCTCATGTACAAACTTCAGAGAAATGGGAATTTAGAACATTTTGTTATTTCACCCTAATTCCTATAACAATTCACCACCTCCTTGACCATTCTTTCACAACTAAAATATTTAAAGAACTGAAATACTGGAAAAAACTATAATTTTAAGAACTATTCTAAAAATATAACATTTTCATATCTAAATATAAAATCATTTGAAATTCCTAGCTGGGTGCCAGAATGAGCAGCATTTACAAGATATCTTACAATGTGTGGTACTTTAGCTACATGAAAGGGTCACTCTTGTGTAAATTTTACATGGTCATTTTATTCATACACACATTTGCTAATAAGAAATCATTCTTCTTATAGTCTAAATACATGCATTTGAGCTGGCAGTATAATTCTAGGGCCTAACAATATTGTTAATATCCTGATTTAAATATTCTTTTCATTTATTTACTTTTTAAATTTTCTTGTAAATATACTGATACTGAAGCATAAAGTATAGTGTAAAGTTTAAAACAGTGGCAGCCTTTAAATGTGAATGTACTGCTCTATAAGACTGTTTTCTGTGAAGTATGTGAAGTATTAAGTTTTTTAAACATTGATATTAAATATTAATAAAATTATTACATTATAACATTTTCATAAAAATTCAGTTCAACAAACTGATGCTTGTATATATAAACACTGATTTCTGAAACACCGCTACTGACTATATTTGAAAATTCTCACATCATATTATATCATAAAATAAAGTGATATGATTTAGCAAAATCTTTTATGATACATTTCCTCACAAGATTTAAAATACTATTGCAACAAACATGAAACTTTTTACTGATACCCAGTATTTTAATGACAACCTGTACATTTTTTGTTTAGTCAAGTAGTTTATGAGGGTGTTAAACCAAGAAAATATACCCACTCCCTATGTGGTTTAATGTAGTGACATTTATGAGTTTTTAAGCATTAAATGCTTGCTTTAAACCATAACACCTCAGTAGAATTTAATTCTAGATTATGACAGGGAATTCCAAAACAGTCAGGTTTCTTGCTTGTGTATTTTTCATTACTGTCTTACTTTTTTGACCCAACCTATGCTTCGCTATCACTAATGGAAAATAAGAGATGACATGTACATGAACAATCTTCAAATACAGAGCAGATGTTTCATTAAATGATCGTAAGTCATTCAGATTCTAATGCAACTGTCCTAACTGTGACACTTACACCACTGTTCTTGATCAGTAGCATGAAATTTGTACTGTAGAATACATTGTTATCTATTCTACAGGCATAACAATTCTCACTCTCCATCTATAGAACACTGATTCAGAACATTTGAAGATCGTTTTGGTGCATTTTGACCCAGAATCTTTCAGATGGTTGCAGTCCTGAACACTGACATTATGAAAGATGAAATTGGATTTTTTGCAAGTACAGTATATGGAAAACTATATATCTTGCTCTTCTGCCATCACTTCTGTAATTGACATCATCCAAAACTTCCTCAAAATACAGTATACAACATTGCTCTGATGTTCATAAAATGGAGCCCAGAACCTTACAAAAGGCAACCAATCAAATAAATCATAAAGGCAGGAAAAGTACCTTATAGACAAAACAGGAGTTGTTACCTGGAAACCAGGAATCCAAATAAGCAGAATGCTGAAGCTCCAGAGTAAACTGAAACTTCCCTTAAATAACCCTGCGTCCTTAGTCTCAAGATAAAGGAGAGAGGACAGATACCCAAATAACCTACATTCGATTAACATAATACAAATATTCTAAATAATTAATAATCAAAAGGTGAATGAAAATCATACTACATACTGTATATACAACAAAAACAAAACAAAATCAAAAACAGAACTCGTAACATAATATGTAGAACTATTTTTAAAAAAGATTAAAAAAAAAACAAATAATAAACTTAAGCCAGAGAAAGATCCTGGCTAAAACATAACAGAAATATTATTAAAGGGACATGAATCAAATCTGATTAAAATGGCTAAGAAAAATCTGCATTAGTTTAGAAACGCAGAGGCAAGCAAATATATTTTGAAGGCACAGAGTATACTAAGCAGTAAGAGTAATGATATTTGATAGAAAAAAAGATTGATGTTAAGTAATTTTGTAGATGTGACAGAATAACAAAGGTTAGGCTTGTACAGGGGAAATGCAGGTGAAGAAAATGACAATTACTAATATCCCATTCCATGTATTTGTCTGTGTGTCAGTAAAGGAGAGCTACATTACAAAGGAAAGCTGGTAAAGAATTGGCAGTCAACATTCTTCATTATGCTTAGGCTGTGCTATTTGATACTGGTGAGTACCTGACCCTCACTCTCCTGATAATGCTTAGATGGGAGATTGATTTCAGAAAGAATGCCATTTTCTGCCCTCTAAATACAGTAGTTGCAATCTCTGCAAGCAACACATGGACCACACCTGCACAGCGCATTACACATTTTGGCTAAAGATACATGAATACTTTGCCACTAGATGGAGCCCTAATCAAAAAAAATAATAATAAAGTATATCATGACCTCTTAAGTTTTATAATGTATTTCCAAGTGCCTAAAATTAAAAAAAATACCATTTTCATTTAAAAGAACCAATAAAAACATTTTGAACTTTTAGTTCCATCCAAGCTAAAAAACTGAATTCAATCGTCATATGGACAACGAGTTACACAGTCAGCGGAAATCCTAAATAAAAGAAGGAAAATTTCTGATAAAGGTCAAATAGTGTACTTAACAGCTAAGTGCAAAAAGCCTTACACATCTTGCAAGAGCCCTGTTTGTCCAGCTGCTGTTGTAATAAGGAAACTTGTACATGGTGATATATTTGCTCACCAGGTCAAGACAATAAAGGTTGGCTGACTGAGTGAGTCGTACTGCTTTGATAAATTTCAACTCTTATGGTTTTTTAAAGAAATACCTTTTAATGGTAAACCATTTCAGTAACACTTTATAATAAATTTAATTAATGAAGCATTAACAAGCATTATCTAATGTTTAAAAGATCATTAGTTCATGTTCATTCAAATAGTTATAAATGTCATTAAATGATAATTCATATATTAGCTAATGTATTATGTATCATATGAAGGAGCATTGAGCAGACTATTTCATGAAATTTCAAGCCAATACATATAAGGATTAAATGCACCAATTTCTTTGTTCTAATTTTCTAGGAAATAGCTTGTTCATTCTTAAACCAACATATTCTGTACATTTTTTGATAAAAATTTATTTTGCTTCTTTTCACCAGAGTAGTAGTATTTCATAGACTAGTAAAATTTGATCCAACATTGGCTGACAAATAATACTTATTATTAAACTAATAATAATAATTGTGTGTTTTCTATTTGTGTATGCATGTGTTTGTGTGTCAGTATAAATGTTAAATATTTTTAGGAAAAATAAAACATTGAAAGATTTTTTTTCAATTGCAATTGCTGTTCCTTTCAATTTTGATAAACTGAAAAAAAATTAAGATTGAGGAAAAGCTGTAAAATACCATTGCTAAAAATAATTAGTTGTTGATACCACAGTAGTGTAATGTTTTATAATAAAACTTTTATTAAGACAATAAACATGATGTTTTGATTCAAACTGAGTTGTTCCTGCCAGGGCACAAACCTGGTCATGTTAAGCCTGGTGCTCATTAATGTATTAATTATCCATTTACTTACCTTTATAATGCATGAATAGATGCAACTTTAGATTAAGTACTGCAAAAACCTCCATAACTAATGAATAAATATTTTATAAACATGTGCAAACCTGTATAATGCATGAAGAGCTTCGACTTTAGATTGGGTACTGCAAAAACATTTACAACTAATGAATAATTGATTTAAAAACAAGTGTGAAAGCCGAAACAAGTTCTTTCAATGTTACAAGCAGGCCAAAACATTAAATTGGCAGCTTTACAGATTGTACACCTCATGAACAACACACTTGTATATGATAAATAAAACATATGTAACTAATAATTAAAGATATTTGTCACTACTCAGCTAGACATTAGTGAATACAGTCTCAACACGAGTAATGTGTTATCAAATGGTAAAAAATGCCTTACTAGCCATTTGTTAAATAATCTGTAAATGTTTAAAAGTATATCAGCTGATGCATGAATTATCATTTAATGACATTTATAACTATTTGAATGAAAATGAACTCATGATCTATTAAACATTACATAATGCTTGTTACTGCTTTATTAATGAAAGTTATTATAAAGTTACCAGTTATGATTTTAATGCTACAAGTGGGCATAATAGAAAGAATGTTTGAGAATGGAAAGTCTTACCAGCCAATTTAAGACAAATTCCCTCAATAAGTTAAATGGTATTTATTTCTATTCTATAGTAACTTGTTATATACTTCTTCCTTTTACTGTCATGAAATTGTGTGACTATAAGTAGCATGTTTTATGCTGTTTTGTGATATAACTGTTATTCACTTTTTTTTTTCTCATCTCATTATGTTACTTTTTCTCTCTTTTGTATTGTTTTATGAAACAGGGATAAGGGTATGGAGTTAATCCAGTTGACTGCAGAGATTCCAGAAATGCTTTAGATTCACTTTTGTTTTCACGCTGTTAACACTGAACAAATCATACAATTTCAGAGAAATGTTATCGTAAAATCATGTACAAAATAGAGCTTACTCTACAAATACACATGAGAAAAAGCACTTGAAAATCAACGTATAATAAATTTACTATTCACAAAGAAATCTCAGCTGAAATCTCTGATCAAATTTGTCTGTTGTTCACAAGCTCCTCCTTTTGCTTTGTTTTCTCCCATCCAGTCTGGCCAAATTTTAATAACTTATTCAGCAAATAACACTTTAAAGGTCTTGATGTGTGTAAAGCCAGAAAATATTTATGTAGCCTGAACAAATGTAAATGTGCATTTGTATAAATTCAAATAAAAATTGAAAAATGAACTATTTTAATCTTAAATATTGGTTCTTAATTCTGTTGCAGACAGAAGATCTCATCTCACAGAGAGTCACTGACAGCTAAATTAAAATAACATGCCAGTGTGCATTTTATGTACCAAAATATTGTGAATATTGTTGACTTAGGAGGGTTCATTTCCACAATTAAAAAAATATTTTGGGATGATTTTAGTCAAACATTTTTCATATTAGGTTTAACAGGTTTGACACATTTTTTGCAAAAAGGGATAGGATTTCCAATTTAATTTCAATAGAATAAAATAAAAAGAAGTGATAAATTGCAATATATTGCAGAACCGAACCACGCTTAATGTTTTAAAATGTAAAAAGTGAAGTATTATTGCACTGTGACCCAAATATGGACAGTATTGTATTGTTGGTTCCCTTGAAAATTGGATCTCTATTTATATTTAAGGTTCACCAAAACATAAAACTTGCCACACAATCAAGATGCTGCCTTAGATGGAATGTCTGTTCGTTACAAGGATCATAAGCAAGTAACAGGCACTAACACAGAACAACTAAGAGGTTTTATTTAAGTTCACAACATAAACTGGAGTACAATGGTAGATCCTGGCAAGCCCAATTATTGCAAGGCAATGAAATAAGAAATTTTTGTTCAGAATTCTGTGTATTTGGCATTTTAAAAGGACCCAGAGAAGAAGAGACCACAATCTCCAAAGTTTGCTTTACGAGTTAAAGACGTGAAATTTTACAAAACATTTATCAAGTCTGTAAAAAATTAAATGGGAGTTTTCAGCACTGACCAATAAAATAAAATATGCTCTCTCTAAAAAAATCAAAGCAAAATGGTTAGCTGCAGCTTATTATCCGCAATTAACAATTAATCTAAAATCTTCTAAACATGCAGTATGCATCAAACATAAAGACTGAATAATATCTTAGACATACAATACTCGAAAAGAGTAAGAAATAATCATTGGAAATAAATAATACACTATTGAAACTAAATAAACACAATGAGCCCGATCAAGTAAAAAATGAGGAAGGAATATTTGAACTTGTTTTTGTTAAAATCCCCTGTTGGGTGTCAATGGTAACTTAGCTGATGGAATGCTGCTGCAGTAGCAGAATAGTGCTGAATAAGGGAATGCAGAACATGCATATGAATTTAAAAAGACTCTGACCAAGTTCAAATAAATGCAGTTATTCAGGCTTAATGGATTTCACTACAGGTGTGCTATCCCTCATACAGGCCCCATAAATGTATACAAATAAAACCATTTTAAAGATTTTTTTAGGAACCCACTCTTCCATGTATTCGTTCAATGAAATAAGAACAGCTTCCTTTGTGATTTTTTAATTGTCTTGTCCTTCTTTAAAATGGTTGTGGCAAGGTTAAAGTGACATAAACCTAACAGTTTGGAAACTGTTTACACAGAAAGGTAAGGAAAAATAAAGTTGCAGCTTTAACAAATTATCTAATTAATTGCAAAAAGCAAAGTTGATAATTAATTAATTGATTGGTTAATCTCAATTGACCCATTCCTCTTCCCAACGTCATGCTTAATACATTATACAGGTTATCCACAGACTACTGAACCAAAACAACAGAAAAAGGATTTGAAATCGAGTAACAGTGTTGGATTGTAGAGCACAGCAATTATGTGAATTAATAACATGAGAAACTCTGAATTAGATTTTTTTTTCTAAATTTTACATCAGAGGTTAGAGAAGCTGTGCTATAATCACCAAGCTTTACTTTCAAATCTGCTTGATATAGTATCTTGTAAAACAAAAGATGAACATAATGTACAAACAATTATTAATTTCATTCATAAATCAAAGTTGAGAGCTTAAACCTGGTACTTCATCTTCAAATCTAACTGAATTTCTTTATCACACTAAGCTACAGATTGTAAAATACTGCACTGGTATTTTCAAAGGTGCTACCACCTTTGTTTACTAAGTTATTAACTAAGGTGACTTGCTTAAATATACATACATGATTTTCTTGTACCTTATATTGCAGCTGTCTGCACAGAGTCCCTGTGACTTAGCAAATGGTAAAAGACTTGTAAAATTGAATATTACTGAAGGTGTACTGTACTTTTTCTTACTTGTTTTAAACTTACCACATCAATTTGGTTTATGACTTACTAAACACATTTTTAAAATAAATGATTACTGTAACATGGCCAGAGTGACATTCCAACACAGTGGCTGGTGCTGATGTCCCACATGCCCATTGACTTTAAGATGAAATCTTGGTCTGGTCACCATCTACTGTACGTGTTTTACAGGTTTAAGGGTTCTCCATGCATGTTAATTTCTTTCAGCAGCTCAAACACATGCAAGACAAATGCATGGTTAACTTTAAATTGACCTGGCATAAGTTAAGTGGGCCCCACATGGGAGTGCTGTCTCGTCAAAGGGCTGTGATTGATGTTGCTACAACCTCTTCAGTGATCAGTTCTCCAGTAGTCCCTGTCCTTCGGGCAGTTGAGCAAGTGTATGAGATATGCTGTATATGTGTTTGTGGTTAATAAAATAGTGGTGTGCCTTGGGATGATTTTGGTTACAAAAACTGTAAAGACTGTGAAAAGACTTTAATCAGAAAGTAATTGAGAAATTTTCAAGCCTGAAGGAAAGAAGGGCAAAATTTATGTTCAAGGAAATATAGGTATCCTGATCATAAAGACAGAATAAGATTTAGGTTGGACTTGCCCAGTGGGTGTACTACAAGATGGATTGGAGGGACAAGTTATGTTTTAAGATGTGGGGGTCTATGGATCTTACAATGTGAATTTGTGCCCAAGTGAGGTAAGTCTGGCAAACTTACATAGGACTGGGCAAACTGGCAGCAAGAGTAGAATTAAATTAGGGTGGGAATGACTCTGTGGGTGTGGTAAATAATAAACCTGGATGCAAGGCTTCAGAAAATCAGTGGACTAGTGACTGTATGACGTGGATTTGTGAAATACAGTGGGAACAGCCAAGAAATGGGCACTCTATTAGCAGAGGCAGAATAAGATTTGGATTGGACTTATGCAATGGATGTGGTAAAGGACAGACAGAAGTACGCATTGAAAGATTCTGGAATTGGGGGTGTTGACATTAAGGTATGGCTTTTGACAGAATGGGAAACTGGGCAAGCTGGTAGAGGATAAGGCAATTTAAAGACAGGTGTAGTATAAAATTTGGGTGGCAGGTGCACTTGCATCTACAGGGCAAGTTATGGATGAATAAGGGACTGTGGGTATCATGGATTGAGGTTTTGGAGCACAGTAGAAATGGGAAAGCTAGCATTAGACCGGGAAGTATGGTAGAAAAGGTATAATACATTTCAGCCTGGATTTGTCCTATGGGTCTGGTACTGGACAGACCAAGATGTTTTATGACACTATGAGGACAACAAAAGCATATGGAATGACCAGAGAGATACAGTAGATATTAAAGGCACTATATAAAAAACAGATGTGAAATGCCCTGTACAATAGACAGACAAATGTGAAAAGCACTATACAATAGATAAGCGCTGCTTCAGTTTGTCGCCCAAAAACTGCCCCATCCTAATTTTTGCCCGAGCCACTACTGTCTAGTATGAGTAAGTCGGGGTATATACATCTCTCCAAACTCCTATAAAGAAATAAACATGTTCAGCAAATAGATGGATGGCTGTAAACAACCAGTGAATGTCCTACCAAAGCAAAAGATCTTAAGTATTTTGTTTTTTATATCTACAGCATCTCTACTTATATCTATTTTTATTCATATTTTCAAAACAAGAAATATGAATAAATAATGCAGTTTAGATGATTTTTAGATCTAAATAATTGTCTAGATGCGTATCACTATACCACTGATTTTGCCAAATTGTTTAACTTTGTATCTTTATGATGTTCATAACCCAGTCAGTGGTCTTTTAAATATTGCAGAATTCCTAATAGGCCAGATCATACAGACCATGTTCCTGCAGTGGGCATACATTATTCCCATGCTTGTATGAACCTACTTTGTTATTGTTTTTTAACTCACCTTGCTACAAAATGTAAAGTCTCAACATTGCTTCAGTTCTAAAGACATAACACAACTATAAATGATCCTGCATTAAAAAGCATTCAGGAACATACGCTATACTCTGCTTTTATTCCATTCCACCTTTAAAATAAAGGATACTGTACCAGCAGGACAAGTAAACCAAATTCAGTTAAGCCTAATATGGGTAAGTCTCACAAAAAACAAACTGCAATTTAGAGAGTTATTATATTCCCCAAAATAATGATTATTATTAGGTATCTCAGTTGTGCAGTGTTTAGTGGTGCTGCCTCACAGTTCCAGAGAACTGGGTTGAAATGGGTTGAGCATGGTACTTGACAAACAAGCCAAATTTATAAATTATACATAAAAATGATATACATAAAACTGCCAGCACTCAGGAGCTGGACTTCAACCTTTTTTTAAACAAAGCCCACTGGAACTATTGTGAAACAAACCAAAAACTCAAAACTGCCAGACATTAATTTACACTTTTCCAAACATACCCAACAGCTAAAATAAGACATAATTTAATTTGTTGAACCCCTTATTTGATTTTTTTTACATCTTTAATTAAAATTAGTACAAACAACTGGATATTTGACTTAAACTTTGAATCTTTATTGATCTGAAACCGTATCTCTGTTTTAATTTCTTTGGAAAGTGCAAATCTAACTTTATCTATTAGTCTGGGATAATTAGAATAAAAGGGACATCACCCTGGGAAAGAAAATATTGCTGCAATAAAACTATTGAATATACATATAATTATTGTTAAATCTACATGAAAAAATATATTTTTAAGCAGGACTGATGCTGTATATAGACAAGGGAACACAAAATAATAAAGAAGAACAGAGAAGACCATCGCCTAATCATGACGTCTGAATTCCCAAAGAAACTACCCAGACCTCTGCAGACTGAAGAAAATCTTAAGTAGATATGCACTCAGACTTGAAAAGAGTCATGTTCCATAATTTATATTTTTACATAAGTATTTTTAATACTTTTTCAAATACATAAACCTTTTAAGTCACTTTTGAAATACATTTCTTGCCTTTTCTACCATCAGTTTTACTGTGTTTTATTCATTTTGATTTTTAGTAACAATGATTTTGTATCATGTGAATGGATCAAGGTATACTGTGGAAAAAGCACCTAGTGTGGGCAATTGCCACATTCCCACAGGGGTTACAGCTGAGGTGAAGATGTTTTCAATAGAAATAAGTGTGGTGAGGGGGCACCTGCTTTGGTGAGTGGCATAGGTGTACTTTAATCCTGAAGACAAGCTAAGCTAAATTAGAAAGTCTCTTTGCTTGAAGCAGCTGTGCAAGAGCAGGTAAGGCTATACAAACTGGGTGCTATAAAGTAGATAGTACCACTTTTCCAAAGGTAGAAGCATGGTGAACAAGTAAGTGGCCCAGGCATTGTTGTAATTTTCAGGTTGAACACATTCTATAGGTTTTTCCTGTATATGGACAGGTTTTCTCTGGCCAGCCTGTGTTCCCACATTCCAAACACAAACCTGTTAAATGTTTAGTATGAATGAAGTAGGTGTGTCATTCTCTCCCAAACTCTATAATGGAAAAAGTGAGATCACAAGTTTGGAGAAAACATTTTAGTATTTACTTATTCAGCTATACTGCCTATTCTGAACTACATGGTGAAAGAATTTATTTCAGAAATGTTGGATTTTTAGAATTTACACAGTGTCATTTTTTAACCTCATTTGAGCAAATTAAATAATTTGTGAAACTTAATTCCTAACAGCATGACCAAAACAAAAAATACTGCTGAAGCCTCTAAAGTAGCTGAAAAAAGTTCTCAGTCTACATATGTTTAGATCTAACTTGATTGTGATGAACATTGCTTATCAGCATTTCTATTGTTACAACCTGCATATCATAAACACAAGATGTTTCATATACTTAATGCTTTATCACTCTTGTACAAATGTACAATGTCAGCAAAAATTCCTCCCATTCATGCATATATTTTCTTAACTCACGTCAATGCAGGGTCACAATCACCTAGCACCAGCCATGGTGGAACTGGTTACAAGGGAAGAATGAATACTTTTGCACAGCAGAACAAAAATTTCAAATGCCACCTTAAACATACATTTACTTTTTTTTTATTTGTAATATTTACAGGCCTAGGTTAACATGAATGTATCATAAACTTCACTATAATTATTTTATATTTCTGTGATCAATTAGCACAATTTGGGAAACTGACGTAAAATGAACAAAATCATCCAAAATTAATTTTGACAGTTTTTGTTCAAGTTATATTCATTAATACAGCTCAATTTAAATTTATGTTAGTAAATAGAATTGCACTCGCTTATATAATACCAGCATGCTACACGCTAATTAAAAATAATTACAACTTATATCTTAATGTTGAAGCAGAATAACCAATGTAACAATGAGTTTTTTCCTGTGAGGGACAAAATAACTCCACAAAAGAAACCTATACAAATGTGGGTACCTCACACAGAAATTATGAAAGATATTTTAATGCTAAAAGGTGCCATCTGCAGTTACAGCATGAATCTTACAGAAATGATGAAATCCAAACAAACGTACTTTTAACTAGCTTGCTGGTAACACAATGATGTTACAGGTGAGTTCACTAAAACCACAAATGTTAATGTCTCATTTTATAAAAGGTACCTCATCAAGGATAATAGCCACACAGAAAGTGTCTGAAACTAACAATCAGAAAGTCACACATTGTACAACAGAAAACAAAAAATTTCATTTTTACACTTTACAGGCAGTTTACAACAGTTTAAATCACATTAAACAAGAAAATTAGCATTACCTAATTAATCTAAGACAAACTAGTGAATGTACTGTATCAAATACTTCTGAGCTAATCAATTTTTACAATAAGTGGTAGATGCAACTTTCTGGATGTTAGAAGACCAATACATTATAAGAAATCAGTATGTCTAAATACTTCTCGGTACCATGGTCCATCACTTTTACGTCTTGACATTTAAGTTTGTACTGTACTTTTACATTATTTCTTTCTTATATTTCTTTAAAATAGTAAGTTGTAAGATCCTCTTTAGCCATTCTAAAATGCAAAAATGCCACCTTTTGAAAAGAGACTTGCTGTTGTGCATGCATCATTCACTTATTGATACTTAACATAAACAAAGGCTTTTATTATACAGATGTATCATAGTCTACCACTCAGAATGTCTTTCCTTAGTAATCCAGGGCATTTTGTTTGGGAAGCTTTTCACTGTTTTTGAAGGTACAAAAGTGTCAACATAAAAGTTAATATAATCTGGAATGCAGTGACAAAGTCCCTCAGTATCATCATTGTATAACTTGCACAGCATTTCCCACTCCCCTGTTATTTCAAAACATCCTTTAGGGCCAATTTGGCCTCCAGGTCCACTTTATACAAGCAACAGGATGAGGCTGAATAACAAGCTTGTAAATGGGCGAGAGACAGATCAAACTGTGATTGGAACTAAAGGCATCTTTAACATTTAAATAAAACATATCTAGCTTGTTTTATCTGTAAGTAGTACATGCCACATGCCGATGTAAGCTTGTGACTATTCCTTTGAAGGTCAAATAATTAATATTTTGTTGTTTAATTGATGTTGAAATATCTTAAAGCTTCTGCAAGGCCTAAATTGCCCCTTGGGTACCAATACATAATAGGTTGTGACTTGTGTCTCGGGGTTCATAACATTTAAAAATACTATTACAGCATCCACATTCACAAAATGGCAAACAACAGAGGGTGCAAGAAGGTACTTTTTCCTTGCATTACTCCGTTATTTAACAGACCTATGTCTAATAAAGCAGACTAATGAAACACAATATATAGTTCAAAATAAAATATATCTCATAGTGTTATTAAACACTATTCTGAATCACTGTTTCTAAAACTATGGGTTGCAACCCAAACTAGGTTGTGGACAAGTTTGAAATGGGTCATCACACGATGCCGAGTTCCACCAAATGAGAATTCTGTGGCAAGTGAGACACTGCCTTCTATTTAGTTTATGTTTTTTGCACTAGTATGCAATATAAACCATGACTTAAAAATAATTGCATTGGTGCATTACAGAAAGCTTTTTTTTTTATGAAATGAAAATATAATAAATATTCCCCACAACACCACTACCCCCTCACAAATATTGAAGTAATCAAACTGAGATTATTGACAGCAAAGACATCTATAAGAAAGGGGTATAGTGGAGAGAATGACACAGAGAATCTTGTAAGGTGAAGGCACCATGGCACTATACTATATATATAGTGTTGTATGCTAAATGCAGTTCCAGTGACGATGGACAACTGGTTGGTGCCCCACTGTGTGTAGCATACATTGAATCCAAATCTGGAAAAGAGGTGTAAAGAAGATTTTGTATTATGTATTATGTTTAACAGGCCTCAGCAAGGATGAGTTGCTCTTGGAACACCATTTGATTAATTTCAATATTCTTGTAGCTTCAAAATTTTTTGGACTATTAAGTAGGTTAAATTGGGCTGCAGGGAGGAATTATCAGAATTCATTATGATATGACCCTGTGTTAGGATATAGCGGGTTGGATAATGGATGGATGGTTGGTAGCATTAAACACTATAATGAAGACTGTTGAATTTTTAATTAAGATGTACAAAATATAATTATCACATATGTATGTCAATTTTTAGAAAACATTCTGTTATAATAAACTAATAATCCGCTTCTTTGGTACCAATATGATGCAGATTTTGTTATTCGGGTCCTCAGATTAAAAAAAACTAAGAAAACCTGTTCTAAAATGTTATCACTGGGGCTTCATTAATCTTATTACCACCTAAGAAGGATTTTGGTAATGTCTTATTACATAGCAGTATCTTAGGTGATACTTTGTATCCATTTTTTCATTGTTACCAATGCATCCCCAGTTTTTGTTACTAAAATGTCTTGAGGACTGTCAATTGCCATGACACTTCAAGAAATGTTATAAGTTAGTGATACAATTTGGTTATCTCCTTTAGCAGACCATGTGGGATTTCACCTGGAAACCGACTTGGATCATGTGAGTTCCCATACCGTCAGATCAATTGAATAAAAATTGAGTCTTGACACTGAATTGAACTAAAAGCAAATTTGCAAATGGCAGAGCTATTTACTTCCAATTTATGACAAGACTTTGCATGTTTCATAACACATTTTATGTATTTGAGCCATTGGCACTTTGTCCTCTGTGGTGAATGGTTCACTGGTGACAAGCCAGAAACAATTTATTGAATCCAGATCATGGCACCAGTGAGTTGAGGTGAATTTTTTTTGACAGAACTGTTCCTTAATTACCATAAGCACACTTACTAGCTACCGATAGTAATGATTGTTGTGTATTCTATGTGAGGTAGCGGAGATCAAGTCTTCATAATAAACTGAACTAGTCTGTGCAACAACATGGGCTTTTAATGTCAAAGATTAATGTCACCCCTACAGTCAAATAGTTTGAAATGGTTTTGCACACTTCAGTACTGTTAAATATGAAAGGTGTTTTTTAAGTAACAGGTAACATGTAAGCATAGTTGTGTTGCACAATTAAACCAAAAGTTTAGAAATAACTAATGATTCATATATTTCTTTACAGTAAATGATGGTTGTTGATAGTTTTAGACTCTTAATTTGTTCCTACAGTTCCAAAGCATATACTGTACACTGTTCCTTTCAAATGACTATAGAAATGTATGTATGTGTGAGCATGATAGTGGACATAATGGACTGGCATCCAGTCTAAAACAGGACTGTATTTTCCATGTGTTTTTGCAATCATAGTCTCTAGTGGAGAGACACAATACAGTAGGAGGGAGGCTGATTTTTAATTTTTTTTATAATTGTAATTAAAGAACCCTTACGAAGAAGTACAGAAACATCTTAAAAATATAAGTGTAAAAGTTCTATTTGATTAAAAGTAAATGTACTAACAGTAAGATACAATAAATCAATTTCATACAGTATAATGAGCAAATAAGGGTCCATGTTCACAACACTGCCAAATGATACTATATTCTAGTTAAATTTACAAGGCACTTACATGATAAAATTAGGGAGGGGGCAATTTTTGAGGAATGCATTTCTGGACCGTTTTATTTGTTTGTATATTAAGGGTCCTGCTTTGAAAAAGTGAACATGTTGTCATAATTTTTATATCTGGTTCCATTTTCTTTACTTTCACTCATTCCTTCCAGGACAAGTATGTATGAGTCAGCACTATAATATAGTTTTTACCCAAAATATGACATCTAGAATGTAAAAAGGTATGTATTTTTTTGTTTGTTTTTGTTACTGAAACATCATAATACATACAACATATATTCAATAATTGTGCATTGTACTTTAAGGATCATACTTTAATAATGAAAGACTTAACACACAATAAATGATGGTAATCTATGCTACCTGTGTGGTGTGCTTAAGACTTTGGACTTCAAATTCTGCTACTTACAAAGTCAAAGTCAAAGCGAACTTTATTGTCATCTCAACCATATACAAGTATACAGATAGACGAAATTGCGAAGCTCAGGGTCCACAGTGTAACAACATGAAGTGCAAATAATAAATTAAAAATAGAACTAAAATTTAAATTTAAAATTAAAACACAAACAAGACAAGATATTGTGTAAAGACAATGTGTGGCCATGAGCAAGTCACTTCGATTGTCTATGCTCCAGTTGTAAAGACAAAAGAAATGTAAACAATTGTACCTCAGATATTGTAAGTTGCCTTGAATGAATGTGTAGCCAAATAAGTAAACAATAATAAACATGTATGGAGTGAAAGGAAGTTGTTCTGGTTGTTTCCTTAACGTGTGGAGAAAATGAAAAATATTTGATATGATAAGACTATGATGTGGACTCTTCCTTATAATGTAACTAGATGGGAATTATTTTTTATACTTCTTTATCTTATTAAGATGCGTTTTTCTGCTAACTTGAAAAGCAGTAATGAGCAGTCATGGAAGTAACTATATTTTTTGTCAAGATTCTTAATATTATAATGGACCTAATATTACAATTTTTTAAAATTACAATTATAATTTTTTTCATTTTTATTACTATTTAATTTAATATTGTTTCTTTGTATCAGTATACTGCTGCTGGATTATGTGAATTTCCCCTTGGGATTAATAAAGTATCTATCTATCTATCTACACTTACATTTGCAGTGAGATTAAAAACACAGAAATAATTTCTGTTCAGGAAATAAATCCTGTCCTGTAAAGTGCCCAGTCTCATGTTTTGAGCCACTGCCCACCAAAGTCTGTACACATCACTACTTTGAGCCATTCCCCCATATGCAGCGTCACAAAAGAGTCACCATTTTCAATTTAGGTTTTGTTCAACAGGAACATCGTGAAATCGGTTTTAATCAATTTCCTTCCACTGATCTCTTTACAGTCTTTTCTGACATCCATTATATTTTTATCGAAAGCTTCCACGTAAACGAACAACACTTACCCTCCAAGCAAAGGTTTAATTCATCTGTACTGTACTTTACGATCCTAGAGTGGTATACACTATAATACAGATACTACTTATTTATTCGCGCAGTTTCACTTGATTTAACGTTTAATTGTCTTGGTTACAAAAAAAAAGGTATTCACAAGTTTGTATGTACTGGGCGGAAATTGTTCATACGATTGTTCATGTATGTAATTTATTAAGAAATATTATATAACACCACTGGAATGTTGTACTGAAAACATTAAGTAGAAGGAGGATTAAACCATCTCGAAGACGAAGACGGGTAGATTTTATCTCATTCTCTCCAACTTCTCATGTTTCACCAACTCCGCTTTCGTCACAGTTCCCCTAAAATAGGCGAAATATTGCCGGCAGCTTACCTTGTATCCATTTACATTAAACGCCGGGACGCTGGCAGTTTGCCGGGCCGCTGGCTTTCTTCATGCCGTTCAATTGTCACTCTAGAGAAACGGGTAAAAGTTCAGAGCGGCGCAGCGCTCCTTGCCGAACTGGTCAGACAGCATCTCCTCGGGACTTGCCGCCTGCCTTCCGCCAGGTGCCGTCGGAGTTTGACAACTTTTGGTTGAAAACAAAAGTGGCATTAAACTCGTTTCGCGACGAATGTTTTCGCGACCTGCTAATCGAAGAGTTTCTTGTAACTTTGTCTCAGAGCCCCGAATGGCACTCATATTATGTAATTCATCCTTTCTTCGAAATATTTATTTTATTGAGACGTTTAAACTTCCATCAAGTACTCTCCACAGTTGACAGCGCCTTACGCTGCGCACAGGCGAAGTACGGAGAATGACGTCGTCAGTTTGCCCAGCGTAGTGGGCCCAGTTAAAACGTTTTGCAGAAAATGTGGAAAGGAGAATATAAATAAAAATATACTAAAATAGATTTATTATGCTTATTAAAGTTGTAGTAAGACTGGAGCTATTAATTATGTAAAACACCTGCTTCATAATTTCAGATTTTAAATTCACAAGCATATATGCTTGAAATAGTCAACTCTGTTTAGAGGCGATTAATCATCTTATGTTTAAAAAGCGACTCTGAATATATATAACAACTGGTGTACCTTATGAATAAAGTGCTATCTATCTATCTATCTATCTATCTATCTATCTATCTATCTATCTATCTATCTATCTATCTATCTATCTATCCTTCCTTAGATGGGAGGATACATGACCGATGCAATTGTTCGCACCGGACCGTTACTGACACCTGCAGAGTATGGGATTCGAATCTCACTCAATCACATTCTCTCACCATGTTCGTGGGTTTTTCTCCGATTAATCCGGTTTTGCTCCCACATCCACAACACGTGAAACTAATGAAAATACGCGAATCAAAGTTGACACAACATGCAGATGAGTGCGGTTTGCGATGGATTGGTCCCGTCCAGAGTTAGGTCTTGCCTTCGCCCAGATCTGCCAGGCTTAACTGTGGCCTTTGCCACACTGAAGCGGATTCGAGTCTGTATAAGTGATATCAGAAAGTAAGTTTAGTCGTGAGTAAAACAAACGTTTTGTGCGTAGATTTAATAATACATATACTGTACGTATTGAATTCATTTTGTGTTGTTTGTGATATGAGATTGCCAGGGTGAGTATGGGTTTAGAATAGCTCTGGTGATGTTGCAGCTTGATAGTGCTGAAAGGGGAATAAGAAAAACAGCACCACGTTTGTTGGAATTTTGCAAATTACAACTTTTAATACTCTGCAGTAATGGCTTTAATGAAAGTAGACTATTTTGTTACCCCACTACCTCAAAACAGTGCCAGTGCTAGGTTATTTTGTGCTCTAGGCCAAGCTTATTAGTGTGCCAACAGACTGTTTGGTAGCTAACCCTTGTCGCTGGGTTCCCCCTAACCACTTCTGATCTGCACCCAAGGTGAAAGTATTCACAAGTTTGCATGTACTGGGCAGTAATTTTTCATAAAACAGTTCATTAAGAAATATTATATACATTACTAGAATGTTGTACTGAAACCATGAAGTAGATGACATCTCAAAGACAATAGATTTTATCTCATTCTCTACACTTTCTCCTGCCTAATTGGCTTTAATGGTGGCTCTGGCCCTGTCTCCATCTCCATACTTTATTACTCCACCTCTGAGATTTTCTACAATGAGGTAGTTAGCTATGTGTTTTGGTAGACCATCTTAACATCTTCTACAACACCTAGCAAGATTTTATGGTAACACTTTAGTTTTGGTACTGCATCAGTAAAATGGCTAGTCATCTCTGTGTGTGCAGGGTGGTATTTAATATGCTGGCAAAATTATGAATATGAAGGATTCACAAGTCTTATATTGAATTATGGAATAGCAAGAGACATATACTCACTTAAGCTACCTCCATTCCAATGCTAAGCTGCATTTTCACAGTACATTAACTAAAATGTTACCAGTTTTACATTTGAAAACTGATTTGGACCTAATCTGTCCAAATTTATAGATTTACTTTGTTACACATGAAACTTACAAATTGTTGTTTTTTTTTTTGTGATTCAGGTCACCTCTAAAAGTCAGCCAAAGATTTGGGGAACCAACAGACCCCTGTTTAATTGTGAGATATGGAAACAGTGAACAAATAAACAAGCACACAAGGGTGCTAAAAGTGAAAATAAAAATGGTCTTCTAAATGTTCAGGTCAGTTAAAATGATCCAGTCACATTGACTGTATTCTTCTAGTCCCAGGTGTATTTTCATTGTTGGGTCCTCAGAAGGGAAGAGGCTAGGTGGCAGAAAACCACAAGTTCCGTCACACAAGCATAGCAGATGGGTTGCCCCTGACTCTGGATAAACGAAGTGAGGCAGGGCTGGTATTGTATATGCATGGGCAAAGGACAGAGGACCTTAGGACTGCTAAGAAACTGCGGATGAAGTAGGTGGTGAGTCCAGCTGCTTACGAAAACAATAAAAAAAGTTCTGTGAACCTTTGTATTTAGTAACTGATAGAACCTACGTTAGAAGCAATAACCTCCCAGTAAATGTTTTCTTTGTCTGCTGCTCGTGCTTTCACCACTGTGAGGAGTAGTGTTAGAGCACTCCATTTTACAAATCTGTTTCAGCTGACTGATATCATTGCCATTTCTTGCATGAATAACTCGCAGCTCATGTCACAGCATCTCAATTGGGTTGATGTTTGGAATCTGATTTGACCATTACAAAACACTTTTTTTTAAATTTTATTTCTGTTATTGATTTACTCATGTATTTCAGGTTATCGTCTAGTTGCATCGCCCAACTATTATTAAACTAAAGATGACTGACTTCTGCTCTGATATTCCCCTGTGAAATTTCTTGAAAGTTTTGAACTTGTTCTTACCTCTGTGATAGCAAGCTGTTCAGGCCCTGATGCAGTAAAGGATGCCTCATAAACACATAAAGCATGTTTTCTTAAATCAGAACTTTTGTTTCTTCAAAGTGGACATATATGGTGAGTTTTAAGAATTTTCCATTAAACTATGGACCCATGTAACCTTTAGTTCAATTGTAAGCAGAATGAACAAACAAGGTATTTTTAAAATTTGTAAAAAAAACACATCAATTTAGAATGCAGTTGTACATAGCAAATTAATGTACCATGATCGTGAAGAATTAACTTCAACTTGAAAAATACCAAACTTACAATTTTGGCAGATTGTGTTTGACTTTTATTGTAATCTATTTGAAGGTCACACTACATTTATTTAATGGTGAAATTCAGGGAATTCCAAAGGATTACATTCTTTTTTTGGCAACTGCATATAAAGTAATTAAAAATAATGCTTCCTGACCATATCTCACTCTGGCTAGAACAGTGGCACGAAAAATAAATAAATAGTGAACAACACATATAAAATAACCAGAAAGAGAATACAACAAAGACCATGCTGCCCCAGTGAACTATTTAAAAAAAATGTAAATTGCTTGTGTTGACTGGAAAAAAAAAAATATATATATATATTTCACAAATGAAGCCTTTCATTTTAAAACTTATAACTTATTCGTTTTTTCTAATATATATTGTTGTTATTTCATTAACATTTGCATTGTGTGGGTGATGTATGGCTAGTAGATTTTCACTTAAGGCTTAAGCCTTAGTAAGCCATTCTCTAGTACCTGCCACTACAATGGAGACATTGCTCTTGGTAAAGGGCATGGTTGCCCATCTGGATTATATTTATTAATTTTAGGTTCAGCAGATTGTATGACAGATGGGTAACTGAAAGCATCATTGGCAAAAACTCTGACTTGAAATCTGTGTTTTGTTCCTTTTATTGAACATAGGGATGATGCTTGATCATTGACTGGTGCCAAATCTCTTGAAGATTTATTTTTTTGCATATGAACTTCTAAACCCTGGTTTATACCCTTCAAACTGTTAGCCCACATACACTGTATCTGTTTGATCTGTGACAAAGGTAAGCACTGGTCTAGGAATCAACATTGCTGATTCAGTTTTATTGATCATTCATAGCTTCATGCACTGTTTGATATTTACTTGTTCTGTCTGATTAATTGTATGTTTAGGAACACCAGTGTATAGTGCTGGATCCAGGGTCTTGGTTTGTCTCCTGTTACTGGTTGTTATTTTCTCCCTGTGGTTTTTTTTTTTTTGCTTCTACATACCTATACCAAGTATCATATTTTCTCTGCATGTTTCTTTAGTGGGATTGGCAAAAAATACTTTCCTTTTATGATAAAGTGTAGTGATTTTACATTGAATTCCATTTACTGCAATTATTTTGCAGTATCTTTGTTTTTGAATAGTTTATTTGATGATGATGATGTTACATTTTATTACAACATATTTGCTGTTACTGATGTTTAATACAACTTTATGCTGCCTTGTCAAATTATTCAGTCAACCATGTAAAACAAAGGCCTCAAACTCCATCTTCTCAGTGTTAAAAATTTTAAGTTCACAATTATATCTATGTGGATGTTGCTGTTTCATGGGTCTTTGGTCTGGTCACTATGTAGGGTTTTCTCTTTCCTCCTTTAGTGCAGATGTTCTCCTCAGATTCCCTATATCCCTGAGAAATGCATGTTCGGTTATTGAGGACAGTAAATTGATCAGGTATGAGTTTTGTTAACTGAGCTCAGCAAACTGGCAGTCATTTGGTCAAGATCTAGTTCCTATCTTGAGCTCAGTTCTAACAAGATAGTGAATTAAGAAATTGATTAATGGGTGAATGGAATTGATAAATGGATGAATGACACTCAGTGCTACCAAGAAAGCTCTGCCTAACAAGGCCCCTAATCTGGATGATACTGGATAAGGGATGTTTGGATGATATTAAGGAGTTGCCATTAAACAATTCAGAAAAGCAGAAGCAGAACAGGTTGTGTTTAAAAGTAAAGTGCACTGTTTTAATGTCTCTTTACTATCCCTCCTTCATAAAATAAATGAGTGCAATGAAATTTAGTAACTGTTGAGTTGCAATAAACAAAGTGAGATAGTGCGTCTATTTCCGTACATTAAGACTCTCATTTCGGAGTAGAATCATATTCTACTAACTTGTATGCAATGGCTCAACAAATAAACTTAATTTCTGATTTTTATATAAGCATAATCCTTTTTTTGGCCATGTGTACAGAGATGTACTATTTCAAGTCAATAAAAACTGTCAAGAAGGTAGTTTATATTGGGCACTGCTGAAATCTCTTCTTTTCACTTTTGCTTTTACCTTCTGCAATTGGTTGACTGAGGCAAAGTATACAAAATGTAGCCTCTATTAAAAAGCCAAAAATATTACATTCTAAATCACCTCTTTTTGTTGGTATGCTTCACAGTGATTTATGGCCAGTGCATTGGAATTCAAGGAAGAGGACTGCAAGGAATAAAAGTGCCATAGATCATGCATGAATGTCATTGTTAGAAAATATAGCCTGAGAATTTTTGAGTGATTTGTACCAATCCATATTTTCTCCTTGTATTTCTGGAGTTGTTTAAAAGTTTGTAAAGATTTCCCTTTAATTAGTTCTGTGAACGCTACCAAAGAAAGAAACCCTAAGGTCTTGCAGATTGTATAGCAGATGGGGAACTAGAGTCATCACTGGCAAAAAAATGTAAAAAAAATTCCTGCAAGTTGTGTATTTATCTCCTATTAATAAGGATGCTCCAGGGATAGCAGTAAATATAAAAAGGAAAGCATGTAAAAACAACTGATGGAGCATCACCAGCAAAATGCAAAAATGGTAAGATTTATTTAGGAGCAGTGAAGTGAATTTTTAAGGAGATGCACACACAATTGAAATTATGAAAATTATGATACTCTCCTGAATCTCTTTTTACTTCTCCTTACTTTTTATAAATTACAGATCGTAATAAGTAAGTACACAGTTAGACAATTCACTTTAAAATCTGTTTCTTTTCTTTTTCACTACTTGAGTTCATAGACTAATTGCACTTTCAAAAATTGTGAACCCCATAATTGCCTAAAAAACTCTGATTTTACTTTGGAATGTTAAATAAACAAATAGAAAATAATCAATCAGAATTTTAAAGAATTCTCAGATATCTCAATTTATAACATTTACATTTTTGATATTATGAATGACTGATTCAATTCTATGTTTGAACAAATTAAAAAAGATCAAATTTATTAAAAACAAAGCAAAGAAAAATAATAAAATACATAAATAAATACTTAAGTTATATTATAACATTCATGCACTTTATTAATCAGGTTTCTAACTCTCTCAAACCAGTTCACAGTTAATTTAAAAACAAAATTTTGGTTCACATTTCAACATCCAAACTGATAACATGTTCAAATATTATTTTTTTCAGTCAAATCTGCAGTGATAACTGAAAACCATTTTATTGTTCAAATATAGCAGCTTTCATTTTTTTTTTTTTGCAGTGTATCTTTCTGGTAGGGTAGCATGGTTCGTGTCCTGGTCCTTCCTGCATGTTCTCCCCATATCTATGTATGGATTCTGGATTCTCTTGTTTCTTTCCACAGTCCAAAGATATGCAGGTTACATGCATTGGTGATACTAAGTTGGCCCTAATGTATGTTTGGTGTGTGCATGTGTAAGATCGCCCTGCGATTGTCTGGCAACCCTATTCAGGAATAAGTAGATTAGAAAATGACTGACTTCAGATGGGACCTCCTGTTACAAACAAATCCACAAGCAGACATTTAATTTAAAACGATTTAACCTGAAAACATCTCAGCTTGTTTTTTAGATTTTTTCATCACAAATATATGAATAATTTTACCACATACCAATTAATGCACTCAATATAAATGGGAATAAAGAAATACAGAATAATTTTAATTTGAAAATAATGTGAGAAGTTGCTTATTTTATGAATGATAAATATTAACGTTACAGCATATGGAAACAGCGTCTCGACTGTACGTAAAATACATAAGGGTAAAAATTAATTCCACCAGAAATGTCATGACTGCCAAAACTTTGTTTCATTTGACTTTTATGTGTTTAATTAATTTTGGTCTTTTAAGACCAAGTTTCTTCACACACTTCAAAATTAATCCCCAAATCGTCACCCTTCAATTACATTTCATAGAAACAATAAATTAGCCTATATGAGTGAGGGTGTATATCTATGTGTACCAGACACCAGACATGTGTGCTCATCCTGATAGGCGTAATCTCCCTGTGAACTTGAACTAAGTGGGGTTGAGAAAGTTATTATTATTGTTGTTAGAATGTAGGCAGGCAGTGTGACGTGTTGAAGAAAATAAGCCACAATATTTTAATTTAATTAAGGAAGTATTTAATCGCATTAATGCTGATCCAGAAGTCCCGAATACCCCTTTAAAGCAGTCTTCAGTCTTTATAGCTTGAAAATCCCCCTCCCCCATTTGCAGAGATCATTGATTGTCTTATCAATAAATGCCTGCCCTTGAAACTCCAAAATACATAAAGAAAATAGCTATTATGAAACTATTTAACATACTTGAAACCCAGTTCATTACTTATTGTTAAACAAAAACATATATTGTTCCACACAGCCCACCACACACTTTTTTTTTAAATTAAACAATGTCTACGTAAAAAGTTCAGAAATTTGTTTCTAATGAAGATTGAAGAACAAATGTCTGTACATTAGCATTTAAACTTTTTTCAAGAAACATATAAAGGTAACATATACCCAATCCAGTAAACATAATAATGATTAATATATATATAAAACTCCCCTTAAGAATGCATAACCCCATGTCCCAAAAGTACATGTAAAACAATCTGCTAATTCTTTTCTGAAAACCACACCATCGTTTGAACCTCCTGCTCCTTGTGCTGTATTTTCCATATAAACAGTCATGTCTGCAATATTATGTGAACCATCTAGAATACAGTATATATGTACTACACTGGGAACTAATAACAGCAGATAGATAGATAGATAGATAGATACTTTATTAATCCCCAAGGGGAAATTCAAATACTCCAGCAGCAGCATAATGATAAAAACAATATTAATTAAAGATTGATAAAAACGCAATGCAAGTTAAAAAATGCAAGGTGGAGAGTGTGAGGCAGGTGTAACAGTCTATAATCTGGTAAAATGTTAATGTTTACACCACCGGGTGGAATTGAAGAGTCACGTAGTGTAGGGGAGGAATGATCTCCTCAGTCTGTCAGTGGAACAGGACAGTGACAGCAGTCTTTCTTTGTTCGACCTACAGTTCTCATTGTCACCTGTTCAGCAGTAAGTTCTTGGAGTGAATGGGCTGTTAAACTGGCTACTGCTTTCAGTGCATAAAAAAGATTAGTGATTGCAGTGTCGAGGGCTAAAACACCAAACTGAAAAAAACAAATTAATAACCGTCTCTCCTTTCGTAAGGGCTATCCAGGAAATATTTCATGAGCAGTCACATGATGAACAACAAGAGCAGTATAACATCCGGTTGACAACCAGGAATATGAATTTTGACCACACACAAAATAAGTCACGTTGAGGGTGACTAGTGATTTAGGAGTCATTTACAAAACAGGTTTAGGATTAATGCCCCAGTCATGATAAAATTTGTCAGGTTAACTCAGCCTGAGAGTGGTAAGGAAGTACCAAAGTCTTCTTCAGTAACATGTCTGTAAGGGGCCTAATCATAGCAATGTGACTATCCCATAAACTTAGTGGCATTTTTACTCCAAACAAGGAGTGAGCAGTTTCTAAAAAGACAAATTTTCTTCTTATGCTTAGAGCCAATACAGAAATGTGGAATTCCATCTGCAGGAACATGACTTTGATAAGTACAATTATGATTAGGTTTAATAGTTTGAATATACCTTTATGAGAAAAGTAAGTAGGTGTGATGTTCCAAAAAGAAAATATTGTTCAGAAAATATTGTGACTGCTGCCGTTTGGGAACACGGCCGATCTTCAGAAACTCCCTCTTAAACAGTGTTTTAATGGGAAATAAACACACTCTTACACACTGTTCACCCTCCTCTGTGTGGTATCAGCTGCAGGCTTCCTGCATGCGTCAAACATTTAAAAGACTGAGCCACGGCCATCCTAATGTCTGACTCTCCTGTACTCTCTCCCCCAGACCCCCTCAGCTCCAGTCGCTGCTCCCAAGCTGCTGTACCTGCTTGAAGAGGAAACTTTGTGTTCTTTTCACCAGGAATCAGAGGGCCGAGCCAACAAGTTTGACAGCTGTTTCCTGTGAGGCCAGACTGCTTCTGAAAGGGACTTGTGTTTGTAACTGCCAGTATAGCAATAAAGTTTTTACTCCTCAGAAAGCCTTCTCTGCTGTTCTGTGCAACATTATGACCCAAGCTTGAGAAGTTTGTTGTGGCATTAAGTAGAGCTGTATCAAATGGAGGAGGTTCAGGTGTGTATGGAAAAGGCATCAGGACAGAACAGTCAGAATATGGGTTAAAATTCCATTGTTCTTGAGGTGACAAAGTGTTACAACAAGCAAAGGAGAGCCAAGAATCAGTTATAGTTTGAGTCTTACAATTTACCCACCTGATAATTCATGTAACGATTTAATTTGAAGGATGCAGGGAAAAATGGAGTACCTGTACTGACTGAATGTGGAAAGCCAGTACCAACACAATATGAATAGTTAAGCTTTGAATAGACCCAAATGCTAGAGAAGGCCAAGTAAGTATTGATACCATATACACCATGGGTGTGTTCATGCTCATCTGGGGTGAGGATATGTGAGAGGTCTCTTTGCATGCAATATCTGGGCTGCTGTCATCTTCTTCTGAGTCCAAATGAGCATGCAAAATTCCTGGAAGCTACAGATGATCAGGAGACTTGGGACAAGGAGTCCTTATCTTGTGCAGGTGCGAACCAACGATGGAATGCATGAACCCATGCTGGCTGTCCTTCATATTTTACAGAAGTCCAGATAGTAAGTAGTACTTAAAATGGGCATTTCCAACATGGTGCCAAGGCTTCCTTTTGTTGGTGCACTTTAATAAACACAATGTTTCCTGGATGAAAGGATTAGCAGGTTCAGTCAAAAGGCAGGTGGTAATGCATATTCAGCCTGAGAGTAAGCAGAACTGAGAAAATGTGTTAAGGCAATACAATAAGCATGAATGCTTTCATTCAGAAAATAGACATCTATTTGTTTGCATGTCAAAGGAGCAGCTGCAGGTTGTTGAGTAGTTCGTGTAGTTCTAAAGGTAAAGATTTAGGCCATTTCAAGCCAGTTTCTGCCCACATTTTAGCAAGTTTATTTTTTATAGTACCATTAGCTTCTTTCAGCTAATCCAGCTGTTTCAGGATAAAAAGAACAATGCAGAAATCCTTAATGCTTTACAAAGGTCCTGAATTACTTTATTTACAAACTGAGTCCTGCTGTCACTGGCCAGTTTGGTATTCCAAAGCGTAGCATTAAATCTTTTAGCAGATGCATTGCTGCAGCTGTTGAATCAGCCTTCATACAAGGAAAAGCTTCTACCCTTTAGAAACAAAATCAACTATTACTAATACATATTCAAAGCCTTGTATTTTAGGTAATTGCATAAAATCCATTTGCAAATGTACAAAAGGCTCAAAGGCCAAAGTTGGCAGATTATACGCTGAGTACAAGTCTGGCTGGCCTGTGCAGCAAAACCAGGAGCAAACCATGTTTGCTTAATAAGGGAAAGCATCCCTCCTTTTGACATAAGAGGTGGACCTTGAGAAACTTGGGCCAACCAGGGCTGAAGAAACTGTGGGTCTACAAGGTGGCCATCTTTGGAGCACCACAGACCCTCAGCATCAGGTGCACATTCATCTTCTATCCAGACCTGCCTTTCTTTGTCACTAGCTTGAATTTGCATGTTAAGTAATTGTCGTGTTCAGGGAGGACATTGGAGTATAGAAGGCCCTGTCACTGATGCCTGTTTGGCGTGCAAGACAGCTAAAGCATTCCCTCTACTTGCTGTGTCTTTGCCTTTAGTATGTGCCTGACATTTTCTCACTGCTAGTGCTAACGGCAACTGCAAAGCATAAAACAAATTTGAAATTAGCATACTGTGTCTAATAGGTGCGACAGAGGATCCGCAATGCTTCCAAAGAGCCCCAAAATCATGGACTACGCCAAAAGCATAGTGGGAATCAGTATAGTGGTTTGATCTTTAGGTAGTGTACAACCTTTAGTCAAAGCAAATATTTCTGCCCCCTGTGTTGTACAAGTGCTTGGAAGTTTATCCTTTTCTATGCACTCCATTGCTTAACATACTGCATAACCTGTTTGAGTATTGCTCTAAATGCTCTAAGTCAGCATTTGAAAAAGGTGTATCTCAGAGATCTGCATGAGGAGTAGCAACGTGAAGAACTACTTGCTCACAGTCATGAGAATCCTTGTTCACTTTCAATTAAGTGATGGTGAAAAGTGTAGCAGGATTTAACTGAGAACAATGCTGTACCTTAACATTAGGAGCACCTAAAATGGACAATTTATATTTGATTAATCTAGAAGCTGTCAAGTACTGAGTAGCTGTATTAGTCTAAATAGCACCCATTGCATGTGGAACTAGGAGTGTAACATTATGCCCTAGCAGTAAAGGCTGTGCAGTCTGTAATGCTGGATGTGCTGCAGCTATGGCTCGAAGACATGTTGGAAGAGCTGCAGCCACTGGATCTAAAGTGTTAGAATATTAAGTAAGCAGACGGTGCCTGGAATTGTGTATCATGAACAAATAAGAATTATTTTTTAAAGTTAGGAAGACCTAAGGCATGGAGCTTAAAACAGAATTAGTTTTATTTGACAAAAATTTTCTTAGGCCTTATTAGTCCACTGTATGGGATCAGGAGCAGGAGGTTTAGAAATGTCATTTAGTGGCTGCAGTATTAATGCATATTCTAAAATTCACTACCTGCAGTAACCTTATATCTCTTAAAATTTGCACATTTGTTTGTGAGTATTTGGCCAAGGTGTGTTTTGAATAGAAGCTATATGCTCTAGAGATATTGCTTGTGTAGTACCATACAGGTCATGACCCAGGTATTTTTACTTTGGCTGTGTAAAACTCCAATTTAGATAACAATGCTTTATGACCTTACTCAGCTAGTGCTTGAAGTAGTTTTAAACTGTCCTCGCATACTTTAAAAGTAAGAGAATAAAGCATAAGGTCATCAATATAATGAATTAGTGTTGAATTTGTGAATTTCACTCCATCCAGGTCTCCTTTTTTCAGACTTTGTGAAAACAATGCAGGACTTTTGCAAAAACCTTGCGGAAGTCATGAGGTATACTGAATTCCCTCATATGTAAAAGCAAATAAGGAATCCCTCATACCGAGATTATTTTGTATATTCTAGAACATTCACCTCTCCATTGATCAGTCTTTCCACAGATAAAACAGACATACCTTGGTATACAAATATTACCAACCTCTGCTTATGGCTTTAATGTCAAAAGGAGCCTCTGCCCTTATTACTTTGGCTGACATCTACTGCCACAGTCACTTTGGCAAACATAGTTTAAGAAATTTGTAATTTATCTGGTTGTTTTTGCTTCTTTTCTTTAATATAGTTAAAAATGCATGGCTGCTGCCTTGGCCTGAGCCTCACTAAAAGTATGATAGTCAGTGCAGTGTTATTCAGTTGTTTCTTGCACCTTACTTTGTAATCCATAAATGAATATATTAACAAACAAAGGCATATTATCTGGCCCCACAACCTGGTTAGCAAAATCCTCCCATAACTTTTCCCAATGATCATCAGGTTCTTCTTCTGACTTTTGCATGGAACCTTTTATTTCACTCCAGTCAATCTGAATAAGATACACTTCCTTCAACATGTATGACAGCTCAGTGAACCCTTTATTTGAAAACAAATCCCTTAACTCTGTATCATCATCTGGCCATTCAATTAATTTAGCTTTTAATTGATTCCACACACCTTGTTTTAGCATGGCTATCATTTATTGTACCAGATCTCCCCATGTTGGCCTAAATGACAGTATAACAATTTCCAAACCCTCTAAAAATTGCAGTTACATTGTTCTTTGGATTTCCCAATTCCTTTATTATCTCCCGGAGATCAGAAGGACTCCAGGGCCTGTGTACTTCAACCACTACATCCCCACCAGCATTATCCACTCTCCCAGTAGGAAATTCCCAGCCTCCTTTGAAAGTGCCTGTGCATTTAACCTTTCTGTTCCTGTGCTGTTTCTCCTTCCTGTCCTAAATCTTGATCTTCCGTAGTAGAAATAACTTGACTGTGACTGCTTGCTGGACAATAAAAGATTGCACTGGGATAGGGATGGCAGCAGATGCCTGCTGATTTTAATTATAAGGAGAAGGTAATAGACAAGGTGGCCATTTTCCATCTTCCAAGTTACATTTTGAATTGCAATTTAATGTTGGGATTGCAAGAGCATTGGGGATTTGAGGGTAAAGGGATTTTGCCTGTGGAACCACCATGGAATTTGTATCGGGGAGCCTCCCCAACTGTTTATGCTGCTGTTTCCATATGTTTTCTTTCATCTTTTGTATTTCTTTCTTTTGATTTTCCAGTTTACTAGCCATAATTGATTTTTCATTTATGTCATATAATTCACTTTTCCAAGCATTATATGCTGTCTTTTTAGCCCAATCCCTTTTTCTTTAGACAATATATTTTGTAAATTAGTCCAACTATCCCATTTAAAACTACCTTCCACTGGCCACTGTAATAATCCTGCCATCTTTTTCTGCCATTTCTTAGTGTATGTATTAACATCTGGCCCATATTTATTAGTCATCTGTGCAGCAGGACAACGTTTACCCATGCTTCCTTAGCCATTTTGACCTAAACTTTACTTTTGGTCCATTGCTGCTAATTTAATGCCAGTTTAACTAGAAGAACCACTCCTAAATTTATCAAGGCCCCTCCTTGATTTTCTTAATTTATTTAATACCAGTAATGTGCAGTAGAACTGGTCCTAACCCCCTCAAGGATCCACTTTGGACAAAATATTCATGCGCAAAAACAGAAAACCTACCAGACTTCCTGCCTGTTTGGTTTCAGAGCTCTCTGATAATGGCCTACAAGCAGACCTGAGTCATGCATGTGAGAAGAGGCATATTTGAAAAGGCATGTCTACTTTATTGAGTGCTGGCTATTCCTTGTCACAATGCAGTCCCAGATCCCATGCTGCTGGAAAAAAAATCATCAGAGCAGTCTATTCCCATTTTTGACACCAAAACTGTTGAAGAAAATATGTCACAATATTTTAACAAAATGAAGTCTTTAATAGCATTAATGCTGATTCAGAACTTTACATTAAAGTCCTGAATACCCTGTTAAAGCAGCCTGCAGTCTTTATAACTTGAAAATCCCCTCCACTCCACTCCTGCCATAAATGTTATATTGCTTAGTTCACACCCACAAGAGATAGGTCATGTCTGGTGAACAGCAAAAATTTATCAGCTTTATTGCTTAAATAGATCATTAATTGTCTTATCAGTAACTGCCTGTCCTTTGAAACATCAAAATATTCCTTTAACAAAAAAGAGCATAATTGCCTTCACATAACTTTAATGACTGCCTATGTAAATATTTTATAGGTATGATAAGCTTAGTAAGTAGCTATAAGGATACAGATTTGGTTACAACGTAAAGAAAATAACTAGTATGAAACTAACATACATGAAACCCAGTTAAACAATAACATATATTTTCTTAGTGACAGAAATGTTTTAATTGCATTTTTAAATGAACCTTGGTGCCATTGGGGTCTTGCTATAATGACAAGCTGCTGATCATTATGAATGGATTATGAATGGACTGTGTTTTGCCAGAGAAGCACAGTGCTAACTAGCACCCTTAACCCCTGCATGAACAGTGTTATAAAAATCTGTCCTCCATTTTGGACAAAAATGTAAAGACTTTTGGTATTCCCCTTTAAAATGCTCCAAGCTGCTCTGCATTCCTTTCTTCAAAAGAGATTATTCTGCAGAGCAACATATTTCTATTACAAACCCTAAGGTTTCCTCAAAGAAACATTCTATTAAATTTGAATATTTCCTAACTATTGGCTATAAAATAACAGTACATACTCGTGACTAGTCAAATTCTTGAGGACTAACTTATTCATTTTTGTAGGGATTTTATTAAGTTAAATATAAAAAAGGCAAAAATACAAGCAATGCAAAGACCAGGAAATTAAAAAGTTATTTGTTGGAACTGAGAAAAACCACTGTTAAGGCTATGAGGATGTCATAACGTCTGATCAACAAAACTCAAAAAGATCAACAATCAAAAACCATGCTTAACATTCATTAACTAGAATAGAAATTATAATCTATAAATTTAATTTATTTTTGTAAATTAGAATGCCATGCATAGTGCGATGCCGTCTTAAATACCCACTCCAGGCTTACATCACAAATAGCAATATGGATAAGGTGAACACAATGGTGGCAATGATAATAAATAATAAGACTTCCTATTCACATGACAGGCAACCAGACTATGACATTGTATGTCCATGCACGAGTGGACACAAAATGGTGGCCAGAATAAGTAAGTAATAAAAGAAATAAGTAATAATAGAAAAATAACATTTTTATGTTAAACAAAAACCAAAAAAGATTAAAAGCAAGAAAATATTAACAATTAAAACAGACCCTCCTCCTAAGGAGCAAACTCCAGACATGCATTCTGGTTTTCGTGGATGTAATCTATGAGTACTGGCACAAAGTTTGAAGAGCCACCCAGGATCTGTCTTCAAGGATGTTACCCTTCAAATTAAGCAAATAGTGGATTTTGGACCCACATTTTTGGAGTGTAGAACTAAAACCTTCCTGGTCAACATCCACAAATTCAGAAAAAACAAATTATCAAGCATCAAAAAGATGAGCAAATCCAAAGTCAAAATGATAAAGAAAATAAGGTTGGTAACAGTATACAAAAACTTCCTAACAAGATTTCGGAAGTTTTACCTGTTTATTATCCAGTCGTGAGGATACAAGACACTGCAAATTGCAGTCTTTCCAGCCGTCACAGGATGACATGAATTCTACAACATCGAATCTGGCCACATTGCAGCAACCAACCCAACAACTATCAAATTCATGGCAGGGCCGAGAGAAAAACACTACTTCTTCTTCTATTTCTATATGTGTTGGAGGAGATTTTTTGAAAGAAAAAGTACTTTTATGTGTTGATTTCAGACGAGAAACATGAAACTAGCAAGTCAGTGCCAACCTATTCGTAACTGAACCCTTAATGATATAAAGACCAGTAAACCTAGATGCACATTTTTAAAATGACACCCTCAGGTGGAAATTCCATGTTGAGAGCCACAACTTCTAATCCACTCTGAATTCTGAAACAACTCTGCATCTATAAGCAGCATGTGGTTTTGCAGTGGTTCCTACTGTCCACAGATGTTCTCCCAACTTGTTTTCACTTATTCAGGATATTAGACAAGTATCTTGATAGCAAGGATTAAAAAAAAATCTGAGGTTAAGTAGAGGCTAAGGTTAAGTATAATAAATTGAGCCACTTTGGAAAGTCTATGATTACAAGCATTGTAGTACCACCAGAAGGAGAAAGGTCTGTAATAAAATAAAGAGCAATCTCTATATGTTCTGTCAGGTGGAGGTATACAATGAAAAAACATTCATAGGACTACCAAATAAAGCCTATATATTTGCTGTAAATCTTGCAAGCTTGCACATACTGTAACTTGTGATATCCTTCCTCAAAAAGGGTATTTTGGCGGCCATCTAAGTAGCTCCATGGTTTTGCGACTTGCTGGATGTTCAGCTATAGTTAAGTCATGTCTTCATTTCCGCACTCATATTAGTATTAGTAGGTACTGATTGGTGTAGTGTGGCACACACAACTATGATGGCACAGCATTGCCCTGGTAAGTATCTGATGCCACCCGAAGATTTGTGGAGACACCAGAAGCCCATTTTTCACATTCATATTGTATATTCAGCCGCTCTGAATGTCTGTTGATGTGCAGCATTATAGTGCTCTTTGGCCATGGTCTGCCGAGTACTTACAGGTGTTAGTATATATGGGCAAAGAGGATAGGTGCTGCCACCTTATAGGCAGCCACTTCCAAATTCACCATCATTGTCTTGTGATGGATTGCTAAATTGGCCTTGATAAATGCCTTGTGGGTACTACCAGGTGACAATGCTTGTGAACTGCCTGTGGTGACTGCTCAAAATGTATGGCCTCTGCAAAAGGCTAGGCATTTGAATGTGGGATGAGGGTCTCATCCACTGCTTTAACAGTGCGCGGAATGTTGGTGATTGCATGGAACCTAATGTGACTTTCACACAGTGCTTCAGGATTGGATGGAAAACACTATGTAGCTGTTTGCCTGCGAAGAAACAGCCTGATGCTTCTCCATATTGATTTACACACCGCTGCCTTGCTTAGTCCATGTGTATATCGGGCAGTCTTTGGAATTTCTCCAGTGGTGTAATATCTCAGCACTGCTAGGAACTGGGCAACTAAGTGTCAGGCCATAGTTGTAATATATGATTCTAGACAGGCCTTCCGCCACCGGCTGGAGTACTGCCATTATTTGAGCACTTGGCAATCTGTATCTCTCCAATACTGCTCCATTACTAAAGTTATCAAGTGGGTTTAATTGTGCCCATACCACTGCATTACCCCATATAAGGGTTTGTGTTTCTGAGGTATGCATCCTTGTTGATCTCTGATTCAAAACAAGGATTCTTTGCCATGATATAATTGTTTTCAAAATGGCAATAAAGCCTGATTTTTCTCTTTATAGTACTTGATTAAACTGGACTTCTTTTCACTTGCCTTCTGTAACATGACAGCTGGCAAGCACTACTGCTTGGCTAATGAGCAATGTCAAAATAATTACAGTAACAAAGTAATTTACAACATGTGATTCAATGCATTATTGTCAACAGTCATGACATAGTTATTATAACACACTCATTCTTGTATGTTTGTCAGAAAGCATTGATTAACTCCTGCTAGAGAAGTCTTTTGCACCACTATAACCCAATGATTTGTCCTCATATGTACATTATTGCATTACTTCCTGTACATTGTGGACCACCAGGCTACCACCACCACCTGAGCCCGACACAGACCAGCACGGGACACAAGTTCAAGGCACACACCTGTTTTTTATTTTATTTTATTTTTTTACCTTGTGGTAAGCGCCTTCCCCCATTTCCCACAAGTATTGCACAGTTCACAGTACGAGCACTAGCAAGAACACAATTCTCTTTCTCTCTCTTTTCTCTTCTTTCTCCTCCATTCCTCTGGTCAAGCTTTGTCCTCCTCCTCCTGACTCTGGCTCCTTGAGTAGTGGCTGCTAGCTCCAGGTGCTTCATGATCTAGTTTCCGGCAGCACTTCCAGGTGTGGTGGAAGAACTGCCCAAAAGAGCTTAGCAGATCCTGCTGCAGCATCCCTGGGCAGATCCCAACAGGGCTGCACTAAACTCCAACTTCCATGAAGCACTGCTGCAACCCAGGGAGGCTGCCATTTAGCATCCTGGGGGAGGTAACACTCTGGTCACGCTTGCTCTCCTGGTCCTTCCAGTGTGAAGGTGTCCCGGGTGGGCAAGGGCCCCAGCCACACACAACAACATATGTATTTGATATATCTTTGGTATTTCCAGTTATTTATTACATTTTTTCTGATGCTCTGTTTGGCAGCCACTGTCTGTTGCTCAGGTACTGCAGGAACAACAACAACAACAACAACATTTATTTATATAGCACATTTTCATACAAACAGTAGCTCAAAGTGCTTTACATATTAAAGAATAGAAAAATGAAAGACACAATTATAAAACAAAATAAATCAACATTAATTAACATCGAATAAGAGTAAGGTTCAATGGCCAGGGGGGACAGAAAAAACAAAAAAAACTCCAGACGGCTGGAGAAAAAATAAAATCTGTAGGGATTCCAGACCATGAGACCGCCCAGTCCCCTCTGGGCATTCTACCTAACATAAATGAAACAGTCCTCTTTGGATTTAGGGTTCTCACGGAAGGGCTTGATGATGATGAGGAAGTACTCATGTCAGCCAGTTTAGTATACTACTTTAATTATAGCTTTGGGAAACTACCTTTCTCGTAATGGACGTACTTAGTATGAGTTAACATCATTCGTAACACTGTGAAGCTTTCAGGAAACCCCTGAACTGCAGCATTCTGACCTAATGCCACTGCTGTATTGCCAAGTTGCCACTCCTGCAAACAGGATATGACACCAGAGATACTTGGGGCTTTGGAATCCAAGGATGAAATCATTAGACTTTTAGCATTTTTCCTTTACTTCAAATCTATTTTCTTTTTTTTTGTGCTTGTCATCCACTCAATTGGATTTGTTTTCTTTACATTTTGTTTTTTTTTTAAACCCATCCTTTACTCTTTGTTGTGCTCTTTTTGTGCAGTAAATTAACTCTTTGAGGACTGAATATTTTTTCCAAAAAACTTGGTTTTCTAAAAAGCGCATAAAGCAATCATTTCACACATAAATCAACATAAAACATCTGTTGTTATGTGCAGTAGTTGCTGTTGGCGCATATTTGGCATCTCTGGTGGCAGTGGCTGTATGGGGGCACCTCGATGGTCAGCAGGAATGCATGGTGGGCTGGCTGCCTGACTGTCTTTGCACAGTAGGTGGGTGGCAGTCACAGTGTGATGCCATATGGTTTGTACCTCTTGTCATCATAAGTGGTGGTCCTCCCAGGTGAACACTGCTGTAGGTCCATCAGCTACACAAAAGTGTTCAATGCCATTTTAGAGGCTGTTTACTGTTTACTCTTCACTACTCACGCACGCGCAGGGAATCAAGGCCAAATCAACAAAGCTACATAACTTTCCTTCAAGCAAAGAGAGTCGAACTAAAAAGTAAGGGCAAGTTTTGTTGCAGTTTACAGCTGATTATTGTCCTCTACCCCTGAATTTTGACAAAAGTCGACATCAGCCCAGAAAGAGTTAATAAGAAGGATGAGCCCTCCCTCTAATTAATTTTTTTGCTGTTACATGAGTTTATTTAGGCTCTCCTTAATGCTAACCTTTAGTGGGTTTGTGGTCTTTAGACCAAATCATTGCCTCTTGAGCAATGGATATGGATTTAGTATAGTGCTTCAATATTTTGAGACTATTGATTGGTGAGTTCTGGCTTTCTACAGTAGAACTGTTAACAGCTGTTTATTAATTATTAATTATTATTAATTTTAGTTTGTTTTCTATTTAGCTTTTGGATAGTTATTCTGTTTTTAATTATGTTAAATCCTTATTAAACTGTTCAGTTTCCTCCATTTTTTCAGTCACTTGAACTGTGGCTCCAGGAGGTCCATTAATTGGGAGTTTGTTCTTTGTTTGTTTTCATTTTCTTCTGCCTTTGTCAAGTGGGTATATGTCAATTACAGTGTTAATTAGCTTATATTGCAATTTTTGTTTTACTCTGTGTTTACATACTGTACATGCATGTTGATGTATGTAAGTTATATGTGGATTAGCTGTTTCTTTAACTGCATTGTACTTGTAAACTTTGTCAAGTACTCTGAGCCTCTTATCTTTGCAAAAATAAACTGAATTGAATTAATTTACTTTGTCTGGAATAGAGGTGATGCTAAAGACCTCGCCACATATCTCTGTTGTCACTGGTTCTTATATTTTAGCTTGCTCCCATGCCTTGTTTGTTGTATGCTGAATCTCTCATACCTGTATACTGGTTTTGAATTTAGCCTCATGTCTTATTTTAAATTAGTGTGTGGAGTGTGTGGCTTTGTTTTCCTCACAGTTAAGAATATTTTATTTTTCTTTTGAACTGGGACTTCTTGTTGCTGTACACAGGTACACGCATGTGTGGATGCAACACTTTTATAAAAACTTAAGTCACCAATTTGGAAGACCAAAGCTCAAATAATGAGAACATTGTACCAGCTAAGATGAGCAAAATAAGCAAGTGAAAAAGCAAACAAGTATCATTTTCAAAATAATCAAAGAATTGGGATCTTTACCAGTCAGAACAACAGTCATAGTACTCAAACAAGTTGCTGCAGCAAGATCACAACTAGACAGTTTGTAAAAGTGGCTCTGATGAAAGGTAGACACCATGAAACTATCTGTGTTTATACTGACATAGTAAATCAAATTAAAAACCCAACAAATGTATCTTTAATTGCATTTTGTGTTGCCCTGTCATTTCTTCATGGGCAATTTACTGTTAACATGTATAATAAATTGTACAGCCAAGAAAACCAGTACAGTTCATCACAGCTAGCACCTACATTCACAATTTAGAATCACCAGTAAACCTAATGTGCATTTCTTTGAAATGTCAATGGAAAACCAGACTACAAAAGAAAGAAAAACATGATGACAACACGGGAATGTGCAAATACACAGAAAATATGAACTGAAGATTTGAGAGCAGAGCTTGACATTGTACCACCATGCCAGCCAAAACAAATAACATTCTTCGTTTAAACAGAAGTCAACAGAAAGCTGTTAAACAATGATTTACATTAAGAAGAGCAAGTAGACTAATTTTCCATAATATTATACATTTAAATCAATAAAAATTCAGTTACCAAGCATTTTTAAATGAATTGCAAAACACTAACAATGATCAAAGTAATATTTTTTCAGTACTATGCACATCTCTGTCCCACACAAGTGTTTCCTAATGCTGTGCTCAGTTTTCACAGCTTGATATTACTGGTAAGATCACAAGTTCTTAGCTTGAAGTGAGTTGTTCATAAAGTATACAGCAGGGGTAGGAAACCCTACTGAGTCAGAGTTGCATTGGTTGCAAGAATTTTGTTCCAGCTATTTTTGTTTTAATTATGAGACCAGTCCTTGCTATTAATTGAACTTTTTGTTTTAAAAAATTGTTTGCCCCACTGGTCTCTAGACACCCTCAAAAATTGCACATAGATTAGTTTTACTTCCCTTTACTTCAATTAAATTGTTTGCTAAGATTATAATGTTGTCATATGTTTATTTATGTACTTTTTTTTAATCAGCTGCCAAAATATGGTACAAATAACACGATACTGTAGCTTTCTGTGGAACAGTTGTCTTTAGTACTATTAGTATTTGGGTGTGTTCATCATAAAATGGCAGTATGAATAAAATATTTAGAAGTATACATCTTGGCCAATGCGCAGTGCTAATCTACTTAGGTCCAAAAGGAATTATTTTATTGATTTTCTCAGGAAAAAAAATAGGCACTGGTAGCAAAGATTTCTGACCTAATCAAATGACATGAGCATTCAGTAAGGATGAATTTCTGATAAATAAAATGGCTAAATGAAGATCCGTAGCCACTGTAGCCAATTGGGACCAGAGTTCAACAACCTCTTGGTATACAGTACATCTATCCATCCACACCTTTTCAAACTCCATTAATCAAATTATTAGTTAACAGTGGGCAAAGGTAAAATTAACTCTGGATGATGCACTACTTACTTGAAGCAAATATTTAAATACAGTGGCCCTTCATTCGTTTCAGCATTAGTGAGATTACAGGTTTCAGTGCATAGACTTCATGATACCTTTAAAATTAAAACATGTATGTTTCATGATCAGGGCTGAACTTTGGGGTCTTATCCTTTTCCTATAGTGGAAGCCATTTTGTGTACCATCGTTATGGTTGCAACCTACATTTCTAGGGGAGTGGTCTCTGGGGTTGTGACCTTGAGTTCATCAGCGGACAGAATAAAAGGCCAGTGCTTGCACTAAGCTTTATCTGATTTGTGGATAAATCCTTCAAAACTCTTATAATATTCTCTTTGTGTTAAATTTTGTGTCTTTCTTGGTTTTTTACTTTTTGCCTGAATTCTGTCTGTGTTTTTTGCCTCTTGTCTGGGTTTCGGTCACATCTCATTGTTTTCTTTTTCTTTCCTTTTACATGCATCTCTAGTTTATCTATACTAATAAAAGGCAAAGACCTCACTGACTGACTGACTGACTGACTCACTCACAGACTCATCACTAATTCTTCAACTTCCCTTGTAGGTAGAAGGCTGAAAATTGGCAAGCTCTTACCTTACAGCTTACTTACAAAAATTAGGCATTCTACGCGTAACGGTCATAACTGGAACCTAATTATGTACATATATACCAGCCATAGCCTGCAGCTCGGTCGCCGTGTGAGGTGTAATTGAGTGCCTGCCCACATAAGGCCGTCCGTCAGTGGCAATCCATTAGAAACACTCTGCCGCTAAATATTCGTGGGTGAAGGACTGTGCTTATGCAAACAAAGATGAGATGGTCAGGGTGGAGTTTGGCACAAACTCAGCGAAACTGTGAGAGAAACTTTTAAGTGACGGGTCTTAGCTAACATTAAATAAAGCCGTGGAAATCGCACAAGATTGCACAAGCACAGCTAAGAACCTTCGATGCATGTACTCCGAGCAGCTCACGTGAACTGACTGTGAACGCAGTACGCAGAGAACAAGGAAGAGCTCCAAAGAGCACTGAACAAAAAACGCATTACACAATTGAGAAGGCAGCAAACGAATATGAAGCGCGTGACGCATACAAGCATATTCATAAGTGCAGCTACTGCGGAAACAAACCACGGTGTAAGCCGTAAGTTTAAATTAAGTTTATAGACACGCTGCTGCTGCCGTTTGTCATGCCTATGATGAATACGATATTCGCGAGATACAAGTTTAATGAGAAGACACGGGGTATAAACGAGACTTTGGATTACTTTGTAACGGAGTTAAAATTGCTGTAAGGAGTTAAACTTGCTGGTGAAGGACTGTGCTTACGCAAACGAATAGGAAAGCAAGGTTTAAAGCTTAACTTTAAATTTAATGAGAAGACGCATTGCCGGGTCTGAGCTAACATCAAGCTGAGAACCTTTCGATGCATGTACTTCAAGCAGCTCACGTGAAATGACTGTGAACGCAGTAGGTAGACAAAAAGCAACAGCTCCAAAGAGCGCTGAACAAAAAACACAGAAGACAGCAAAAGAATATGAAGTGAGTGACGCATACAAGCATATTCATAAGTACAGCTACTGCGGACACAAAGCACGGTGTAAACCTTAAGTTTAAATTAAGTTCATAGACACACTGGCGTTTGTCATGCCTACGCCGAATACAATATTCATGAGATACAAGTTTAATGAGAAGACGCATTGCCGGGTCTGAGCTAACATTGCAACATCGCACAAGATAGCACAAGCACAACTGAGAACCTTCGATGCATGTACTCCGAGTGGCTCACATTAACTGACTGTGAACACAGTACGCAGACAAAAAGCAACAGCTCCAAAGAGCGCTGAACAAAAAACACCTTACACAATTGAGAAGGCAGCAAAAGAATATGAAGCGAGTGACGCATATAAGCATACTAGCAAAATACCCGCGCTTCGCAGCGGAGAAGTAGTGTGTTAAAGAAGCAATGAAAAAGAAAAGGAAACATTTTGAAAATAACGTAACATGATTGTCAATGTTATTGTTTTGTCACTGTTGTGAGTGATGAGTGTTGTTGTCCTATATATTTATATATATATATATATATATATATATATATATATATATACATATACAAATACATATATTTACACACACAAACATATATATATACATATCTATACATATACACATACATATACATACACACATACATACACACACATATATACACACAAATACATATATATATATACATACACACATACATACATACACACACATATACATATACATACATACATATCTACATATATACACACACAGCTATTTCGTATCAGTGCAATACGCTGTTTGTTAAAACGGATGACACCCGCTCTTACGTGCAAGTCTGCGTGGATATTATGAACTATCGTATTTGTTCAAGTTCTATTTAAATTTTAAATAGAAGGAATTTTTATTTAGTCGACAGAAATATCTTTGGTAGGAATGGTAAAACAGACAGGAATATTATTCCTGAATAAATCAACTCAAACCTTAAACAACTTATAATATTTTGCTCTCCATAAAAATATATCCTGTCTAAATTATACAAGTTAGAAATAAAGTAAACATTAAAAGAACAAACATTCAAATTTCTTTACTCTTATGTAATTTTATATTTTATAAAAAATAAACTTAGATTTTAAATATCCCAAAAGATTTTGCTCTCCATAAAAATATATCCTGTCAAAATTATACAAATTCAAATATGAACATGCTGCATAACAAAACCTGGAAATATAAATAAAATGTGTTCCTTTCAGCAATAACAAATCAAATCATTCAGTTGTCTTTGCTCATATGTCATTTTAGAGCTGGACGCCTGGCATCTTTTTTGGCACAAGTTCGTTTCTGTTTGGTGTGAGGTTCTGTGTTGTGGAGATTCTCAGGATGGATTGCAGGTGCTCATCAGTGAGGCGACTCCTGTGTGCTGTTTTGTTAGTCTTTATCACTGAGAAGAGCTTCTCACACAGATATGTGCTACCAAACATGCACAAGGTTCGAGCCGCATGTAGACGGACTTTTTTTGTTCTTCAAAGTCACCAAAGCGCCGTGCAAACTCAGTGCGCTCAGTTTATCAGCAAAGTGCGATTTGGGAACACCGTAGTGACGACTTGGTTTAACATTACTTGGTAACAGGGAAAGTGGGGCAAGTGGTTGTGTCTCCCATAAAAGCAGCCTCAATTGAAATCACTTTGTGATTGTGCACGGGTAAAACGTCCGCTGAAGTGTCAGATTCTTATTTAATTCTTCTGCTTTCTGTATCTTCTGCATTGCATTCAGGTCTTTCAGGTTACCCTGATGTTTTGTTTTATAGTGCCGTCTTAGATTAAATTCTGTAATTACAGCCACATTAGCTCCACAAATGAGACACACGGGTTCAGTAAACATATACTCAGCCTCCCATCGGTTTTTAAAGGCTCTATTTTCAGAATCAACTTTTCTCTTCAGCATCGTGTGAGCTAGCTTCGCAATAACTTGCAGCATCTTAAGGTAGACTTGATTAACGCGGTAACTGTTCGGCAAGGCAGCTGAAGCGCTGCATTATGGGATCTGTAGTTTATTGTGTTACCAGCGCTTCATATACCCGGGCTTTAATAACAATAATACAGTATATAAAATGATCTCGGGCGGATATAATTACGCCGGGCGGATGTGGCCCTGCCCTTGAGTTTGACACATATGGACTAAATAGAACTTGAAAAGATATATTTTTCAAATGTGATCGCGCAATTCAGATAGAGTTGACGCACTACAGCCTGCATGCCTCAATAAGTCATCCTCGCCTTGCCCTTACTTTTTTACCGTTCATCTAATGAATACACTGAGTATGGCTTTACCAAAACAATCACTGATGGCGAATAAAGTATCCATTATTCGAGTATGTAGATCGGGTTATATATATATACATATATATATACCCGCGTATCACAGAGGAGAAGTAGTGTGTTAAAAAGCTAGAAAAGAAAAGGGAACATTTTAAAAATAACGTAACATGACTGTCAATATACAGTATTTGTTTTGTGAGTGTTACTGAGTGTTGCTGTCATCAAGGATTTGATTATCATTATTTCTTTCAATCAGGTTCGTATTTGTAGGATGTGTTGTGTTCAAGTTACATTCCGTGTTTGTCAATCGTTGTAAAGATAACAGGTTTCATTCATCGATTCGTTTCTTACTGCATCAATAAACAGCTCGTCTTCTTCTTTATCTGAGACCTGACACACTGCATGCACGGGTTTTTTTTACACTGTCTTCCTTTAGCGGGACATTGACTTTTTCCAACGTGTGCTTTGTTTCCGCAGTAGTTGGATTTATGAATATGCTTGTATGTATGAGACGCTTCATATTTTTGCTGCCTTTTCAATTGTGTAATTCGGTTTTGTTCAGCTCTTTGGAACTGTTGCCTTTTATCTGTGCACTGCGTCAGTTCACGTGAGCCGCTCGGTGTACATGCATCGAAGGTTCCCAGCTGTGCTGGTGCCATCTGTGCTATGTCCATGGCTGTATTTAATGTTACCTTAGTCCTGGCACTTAAAACTTTCTCTCGCAGTTTCGCTGAGTTTGTGTCAAACACCACCCTGACCATCTCATCTTCCTCTCCATAAGCACAGTCCTTCACCCGTGAATATTTACCCGTGGCAGTTTGCTATTGGATTGCCGCTGACGGACGGCCTTATATGGGCAGGCACTAAATTACAAACGCCAGCGCAGCCTGTCTATGAACTTAATTTAAAGTGTAGGTTTACATCGTGCTTTGTTTCAAGTAGCAGAACTCATGAATATGGTTGTATATGTCACTCGCTCGCTTCTTATTGTTTCGCTGCCTTCTCAATTATATAATGCATGTTTTCTTCAGCGCTTTTTGAGGTCTTCCTGGTTTTCTATGTACTGCGTGATTACGTGGGAGGCGTGATGATGTCACACGAAACTCCGCCCCCACGGCGTTGAAGCTCATCTCCATTACAGTAAATGGAGAAAAACTGCTTCCAGTTATGACCATTACGCGTAGAATTTCGATATAAAACCTGCCCAACTTTTGTAAGGAAGCTGTAAGGAATGAACCTGCCAAATTTCAGCCTTCCACCCACACGGGAAGTTGGAGAATTAGTGATGAGTGAGTGAGTGAGTGAGTGAGTGAGTGAGTGAGTGAGTGAGTGAGTGAGGGCTTTGCCTTTTATTAGTATAGATTCATAAGTGCAGCTACTGCAGAAACAAAAGCATACGGTGGAAAAAGTCAATGTCCAGCTAAAGGAAGACAGTGTAAAAAAAACCTGTGCATGCAGTGTTTGATGTCTCAAATAAAGAGGAAGACGAGCTGTTTATTGATGCAGTAAGAAAGGAATCAATGAATGAAACCTGTTATCTTTACAACAGTTGACAAACATACAATGCAACTTGAACACAACACATCCTCCAAATACGAACCTGATTGAAAGAAATAATGATAATCAAATCCTTTCTGACAGCAACTCTCATAACAGTCACAAAACAATTACATTGATAATCATGTTACGTTATTTTTAAAATGTTCCCTTTTCTTTTTCATAACTTCTTTAACACACTAAAGCATGGGTATTTTGCTATATATATATATATATATATATATATATATATATATATATATATATATATACTGCGGTGGGTTGGCACCCTGCCCAGGATTGGTTCCTGCCTTGTGCCCTGTGTTGGCTGGGATTGGCCCCAGCAGACCCCCGTGACCCTGTGTTCGGATTCAGCGGGTTGAAAAATGGATGGATGGATATTTATATATATATATATATATCCCGATCTACATACTGTCAAATCAACGAGCCACACACCATGGCGCAACACAAGAGGCTTCGCCTCTAGCGCTGACGTCCGAGGTTCAATTCCCGAGAGGTGGTGCAGTGAGTGTGTACGCCTGATGAGCCCAGAATTAGGGCGAAACACGTGTCGCGTACTCTTTGCATTACAAACATTTACATGACAGTAAAACTATTTCATATATATATATATATATATATATACACATACACACACATACATATATATATATATATATATATACACACACACACATTTATATGTGTGTATATATATGTGGATTTATGTGTATATGTAGATATATGTATATATATGTTTATATATCTGTGTGTGTATGTATATATATGCATGTGTGTGTATATATATATATGTATGATGTAGATATGTATGTATATGTATATATTTATATATGTATATGTTTATGTGTGTGTGTGTGTGCGTGTGTGTGTGTGTGTATATCTATATATATATATATATATATGACAGCAACACTCATAACAGTGACAAAATAATTACATTGACAATCATGTTACGTTATTTTTAAAATGTTTCCTTTTCTTTTTCATTACTTCTTTAACACACTACTTCTCCGCTGCGAAGCGCAGGTATATTGCTAGTACTGAAATAAAGTAGTTGTCTTTTTCCGGCCAAGTCAGGAGAGAACGTTGTTAAATTAATGGTGTCTTTATTGTGGATACTTAAATTATGGTGTTTTGGAATGATTCAAGTGTACTAACTCAAACCTCTTTAAGACAAATGACAGAGATCAAAATATATTACCATGTTTCAGGAGTGAATATGCAAATCTGGAGCCTGACATAATATATGTTTTTTTCTGATGTACAACCATGTTATCTGGGAAATGTCAAAATATTCCTTGAACTGCCATTTTAAAACAGATCTAAACAGAAAATTGCTTTGTACTTCAGGCCTGTTCTGCTTAAATACTTTTTGATCCCCTCAAATTTTATTATTAGGCATGCTAATTTAAGCAAACCACATTGTAAAATCCAATTCAGGTATTTAAATGATAGGCCTGGGAGTGGTTGGCCTATGCTGCCTATTGTGCCAACACACTCAATCAACAAGGTACAAAGGATGTAGGTCCCTCTAGAAGATACTTGGCTTTTGTTTTGTTTTGGGTTTTGTGAAAGATATATGCCTTCTTGGTTGCTTTGATATTTTGTATTCTGTCTTTTTCTTAGTTTCTCCATGTATGCATGGTTTAATAAACTCATCTTTGCTGACATATATACCATATTAATGGATTGGTTTGTAGTGTAGTAACACATAATACTCCTATTGTCAGTCCTTTCCAGCAGACAATTACTGGTAGTGGTGGATGATGAAGGCAGCACAGAATATTACTGACAATGATCTGCTTCTTCTCCGTGACATATAGAACACTTTCTGCCTTGGAAAGGCAAACAATATCATTAAAAATCTCAGCCATACTGTACAGTTGTTTTTCTCATTCCTCTCTTCTGGCAAACACTTCATACACTTTGCTGAAGAGTCGATCATAAGAATTCAATTGCAACATATATTTTATATATTGTATCTGATTGTATATGTACAGTATGTATTCCATGCTACAATTTCTCTATTATAAAAATAAATCTTGGAAGGAGACGAGACATGATTTTCTCAGAGAGACACTTATATGTCCCGCAAGATAAGTCTTTGTGCCAAGAGATTTAACTATGCCCGGGGCTGGAATTAAAGGAAAAAGGGTAGATGACAAAGTAGAACGTCATAAAGAATTTACAAATGTTGGCATGGTACACATGCAGAGCAGGTTAGAGATAATTGAAGTACAAAAATTCAAATGTCTCAAAAAAAGGATAGGAAAAATCGCATTAGCGTAAACAAACCGAAATTATTACTCGATCAAATAACGGAACAGTGAAAAGAGATTGAATTTATTGTTTTGATTTAAACTTTAAATCAGAGACTTGTAGATCATCTAATTCGGGTTGCCATGAGGGAAAAAAAAGTAGTGTTTCTTCCCAATGGAATGGTGTATCCGCGACAATTAAAAGATTCCAAAAAGAATTTGTGCGGTACATATGGAGAGCAGGTTAAAGATAATGGAAGTATGAAAATTTGAAAGTCTCAAAAAAAGGATAGTAAAGATCGCATTAGCGCAAACAAACAGAAATTATTACTCTGCGAAATAAAGGAAAAGCGAAAAGAGATTGAATATATTGTTCAGATTTAAACTTTAAATCAGAGACTTGTAGATCGTCTAATTCGTGTTGCCAGCGAGAATTAAAAGATTCCAAAAACATTGGCCCAGTATGAAGTCCCGTGAGACGGAGACTTTTAACATGAGATTCTTTCAAATCACGCCCTGCTTACAATTATTTTCAAACAAGACCACGGTCATCTAACCTCAGTCGTGTGAATGCTTTTGTCAGACACAGTTCCTGTGCTCTCAGCTCTTAGTTGTGTGAATGCTTTTGGCAGACACACTTCCTGTGCTCTCAGCTCTTAATTTTATCAGGACAATAATTTAATACATTCTAGATGACACGTCAACGACTAAGTGAAGAAGAAAGAGCATGGACAAACATTTGAAAAAGTCATTTATTTATTACAGAGAAAGAAACGATATTCACTCACAGGCAGTTATACTTTGCATTATCACGATGTAAGTCCAAACAGGGAATCAAAATTCAATGCGATCTTGAAGAAAAGTTAATTCCAAATATTGTTTTTACTAAAGTTTTAAAGTAAAACTGAAACTAATACATATGTAACAATTCCCATGAAAATTGTATATCTGGTTAACCAAACCCGGGGGTGGGAAAGCAAAGTGAGCAAGTAGCGGAGCCCCCAGTACTTTTTAAAAATGTATTTATTGTATTTTTGTCAAGTGCTCTGAGGATATATTTCATTGCACTATGGTACACATGACAATAAAACTGACTTGACTTAACTGTAAGACCAGTAGTTGGTTAAAGCTTTGGACTTCTGACTCTGACGCTGTGAGTTCAGATCCTGCTACTAACCCAGTGTGACTATCAGCAAGTCTCTTCACCTGCCTGTTTTTCAACTGAAAAAATGTTGTACATTGCTGTGGATAATGGGGTCAGCCATGTAATAATATTGTACTGTAGCATTCTAACTCAGTATATCAGTACATATACTAGCAAAGCTACCTACTGTGATTAAGTATGTTTTTTGCAATTGTGTCATTTTCCCCTTCTGTACTCTGGTGTGTCTTGAATTTATTTAAATACCAGGATTTGTCTGACTTTTCATATTCTAACATTTTCATTTCACTCTTATTGAAAGTATGACAGGGATGTGGGGGTCTTAGTTTTAAAAGTGAGTGTGAATCATATAGTAATTTAACATGGTTCATAACATGATTCTTGACATTACTGTAACTTAATCTTTAACAAGGATGTTGTACTAATGAGATCATATAGGTAATTAGAGTTGTAAAAAAAAGCTTCAAAATTAGCTATGTTTGCAAAACTTTTACAAGGTAAAGCAAAAAGTAATTATTTTGTATTAACAAAAATAATAAATTTTCTTGTCTTGTTTTGTAGTTGGATCTTCCGACGTCAGTCATTCAAGCAGTCACAACATAAACACTGCAGATGGACTGATCTTTTAGTTATGATGGCAATACTCTCTCCTTTACAATATTTTTTGTGACACCAGCATTAGTCCTGCAATCTTAACTCACATTATCTAACCTAAAAAACAAAAGCAGAACTCAGAAACCAAGAGAATAAAAAACAGTAGGGTCTAAATTAAAAAACAAACAAAAGGCATTGCCTAATCACTGCACTATTTCTATTTTACTTTCTCCAACTCTGCTCAGATAACAGAGTTGTAATTATTAATTACTCCCCATAGACTCTGGCTTCATCACCCCATAAATAATTACTAATTACTGAATGCTAATAAAGACTGTGAAAGGCCCAAAGCAGAAGAAGATGGAGCCTTTAAAGCCCCGGTAGACTATTGACAATATTCCGTCATTTTCATTAATGGAAATCTTATTCTAAAAAAAATTATGTTAAAAAAAAACATATCCGGCAGCCAAAAATATATTCATGAAACTAATAGACCCAAAGGTGCTAAGTACCTTGCACAAATAAACAGTCCTTGCCTCTGAATTTATAAGAAGTTAACATATTTATATTTTTTTATTTATTAGGTGGCATAGTGTTGCAGTGGTTGGTACTACTCCCTCACAGTCCCAGAGCCCTGGGATTGAATTTCATATTTCATATATGAATTTCATATACCACTAACTGTGTGGAATTTGCTCATTTGTTCTATGTATGTGTGGATAGTTCTCCAGGTATACCAATTCTTCTTCCCCATCTCAAAGATGTGTGTGTGTTAAGTTAATTAGCAACACTAAACTGACCCAGTGTAAGTGAGTGTAGGTGTGAATTGTAATAGACTTGTATCTTATCAAGTGTTATCATCTTAAAATCCTCTCGGCGTCAGCACTCCATGACCCTGAGCTCGAGCTATGAGACAGCAGTGTTAACCGCAGTGCCAACCATGTTTTGCTTTAGCTCAAAATGTGCATGGTGATGTGTAGTTGAAGAATCTATTCATCAGTTTCCTGAATATATCGGGTCCAATTCAAGCTTCTGAAGCAGTTGGTCCTCTCCTCATTAAGAGCAATAATGAATCATAGATGGGGCATCTGTCTGTCATATTAACAGTATTCTATAAACATAGAGGTTGTTAGAGGCACCATCAAGGAAGCAAAGGGCAGAAAAATATTCTGCAGCAGACCCCCAATGCTGTGAATAAGCCAAACTGATATTTGGAGCAATGCTGTATATGCCATTTTGAAAGCACAGGAACTGCTAAAGAGCAGTAAACTTGGAGCCTCACCTTTATACCTCAAAAAAACAATAAGCAGGGACCTCAGCACAATTGATAGAGAGAGATATAACATGATTGAGACAGAGATGCGACCTGGCCAGAAGATTGCCATGTTCCTCACAGTGCTAGACTAAGATGTTGCCACTAATGCCTGATCTTCTAACAATGAGGCCAGTAGGGACAAGCAAGACATCACAAGACTTTTTGACTTATAAAATTGCTGTAGATCACAAATAGCTGGGGAAAGTGGGGTAATACTAGCCATTATCGGGTGAATTGTTGAGGACTAGTAGGAGACCAATAATAACACCCTTCTGCTAGGAAGTAGAAGAATATTGTCTCTCTAAATAATGAGTGGTTGAGAATTAGTTCCTTACATGTACCAGAAGGCTCAGATGTGAACAGATTCCAGGGGCCAAGGCAGTAAGCTCTAGCCTGGTGGCCCCTGGTGCAAAAGTAGACTAACCAGATCTTTTTAAGTCATTTTGGGTATTGTTCAGCTGTGAGCCCAGAATACGGTTTAAAGGCATCTCATGGCTGAAGGCAAAACAAACCTGAAATAAGGAGAGTAGTGTACGTCAAAGGCTCAACTATAGTAAGGAAGAGGATGAATGGCACAGTGTAACACATGGGAGTTGAGGAAGGGGGTGTTTGAGGGTCGTGCTAAAACAAGCAAGTGGATATGCCACCATGCTGTGTAGAAAGGAGTTCATGATTCTAGCAGAGAAAATGTATGCATTTTTTTCAATCAGTATTAGACTCTGTTAAATAACCAACAGTAATTTAGCCTACAAGAAGAGTAGACATGAACTGCTAATATATTCATTGCCATGGGTAGCTCAGTATTAAAGTGTAGAAGATGGTTTCATCTGTCAATTTTCAGGTTGGCTTATTCAGTTTCAAGTAATGGATTTTCATTAGTTTTGTGTTGAAAGAATAATGTTGATTTTTTTTTTCACTAAAATAAGAACACAGGTGCCCAGAATAGGTGGAATCAATGTGAACTGCTGGTTTCCTTGTAAAACAAAAATTCAGACAGAATAGAAATATGAACGACTGCTAATTATTTCCAGGTTTATATAAGTAGTCCAGCTTTTCATCAAACAAAGTTAATGCTACACTTTGCAGTCTTAAGGTAAAAATGACTGAAGTATTTGTGATAGGAATTGATGTTGTAAACTGAAAACAAGTAAGTATAAAGAGAGTTAGGGACACTACAGAGGAAACCCTAATTAACTGAGGTTAACTGCATATAATGCCATTTTGGCTTCCTCCATCCTGTGGTTAAAAATAAAGAGTAAGTAAATGGCAGTGCAGTATCCCTCTGCTTCACTCTGTGTCCTCTCAAACCAATCTGCATGATACACTCACCAGGCTTATGTGCTTTGACAGTGTACATAATGTGCCATACATTTCATGATCAGAATTGCATTTATATTTTTTTCAGTAATTGCTTGACCTTTTAAAATAACTAAGTCAACATTTTAGGTCTTTGGGAGGACAATTTATTTACTGTACATTTTTATTTTGACACATTCTTAATACATTTAGCAGCATCTGCATTTAGTTTGTGCATTCTGTTTGTTCTGGTTGCCCAACAGTTGCTAGGCAAGGTCAACTATAAGTGTGTGCCAAGTGACATCACAAGTTCATGGGTATAAAGTTCAGTATTATGCACTTCCGGGTTTGTCTAAGTTTGTGGATACAACAAAGAAAAGACTAGCATTCTCATTTGTGTGTCCATTTAATTTTTGGCAACTAATTCTTTTTTAATTGCTTACAACTTTTGTTGTTGCTGTGGTTGTGTGAAATTATTATGGTTTGACTCCTCTACTCTATTCTTTGCTTTACAATGTTGTCTTTATGTCCTGGACTTGTTTATTAGAGTATTGTCTTCCCACTATTGATCTTTACCTGTTAATAAAGCCACGATCCATCTCCTGATTCCAATCTTATTTAAATGCTGCCTAGCAAAATCAATACAATACACAGAAAATGTGAGTGTAGCATACAGAGCAGACAGTTCAACAATACAATGCAAACAATGATGAATTCTGTTTCATATGCACAGCATTTTAGTTTACAATTTTTTTTTTGTTATCACTGCGTAGATTGTTACTTTTCTCTGTACTATCTGTGGCCTCATAGATAGATGGTCTGATTATATTTTCCCTATTTTTCTATTGCTCCATTTCTAAATTTTACAGTGGCTCCATATTTTGATAAGAGAAAGTTATATTGTCCTCTTGAATCCACATTCTTTGCAGTATTATACTTAACTCTGGGTATGCAATTGTAGAAATTGTGTTAAGCTTGAATTAACTGTTGTAATTATCTTATTCCTTTTTGAAATGCTGTATTTCCTTAAGCAGTAAATTTAATTTAGGCTACTATAGCTCAAAACAGTTTAACTGTATACAAATTATTTTTTCCATTCTGCAGCTGCAGTTAATAATAGTAAATTATAAAACTGTAGCTTTTCACTCATTTCATATTCTTCACAAACTGGGATGGATTATGCATCTTCTTATAGCAAACTAGAATAATTATACCTTACCGAATAAGCTAAAGGACAAATATCCTCACAAAGAATACTGATTAGTTTGAGGAAGGAAAAAGTAAAATATATTTTAATACGGCTATACTAATTTATTAGTGAAATTAAAGTGAAACTTATAAAAGTAGGAGAAAGATTAATAAATTCAATTTATTTAATAAGACATTTTATTCTGGAAGAGAAGCTTGCATAGGTGCAATGAGGCCAGGCTTCAAATGTTTTAAAAGCACTGTTCTATATGGCGATGACAAAATAACATGAAAAAATACTTAAAAATTTTAACCAAGAATTTAAGAAAAGGAAATAATGTAAGAACTAGGTCTGAGAATCTATAACAAAAACTAATTAATCTCATAAATGTATGAAATTAATAACGATTAATTGCATAACACTAAAATATGTAGTTATAAAATTAATACATAATTCATGAAGTAAATACACACTGAATCATATTTAATGTAGAATTAACGCAAAGTAATTTAAAAAACAATTAATGACATAGTTTAAACTTAAATAATAACTTTAAAAATGATCAAGTTCACACTTTATTTGAAAGCCTTCCTAAAAGACAAATTGAAATGAAGGCAATAAGAAAGTGAGGCCAATATATTAATTATCAAATTGGCATAACATAGACAAAGACATGTCAAAGTAAAAATTAAACAATCAAAATGACTATAGACTTTGAATGCACTGCTGAAGACTGATTTAATTGTTCCGCCCCTTTGGACAGTTTAGCACATTTATAGATTTAATGCTTATGTGGTTAGTAGAATTCTGATGTGCATTGGAATTTTTTTGGAGTACCACCTTAGGAAAACGATTGGAAAACACTGCTCTACCAACACATTTGCTCTTGGCACCCTAAAAAAAGATCTCTGCGGCTTTTATCTTGCTTAAAAACTGACACTGTGCATTACTTGGATGGTTATATTGCATTCCTTGCATAGATTAGCAAAGATATTGCAAACTTGAATCATGGGTAGGGATAATCTTCACACTTCTATTTCTCAGAATTTTGCCTTTACATTAGGGCAGTCAGGAATCTAAGCTAGATGGCAGAGTGGTCAGTTAAATACACTGCCCTGCACCTACTGTATGTCAGTGAACACTGGTGCTAAATATTGATATGTGATGTGTTTTTGTGAACTCCATAATACAAAATGCTAAACCTTTAAATGAAAATTATATTTAATAAAATTTTTAAAGGTAGTATATAAATACAGTACTCAATGGGTATGGGTAATTCTTTAGGCACATAACTATCATCATTCATGGTGGCTCCAAAATCCATACTCTTCCCTACTTTCTCTGCTGTTCTTTTTCCGGTTTTCTGTGGTGGCGACCTGATCCACCACTACCTGATCAAACCACCGAGCAGTCCCTACATTGATGGATTGAAGGCCAGAGGTCCACATGACCATCGTTGTCTAATTCTTCCACGTGAAGCCTGAAAACCATGAGGACTAATTGAGATCATTTATGTTAGGTAGAATGCCTAGTGGGGGCTGGGTGGTCCCGTGGCTTGGAAACCCTGCAGATTTTGTTTTTTTCTCCAGCCGTCTGGAGTTTTTTTTTTCTGTCCTCTAGGGCCTTACTTTTATTCTATGTTAATTAGTACTGCCTAATTTTATTTTTATATTTTGTCTTTCTTTATCCTGTAAAGCACTTAGAGCTACATCATCCATCCATCCATTTTCCAACCTGCTGAATTCGAACACAGGGTCATGGGGGTCTGCTGGAGCCAATCCCAGCCAACACATGGCACAAGGCAGGAACCAATCCAGGGCAGGGTGCCAACCCACCGCAGGACACACACAAACACACCCACACACCAAGCACACACTAGGGCCAATTTAGAATCGCCAATCCACCTAACCTGCATGTCTTTGGATTGTGGGAGGAAACCCATGCAGACACGGGGAGAACATGCAAACTCCACGCAGGTAGGACCTGGGAAGTGAACCCGGGTCTCCTAACTGCGCGGCAGCAGCGCTACCACTGCGCCACTGTGCCGCCCAGGAAATAAAAGTACATAGGTAAAACATGACAAAGAACATGAACCATAGAGGATGTGTAAAGGGTTTTTTATACACAGACACGCAATACAGAATATGATAGCTGAGCACCTCTGTTTACCACACTAACCCCTAAACAATGAGTATCACATTCTATGCCTTTATCAAAAAATGTTGCTTAGTTAACTAAAAGAAGCACCAAAATAAACAACAAAATCTATCAGATAAATAAATATAAAGCAAACACCACAGTACTCTCCCACTCACTTACCAATCTCTCTCCTTCTCTCTGTAATTCACTCTTTATGAGCATTTGCCTTAAGTCACCTAACTGGTGGGAAGCAACATTTACATATAACTCTGTGAGTACTTCCAGTTCAATCCTTAGAATACTTCTGGAGTATGTCACGCCCTCTAAAATTACTGGTGCCATACACTAAGAATTCTCACTACTGAATTTAGGCACCCTTGTATCCCTGGGTGCCAAATCCTGATTAAATGTTTCTCAACCCTTGATAGCCTTCTGGCTGCTTACCAACTATAATGTTCCACAAGAAAACACTTCGAATACAGGTAATATAATGTGTATATCTATAAATAACAATCTCTGTTAGTTTGTTTGTTGCTTTATTCCAGAGCCCCTGTGGATGTAAGTTTTTGATCCAAGCAATTTCACAATCGTTCAATGATTTTACCTCTAACTGACCTTCTCTTATTCTACATTTGGAAAAATATAATAGTGTGAGATGTAAATTCACAAGAAAGTTAGAAATGTATACAAGAAATATTCATATTGTTGGCTTAATTTTAAGCTCTTAACTTTCTTTTGCTTGTTTCTCATTAATTCATATTTGTCCGTTCAGCTTAATCATTTGTTATGGAGTAAAGGTCAAACCAAATGATTTTGAATCATTAACAGCAACGCTTTAAAATAAAACTGGGGCAATAACAGGAAACACAGCTTATATTTACATAATTATTTGTATAAGTAGTATTTGTGTGTATGTATATATCTTTATTATATATATTAAAAAGGAGTAATGGACATGAAAATGTTGGAGCTCTAACAAGAAATGTCACAAAATAGGTTATTTTTATGGGATATGGCACCCTCTGGTGTTACAAAAGAGAAATTGGGCTGCCGGAGTTCTGCCTTCTCTTTGCCACATTCTTTGATCGAATTACACCATTGGTTGGATTATGTGGGTTTTTCTTCTTTCTGGTAGAAGGGATGAAATGATATCAGTGTCCCACCATTATATGTAAGGAAGCAAGTGAATGCACATTCCACTGCTCCACTGACATTCGGATGTGCCCCAAAAAAATTATATATATATATATATATATATATATATATGTGTGTGTGTGTGTGTGTATATGTATATATATTGTGGCAGGCGGCTGGCATCCATGCCCAGCCGGGATGCCCCTGCACACTATACAGTCAACCCGAGTTTATCGCGGTTAATCCGTTCCAGACTCTGCCGCGATAAATGAATTTCCGCGAAGTAGAAACCATATGTTTGTATGGTTATTTTTATATATTTTAAGCCCTTATAAACTCTCCCACACTGTTAACATTATTAGAGCCCTCTAGACATGAAATAACACCCTTTAGTCAAACGTTTAAACTGTGCTTCATTACAAGACAGAGATGGCAGTTCTTTCTCACAATTAAAAGAATGCAAACATATCTTATCTTCAAAGGAGCATCGTGAAGAGCAGATAATGTCAGAGAGAGCACTCGCTAAGAAAAGCAAACAAAAAATCAATACATACTTTTAAGTATACAGAAGCACCACGATAAAGCGGCATTTTGTAGAGGAGCGTCCTATCTTCTAGGCAAACAGCCACTGTGTAAACAGCCCCCTCTGCTTACACCCCCTCCGTCAGGCAGAGAGAGTGAGAGATTCAGAGAGAAGCAAACAAAACAAGCGCCACGCGGGAAGCATATCTTTTAGCATTGAGGAGTTTTAGTTAATATGTAATACATGCTCTGATTGGGTAGCTTCTAAGCCATCCGCCAATAGCGTCCCTTGTATGAAATCAACTGGGCAATCAAACTGAGGAAGCATGTAACCTAAATTAAAAGACCCATTGTCCACAGAAATCGGCGAACCAGCGAAAAATCCGTGATATATATTTAGATGTGCTTACATTTAAAATCCGCGATAGAGTGAAGCCGCGAAAGTCGAAGCGCGATATAGCGAGGGATTACTGTATTTGGGGGAGCAGCCCTGGACACTGCAATACCTCACCCTGGACACTAGATGGCCGCCCCCCCTGGGGTGGAGCAGTGCCTCAGTTTCCCACAGGGCTCCCTGGGAATTGGAGTTGGGTGCAGCCCTGTTGGGTCCCGCAGGCACCGCCAGGGGGTGCTGTGTTTGGGACTCCTGAGCCCGTGTGGGCAGCATATTCATCAAACCATTAGCCACCTGGAGCACATCCGGGCGGGAATAAAAGGGACTGCGTACCTACAGTCAGGAAGCTTGAATCAGGAGTTGGGAGCAGGACGAAGCTCCCAGGAGGAGAAGAAAGGCGGCTAAGGACTGAGAAAGAGGAGCCCTATTGTGGTGATTTATTTGCTGAGTGCATTGTGTGGTGTTCGGAACCGTATCCTGTGTTTATTGAGGATTAATAAGCGTGTGCCTTTTTATAAAGATATGGTTTTCGACTGGTGGTGTCCGGGCAAGTCTCACAATATATATATATATATATATATATATATATATATATATATATATATATATATATATATATATATATATATATATATATATATATATATATATATATATATATATATATATATATATTTCATTCGTGTATTCCTTTTCTTCCTCTAATGCAGATTATGGAATTTAAAACTTATACAAGCAATATGAGATACGGTGTACAGCACACCAGCCCATGTCAGGACACATTTTCTTTATTCATTCATATTGTGTCATTATTAAACTTGCTTAATCTAATTCATGGCCACAGGGGCCTACTATAGTCACACTGGATGCAAGGGGAGTATCAGCCTTGAATGGAGTGGGACACACACACACATAAACAACATACACTATTTACAAATATAGACATCTGTAGGGATATGAAAATGACAGCCAGAGTACCTGGAGGAAACTCAGACAGATATGGAAAGAACATGCAATCTCTATGCAAACAGTAACAGGGAATTAGGTAAGAACAACAGAACTGTAAAGCAGCAGCACTATCCACTGCCCCACCATGCCATGCTCATATTCACTCATACAGAGATCATTTAGCGTTATCATGCATGCCTTTATATGGACCATTTTTTAAACTTTAATGCAGAATTGTCCATCTTTACCAATATAAAAAAACAAAGTACTCAGGTTCAGCATCAAATTTGTTTGTCAGATCTGTGCTATTCTGCAGTCTTCTAAATTTGCCTGTGCACATTAAGAAAGTTTTCTGTTGGTATCATAGAGGTTCTGTGTAGCTGCAGTCATTTTAAGCTCTTACATTTTCCAGGGTATCCTAACACCCGCTAACATCTATCCTTTGCGTCTACATGTTTCATTATTCCTAGTTTAATTTTTCAGGGCTGTTTTCAGTACACTACATACTGTATCACTCTTATCTATGGGGAGACTATACTGGCCAATGCATTGTTTTTAGTGTGGCACTGCAAAGTTCTACTATTCACTACTTACATCATCTCAGAGCTGAATTACTCTAACATATTTATGTAAAAATCGCAAGAGTTGATTACCTTATTGACATTTAATATTAAGGATGCTTAAGTTTGTGTGCTTATTAGAAGCCAGATATTTCAAGGTGCACTCTACTTTTTACTTATGATACTTATTGATTATAGTGTCAGAGAGTGGCAACATGTTGCATGTTGGTCTGACATACAAGTAAGTATTTCACTGTAATCTTTATACATCACAATATATTTAAGCAAGAACTTTAAATAAATTGCATGAATAAAACTGAATATTACATCTTATGTAGACATCTGTGTTTTTCATTGAGCCACAAGAGGGCACTTTATTGCTATGTAGAGGCACGTTTTTGCTCACTGACAGTTCAAATACTCTTTTATCACTTATATTGCTTGTGTTTAAGAAAAGCTGTACGACTGCTGACCAAATCAGCCAGGATGGACAGAAACTCTCTCCTCAAACTTTCTCCTCACCCCAAAATGTATGCATTAGCTATTTATAACATTTAACTGCCAAAGATATTTCTAGTCACTTAATTCAATTTAAATTACAGATGCCTTCTACAGGAAGGCAAGTTACATGTATATATCTCATGCTAGTTATGTGCCACTGAACCATCTCCTTTAGTAATCTTATTGATGAGCTCTAATAATGTGTTATGCATCTACTTAAAATTGCTGCAGTGGCTCATTGCATAGTGTAGCTGCTTTAGCAATAAGACATTGAGAAAGGTTTTAATTATACTCTGTATTAAATCGTTTTGAGTATAATGAGGGATGCAACAAACAGTGTGAGAAATGCCCTTTTTAAAATCATGATATATGCTGCAAATTTATTCTTGCTGCAGCATTAGAATCTTGATGAAACAAAAGTGCAAAGCACTGTTATAAAAAGCTTTAAAATAAAGTCTGAAAACACTGTTTATTATTATACAAAATTAATGACTGTACATTTTATTTTCAACCTGTAAAATAAGTATTGTGGCACAGTGGCTCATAGCACAAAGCACCTGGGTTCAAGTTCTGACTGGAATAATGCCTGCATTGAGTTTCCATATTTTCTTCATATCCTCATACATCTGCAGTGGATTGATGATTCTATATTCCCCCAGTATGGCACTGTGCTGGCGTGTGCCCACTGATAAATTTATATCCTGACCAGTGCTGTTTTTTGCCTTTCAGTAGCTCCTGCCTGGATAAAATTTAACTCATTATTATGCTCTATTTTAATAAATACTGTAGATTTAGAAAATACAAGGATTTAACACGTGCAATCATGTTAAACACAGAGGTTGTGCAACTTGCCCAAAGAAGCAGAGTTGATAGCACATTATTTATAGTTATTTGTGGGCCATCAGAGGATGATTGAACATCTATTGTTGTGTTAGTCACTTTAAAGGTGGCAGAACATCTTGAAGCATGAGCAAATGCTGAAGATGTGCTGTCACACATTAAGTAGTTAAAGCATACATTTCAATAGAAACGGAGTCATCTTGCTACGTGATGATGCCAAACCATACACAGAAAACAGCAGCTGTGAATTGTGGTGGTATTTTAGATGAGAACTGATGGGTCATTCAAATGAAATCCATCTTTTTGGTGCAATAAAACAGCGATTGGGTGATGTTTAATTTCCAGCTGATTTTGATGCATAGAATTTTATAACATAGTGGTTCCAAATTAGTACAGTGGATTCTGGCTGTTACTTTAAAGTACATTTTTCAACACAAACACTTTGGCACGTTTTGACACTTGTTAAAGGCAAATTTTGTTTAAATGTTAGAATGGGTTTTAACAGCCAAAGAATCAAACACGTATGGAAAAAATTACCGTTGACGTGATGTTATTTTGGACAGTCTAGATCAGTGGTTCCCAAACTCCAGGTTTTTGTTCCAACCAACTTACATTTTTCATTGGACTCCTAGCCTAATTAAGTGAATCATTATTTCCAGTTTCTGTGTTTTGGAGTCAATGTAGAAATTACAAACTAAGTTTGGTAGATTTTTATTAAAATGTAATAAGCAGTTATATGGTAAAAATATATATTTTTTAAGTTATTAACGTTATTTTCGATCTAATTTTCATTCTGCTTTTCCAGGTGTTCTTGTTATTTAATTGATTATTTACTAATTAGCAAGTCTGACACTGAAGTCATTGCTGCTTTCATCATCCCGGGTGTCTGCTGTGCTGGTTGTTAATTGTCACTATTAGGGTTAAGTGAAGGGAGCAAACTACACAGGAAAAGGGGAAAATAATCGGAAAACATCAAAAGAGAGTTAAGTATTTATAGCTTTAGAAAAAAAACCCAGAAATATTTCTAAATGTCTTATAAATGGAAAAACCATACTGTTGTGTTTTTCTGAATGCAGAATAAGAGAAGAGTAAAAAAGACCAGCTAATTAAATGAGATCATTTGTTATTGATTATTATCTGCGATTGTGAATCTGGTTGGAATAAAAACCTGCAGCTACAGTGGGTTCCCAGGACTGAGTTTGGGAACCACTAGGTCAGATGAATGGGGCTGGTAAGCTGGTTGCGCTGAATGGCCTGTTGTTGTTGTTGTTGTTGTTGTTGTTACAGTTGTTTTAATGTTCTGATGAAACTTCTTGATTGCTTCATGGCATAGATGGATCATGATGAAACAAAATTAATTTGGAGACTCCGTAGAGGCCTCATCCCTTGACTAAGTCTTTGTTTTGTTTTAACATGCTAATAAAGGTAGAAGTGAATGAGGTCACATTTTGAAATACTCTTGTAGAGAGGGAAATGGAGGCAAAATTGCCAAATGAAAGTAATGAAATAATTAAACATGTACAGTATTTATTGACCATTAAAACCAAGGCTTATTTTTTAAATTTTATTGTCCTTTTTTATATTTCATTTGTTGACAGTTTGAGCTTTATTACTGTATATTTATTTCTGTAAATCACACTTTTTTTCTTACTGTTTCAATTAAATTCTGGTCACAAAAGTAAAATCTGAATAAAAATAATACACAGTCAGTACAGTAATATTGAGTGTGGCAGGAAGAGAAAACAAAAGGCTTCCTTAATTCCAAGACTATCAAGACACTAATAGTTTATGAGTTTCGTCTTGAGCTTTTTGCATTAGTGCTAAAGACTCCTGAACTCTGCTCTTATGTTTTTAAAGGGAGTATAAAACTAATTTCTTTTCCATCTTAATATGGGGAAATGTTTCTTATTGTGGATAGCACAAAATAATAAGTTTTTTTTTAATCTTTTGTTTTACTATTTTCGACATGAGCTATATAGAATCATCACTGTGAGCTCATGAGTATGTGGATAAGGAGAGCTTTATGTAATATGTATATGGTGAGAATATAAATATACACAATAGTATAATGGACTGTGACAGAGTTAATTAAGGAGCAGAGATGAGCTCTTCTGAATTAAGTAGCAATAAGAACCTTTAGCTCCAGAGCAGTGCTGGCGTGTACAATGTGATTGATTCATAACATGAGGAGGAATTAAAGGGCATGAAGGAAACATGATACAGACTATACCATATCTTTTCTATTTTATCTTGTGAAACAAATGTTCATATACTGTTTGTTTTTGTGGTAATTGGCGATCTATCTGGAAAGCAATGCTTTGTTTTATTGTATTTTAACATCAATATATATTGACATCCCTGAATAATTCATTCTAGATTTTTTGCTTATGTTTTATGGTTTCGGCTTTCACGGCATTTCACATTGGGACTTGTTCTCCTTGGATTGTCTTTAAGGCAAATCCTTATTGCCTATGTTTGTGTTCATTCTTACCATGTTTATTATTCTTTTTAATGTAACAAATAGCAGCATTTATAAAGATTATGTGTTGGACTTGCCTCCAGACCAGAGATGTTCATGGTCCCTCTCTTTAATGGAGCATTTTTGTACATTTGTTGTTATTTCCTTGAAACATTTGCAATATTTTTAAACTTTTGAAGGTAGAAATCTATTTGTGGAATTGGGAATTCAGACTGCCTGGAGCGAGGCCTGTTCTAGGGTCCTTGTTTATGGATGTCTCTTGAGATCTCACATCCTTTCATAATTTGGAGTGCATTTGAGCCATAACACTGAGAACCATTGCTTTTGCTGCACAGAGCACAACTTGCTTTTACTACTGCTGGAAAACATAAATGTCATCAGGAGCAAGATGTTGCAATGCAAGGCTGCAGTTTATGTTACATTTAAGAACAAATTTCTAGCTACCATTCAGACATTTTTTTTCTGAAGTTAAACTGGAGGAGAAACAACAACATTTATTTATATAGCACATTTTCATACAAACAATGTAGCGCAAAGTGCTGTACAGGGTGAAATAAAAAAGGAAGTCAATGTAAAACATAACCACGATTAGGCAATATTATACATTATGTAACAAAGAAAAAGGTAGTGTCAGGTGGCCAGGAGTACAGAAAAAACTAACAAAAAAAACACCAGTTAGACTGAAGGAAAAAAACAATCTGTATGAGTTCCAAGGCCAAAAGACCAACCAGCCCCCACTGGGCATTCTACCTAACCAATGTTCTAAATCAGTCCTTATGGTTTTCAGGTTCCACATGGAAGAATTTGATGATGATAACATGGGAATATCTGGGACACCCGCCATTCAATGCATAAATGCAGGGTGTAGCAGGGTGCTTTGATCAGGTAGTGGTGGCGCAGATCTCCACAACAGAAGAAATGTAAAAGACAAAAGAGAATGGTACAGATTGGTACGGAATTGCAGAACCCAGAGGAAAATGATAATTTAATGCCCATATAGACTAATAGGGCTCCAACTAAAATGTAGCTATGAAAAAGCCATTTTAAAATAATGGGTTTTTAGCAGTTGTTTAAATTGCACTACAGTTTTAGCCTGTCAAATTTCTATTGGTAAAGTACAGTATTCCAAATTTTAGGTGCATAACAGCAAAAGGCCACCTCACCACTTCTTTCCAGGTTGGCTGTTGGAATTATAAGAAGATCTTCATTTGAAGATCTGAGGTTACGATTTGGAGTATAAAGGGGCAAACATTCCAAAACATAGATCGGGGCGAGATTATTTAAGGCTTTGTAAACATGCACTGCTTCCTGGAATAAGTTGCAGCTTCCCCAAGACGCTTCTCTTGAGAAGTAGGTTTGGGATGGATGGATATATATTAAAGTTGAATGAAGCATCACAGCTGGAAGAACCAAATGGGAAGCTTTGATCAAAGTTGACTTTTTTTTATAAATCTTATTAGCTGCAAAAGTTGATATGTCAAAACTCTAAGTGACACCGAATTTTGAATTGGATGTTTCTGTGTTGTATAGGTCTTCTCCAGTGGCATTCACACTAAACTTAGGTACTACAGTGAAGGGGTGAATGGAAACTATAGACATTTCATTTTTACATTTTATTTTCACATCCTAGGCAAGTGCATTTTTAATCACTGAGATGAAAGATAACTTTGTACTTAATGGATACAGATATATTATAATTGCAATTTGCATACATTCACCCATGCCAGTGGCTGTGAAGAAAGAAGCAAACATGAACACCTCTCTGTCTTTTCTCCCTTGGGAAGCCGGGAATCTGCAATAAAAATTAATTACTTCCAACTTTGTTCTGTTGTCATAAACACACCTTAGAAACATAGAGGACATGTTTTCTGAAACTGAAACCTTTTCCACTTCACAGTTGATGTAATTAGTAAGTTTTAATGCTTTTGCATTTGCTGAGGGGCCGCATAGACTGCCATTGTAATCCACTGGGAGAGATGCAACTTATTTAATTTATAAATACTGCTTTACATATGAGAACACGTTCCCAGTGGAGATGAATGTATGCCATTAAACTACCCTTTAAGGAAATTTCTCTTTTTCTAATTGAATTAAATCTGGATTCAGCTGTATTTGGTGTCACTATAGTTTCTCGTTTGTTATTGACACTGTATAGGGTGGTCCAGATCTAATTATGCAATTTTCATTACGCTATAACTTAAGTTTATTACATAGAAAATCACCCAAAAAATCCCGGACCATAGAGAAGTGTGCAAACTGATGACATGAAGAACCATCTTTGCGCCAAACTGGAATTGTCCCTGCATAAATCAAATTAATCCAGACGATCTGAATCTGCATAATTAGATCTGGACCACCCTGTAATTCAGTGATGGGCTGATCTAGTTATTTATACAGCCTTCTTCTTACCATTCAGTAAAGAGGCCAGTCAGGAATATGTATAACAATAAGATATCAATTTCAAGATGCAGCTCTCAATTTATTTGCTTTTATCTTGACTTGTTTATAGGTTTATAGTCACTTTTGCATGTTACCTAAGTTTATTGGAGGTATCAATACCACTGAAATTTACAAAACGTTTGCCTATCAACGATTTAATTTCATAAGATCAAAGCTATGTTAACTTTTGTTTTCTTTACACCTTCCAATCAGCAACTTTTAAAATGAGACACATTTGTCAAGTTATGTCTGTCTTTTTAGCTCTTGATGTTATTTTACAGTTATTTAATTTTAACATAGATGATGTCAGGAAATTGTATTGTTCCATGTAAGTCAACATATGATTTGCACTGTTAAAAAAATTCTATTTGGTTGCTTTCAGAAATGCATCTGCAACTAATACTTCTGCGTATTTGACTTTATAATTCTAAGAATTCACTAGGTGACAAGCAGCTACTGTAACTTCAGATACCATTCGAGTCAAAATTAATGAGTATTGCCCTTACAGAGCAAGACTAATTACATGTTGAAAAAAATGGAAACAGGATTTTGGATGAAATGTTTTTTGGCATTATGTATCATGATTAAATATAACATGAAAGGTTTCAATGTTCCATTAAACTTGCTCTTGCAGCAAGTGTTCCAGTGACATTGCAAGGAAATGTATTATCTTAGACAGCTTCCTGATTACTGAAGTATATATTTATGGCTCGCCAGGCTTGGTACAATAGTTGTTAATAGAAGTGAAAAATTCAACTCCTACATGATTATTTTTCGACAATGTTGTTGCTGTTCCTCCCTACCCTAAATATGAAAAGCTGGTGCCTCAGGGTTGTTTCTTCACTAATGTAGTTTCCATCTTTAAACAGGTACAGAATACAACTCTCATCTTTCACTTTTGAAATTCAGAAAGATGACAGTAACCCCTAGTACTTAATTTATGTAAAGAAATCTTCAAATATACCATACAGTATTAGTATTTTACTAACTAAAAATAAAGACAAGGAAATATGATTGTGTTATCAGTTTCATTAGTTTTATTTACTATGCAATGCTTTGTGATTTAACGTTAATGTTCCGACATCAAGTCCATGGAATGTTTCCTGCCTTGCACCCAATGTTGCCAGCTACAGAATGAATAGTGCAATGGTAGTGCCACTACCTGTCAACAAGAAGGAATATGCATATTCTCCCTTTGCCTGCATGGATTGCTTCTGAGTGCTTCTCCCACAGTCCTAAGACAGACAGGTTACAAGGACTGGCAATGCTAAATTGGCCTCTGATATATTTGAATCTGTGTGTGTGTAAGGAGGAGTGTACACCCAGTAATGGGCTGGTGCCCTCTGTAAGGATTGTTCCTGTCTTGAACCTGATGCTTGCTTGGCTGCACCTTCCCTACAACACTGATCTGGATAGTGGGTTTAGAAGATGGCTGGATGCAACATTCATAAAAAATAAGATATTGTGTATTGAAACAATCTCCATTGAAGTTTCCTCCATTTTGAAAGTAAAGCAACTTTCAAACCTTAATTTCGCCCTCTTTGGGCTTAACAAGGTAATCGGATGCCAAAACAATCTGTTAGCCATGCTTTACTATCTGTGCCAATGAAGCAGGATTATTGCATATTTTATTATTTACATAAGCACATGGAACTTGTACTAGACTGAGTATTTTGTAAAAAAGAACTACCAAAAAAATCTATTCTTTCAGATTATACTTGATCTATTGCTTTGCTGCTACCATTGTAGTGTCACAAGGTCATCATCAAGATCAACAGGCATATAAAAATTAAGTAATTGATTTTTTTTTATTGTGTCTGTTGATCACCCTTTCATATGCTTTTATTATGCTATTTTAGTACTTCCATTATTTTGTGTTGCAACTCTCTAATCAATTGATACTCTAAGTTTATTCTAGGCAGGTGTTCATGGCTGTCCATGTATCCACATGATGATAGGTCAGTAAAGCAAAACTTTTGTAGATTGATTAAGAATGCTTTTCTAAATAGTTAAGGTTGGTAAACTTCGCACTGTTCTTGGCTAGCTAACAGTAAATTTACAGTGCATCCGGACAGTATTCACAGCGCATCACTTTATCCACATTTTGTTATGTTACAGCCTTATTCCAAAATGGATTAAATTCATTTTTTTCCTCAGAATTCTACACACTACACCCCATAATGACAACGTGAAAAAAGTTTACTTGAGATTTTTGCAAATTTATTAAAAATTAAAAAATTGAGAAAGCACATGTACATAAGTATTCACAGCCTTTGCCATGAAGCTCAAAATTGAGCTCAAGTGCATCCTGTTTCCCCTGATCATACTTGAGATGTTTCTGCAGCTTAATTGGAGTCCACCTGTGGTAAATTCAGTTGATTGGACATGATTTAGAAAGGCACACACCTGTCTATATAAGGTCCCACAGTTGACAGTTCATGTCGGAGCACAAACCAAGCATGAAGTCAAAGGAATTGTCTGTAGACCTCCGAGACAGGATTGTCTCGAGGCACAAATCTGGGGAAGGTTACAGAAAAATTTCTGCTGCTTTGAAGGTCCCAATGAGCACAGTGGCCTCCATCATCCATAAGTGGAAGAAGTTCAAAACCACCAGGACTCTTCTTAGAGCTGGCCGGCCACCTAAACTGAGCGATCAGTGGAGAAGGGCCTTAGTCAGGGAGGTGACCAAGAACCCGATGATCGTTCTGTCAGAGCTCCAGAGGTCCTCTGTGGAGAGAGAAGAACCTTCCAGAAGGACTACCATCTCTGCAGCAATCCACCAATCAGGCCTGTATGGTAGAGTGGCCAGACGGAAGCCACTCCTTAGTAAAAGGCACATGGCAGCCCACCTGAAGGACTCTCAGACCATGAGAAACAAAATTCTCTTTTCTGATGAGACACAGATTGAACTGTTTGGTGTGAATGCCAGGCGTCACGTTTGGAGGAAACCAGGCACTGCTCATCACCAGGCCAATACCATCCCTACAGTGAAGCATGGTGGTGGTGGCATCATGCTGTGGGGATGTTTTTCAGCGGCAGGAACTGGGAGACTAGTCAGGATAAAGGGAAAGATGACTGCAGCAATGTACAGAGACATCCTGGATGAAAACCTGCTCCAGAGTGCTCTTGACCTCAGACTGTGGTGACAGTTCATGTTTCAGCAGGACAACGACCCTAAGCACACAGCCAAGATATCAAAGGAGTGGCTTCAGGACAACTCTGTGAGTGTCCTTGAGTGGCCCAGCCAGAGCCCAGACTTGAATCCGATTGAACATCTCTGGAGAGATTTTAAAATGGCTGTGCACCGACGCTTCCCATCCAACCTGATGGAGCTTGAGAGGTGCTGCAAAGAGGAATGGGCGAAACTGGCCAAGGATAGGTGTGCCAAGCTTGTGGCATCATATTCAAAAAGATTTGAGGCTGTAATTGCTGCCAAAGGTGCATCGACAAAGTACTGAGCAAAGGCTGTGAATACTTATGTACATGTGATTTCTCAGTTTTTTTTTATTTCAAATAAGTTTGCAAAAACCTCAAGTAAACATTTTTCACGTTGTCATTATGGGGTGTTGTGTGTAGAATTCTGAAGAAAAAAATGAATTTAATCCATTTTGGAATAAGGCTGTAACATAACAAAATGTGGAAAAAGTGATGCGCTGTGAATACTTTCCACATGCACTGTATAGATAATTTTGAGTAAGCTGATCATCATCTTTGTTTTTGTTGTTGAAAAGCTGAAACTGATACGAAGGTGCATCTTTTTTGAATTAGAGTTGTTTTTGCTTAAGGTTATTTTAATGCCAAAAAAAAAAGTTACAGACACATTTTGTATGTTTAGCCTGAAGGATATACAACCATAAGGTTGTGTCTCTAATCTCCTTTTCTATTTTTCAGCATTGAAATATAGATTACCTATATTATCCTTGTGCCCTGCCCGGGGTTTGTTTCCTGCCTTGCACCCTGTGTTGGCTGGGATTGGCTCCAGCAGTCCCCCGTGACCCTGTAGTTAGGATATAGAGGGTTGGATATTGGATGGATATATTATCCTTATACCGGTCCATGCTAACACACCCCCTATGATCTATGAAGCTGTGTGAAGTGAAACATCAGTTCAGTTAAATCAGATATTCATAATCTAAAACCAAGAAAGAAATTTAGAAACGAGAAATATTACGTTTAAAGGAGCTGGAGATGTTTGGCCAGAATCATTTTTCCTTGAATAGTTCCTGAAACTAATGAAAGGCAAAAAGAAACATGTATTCAGTATAATTAAATGAGTTAAAAGTTAATCACTCTGTCAGTTATAAACATTAATACTCTTTGAAGTCTTGCCTGTAATTAGGGTGACATTTTATTTACTTTTGTAAAGTATAATTATTTTGAATTAGTAATCCTTTAAAACCAACATCCTCAGTATAAGTTAGAGGTCAACAAAGCAGAACTTTTTTTTCTGACAGAACAAATATTAATGATGTACTGATTCAGATTTCACTGTTATTTATGGCTCTTTCTTTCTTGACAAATATGTTCTTCTAAAACACTTCTAGTATGTGGTGGCTTAACTCTGTATATATTATGGCCTCTGTTGTCCCTGCACCTCTGAGCACCTCGATAATCCTTAAAGCCCCAATTATCTTAGCAGCTTATATGCTACACACATTATTAAAGAAGCAATAAATTTCCATTTCTCTAGGTAAGGATAGGTGTGATCCTACACACAACTGGGCTGAAAAATATTAGCCAGAGTTCTTCAAGCTACTTAAATTAGCAACCAGTTACTATCATTTCCAAGTGGGGATGCTGTGCTACCACCGGTTGGTTGGGAGGTGTTGTTAGCCCTCGCCAGAAATCCATTGCCTGTAGCTCTTTCACCCACCACAGGTAAATACTGAATCACCTACCTTCTAGTGTCCTGCAGAAATCTCCATACTAGGCCAGGCCACTACATAATAGAGCCTGCCTCCTCATTACGCCATTGCATCCAGCATTACCAAACATTTCTAACCCTGTTTTTTTTTCCCAAAGGTAGCACCAAAACCATAATTTATTCCCCAAACACTACCAACCAGTACATTTAATAGTTTATTTAATAATACAGTACTTCAGCTACAAAAAACAGAGAAAAAAATGTATTAATTAAATAAAGCAATGGGAAATAAGTGAAAAGCAAAAAAGCTAGTAAACTCATGAATACTGTTTATTTAAACATCCTAAATGAGAATTTTAGACATTCAAAATGAGTGATTATAACCAAAAACATTAAACTGGAAGTTCAAAACTCATAATCAAGTTTGAAACAGTAATTCTAAACAATACATTTTGTTATGATAGTGCATCTTTATAAAATTATTTTACTAAAAATCTTTGGATCTTTTGTTTGGTTTCATGTTAAAATATTGATTGTTATCGTTTGTTGTACCTTTTCTTAGTTTCTGATTTTAAGTGCAGTACAAATATTATTCTAATATACTGTATTACTTTTATTTTTGTAAGCATTTCTATGATGCTATGGGTGCTAGTATTTTGTGTGTCCATTGTCCAGATCAGTGGTCTTCAAACTTTTTGACTTGTGGACCATTTTTTATTTGAGTAATTTCTTGTGGACCTTTTCTAGAATTTCGAGTCACTACATTTACTAACTATAGATTGATAGATTGAATATCCCCCTTGCAGATTTGAGCAGCTAGATTTATTAACATTAGATCAAGGGAGGTGGGGCATACCCCTTAATGATTTGAAAGGCTAAATTTATTAACATTATATTGAAGAGCGGGGAGGGCTCCTCCTTGGAGTTTTGAGGTGGCATGTTCGAGCAACTACATTAATTAACACTGGATCAAAGACGTTGGATGGGTGGTTTGATGAGCACTGATGGTTTGGTAAGGATTGGCAACATGCCTTGCCTACTTTTTAGACTGGCATTTGTAAATGACTGGACTAAGACATTACTTTCCTGATTCTGGTAGACCAGCAAAAATATTGTATGGACCGGTGCTAGTCAACACTAGCCTAAGATGCTGTCCTTGGCTGCCACGGAGTGATGGTTAATGATTGATAGACAGATAGATAGATACTTTATTAATTCCAAGGGCAAATTCACATAACCCAGTAGCAGTATACTTATACAAAAAAAAAATTTAAAGAGTAATAAAAATGCATGTAAAAACAGACATTAACTTTGAATAATGGTAGCATTTACTCCCCTGGGTGGAATTGAAGAGTCGCATAGTGTGGGGGAGGAACGATCTCCTCAGTCTGTCAGTGGAGCAAGACAGTGACAAAAGTCTGTCACTGAAGCTACTCCTCTGCCTGAAGATGACACTGTTCAGTGGATGCTGTGGATTCTTCATGATTGACAGGAGTTTGCTTAGTGCACGTTGCTCTGCTACAGATGTTAAACTGTCCAGCTTTATTCCTACAATAGAGCCTGCCTTCCTAACAAGTTTTTCCAGGCACACACAATTGAGGGTAAAGGACCTTAGAGAAAATTAAAAACACAAAACAAAAAACATTGACAGAGGTGAGGGGTTGAAGCAGTCTTGACAGTGTTTCATCCAGCTAAGAATGGGGGGCAGCAATGGTGTTTGCAAAGGAAGACTGGAGATATGGTAGGAAGTCGGAAAACCTCTAGGCTACTAAAGGGTCCCCAGTGAAGAGGAAGAGGAGGTAGCACAGTGACTTCTTGACACGCATGCTCCTTCTACAGGTAATTCAGTGCCTGGGGTGTTAAGGGATACAAGGGGGTACTAGTGGAAGCTCCATTTTGGTGTTACCATAGCAAAAACAAGTGATTTTATGGTTTGGAAGGAAAAATTTAGAAGATGTGATTGATGTGCTTAGTCTATAGTGAATGATTAGAAGCCAGAAGTAAGAAGCCAAGGTCACAAGAGACACAGGAGTACAAACTTGTTTTTCAAGGTTCAGAGGTACGGCAGGTTCTCTTTATCATTTTATTTTACCTTTAAGATTTTCCTTGTGTGTTCCTCACTTGTTTGCCTAATATAACCAATGCACCATTTTTATATCTTCACACTCTTTGGCAACATATTTAATCTGGAGACATGCAACAAGTGTACTACCATCTGTTACACTACTATCACCTGTTACATAAAACAACAAAAATTATTCTTTTTAGTTAGACCCTAAAAATATGCTTCTCAAAAAGCCTTCAGGTTCTCTTATTTCTCTTTTTTATTTTCTGTTCTCATTTATGTGCACCACATTCATGCAAAATTAATAACCTACACTTAATCCTCCAAATGCATTTGTATATATATCTTTTTTCATCCATCCGCTGGAAAATAACACTTATTGCCAATGAAATGTGCATGTCAATATGCTTTCATTCTACTGATGATCGCACTTCCATGGCAATTATTTGGAATTACAAGTAATGCTCTTCAACAGATTGATCACAAGTAAGATTATAATGAGGCCTTTGCTGGCAGGAGCCTTGATGCAGAAACCTACTTTGTCACAGCTCATCGAATGTCCAATAACTCTTTGTTAACATATGTTTGGTAAGAGATTCCCTTTCACTTACATCACCAATGCCTCAGGGTTTACTCGGGATATTTATAACAGAAATGCTCCTTTTTTAAACTCACCTCTGCCTGAGCTCTAATTTTTTTTTTCTCCTAATCTTATAATATCCTGTGGACCATACCTTTTGAATAACCTATTTTATCTGTAAAAGTTTAATGATGTATCCATCTACAAAGAAAAAATTATGGTTTCTTTTAATTCAAGAAACAGTTACAGGGATACTGTGCTTTAAATATAATCTTCTGCCCTGTGTTATATTTATGCAGAATGAATTTCGTAGATATGGTAGCTTTATGAAATAGCACAGGGCTGTTTCATGCATTATCTGACAGTGTGTGAATGTACTTTCTTGTGTGACAGTTGCAATTAGTCTAGGCAATATTTTTTTCTCTTTACTTCATCATAATGACAAAGCGCTGTAGGCTTGAAGTTCTGAGTTTGCAATGAAAGGCTGCCTTTGTTATGTGGATCTGCATAGCATTGCCATCTATTATGTCTTATACCCACTTTATTATAAACGTTACCGGCAATAGAGGAGGCTGACAAATTATCAGACTGCTGCTTTAAAGAAAAACACCCAGGCCCTTAATTTGATAGTAGCTTTTCAGGACTGTTGTGAGAGAAGAAAAGAAAAAGGCAAGATAAAGGAGAAAAAAAGAGCAACAGAGTTAAAGAATGTAACTATAGGTCTGGGTGCATGCAGTACATATGCTCTGCTCTTTAAGCACTGATCCCAAAAATAAGATGCCTGAATTACTGTGGCAACATTATAAATACGGAAACAATGGTGTCATCTACCAATATTCGTCACGTTACTGGCAGTGAATACCATTTTAAACAATATGGCTACAGCCATGAAGCTGACAATCCAAGTGATGGTGTCCATAAGATAAACTGATTACAAAATGGCCTTGTGATGATAAAAAAAATATTTTTATTGATCATTAGAAATAACAGTTATAAATGCAAAATATTGGTCAATAATGATGTGCTACAAACAGGTTTCAAAATACTTTTTTTCCCAGAATAATAAAATGAAACGTAAACTAAATTAGAAAGTTGCCTTGAGTGTGGGCAAATAAATATGTTATTATAACACAGCATTTACATCTGTAGTGATTCTTGCATATTAAAATATTTGTATCCTTTTTTTTAAGTCATCATAATTTTGTAATTTTAATTAATATTCATATTAGGGAGTAATGGTGGCATATAGTTTCCTAAAATGTAAAATCTGGCCATAGACAATGTGGTATTTTGTACATTCTCCTGTTGTTTATGCAAATTTTCCCAGGGTATGCTGGTTTCCTCCCATGTCCCAAAGAAGTCTGTGGTAAGTTATTTGGTGAATCTTAATTTGACTGTGCCCAGTGATGGACCGGCACCCTGTCTATGGTTGATTCCTGCCTTTTACTGCTGCTGGAATGGGATGTGGTGCCCTGCAACCCTAAACTGGTGCTACATAATATTTAAATAACCTCATGATTATGTGAATTTTCTAACATACCGTAAAAAGTTCAACCACCCATCCAATATAGTCATTATTAACACACATTCCTTCTCCATAATATTTAAGCAGCCAATAATTTGTTTTATAATGCCAATGTAGACTAATTTTTACAAAATATCTCACAAAACAGCACATGCAAACAATATTTTTGACATTATACATTCGTCAGGGGAGTCTCTAAATTACAGGTAGGCAGCATCGACTTATGACCGTGTTCGGTTCCTGACTGTTCGGTCATAAATAGATCTGGACATAAGACGGATCAGTATACATATTTAAACCTGACTGTATGTATAATATTGTATAATAAGTCCCTTAAGTCATATTACTTGTTTTATGTACTTTTTATCATCATTCGTAGCACATCATGTAGATTTTCTAATTTTTTTTTTGTAAATTATTTATTTATTATTTTGTTTTTTATTACTTGCATGGGTGTTGAACCTTTAACAGCTTCATGAATCCTTTCTTTGTCCGTGTTGCGTTACATCATCAGTGTGAAATCCTCCCAGTGTTCATTGTGTTAACTGTGAGACGAGGAGTTGTACCAGCAGAGCTTGAGCACTCATATGTTTTCTGTTTTAACATTTCAGATCGTTAATAATAAACATTAACTGCTAAAGGAGGTCAGTGTGGTTTCACAGCAGTTAAAATGGGATAATTTAAAGTAACATGCAATCGCATTAGCTTTCTTTCCTCCCTCATACTGCTTGATCACTTTAATTTTTATGTCGAGATCAATTGCTTTTTAACTGTAATTGTAAAACAAATGTAACTGAATGTAGGCAAAACTGCTGTAGGCAATAAACTGAGACTGAAATGAATGAGTCAAGGCATAAGGAGCTGGCATGGTAAAAACCGTTGTTTGCCTGTGAGACGCGGTAGTGGTTGTAAGTCGAAAGGTCATAAGACACACAGGTCGTAAGTCAACTGCTACCTGTATGGGCTCCCCTATTCCGAGCCGATAGCACTCTTTTGCAAAAAATGAAACAAGTGGTTAACTTGTCTTAATCATTTGATATATTGGTAGCCATATTATAGCAAATTCATCTTAGTTATCTTAATACATTTTTTAAATTTCCATTATATGCTCAATGCAATTTCTTATCTAGAAAAATATTTATTTTTCAAATTTAAAAAACTAACTTTGTGCCTGATATTGCTAGTCTCTTCCAGGGCTACTTAAGGAGGTCTTATGACCAAAGTGTTTCCGTATACCTTTGTACGTGTCATTTGTGAAGCCTGAACTATTCCATTCCTCCATAGGGGTTTAAGGATAGAATGACCATTGTTTGAATGTTCCGTGATGCAATTTAAAGGCTGCATGAACGTACAGTATGTATCTCACTGCACTGAAAGAGTTGTTGTCAACATTTCAATGAATCTTGTTGATTGTTTAAGTAAATATAATTTAGCACATTACCCATTGAACAAATCACATTGGTCTAAAGAATTATATTCTGTTCTCGTTTTTAAATTGTGAATGTGTTGAGGGTTGACTGTTAAATATTAACTATGCAGCACACAATCTACTTAGAGAATGCTCATTTGTGCTTTTGCTTTCACTATTTGATATATAAATAATAATAATATATAAAACAAAATATATTTTAATAATGTCCTTTGGTGGTTTTATGGCAAAATAATTGCTTCATAAATCTTCTAGATTTTTATGACATCACTCAGCTGAATTTTAGAAGATTGTCTAATACATTGGGAAGTGCATTGTTTCTCCCTTGACCACTTACTTTAATAGGTTCACTTCCAACAGTGCTCTGATCTTCCACTGCTTCTTCCATGTGTCACCAATGATTTTTTCTCTACCTTGCCCAATGCCTGCACATCCACAATACCAGCTCTGCCTCATACCACTTGGTTGGGGACAGAGGCAATCATCTGCACTTGCCTTCCCTGATTCAGTGAGTCTGTCCAAGTCAGGATGATTTTCGAGACTCTCCTGGAGCCACATGTCCAGTCCAATGGGTTCAAGCAAAAGTGCAGATGTTGTAAAAGTCACAAGTACTTTTCTTTGTGTCTGATCATATTTCTCGCACATCCTTGCTTATCATTCTCACTCACACACGCATACACACATATTCAGAATGATTACTTTAATAGTTTGATTTTAAGGATAACTACATCCCTTCTTATAGTCCTCCAATACTAATCCCCACTAGAATTTTCATGCCAAAAATGCCACTTCTGTACATTGGAGTGGAATGACACAATTAAAAGGGAAGATCGCATGAATAAAGAAGCATTTATTCAATTCTTGGATTTTTGTTTAATTTCACATCCAGATAAAAATGAATGAACATACTGAATTATTACTATTATTAGTTATATTATTTCTTAGCCATTAAAGTCATGATAATATTAGGCATCAAAAGGCAACTTTCTTCATATATCTCCTCAAATAAATAATTAAAAATCACCTTCATAATGCAATGTTTGACTATTCTAATCTACAGTCTAATCTGCTGGATTGCCTGCACTTTTATTACTTTTTCATGTACCCTTTGTAACAGCCTTTGTATAACGGCAGGTAGCACATACGATAGGCCAGCATCTTGCTATCCTTTGAGGGGTTTACTTTGTTTGACACAACAATCTCATCATTATAGCAATTTACAAAAGCAATTAAGAAGGTAAATGATAGGTTAAATTATATTTTAAAAACTACTGAATATAAATCAAGGGACATTATTCTCAGACTATATAATGCACTAAAGACACCACATCTGGATTGCTGTATTCAGTTCTGGTAGCCAGCCTATAAAAAAACAGAACAGCATACAAAGCTGTGCAGAGAACAGCATTCAGTTTCTCCTTTTTAGTACTGAACAGAGAAAGCTGTGTGGAGACGTAATTCAAGGCTTCAGGATTCTTAAATACATTGTTAAAATTGATCCATCACACTTTTTTAATTAAGCAGTGAATCAATTACTCAAGGACACTGATTGAACCTATGGGAACGTGTATTTATGATAGAAGCCAGGAGGCACAGAAGTGCAGTCAGGAACAAACTATTGGGCTATGCAGTTGAAATAGAAAAACTTCACAACTTTTAAAAAGTATCTGATTGAGATACTGGAACATCTGAACAAGCTTGATGAACTGAATGGTCTCATCACATTTGTCAAACTCTTTACATTTTTATGTCTGGACTATGTGGAAGGTAATATAAGGCCTTGTCATTATAGATGTATAGAATATTTCAGGGTTTTTTTTAACACAAACTTAAATCCCAAGCTTGCCACACTCTGTTATCTCAATGAGGAACTTCAGAAAATGATCGGCAACAATCAACTTGCCAGGAAACACCTTGTTGTAGAAGCAAAAATATCAACAAACTACTTTGTTGCTTTACTTTTTGAAGCTAATTCATAACATTCCTAAACAATGAAAAACATATCACTTTTTTGTTAGCCCTATGGGAATTTATGCATATTTAATTTTTTTATAACCAAGATAATGTTAGATTTATAAAATATAATATTACTCACATTCATGCATATTGGTCAATTTCAATATTGTTTGATTTTTCAGTGTTACACACAGAAAAAATCTATGCAAATCTATTTTAAATCGAATTAAGAAAATAAGCCACAGTTGTTACAGTCATAGTTCCAATGTCCTCGGTTTGAATCCTGGTACCTTTGTGTCGAGTTAGTATGTTCTTCTCATAACTCACATACTTGGATTTTTCTCTGGCATCCCAGAGATGCTCTGACTAATTAAACTGATAATTCTAAATTGGCACTGTGTGAGAAAATGTGCTTATGTATGTTTATAAAATGTCCTCAAAGGGGCTAGAGACCACTCCAAGACTGACTGGTGTGTTTCACAAGATGATGCCTTTGCTGCTGTGGCAGACTCTGCTCTATAGCCCTAAACTGGATTAAGTGGATTTGATCATTAACGATCGATAAAGCATCTAAAATTCTTCACAGATATATTCTCAAGAAAGCTATGTATATGACCAGTTTTAAATCTTTTTTTCATTGTTTAAATTTTTGAAGATGTACAATTTTCAAATTCCATCTTGATTAGACCTACTAATAAAAATCTATATTTACAAGTGACTGCTACATTATTTTGAATATACTAATAAAACTTAATAATGAACTTGTATTTGATAGCTATTTTAACTACGTAATTAATAATACATCAGATTTGGTCATATTCTGCAGACCAGCCGTAGCTTACAATGAGCCCAAAAAAAAAAAAAAACTTTTGTAAAGGACCTGTAAATGAATTGCCCAGATATAAATATTATCCATTTTTAAGTCACTGCAATAACATAAGTGAATCTGTAAACAGTGTGTAAAAAAATATATAAATAAATAAATAATAAAAAATAAGTGTGTGAATCGGTATACAGAGTGACTAATACAGAAAATTCTAGAAACTATCCATCCATTATCCAACCCGCTATATTCTAACTACAGGATCATTTGGAGAAACTATACAATTAGGAACACAAAGTTTTCAAGTGTTTCATTATTTTTGGATTACATATATGAAGACAGAGCAGAAATATGCCTAAAATTATAAATAAGGGAATTGTAGCAAAGCTGATTCAAGCTCACATATTCCATCCATTCATCCATTTCCTAAGCCACTGAATCTGAACACAGGGTCACGGGGGTCTGCTGGAGCCAATCGGTACCACCATTAATAGGTTTGGTGTCTGTAATGCTAAAAAGCTTCCCCTTTTGAATTGTATTCTAAATATATAATCAAAGAATTTATACATAATCTCGTATAATATAATAAACATGATGATAATTCATCCTGTTTGAAAGCACAAACCATGACAGCATAGTTATTAATGAAAATAAGACAACACATTAGAGAATAATAACTGAACAAGATCTGTGCATCTCATTTGTGGGTAATGATTCAGTTTGCAGATCAAAAGAATGAGAAATATGTGCCTCGTTCTCGGGTAGTGATATTGTTGCCATCATTAGCAGTATGTACTGTAGAGTGATAAAGATAATAGTCTGAGCACTGAACTCTGAGGGATACCATGTCTAATTTCACAATGTATTGATTGAATACCATCCTCACATTTTTTGCATACTGAAATTGATTTGATAAATTTAAACTAACCCACACAAGGACAGTGACTTACTTCCCAATATAATTTTCACGGAATGGAATGGAGTGATCTATCATGTCAAAGGCTGATCTTAAATTGAAGAACATGGCTGCTGCTTCACCACCTGAGGCCACAGGTTCCGCCATGCCCTCGACCCTCTGCAGTTCGCATACCAGGAGAAGATGGGAGCGGAGGATGCCATCATCTACATGCTACACCAATCCCTCTCCCACTTGGACAGAGGCAGTGGTGCAGTAAGAATTATGTTTCTGGACTTCTCAACACCATCCAACCTCTGCTCCTCAGGAACAAGCTGACAGAGATGGGAGTAGATTCATATCTGGTGGCATGGATCGTGAACTATCTTACAGACAGGGGGACTGTGCTTTCTCCAGTCCTGTTTAGCCTATATACATCGGACTTCCAATACAACTCGGAGTCCTGCCACGTGCAAAAGTTCGCTGACAACACTGCTATCGTGGGCTGCATCAGGAGTGGGCAGGAGGAGTAGTATAGGAACTTAATCAAGGACTTTGTTAAATGGTGCGACTCAAACCACCTACAACTGAACACCAGCAAAACCAAGGAGGTGGTGGAGGATTTTTGGGAGGCCCAGGCCCCTCAAGGACCCCAGAGGTGACTGTGTGGAAGAGAGTGCAGACCTATAAATACATGAGAGTGCAGCTGGATGATAAATTGGACTGGACTGCTAATACTGATGCTCTGTGCAAGAGAGGACAGAGCCAACTATATTTCATTAGAAGGCTGGTGTCCTTCAACATCTGCAATAAGATGCTGCAGATGTTCTATCAGATGGTTGTGGTGAGTGCCCCATTCTACGCGGTGGTGTGCTGGGGAGGCAGCATAAAGAAGAGGGATGCCTCACGCCTGGACAAACTGGTGAGGAAGGCAGGCTCTATTGTAGGCATGGAACTGGACAGTTTGACATCTGTGGTGGAGCGTTGAGCAGGCTTCTGTCAATCATGGAGAATCCACTGCATCCACTGAACAGTATCATCTCCAGACAGAGGAGCAGCTTCAGCGACAGACTGCTGTTACTGTCCTGCTCCAGTGACAGACTGAGGAGATCGTTCCTCCCCCACACTATGCGACTCATCAGTTCTACCCGGGGGGTAAACATTAACATTATACAATGTTATTGTCAGTTATACCTGCCTTGCACTCTCCACCTTGCATTTTTTAACTTGCACTGCATTTTTATCACTATTTAATTAATATTGTTTTTATCAGTATGCTGCTGCTGGAGTATGTAAATTTCCCCTTCGGGATTAATAAAGTATCTATCTATCTATCTATCTATCTATCTATCTATCTATCTATCTATCTATCTATCTATCTATCTATCTATCTATCTATCTATCTATGATAGCTGTAGCATTTCCTTTATTAGAGGAATTAAAATTCAATTACAAAGCGAATGTATGTGTGTCCACTATGACTGCTAGATAAGTCAGACTGAAACATCTTAAATACATTGTGATAAGTCATGTGCAACTGGAGCTTCGTACTACTTTTCCAGCTACTTTACAATAAAAGGATAATATTGAAATGTATCCATTATTTAAGTAGATTTGGGTAAAATTGATTTTTCTTTTAATAATGGTCTGACAGTCTAGACCAGGGGAGCCCACACTTTTTCGGCTTGCGAGCTACTTTTAAAATGACCAGGTCAAAATGATCTACCTACATTAAAAATGATATGTACAGTATATATATATATATATATACTGAGTATCAGAGGTGGGTAGTAACGAGTTACATTTACTCTGTTACATTTACTTGAGTAACTTTTTAAAAAAATTGTACTTCTAAGAGTAGTTTTACTGCACCATACTTTTTACTTTTACTTGAGTACATTTGTGAAGAAGAAACACTGCTCTTACTCCGTTACACTGGGTAATACTCGAATCGTTACTTTTTTTCCATTAAATAAAGTCTGACAGACAATTTTCAATCTGCTCTGTGTAGTGTATGCTATGAAGTTGCGCACACGCCTTCCATTGCGTCTCCAGCTCTGACGCAAGGTTTTGGATGTTCCCCAAATCAAGGCGCTGCAGCTTTAAGGACAGATGTTGCATTTTTTGTTTGAAAGCATTAACTGAGTTAATCATATTGACTGTGGTTTTCTCTTTTCTTTGCAGCTGTAAATTAAGCTCATTCAACATGTTGGTCATATCGGAAAAAAATGTCAAGTCTAGCGGCCATTGATCGTTTTTAAGTTGCTTGTATTCTGCATGTTTAATGACTAGGAGAAACTCCATTTTCTCTGGCCAGGGGTCTTGAAATCTCAGCAGGAATTTCTCCCTAGCCATCTGCCTCTACGAAGGCATCTTTTATCATCTCTCCATCTTGGAAGGACTTCTTATGCTTAATGATCGAGTGACTCACCCGGAACAATGCTTCGGTGTGTCTGCCTTTGCTTTTGAACTCAGCCAAGTGAAAAATGACGGCTGTCCGATTTAACTGCGATTTTAGTTCCCTCTTCTTTCTCTTTTTCAGATCGCTTTTCGTGAAGGAAGTCAGTTTTATAGTTTTTATGAACAGTTCGAAAGTGCCTGTCCACATTTTCCTTCTTTGCAATAGCAATGATAGATTGACAGATCAGACAAATGCACTTCGATTGTGACATTGTGAGAGAAAAAAATCCTCTTCCAATTCCACATCCAGCCCATAACCAACAATTTTTTTTTATTCCTTCTTTAGTCGATATAAATTGGAAGGCTAACTAGATCACTTAGATAGCCGGAGTTTTTCAGGAGCTCACGTGTTTGATCGTGTATGCGGGACCAGTGTGTTAGAAGAAAAGAGATCTCAGACTGGCTGCCCTGTATGTCAATCAAGTGGCAAATACCATAGGGAGGATATATGATAGACGCGATCTACCTGCACTACTTTTCCGAACTACTGGTCGATTGCGATCTGGCAATTGGGCACCCCTGGTCTAGACTTTTCATGCATTAGTAAATATGCTGGTCGGTAATGATCTGTTAATAATGCTATCTATTAATAATAATAATAAGTAACTAATCGCCACACAATCATCTCTGTAATAGATGTAAAGCCATCTGTAAGCTGAGAATGCAGATTCTTCAAACCTTTTAAGGAACATTAAACATGCACGACGAAAATATTTCAATTATTCAGTTCCAGCAAACATACAGCACGGGGCAGGAAGAATCCCTGAATGGGGTGCTAGCTCGTTAATAGTGCTGCGGCACTGTGTCCTCACATATTTAATTATTAACAATATAGATTATTTAAATGAAGTTAAAGTTTTATCTGTATAATATAATAAACAGACTTTGCCGCATTTCATCTTAAAAGTGATATCAAGAGCTCCAAGAAGACAGTGTGTGGAAATCGACCTGGAAGCCAGTTGTCATCATATGTGAATACATGCTTTATAAAGTGTCTCAGGTTGTGCAATATTATAACTGTAGTGCAAGGTTACAGTGAGGTGATTGTACTTATAAGTACAAACAGTTCTACCAGGAAAACTTGATGGACTGATTGAGTGCGTTTATAGTTCTTGGGATGAAACTGCTTCTGAACTGCGAAGTCCCTACAGGAAAGGCTCTGAAGCGTCTGCCATATGGGAGCAGCTAGGTGCTGTATACAGATAATTCTCTTTCTGATCAACTACTGTAGAGCTGTGATTCCACACTCAGATAGTGATATAAATACTCTGAGTGGTGCAGTGAGAGTAATATAGAAAAAGATGATCTGCTGTGCCAACTCCTAATGGGAGCAGCTGAAAATAGAAGAAGGTGCAGTGAGAGTAACAACGCTAAAGCAGTAATGGTATTTGGAATAGTTTGGCCATTCCGTGGACCATTATATTGTTACAGGTTAATTACAATCAAATGCTGTTTTGTCTTGGTAGAGTAATATATTGCTGTACTTTCCCCTTTTGTATTATTAATAAGTAGCCTTTATCAGAATGCCTAATCTCACAGACCTCCCATTGTTTATAAGGTATTATAGTATATAACTTCTCCCCACCTTCCCTTCTATATCTATAACCTCAGGGAATTAGGTATAGTAAAATACAAGCAAGAGTTAAGTTACAATTTAAACAATGCATTATTGGTAATATTTATAAATAATAACAATATGCAAAGTACATTTGAATATTGGCAACCATACAACCTGATTAAATGGTGATGTGTAGTTCAGGCAGCAGACAAACTTTTTTGTTACTTAAAATGTCTCTAGTTAAGAAATCATTTGTGGTAAGCTTTCAGCCACATGCCTGTTCAATATGGCTGCCGAGCTGTGCTCTTCATTGTGTTCTTGTCAGTTCATGGTGTGATGGTCTTCATCAGTTGTTAGTAAGAGAGAGTGTGAGGTTAAGCAAGTAAATATATAGATTTTTTTTCCAACCCCTACCACCAATAGGGCGTCATAGTACTTAAAGGCTTCTGACACAAGCCAATTCCACACAGCCATACTTCAGACCAGTGGGGAAATAGAATATCTTAACACCTGTCCCCAAACCATATGTTAACGTAAAGCTTGGCAGTTAGGCAACCTGGCTTTGTGTGGGGAATGAGAGAGAGACTCTAGCAGAGAAACATTTGTTTCAAACAACTTCCCCCAACTCTGTCGTAAAATTCACTTTCCTAGCTTAGTTTTGCCTAAATTACAAATAAAGACATACAAAATATTTATCAACTTATATGCAAAATCTTACATCACAACAGATGCCTTAAACTAATAAACGATATGCTATTAATTTCAGTGTATTTGATAAAGCCGCATCAAGGATGTGAATCTAAAAAATAAACGGAACCCACACTGGAACAATAGCACAGCTTTGACACTGGGTGCTGCCAGTTTGCAAAACCATGCAGAAAATTTGCGTACACCAGGGATTGAGCTGGCATGAAAATGTGCATGGCTTTACACCAAGTTAAGTTTTTATACATCTCGATGTGAGAGTGGAAACGGGAGTATGCAACATTTTTGTGCATACGCACCATTTATACATGAGGCTCCTGGTCCCTTTGAATATAGTGTGAATGCTGGCCCCGGCACAGACAGACGGACAACATTGTTTCACCACACACCATTTATTTACACCAATATTATTTACAAAATGGCTCACGTGCACCCCCAGTGCCTTCTCGCACCGATTTCCCCCAAAGTCCAGGCCCACAGTCCTTTGTGCCTTCCTGGCCGCCTCCAGTCCTTCCTCTCGCTCAGTCCACTTCCTCCCGACTTCCACCAATCACTGGAGGGAGGCCCCTTATATAATGCCCCTGGATGAGCCCCAGGTGTTTCCGGCATCTGCTCCTTAGCCACGCCCCAGCGTGGCGGAAGTGTCGGCTGCCTTCCTGGCAGCTCTCCGGGCGCCACATAAAGTCTTTCCCCCGGCACTTCCTGGTGTGGCGGAAGTGCCGGGCTCCCGGGATAATTAGGCACTGGGGCGCCGCCTGGCGGTGGCCACGGGTCCCTACAGGGCTGGGCTTCCATGCCCTGTACCCGAGGCCCCCTGCCTAACCAGGACGGACGCCCCACTCTGTCTGGAGGAGGCACTCGCCCTCCTCTGGTCCTCCAAAGCGTCCCGGCTGGGCTCCAGCCCCAGCCGAGGACCGTACGGGATACACTGGCATCGGGGCGCCGCCTGGCGGTGGCCACGGGTCCCTACAGGGCTGGGCTTCCAAGCCCTCAACCCGTGGTCCCCAATAGAACCAGGACGGACGCCCCCTCGCGGTGTGGAGGAGGCACAAGCCCTCCTCTCGTCCTCCTGGGCGTGGAGCCCGGCCGGGGACCACAATAGCTAATGAGTTACCAGAAGTAATTTTATTTAGGGAGTAGTTTTGTAAATTTTGAATCTCAACACAATCAGTATAAGTTCAATGTGATGTACAATTGTGATAATGAGTTTGTATGTTAACAGCTTTTTAAAACTTACAGAGTTTTGCTGGTATGTAGCACATCCACTAAAGGAGTTTATTTCTACATCTCTGTTAGTATTAAACAATCAACACTACATGACCTTAGTTTATAGGAGGACAGATTTAAGAGCAGTCACATTTTAGTTGTGCTAGATTCTGTATTAAAATCTAATACGGGCATATTAAAGATACATTTTTAGAACCTGATTATATGTAGTTCATCAGGTAAAATTAATCCATTCTTTCTTGATTTATGAAGAAATATATTCCATTAGGTGGTGCCTCAACTAAAGGAATTTGTCAGATTTAGTAATCTACTTAGTAAAATGATTTTAACCAAAGTAATTTTATTTACCTGCAAGTGAATTCATTTATATACATAAATATAAAGAAAGTATAATAAAGTACAGTAATTAATCATTTACATCAGTGGTGTGCAAAGTCATTCCTGGAGGGCCACAGTGGCTACAGGTTTTTGGTCCAACCCAATGGCCTCATAAAAAGCACTTATTGCTCAAATAACATTTCTACTCCATTTTAGTTTTCTCGTTCATTAGGATTTTGAATCCTTATTGCTTATTTTGGTCTTAAACAGCTGTATTCTTGGTTTATAATGGCTCCTTAGTAGTAATAAGATGCATTTAACAAAATAAACCAGCATTTATCCATTTAGTGTGTTTCCATTGACACCTGTGTGCACTATTTGGTTTAATTAAATATTTGGAAGGAAAGTGAAGGGGAAAAAAGTGAAGGACTGAGAATTACTCCTCCGTTTTAGACTTCAAATTATTTTTGTGACAGCCTTAGAAACGAAAAAAAATCTTGGATATGAGAACGACCTGACATGGCAGAGTTAAAGCACTAATAAGCCATGAAATGTAATTATCGGCAAGGATTGTTTTGTAATTAAGCAACTAGGTTGGATCAAAAACCTGAAGCCACTGCGGCCCTCTAGGAATGACTTTGCCCACCGCTGAACTAAGGGGTCTGAGTCACTTCAATTAAAACTAAGGCAAAGCAAATGAATCAGCAGAAAAATTTCTCAGTAATTAAGAAGGTGGTTAGAATGAAAACCTGCGACCTACCAGGACTAGAGCTGGACACCCCTGATTTACATGTTTTTAATTTATCATTTAATTTATAGTAATATTAAATATTAAAAATACTAACAGATTGTAGCCCTGAGATGCTCCATGGATCTGAATCTACAGTATATGTACATTTAACTTATGTACACACTGCAGTTTCCACATCATTGTATCACCCATGAGGTATGCAGTCCTTACTTATATGATAAAAATAAGTGGTATTTTTAACACAGCCACTTTTACAGCTTAGACTGTTTCTTCACATTTTATCATGCTTTATATATTCAAGTATATTCAGGTTTTGACTTTATATATTCCGACGCTGACTTTATATATTCAGGAATGACTTTATATATTCCGATGCTGACTTTATATGACCAGGCTTTGACATTATATATTCGGGAATGACTATAATCAGGCTTTGGTGTTATATACTCAGAACACTGACTTTATATATTCCGAAAATCATTATATTTGCCTGTTTGGCACCCCATAATTAATATATATATATATATTAATTGTTCAGGTTCAGGTCTTGCTCTTCCGCCATGGTACCGGAACAATAATCCTGCCAACTACGCCAACTGTAATAGAAAGAAAATTCAACAGCCAGCCAAATAAACTTTTGGGGAACCGACCCATATAATGTACTACAGGTCAAAATAAAGCTGAAGCATAAGGGTTCAACCAAGCATTTGACAAAAACATATTGCAAATAGGGGGGGTATTTATACAGAAAAACAAAATGGCTACAGGAAAATTAAATGGGGAAGTGATATCGTGGCTCTGACTTGTTCGTGACATCATCAAGGAAGGACGGAAAGACAAGTCGGCCATTTTGGCTCAGCGATAAGGCGGTTTATTTTTCTTCTTTGTTTCTGCAGATAAAGGTTAGAGGTTAGTACCCTTTTGTAGACCTCTGTCTTTCGACCGTCTATTCACCGTGGGTTTTGTCGATTGTCTCCTAAGCGCATGTGTGTGACATGACCCCCCCCCCACTTATCCCAGACCCACCGTGTTGGGCAATCTGCATCAAGAGGTCGTAAACACGAGAGAGGGCATCAGCGTTGGCCTGCAAGGCGCCCCGAAGGTAAACGACGGTGAACCTATAAGATTGGAGGTCTAAAAACCACCTGGTAACACAGGGGTTAGATGCCTTATGCAGCGCCATCCATTGTGAAGCAGCATGGTGTCTAACTAGGGTAAACTCTCATCCTAACAGGTAGTACCTCAAATGGGTCACCGCCCATTTAATCGCCAAGGCCTCGTGTTCCACCACCACATACTCCTCTCGCGGTCCAACAGTTTCCGGCTCAGAAACATCACGGGGTGTTCAACACTGTCAATGCATTGGCTCAACACGGCTCCGAGTCCGGTGTCCGATGCATCGGTCTGGAGAATAAAAGGAACAGAAAAATTAGGCATACTTAAAAACGGTGCTGATGTCAGGGTTGTTTTCAAGTCACTAAATGCTGTCTCAGTAGCATCGTCCCAAACCACTTTCACGGGTGCCGTTTTCTTCGTCAAGGGCGTAGCCATCTCTGAGAATCGTGGGACAAACTGATGGTAGTAACCCTCTAATCCCAAAAATGCCTGTACCTGCTTCTTGGTAATTGGACGGGGCCAACTTAGAATGGCCTCGACTTTCAAACATTGTGGTTTCACGGAATCCCCGCCCACTAGGTAGCCCAAATATTTGGCGCTTCTCAACCCAAAATAACATTTTTTTGGATTGATACGAAGTCTGGCCTGCTCTAGTGTCGAGAGCACCGCTTTCACTCGCAGTTTATTTTCCTCCCTGGTGTCGGAAAAAATGATGACATCATCCGGGTAGGCAACACTGTAGGCCTAGTGGGGCCGTAACAAAGTGTCCACCAGACGTTGGAAAGTTGCTGGTGCCCAGTGCAAGACAAATGGGAGTACCTTATACTGCAAGTGTCTGCTAGGTTTGCTAAAGGCGTTTTTTTCTCTGGCAGAAGCCGCTAAGGGAATTTGTCTGTACCCCTTCGTCATGTGAAGAGTAGTTATATATTGAGCATTACTGAGCCTCTCTAACAAATCATCCACTTGAGGCATTGGTTAGGCATCAAATATGGAGACCTGATTGAGGTGCTGAAAGCCATTACAAAACCTCCAAGACCCATCAGGTTTTGGAATCAGAATAATAGGACTGGACCATGGGCTATGGCTTGTTTCAATCACTCCCATTTCTAGCATTCATCTAATTTCCAGCTCCATTTCCACCTGTTTCGCCTCGGGAAGCATATAGGGTCTTTTTCGTGCAACCACCCCTGGGTCTGTAATGATGTTGTGTTCAACCAGGATTGTGCGGCTGGGTTCCTCATTAACTATCCCTGTCACAGACATGATGGCTGATTCCAGCTCCTGTTGTTGTTTCCAGGATAAATCTGAACTGAAGTTAAGGTGTGGATGTTATGCGAAAAGAGAGTGGGGCTGGCCGGAGATAGGGTTGGCTTCCTGTCCTTCCACGGCTTCATCAGATTTATGTGATACACCTGCTTGCTCAGTCGACGATTGGGTTGTTTGACCAAATAGTCGACGAGCCCTTTACATTCCTTGACTTCGTAGGGCCCTTGCCAATGGGCCAGTGATTTAGAATGTGAAGAGGGTATGAGCACCATAATGCTATCGCCTGGGTGGAATTCCCAGAGGGTCATGTTTTTGTTATAGTACCGTGCCTGCGCTGTTTGAGCACGCTCTAGGTGTTCTTTGAGGACCAGTCTGATTTTAGCCAATCTGTCGCGTAACTGCGTGATATACTCCAATATATTAGAGGAGGGAAGGGCTCTTCTTCCCATCCTTCTTTTACCATGTTGAGGAGACCTTGTGGTTGTCTTCCATACAATAACTCAAAAGGAGAGAACCCAGTAGAGGCCTGAGGGACTTCCCAATAGGCAAAAAGGACGAGGGGGTGTAACTGATCCCAGTTACACCCATCCTTGCTAACCACCTTGCGTAGCATCTGCTTCAAGGTGTGATTAAACAGTTCTACCAACCCGTCTTAATGTGAGTGATAGACCAAGGTTTTCAGACGCCATATTCTAAGTAACTTGGCCGCTTCCCTGAACATCTCTGAGGTGAAGGGAGTCCCTTGGTCTGTTAAGACGTCTTTGGGGATCCCAACCCTAGCAAACAACCCCATTAGTTCCCGTGTGATATTTTTTGTGTTAGTTGAACGCAAGGGGACAACATCAGGGTACTGCGTGGCATAATCTACAAGGACCAGAATGTATGTATGGCCACAAGCAGAGGGTTCCAGGGGGCCCACTAGATCGACTTCGATACGCTCAAAGGGTATGTATATCTATGGTGATGGACCTCCTTGTTTATTCCCGGCCACTAAAAATGTAACTTAATATGCTCAAGAGTTTTTTCGGTGCCCAAGTGGATTCCTAGTAGATGGGAATGAGGTAATTCGCACACCTGCCTCTGGAAGGAACACGGAATCAGCAGTAATTTTCTCAGTTCTCCCTCGTGCCCTGCCACTCGGTACAAGTGTTCATTCCTTATGACGAAATAAGGCAATCGTGGATTGGGATTGGCGGACGTGTGTCTGTTAACTGAGACTACTGCATTTCTAGCATTTTTTAGTGAATCATCACTCCATTGTTCCCTCTTAAGCGAGGACGTCGTGCTTCGAAACTGAGAAGCCATTTCCTGTATGGGATCAGTATCGACCTCAGTGGGCGTGGCTTCAGGTGGTTGAGGCCACCCTTCTGCTTCGTCACACTGAGTCAACGCATGACACATAGGTATTGCTGAGCATGGTGTGGAGACAGTTGGACCGGTATTATCCTTGTCCTCTACCACCACACCCACCTTAGATACAGGTGTTGTGTTCTTACCGCTTATACTATCAGACCAGTCCTGCCCCAATATTACAGGATAAGGTGGATTAGGTAGTACAGCAGCAACCAGGTGGTGACCCTATGACCATTCGCCAAAACAACATCTGTATGAGGAAGAGACAAAGGGTTCATTAGGGCACAGTTCCTTTCTCCCTTGCCATTTGAACAATCCATCGCCTCGGCCAGGCAGGCTGGGAATATATAGTATGTCCAATCCCCCCACACTTGAAACAGCGGTGGGGGGCAGTAGGTCTTCTCCCTTCTCTTAGTCGGAGCATCTGTGGTTTGTCGGATGGGCTCCGGGGCTGCAGCACATACTTGTCTAGGTTGGCATGAAGACCCCTTCAACCCTCCTGATTTACAGACCACCCAGTGCCTCTCCACCACTTCAATCAGGGTGTCAATGGTAGTGCAATTCTTCCGGTGGACCTGCTGGGCGAGATTATCTGGGAGGGCAGTTACGAAGGTCTCACAGGCGAGCTGCTCGGCGACTTGCTGGTAACCAATGCCCCAGCTTACTCCAGACCTCGAAGGCCTGTGTTCTTATAGCCTTCTCAGGGTCAAACTGCCACTCATGCCAGTCCCTTGCCTGCTGAGCTGCCGATACGCTGTAGCACTTGAACACCTCTAACTTGAGTGTGGTGTATTCGGTGGCTTGCGCCTCAGTCAGGTCGTAATTGGCCCTCTGCGCCTTCCTTTTCAAATATGGCCATGCATTGCGCCTGGCAGTGCACTCAAATATCAGAAAGTATGACTCTACATCGTCCCCCTCTGTGAGATAAGTTAATTGAGGGGTAGAGACCGAGCAGTCTCAGACCTTACCATAGCCGCTGCACAAGCCTCTGCTTTAGCCAGCTGAGTCTGAGTCTCTTCCCACTGTAACCTTACCGTCCCAAGCTCCGCCATTACCGTGCCCAGGACGGTGTTCAGGTCATGCTCCTCTGCCATGGTACCGGAACAAAAATCCTTCCGACTACGCCAACTGTAATAGAAAGAAAATTCGACAGTCAGCTAAATAAACTTTTGGAGAACCGCCTCGTATAATGTACAACGGACAGGTCAAAATAAAGCTCAAGCATTTGACAAAAACATATTGTAAATAAGGGGGTATTTATACAGAAAAACAAAATGGCTACAGGAAATTAAATGGGGGAAGTGACGTCTTGGCTCCAACTTGTTCATGACATCATCAAGGAAGGACGGAAAGGCAAGTCGGCCATTTTGGCTCTGCGATACGCCAGTTTGTTTCTTCTTTGCTTTTGCGGAAAAAGCGAGAGAAAGGTTAGTATCATTTTGTATCCCACCATCTTTCGACCGTCTACTCACCGTGGGTTTTTTCGACTGTCTCCTAAGCGCGCGTGCGTGACAATATATATATATAAGTTCTCTGTCTGTTTTTATACAAAATGTCACCTATGGCATAAAAGGCTATTTCTGTTTAATGGTATCATTAACAAGTGACACATTTAGATACAAGAATATTAAATGGAGAAGGGTAAAAGGCAATGATAAAAATTGTACTCATATTTGCTCAATTGCCTTCACATCTAGATAGTCATATTTGGGGATAAATATGGTAAATAAGCTTTGACTTATATGGGAATTGTATTCACTCACAATGGTGTTGCATGTCTTCCTCTGCCCTCTGCTTTTTTTCATGAAAAATCATTAAACAAGTATTTTGAAGGTGTACAACTGCAATAAATGTCCACTGGAAATGCAAGTTTTCACTGGTCGCTAAACCAGACCAATGTGGTATCGATCAGTGCCACATTCTCCCAGCAAAACACTTTGACTCTAAAAATTGTCAGTTTGACAAGTAACAGCGACAGGAAGCCACGAAAACAGGCAGCACTATCCAATGAGGAAAAAGGTGCCATAAGGTAAAGGGATCAGATAGTTATTATTATACCAGACTAAATAAACAACTGATACATCAAATAAAAAAGAGGAGTTGTATATTGATTACTTAAATTTCAAACTGTCTTCAGTAAGTAGGAGAAGCTATTTTTCTATACTCTGACATTGTGCTTCCTTTATTAGACTGACTTTTAAAACTCCTTCTTTTAGTGACGTCGTTTATGGTTCTTTGAATTATTATTCAATTTCATAAGAACATATTGCATATTTTTATTACTCTTTTATTTCTGTATATCTGTTTTTGAAGCCCATCTTCAGAGATGTGCATTACATATGAATACATTAAATTGAAATGCTATAAAAATTTATCTATATTTAAAATGTCTGCTTCCAAAGCACTTCACTTTAAATGTTTTTTTTTTGCAATAAAGACTTCTCTTTCTTGATTGTCATTCCTATTATATTTAATTTATTGTCTTCCCAATTCCACATAAAGGAATTGAGAGATGCTATAGTACTTGAAAATGTGGACCAGCCTGCAAAAAAATGTTATGTAAGATTAATTAAATAAATGTCAGACCAATGCCATCTGCACATAGATTGTCAATGTCTCCTGATATTCTTCAGAAACAAGACTTTCTGAGTGGAAGGAGAACAACAGCAGCATATAGTAAAGTTGAATATTGATTCTGAGTAGGGGCAGAATGAGTACAATTTATGAAGTAGAAAATAACCCTATAAAATAGAAGTCATTACCAAAACGTCAGAAGGATGAACTCCAAGCTAAAGATGGAAAAGGGTGTCAGGCCAAATTCCATATAGCCAGGAGCAGGGATGACCGTTCCAAGAACTGGAAAAATATGTGGCACCAACTGGGCTGTCCTATTTTATTGTACTATAAAAAACAAAAATTAATCACTGTTTGACATGCGTATCTCACAAAGCAAGGAATAAACTCAAAACAAAGTAGTTAGGATGATTAGCCAGTAGCAAGGTCACTTCAGTAGCAGGGTTCTGTCCAGCAGGTTTCAGTTACCAGAAATGATGCCTCCTTCTGGGAAGTCCGAGCTTTTATGGGCTGTTTCTCAAAACTGGGGGAGAGAAGGAGATGACAACAGTAGCAATAGTGACCTCTTTTTCCTGGTGGTTTATTACATACATTGAGTCTTTAAGAAGGTCCTGCGATGCTCATGCGTGACAATATATACACCCACTTGACAAGACTACCCTGTATTAATATTTTACAGGCAGGAGAAAGTGAGAGGCAGAGCAAAACAAAAGGTTGCATGTGAAAAAGTCAACTATAGTGGATTACAGACAAATGAACCTGCTGTCACATTTAGGACTTCAGGAATTTACGTATCACTACATATCATTTCCCAACAGTCTTTACTTTTATTTATGCTGCAGGAGTATTTAAAATGAGGGCTGCAATTGCCACACACCAGCATCGTTTTACAATTAGCACTTTACCAAGAGTAAATCATACTATGAACTTTGGAGCATACTGCCCTGGGTTGGAGGTTTTTTATTCAAACGCCTGCCTTTTTTCTGCCTGCAATGGCAGTTACAACCTGACATACCTTCTCTGTGAATAGAACAGTTAGATAGATAGATAGATAGATAGATAGATAGATAGATAGATAGATAGATAGATAGATAGATAGATAGATACTTTATTAATCCCAAGGGGATTAATTACATTTCTGTTTATTAAAAAGGTTTTCTAACAATGAGTCCTATTCAAAAGTAATAGCAATAATAGAATGCAATTATGAGTGTTAGTAAACTACTTTAACCATGTGCTTTTTAAAAGTACATTAGAGGGGAGTTAAAAACTAAGCACAAATTGGCTTTTGGTGGCTCTATAGCTTTTGTACACAGCAGATTCCAATTCAAGTGATGTGAAAATGGCAACGATTGATGTGTGTTAGGGGTAGAGGATCTGTGAGTAATTGTTATTCAATTTTCTTAAACTTAAGATTTTTTAAAGTACTGTATATCCAGTAGAGCAGTATTCAATAATTGCAAACTGAAATATATCTAATAATACAAAATGACCAATACTAGTATAAAATCACTATTAATATTAACCTATGAAAGGAGAAAAAGAATGGAAATAAGTTCCCCATCTAGCTGTTAAGATTAGTTAAAGACAGTAATTCATTAAAGTTATATATATAAGTAAGAACTTGGAAAGGAACTGATTTATTGTTTACCGGAAATACATATGGCAAACAATGGCCATCTAGACCTGTCTTATGTTTATATGAGTTAGGACAGCTGCACCATTCCTATGTTATTAATGACTTCAAATATCATTTAGCTGCAGGTTGATAACAACAACAACAACATGTATTTATATAGTACATTTTCATACAAATAATGTAGCTCAAAGTGCTTTACATGATGAAGAAAGAGAAAAAAGACAAAGTAAGAATTAAAATCAGAGAACACTAATTAACATAGAATAAAAGTAAGATCTGATGGCCAGGGAGGACAGAAAAAACAAAAAAAAAAATCTCCAGACGGCTGGAGAAAAAATAAAATCTTCAGGGGTTCCAGGCCACGAGACCGCCCAGCCCCCTCTAGGCATTCTACCTAACATACATGATCAGTCCTCATTGTATTCAGGGTTCTCATGGAAGGACTTGATGATGACGGTCACATGGACTTCTGGCCTTTAATCCATCAATGTAGGGACATCATGGTGCTTTGATTAGGTGGTGGTGGCACAGGTCGCCACCACAGAAAACCGAAAAAAGAACAGAAAAGAGAGTAAGGGTTAGTACGGATTTTGGAGCCACCATGAATAGCAGTGATAATTAATTGAATATGTAGAGCATCAGGATTAAATTAAAATGAAGTTATGAGAAAGCCATGTTAAAGTAATTTGTTTTCAGCAGTTTTTTAAAGTGCTCCACCATATCAGCCTGGTGAATTCCTATTGGCAGGCTATTCCAAATTTTTAGGTTCATAAATGCAGAAGGCTGCCTCACCACTTCTTTTAAGTTTAGCTCTTGGAATTCTAAGCAGACACTCATTTGAAGATGTAAGGTTACGATTTGGAATATAAGATGTCAGACACTCCAATATATAAGATGGAGCGAGATTATTTAAAGCTTTGTAAACCATAAGCAGTATTTTAAAGTCAATTCTGATTGTCACATTCATTAGTTCTTTAAAATAATAATATGCAGATAATGTTGTTCAATTAATACAGTCTTATATGTGCTAACATAATTGCTTTACCATTCCACTTATTCCAGAGAAATTATCTTTTTTGTTCTTTATTAGTTAATTTACCTAAAGTAGCAGGAGAAGGGCACTGCTGTGTGAGCTATTTGTGCATGGTCTTCGCAACATCTAATTGACTTGCATTGGACATGCAGGTGGCTGTCAGATGAATAAAAATATACAATACATATGCAATATACATATACATACACAATATACAATACATATACAAAATATACAAGTTCAAGGCACCATTCTGAAGGAAACGAATTCCTAGGAGATGTCGCACAGAACGTTTCTCCATGTTAAGATGAACAAGTTCACAAATTCGCTGATACGTTTTCATAAGTATTGATATTCCAAAAATGTATTTCATAATATCACAATGAAAATGGAACTGCCTCAACAAATTTCTTTAATGAATAAGTGTGCCACATTTAAAACTGGTCATTGGTATGTTATTACTACCATCATGGGAGAAGCCTGTCTGAATTTAGTATTTTGTAATAATTAGGATAGAATTGTGGGTGTAGAACCAGTAGGGTCAAGTGACCATAATATAATACAGTTCTCAGTGTTTTGGAAGACTGTGGATGTAAAATCACTGGGGGCCTCATGTATAAACGGTGCGTACGCACAAAAATGTGTACAAATTTTCCAAGCACATTTTTTACGGTAGCTCTATCCCTGGCGTACGCAAGTTCTCCGCTCAGCTTTGCAAACTGCCGGCATCCAGCGTGAAAGCAATGCTACTGTTCCAGTGTGGTTTCCCTTTCTTTTTCAGATCCACATCCCTGACGCAGCTTTATAAATACACCGCATATTGTTTATTAGTTTAATGCATCTGATTGTAATTACCGTGTAACAATATAATGGTCCACAGAATGGTCAAACTATTCTAAATACCATAGCTGCTTTAGCGTTGTTATTGTCACTGCACCTTCTTCTTCTTCTTCTTTCTCCCATTAGGGGTTGCCACAGTGGATCATCTTTTTCCATATTACTCTCACTGCACCACTCTGAGTATTTATATCACTGTATCTGAGTGGGGAATCACAGCTCAGCAGCTGACTGGAAAGAGAATTATCGGCATAGAGTATCTAGCACACGCTGCTGTCTATTGAACTGCTCTCATACGGCAAATGCCTTAGAGCCTTTCCTCGTGGTTTAGAAACAGTTTCATCCCAAGAACTATAAATGCAATCAATCAGCCCATTAAGTGCTCCTTGTAGAACGCTTTGTACTTATAAGTACAACTAGCAAAATACCCGTGCTTCGCAGCGGCAAAGTACTGCCTTAAAATTTAAATTAAGAAGAAAATGAAACCTTTTTAAACTGAGGGAAAATATACCAATAATTATTTGTTAAGGATCTCTTTGTATACCACATTGTGAGTTCGGCCCTCCGGTTGTAATATGACCAAGCTGTGCGCTGAGCTTACTCTTGAACATGCAACATACAGTTGGCCATGTGAACAGTAATCTTGTTTCAAATCTCACAGCTTGGATTGCTGCTGTCATAATCAGTTTGAGTTTCATGGTTTGTTTCAATTACGACAGTATTTGTAGGACTTGTGTTGAAGAATCATTCGGCATCTGTCAAGCGTTGTAAGTATACAACCGGTTTCATCGATAACTTCACATCCAGCTTTTGAGAGTTTAAACATTCATAAACATCGAAGTGTCCACTACTGAAATCGTCACCTGTCAATCTAAGATGTTTAAGAGGCATTGGCGGTTGTCGAAAGGTGTAAAATATTTGGCCATTTCGGTACACTTGAAAGCGACAACCGAACAATTCAGCGGCAGCCATCAACTCGCATGCAGATGCATAGGTGAAGGGCTTAAGCATTTCACTCTTCTAGTGCTCCTGTGTAGTATAATTATCTCCTGTACCGTCATCAGTCCACACCTTGAACCTGTGCCAGTCATTCAATACATAAGACACAATGTTCCTCCGGATATCAAGAGTGAGCCTGATATGGCCGTACAATATGTAACAAAGAGAATGGAAAAGGCAGGTGCCATCTCTGGGCATGGAAACCACTTGGTAAGTGACAGTTCTTTGATCGATGGTGATCACCTCGATAGACATGTTAATGGGGGTATGGTTGAAATGATAAAGGAAATGGGTACCTGAACAATGTAAAGTAAGTCTAAAATACCTACACAATAACTATAACCATAATAAATGAACAATAAAACAGCGGAGAAGCCGTGGATTAAATAAAAAGGCTGTAGTTATCAGCAGGGAGACGTGAATCCCGTGGCGAAGCAAGAAAGAGAATTTAGAGACTGGAGCGACGGTCGGCCTTATATAGGCAGGCAGCCAACAACGTGGGAGGCGTTGGGATGGGGGACCCAAAGCCTCCTCACACGGTGACCGAGCTGCAAGCTATGGACGTATATATGTACGTAAGTAGAATTCAGTTAGCGTTTGGAACCCGCGTACCAAATTTCTTGAAGATGGGCCCATAAGTAACAAAGACCGTTGAAAAGTTTAATATGGCGTCCGACAGTGGCATCATACCACCGAAATAAGTACCAAATTTCAGCCTTCTACCTACACGGGAAGTTGGAAAATTAGTGACGTTGGAAAGTTCAATATGGCAGCCGACAGTGGCATCATACCACAGAAATAAGTACGTACTTTGGTTTCGGTTAGGGCAGGGAAGCCGCCTACCAAATTTCGTGAAGATGAGGCCATGAATAAGAAAGTTCAACATGGCGGACGTTGTTGACCGTTATCGACTGTTATTACCGTTACGTGTAGAATTTCGAAATGAAACCTGCTTAACGTTTGTAAGTAAGCTGTAAGGAATATGCCTGCCAAATTTCAGCCTTCTACCTACACAGGAAGTTGGAGAATTAGTGAGTGAGTGAGTGAGTGAGTGAGTCAGTGAGGGCTTTGCCTTTTATTAGTATAGATTACCTCACTGTAAACTTGCGATACAGTTATATTATTGCACAACCTGAGTCACTTTATAAAGCGTGTATTTACGTATGATAATGATATCATTTTTAAGGTGAAATGCAGTAAAATATGTTTATTATATTATACAGATAAAACTTTAATTTCATTTAAATAATGTATATTGCTAATAATTAAACATGTGACGACACTGTACCGCAGTGCTAGCGAGGAGTTGGAGCTCCATTCACGGATTGTTACTGCCTCGCGCTGTATTCTTGCTAGGGCTGGTGCGACAAGGGAAGGATAGCTGGATGGAATAATTAAACATGTACTATGAAGATATTTCAGTGTTCCTTAAAAATTTTGAAGAATCGGCGTTCTAAACTTACAGATGGCTTAATGTCTTTTACAGAGCTGATTGTGTGGCGATTGGTTACTTGGAGAAAGAAAAGGAAGGACAGGAATTGGAGGTTAGTACGTTTGAAAGAGACAGTACTGCTGCAATAAATTATTTCATTGAAGGTCACGCATGGCACAGCCAGCATCTTGCATGACGCATGAACAATCACTGCACCACCATGTTCCCATGTTTAATAAAATGCTTTAACTCCTATCATCATGAAAATATGTAAGTATTTTAATTATTCAGAGAGCTGTAATATCACGAATGTAATGGATTCTGGGTCCTGTCGTAGGAAGAGAAAGCCCATTTAAGAAACACGTAGAGCACATCGAAGATTAAATAAAAAAAAAAAAACGTGCTACTTTAGTTACGATGGGATTTGAGAAATCAGTAAATTAAATGATTTTAAGATGAAGTTTATGATATTCTACTTTAATGACAAAATAAACTACGTGATTAATGTGGAAATTTAGAGGTTAAAGTTGACATTTCGTGCTTTTTTCCCACGGTGTGCCATTTTTTTTCTTCTTTGTACCCTAATAAGCTTTCATATGACACTCAGATGGTGGGCTATGACTCGCCTTTTCACGGCGACTTTGATATCTGACAACTTCTTTTTTATTTGTGACTTTGTGAACTTGAGCTTTCGAGTTTCTCTGACACTCTATGTGACTCGATCAACTTCCTTTTGTTGTTTATACCACTGTTTACACTAACAAATGGTACATTTTTCCTTGCCTCCACTTGGTATTCGCTGAAATTAATAAATGTAAAGTATTACATGTAGGAAGTAATGTTAAGTCTGAATGCGCACCTTATGAGAAAAACTTAGGATTAGTGGTGGACTCGAAATTATCAACTGTCAGGTAGTGTTCAGAAGCCATTAAGAAAGCTAATAGAATGTTTAGTTATACAGCACAATGTGTAGAGGAGAAGTCCAAGGAGGTTATGCTCAAGCTTTATAATGCACTGGTGAGGCCTCATCTGGAGTACTGCATACAGTGTCCATCTCCAGGCTGCAAAAAGGACATAGCAATGCTAGAAAACATCCAGGCAAGAGTGACTAGACTGATTCTAGGGCTACAGGGGATGAATTAGGAGTAAAATTAAAAGAGCTGAGTCTTCTCAATTTAATTAAGAAGATTAGGAGGAGATATGACTGAAGTGTTTAAAATCATGAAGGGAATTAATAAAACCATAGAAACATGGAATAAGTTACTAAGTAGTGCGATATACAGTAGCACTTTAGGGTCTTTCAAAGCTCAACTTGATGTTTTTTTAGAAGAATTAAGTGGATAGGACTGGCAAGCTTTGTTGGGCTGAATGCTGCTTGTGTGTAGATTGCTCTAATGAGTAGGGGGGCAAGTTTGCTTCATGTAGACAGACAGACATGGGCTTTCGCAATAGATGCTTTATATGTGAACTAGCAGAATACCCGCGCTTCGCAGCGGAGAAGTAGTGTGTTAAAGAAGTTATGAAAAAGAAAAGCAAACATTTTAAAAATAACGTAAGATGATTGTTAATGTAATTGTTTTGTCATTGATATGAGTGTTGTTGTCATATCTATCTATTTATATATATATATATATATATAGCAAAATACCTGCGATTGGCAGCGGAGAAGTAAAAAGAAAAGGAAACATTTTAATAATAACGTAACATGATTGACAATGTAATTGTTTTGTCATTGTCATGAGTGTTGCTGGCATATATATATATATATATATATATATATATACACACACAGACACATATATAAACATATATATACATATACTGTATATATACACACACACATATATACATACTGTATATACAACATATACATATCTACATATATACTGTATATACACATATATACATATCTACATATATACTGTATATACACATATATATACAAATCTACATATATATATCTACATATATATATATTAGGTGGGACTCGATTAAAAAATTAATCCAATTAATTAGAGGCTGTGTAAGAATTAATCTTGATTAATCGTATGTAATCACACGTAAATTTGCCCCAAATCGCAAATGTTTTTTTTTTTAATTTAAAACGGTTTTAGTGGGCGACAGAATCAAATAATAGACATGGACATGAATATTGTAAACTGAAGCTGTTTTAATTTCTGAAAAAAGCTTTTAAACTGCATTTGAATTCAAAACAGAAACAAAAATATCATCCCTGGTGAAAATTGGGCAGACTTAAAAATAAAGTGGTAGTTTAAGTACTTTAAGTACATTTTCAGAATAGTATTGTCTTTAAATAATAATAACCAAAATTTCAACATAAAGTGCAGTTTTCTTCTTAAAAAAATAAGTCAGAAACATAAAAGGTAATTTGACCAGCTTACTCTTTAAACTCTGAGTAACATTAGCCAAAATTATTTTGTACATTAGGCTAAAACAGTGTGATCATTGAACATTTTGTAATTAGATGTATTTAGAATTACTAACGGTCACGGAAGTCCAATGATCCCCAGTAAGAGCCACAAAGTCCGCTTTCTGTAATGCATCTAATTTTGCTTGCTTTTCAGTGTGCACAAAACCATGCTTTTATCAAGGCTTCGGGTAGTCGAAATGATCAGTCGTAGGAGCGCGCTTTATTCCGACTCTAACATTTTTGTAGCTGTGATGTGTGCATCAGTGTAATGGATGTACCAGGAAATCATGCATTGACAAAAGTTCCCGTTTGCTTGGAATTGAAAGTGTGATTAAATGCGTTATTTTTAACGTTATGGAGTACATGCATCGAAGCTTCTCAGCTGTGCTTGTGCTAAGAAAGGGAAAATTTTAAAAATAACGTAACATGATTCTGCGTTAACCTAATATTTTTCATACGTCCCAAACCAAGAAGATGCGAAGGTAAAATGAATCGGTAGCGCGTACATAGTCAGTACATCCCCTCGGGAATCGAACCTCAATGTCGGCGTTAGAGGCTTAAGACTCTACAATTGCCACAGCGTGTGGCTTGTCTATGCTAAAGTATGTATTGTAGATCGGGTATATATATACATTTATATATATATACCCGTGTATCGCAGTGGAGAAGTAGAAGTTATGAAAAAGAAAAGGGAACATTTTAAAAATAACGTAACATGATTGTCAATATACAGTAATTGTTTTGTGAGTGTTATTGAATGTTGCTGTCATCAAGGATTTGATTATCATTATTTCTTTCAATCAGGCTCGTATTTGTAGGATGTGTTCAAGTTACATTCCGTGTTTGTCAATCGTTGTAAAGATAAGAGGTTTCATTCATCGATTAGTTCCTTACTGCATCAATAAACAGCTCGTCTTCCTTTTTATCTGTGATGTGACAAACTGCATGCACGGGTTTTTTTTACACTGTCTTCCTTTAGCAGGACATTCACTTTTTCCACCGTGTGCTTTGTTTCGCAGTAGCTGCACTTATGAATATGATTGTATGTATAAGACGCTTCATATTTTTTTGCTGCCTTCTCAATTGTGTAATTCGGTTTTTGTTCAGCACTCTTTGGAACTGTTGCTTTTGTCTGCATTGCGTCAGTTCACGTGAGCCGCTTGGTGTTCTTGCATCGAAGGTTCCCAGCTGTACTGGTGCCATCTCGTGTAATGTCAGCTAAGACCCGGCACTTAAAAGTTTCTCTCGCAGTTTCAATGAGTTTGTGCCAAACACCACCCTGACCATCTCATCTTCCTCTGCATAAGCACAGTCCTTCACCCGTGAACATTTACCGGTAGTGTTTGTACTGATGGACGGCCTTATATGGGCAGGCACTAAATTACAAACGCTAGTGGCAGCCTGTCTATGAACTTAATTTAATATAAACTTACGGTTCACGCCGTGCTTTGTTTCCGCATATGCATCATTTGCTTCATAATGTTTTTCTGCCTTCTCAATTGTGAAATGGCGTTTTGTGCTTGGAGTTCTTCCTTGTTCTCTACGTACTTACGTAGGAGGCGTGATGATGTCACACGAAACTCCGCCCCCCTCCGCCATCTCCAACTCAAGACTCCATTACATTATATGGGGAAAAATAGCTTCCAGTTATGACCCTTATGCGTAGAATTTCGAAATGAAACCTGCCCAACTTTTGTAAGTAAGCTGTAAGGAATAAGCCTGCCAAATTTCAGCCTTCTACCTACACGGCAAGTTGGAGAATTAGTGATGAGTCAGTGAGTGAGTGAGTGAGTGAGTGAGTGAGGGCTTTGCCTTTTATTAGTATAGATAAACCTAAAAAAGGGTTCAAAAGTAGTTGGCATAAAAACCTAATAGAAAACAGGCATTAAAACAATAACCTCAAAATTGGAAATGGGGTGAAAGCCTCAAATTAAGATAACGTGAAATGGACAAGAAGAGGTTCAATATGGTGTCAATACAAGCATTAACTGGAAAAAATCATATAATTTTTGAGAGAGTTTATTAAGTTTATTTGGGAGCAAAAAAAATGTTTCTTTATGGATTCAGTTGTTCATCGAACTCATCGCTATTATAGGCATTTTATTAATTTATGTTTGTTTCATAAAAAAATCTTTTCTGCCTCTATGCAGATCACATTACTTCACACTTTTTAGCATATGTGCTCAGGATAACATTTTTTGACATCATATACTTTTGACATATGTGTGCTGCGGTGTGCCTTCCAACTAACAAGGGATTTTAAGGGGAAGAGATCACACCAAGTTGACGGAGAAAAGAGGACCATAGTTGATAGAATTCATTTGTTCCTACCTATTTGGGTAAACAGTCACCAGAAATGGTAAAAGCTGTAAATGTTGTTGGTGCCCTAGAAAGTATTATATTTAACAGTACAAGTGGAACCTTTTGGGTGCTGGCTAGAAATCAATTCAACCCCTTCAGAGTACAGAGTATAAGATCACATTTAAATTTTAAGATAATATACAACCTAGGAACAATCTTCAACGAGTAGACTCCTTTAAATACAAAGGATTGCCAAGATCGATGTGGTCTCAAAGACTATGAAATGCCACATTCATTTGGTGACCATGAGGTTTTATTCATTAACACCACAGTCTTAGAATCACCCATATGTAGTGCCAGGTTGGAATTTAAAAGCCACCGCTTACCAATACAAAGCAGTCTCGATTTGTTTTTGGTGGGGTTTGGAAAGCACTCACTAGCAAGAGGTAAAGACGGAAAAGCTAAAAGAAGAGTAAGATGGGATGACAGAGACAAAGTTGTAACTTTATTTATTTTAATACTTTGTGTTTTCATGCTGTTGATCTGTAAATTTTCAATAAAAATGTAACTTAAAACAATGTATCTTGACATTAGTCATGATGTGGAGGGTGCAAGGAATAATCAGAATAAAAATGAGTTTATATATACTGTATATATATCATTTTTTAAATTTTACTGTTAAGTTTTTTGTTAAATTTCACAGGCAAATATTACACAGGAGCTAGGCAAAACTATGATCAGATTATATAAAGGCATGGGTCATAGCCAGTACGTTATTCAGAAACAATAAATATTTTTATACTAGCAATCTGAACTGAAACTCAGAAAAGAGAAGGAACAAAAACAGAAGTATCCACCATAATTGAGCATTTTTACGCAAGAAGAAAAACTATAATTCCATAGCAGGGGTAGAAGAAAATAAAAGAAAAATTAATTTAGTTGGTCTTGTTAGTTTGTCAGACACAGATGCTTGAGACAGCTGCTTCCTGAGAAAATTATTTTGCTCTCATTGATTTTACTTTCTCTGAGACATAATGCATTTTAAAATCTATGTTATAGAGTACAATATGTCTTACAAAATGTTAGCCATATCGATCAAAAGCGCAATCAAAACCAAAATGATAAAGGCATTACAGCATGGCTCAAACAAAGGTACACGCTGATTTTAGATCCTAACAGGCCCACCCTTAATTAGTGTAAGACATCTGACTACCATGCATTACACTACATTCAAAGGTGACAGACAGAAGCCCGATTATCTTGGACAACAAAATACTGTTGTCCAACCCTGTATAACTCTCCAGTAAGTGGCTGTAGTGTATCATCTGTATGACTGTAAGACTGTGGACCTGTTCTTTTGATTTTGATCTAGCATAATTAAGTCAGAACTGTAAAATTTCCCTGGAGAGCTCTGTGCCCACTTAATTACAGATAAAACATTCTCTGAAATATTTGCACAACACCAAGGCTTACCTACATCTTTGTAAGTCCTCGCTCTGATAATGCTCTCAGGCTCCTTGGCCTGAACTGTTGTATCTTTTCTGTACGTGCCTTTTTGTTGTACTACTTACACAGCTCATGAATATCTTTAACACTTAAACACTACAATTTGATGTATACACACTAATAATGAATAGGCTGATTCATATAGCACTTACTGTACATACTGTGTTTGATCTTAGAAGCAGCAGGTAAGCCAAAATGATGCTCTTAGAGTTGTTCTCTGTTAGAGTTAGTGTCTCCACATCGGATACTTGTGCCTCCTAATTACATAGGCTTAAAATTGCTGTGACATACTTGTTTAAATTATTACTGGTTAAAATGGTGTGTACATTGGTTAAATATTGTTTACATTATTAGCCAGATATTAACAGTTAATTATGTTTTATCCCATTTGGTGTCTTGACAATGCTCTAGCCTACATTTCTAGCTTATTTTCTATTCATCCAAAGGATGGTACATCTTTTTGGTTTTTCATGCCAGCAATGATTTGGTCAACTCCATCTTTTTTAAGTAAATCAGGAAAAGTGTGTACTCAAGTTATGTCTTGGGGCAGCCAACTTTGCTAGTTTCTACTGTATTACACAGAAAATCCTTTACAATTTCAGACATACATGACCAACCCAATGATCTGAAATGTATGGTCAATTATTAAATTTAGAACCATCTACATTTTGAACTGAATTTAGGTAGATCCAGGACTAACAAACTGAAATATGGAATAAGGAAGTGTGCAAATCATTGAAAATTGTAGGGGACCCAGTGGGGGCCGTCTACAAGGGATTTCATTTAATACAGTCTCTCAAGTTAAGAAGCAACTCTTTGCAGTTAGGAGAATCAATGTAGTATTTGTGCACGGTGATATTCTGTCTTTGTGCAGTACCACATGTGGTTCTTTTGAGTGTGTACAGTACAGTATATGATTCACATTTGGACTCAAAAACCACACAGCATTATTCTCATTCAAGCAACGCCTCCAAAAGTAAATAATGCTGCCCCAGTTTCAGTGATGTAGGTGGCATTTGTTGTTTGCAGATTAGTGATTATTGAAGCTCTCACTGATTATTAATACAATACATTATCTTGTGTATCATGGCTCCTCTGTGAAAAAACATCTCAACAGAGTCTGAAAAAAAAGAAAGAGCAGAATGTTACTTAACTGCATATACAACTGGATGTGATCAAATGGTCAGTGGCGTAGCATAGTGGGGGCGGCAGAGGCGGCCCGCCCCGGGCGGCACTTTTAGGGGGAGGCAAAGAATTACTGTATATTTTAGTCTTTTAAATTGAAATACCTAAATAAGGGGGCGGCAAAATTTTCCTCCGCCCCGGGGGGCTGACACCCATGCTACGCCACTGCAAATGGTTGAATAAAGGATTGTGCAATAAAGTGGTGTTAAAGGTGTTTATTTATTATCTATTAAATTTATTAAAAGCATGTAATGTTTCTTACAATCAAGTCAAACTTAACAAAACTAAATTCAATTCAACCCCCACCCATGAGAAAGAGAGAGAGGCCAAAAGTAGTAAAGTGCTTAATCTAAAATATTATTAATTAGATCCTGCCAGGTTTTAAAAAAGTTTTGAACATATCCTCTAAGAGAGAATTTAATTTTTTCCAATTTCAAATAGTATATAACATCAGTTACCCGCTGACTTAACAGAGGTGGGTTAGGATTCTTCCAGTTGAGCAAGATAAGCCAACGTGCCAATAGTGAAGTAAAGCAATTACAGTTTGTTTGTCCTTTTCCACTTTAATTGCATCTGAGAGTACAGCAAACACAGCAATTAATGTACAGTATTAGGACTGATTGTGACACCAAGGCTGTCTGATAGGTATGTAGAAAATTTTATCCAAAATGATGTTAACTCGGCACATGCCCAAAACATGCACCCTAGTGAGGCTAGAGCTTAATTGCAACGTTTGTAGGATGGATCTTGCCCTGAAGACATTTTGGACAATTTTAAAACGAGATAGATGTGCTCAATGAAAAATTTTAAGTTGAATAACTAAATGCTTTGTGTATATAGAACTAGAGTGAATTTTGTGCATGGCTGCCTTCCACTCCTTTTCTGAAATGTTGAGTAAGAGATAATTTTACCACTGTACTTTGGGGTCTTTAAAAGAAAGGGACTTTAAAATTGTTTTATATTTTATAGAAATGCTGTCCGCGTCTTCAAGACTGATCAATATCTCTTTTGGAATAGAAGTAGGTGGGAAGCGAGGTTAGATTTTGTTTAGCAAAGCTTCTAATTTGGAGATAGTGGAAAAATTGTGTTGATGGGAAACTAAATTTACAGTGTAATTGTTCATATGATGCAAAGACATTATATATACTGTATACAAATTTCTAAATTATTTAATCCCTGTTTTCCAAACATTACAAGCTGTGTACGTTTGATAGGGTGGTAAAAGGAAGTTATCATGTAGAGGTGCCACAGATAAAATATTCTTTAACTTGAAGTGCTTCCTACATTGGTTCCATATTCTGAGTGAATGAAGGACACTTGGGTTGTCAGTATATTGACAATACCTTGTATTTACTGGTGTACCAAGCAAGGAATATAAAGAGGTACTACATGATTTCATTTCTATTGCAGACCAAAATAGTGTGTGTTCATTTGTTTGTGTCAGTGTCCAGGTTTTTATAGCATATATGTTTGCTGAACAGTAATAAAATTGAAAATTAGGTAGAGCCATGCTGCCTTTTGAATTAGGTTGTTGTAGGGTCACTCTTTGGATGTGTGGATATTTCGAATCCCAAATAAATGAGGTTATGATTGAATCTAATTTCTTAAAAAATTATTTGTTAATGTACAGTATAGGGGGATGTTTTGAAATAGAAACAAAAGCTTAGGGAGGATATTCATCTTGATAATGTTAATTCTCCCTCCTAAACTAAGATGGAAGGTAGACCATCTATGCACGTCGTCTTTAATTTTATCCCTAGATATTTAAACATGATAAAAGGATGATAAAATGATAAAAGGAAAGGTGTCCAATCTAATGCTGTTTGCTAGAGAATTAAATGGAAAAAGCACACTTTTCTTCAAATTAATTTAGAGTCCAGATATCTTTTGAAATTCTGCCACTACAGTTAGGTCTGCAGTTACTGAATTTTGTGTGTCTGATATATACAGTACCATATCATCTGCATATAGTGATATTTTTTGTTCATGTCCTTCTCTTGTGCAATTCTAAAGTGAGCAGCCAATGAGTCAATGGCGATTGCAAGGGGCATCCTTGTCTAGTACAGAATTCTATCTTGAAGTAATCTGAGACAGTGTTGTTAATACAAACTGAAGCTTCTGAGCTGGTATACAGTAGTTTGATCCATGTATGTATGTTAGGGCCGAACTGAAATGTATCCAAAGTGGTGAAAAGGTAATGCCATTCAACCATATCAACTTTTTTTTTCTGCATCCAAAGATAATAAGATCTCTGGAGTGTTGGATTTTATGGGTGAATATATTACATTAAATAGACATCAGACATTGTAAGCCCAGTTAGATCTTGTGATATGACTGAAGGGAGCACTTTCTCTATTCTTCTAGCTAGGACTTTGGAAAGTATCTTAAGATTGTTATTCAGAAGAGAGATTGGTCTGTATGATGCACATTGTAATAAGTCCTTATTTTTTTAGGAAAAATAATAATGTTATATTATTAAGTAATAATGTTTGGCAAAACATTTGAGGTAAAAATTTTATTGTCTCTGGGTTTTATAAAAGTTGTTAATAAAAGGGGAGCTAACTTGATTGAAAATGTTTTATAAAATTCAGCAGGTTAGCCACCAGGACCTGGGGCCTCATGCATAATGGCGTGCGTAGAATTCACACTAAAACATGGCGTACGGACAAAAGTGGAATGTTTGTACACACAAAAAAATCCAGATGCATAAATCTGTGCGTTCGCCAACTTCCACTTTCTCCTGCTCCATAAATCCTGGTCAGCATGAAAAGAAACGTAACACACGTGCATATGCCTGCTGCCACTCCCCAACTCCTCCCAGAATTATGCCCTCTAATGTTGGGGTGACTTCACTGTAATAGCAAAACACATATAAATATGTATAAATAATTAGGAATATATAAAATGAAAAATAAAGAAAAAGGTGCAGGAGAAACTATAACATAAGTTTGTGGTAACTGTAAAAGTAAATAAATGCATAAACTTAAAAACACAAATACTTGAAACAAAGTCAAAATACAAGGTGAAAGTTCTAAAACTAAAGCCATCTTTGAAACACCTTTTAGCTTCCACTAATATACAAGAACAATGAAAAATAAGAAAAGGAGTCCAAAGCTAAAATATTTTGCAGTACAAAGATGCTAAGATTTGCATTGAGTGTGAAGATGATGGGCAGGATTAGAAATGAGTACATTACAGGGTCAGCTCAAGTTGGATGGTTTGGAGACAAAGTCAGAGAGGTGAGATTGTGTTGTTTTGGACATGTGCAGAAGTGAGATGCTTAGTATATTGGGAGAAGGGTGCTAAGGATAGAGCTGCCAGGAAAGAGGAAAAGAGGAAGGCCTAAGAGAAGGTTTATGGATGAGGTGAGAGAGGACATGCAGGTGATAGGTGTAACAGAGCAAGATGTAGAGGACAGGTAGATATGGAAAAAGATGATCCGCTGTGGCAACCCCTATCGGGAGCAGCCGAAAGAAGAAGAAGCAGATGCTGTTATAGGCGAGTCATGATGAGACAACATGTCACCTGTCATCATGTAACATGACCGACAAAATACATAGCAACAGTAAAAAAGGTTGTTATATAATGGTGGTAACCATTCAAAATAGTGCAAAATGGCATTGCCAGAATTATGATAAAAATGTAAAAAAAAAAACATAAAACCATGTAAATTGTTAAATAAATAAAGCTGACTCCATACCTGAATTCCAAAACACAGATTAGTTAGAAGAGTCAGAGAGACTTGCAAATTGGCCACAAAAAAATCTATTTTTTTCAGCATCTGCTTATCTAAGCTTTTATGATAATTTAGTTGTAGTGCTACTTTTTACAACCAAATTTGGTATTTGAAGAAGTGCATGTGTGGTTTTGCTGTTGGAACTTTCTGTAAGCCGAGAGCAGCCAGGGAGACTTTAGGAGACAGAGATATCTGGGTATTTGGTTTTATATTAAATAAAACAGAAAAGTAAACTGAAACAGGAATCTGAAGAGTCATCCCATGCATGGAGAGGAACGGCAGACATATATGATACAATACAATACAATACAATACAATTTATTTTTTGTATAGCCCAAAATCACACAAGAAAATGCCGCAATGGGCTTTAACAGGCCCTTCCTCTTGACAGCCCCCCAGCCTTGACTCTCTAAGAAGACAAGAAAAAACTCTCAGAAAAAAACCCTTGTAGAGAAAAAAATGGAAGAAACCTTGGGAAAGGCAGTTCAAAGAGACACCCCTTTCTGGATAGGTTGGGCGTGCAGTGGGTGTCAAAAAGAAGGGGGCCAATACAATACAATACACAGAACAAAACAAATCCTCAGTACAGTATAAACATTAAAATTTGGCAAGTACTGAGCAGAATTTAATAGTAGATGATATCACATAATATAATTTGGATTTGTTTAGAGTCCTGGGGCCTCATGTATAACGCTGTGCGTAGAACTCGCACTATAACATGGCGTAAGCACAACAGCCGAAATGTGCTTATGCACAGAAAAATCCAGATGCAGAAATCTGTGCGTACTCCAACTTCCACGTTCTTCCGCTACATAAATCCCAATCAGCGTGAAAAGTAACGCTCATGCACGCGCTTTATGTAACGCCCCAACTCCTCCCAGAATTACGCCTCTTTGAATATGCAAATGAATATAAATCGCCCTTAAGCTCAGCCTTCTGTGAAAAGACAATGGGAAAAGCACGGGGGAAAATATAAGAATTTCAGCAAATACCAAGTGGAGGCAAAGGAAAAACAAACTATTTGTTCAAATAAACCGTGGTATAATCAACAAAAGGAAGTTGATCGAGTGACATAGCGTGTTGGAGAAACTTGAAAGCTCACTTTCACAAAATCGCACAGTGCCGGAAATTAAAAAGAAGTCGCATATCAAAGTCGCCCTGAAAAGGTGAGTTGTAGCCCACTGTCTGAGTTTCATATGAAAGCTTATTTGGGTACAGAGAAAAAAAAGGCACACAGTGGGGAAAAAGCACAAAATGTCAACTTCAATCTCGACATTTCCACTTTAATCACGTAGTTTATTTTGTCATTAAAGTAGAACATCATAAACTTCATCTTAAAATCGTTTAATTAACCAGTTTCTCAAATCACATCGTAATTAAAGTAGCACGTTAAATGCTTTGTTTTGTATTTGATCTTCTATGTGCTCTATGTGTGTGAATCACTACTTGCTTCTTAAACTGGCTCTCTTCCTCCAACTGGACACAGAATCCATTACATTCGTGATATTACAGCTCTCTGAATAACTAAAATACTGAGATGTATACATGATATCATTTTCATGATGATAGGAGTTAAAGCACGTTATTAAACATGAGTTTCACGGCGCAGTGATTGTGTGTGACCTTCGATGAAATAATTTATTGCAGCAGTACTCAGGGGCGGCTCTAGGCTTGTGGTGGTACTGGGCAAAGGAAGAATTGGTGGCTCCTTCGCCCACCAATGTCAGTAAGGTAGCTTATGCACGATGGATGGCCACGTCCGTGCTCATGACACAAGCATTTAACTATTGCTGAAATTTGTTGCTGCGTTTCTAGCTGTGTTGTTATTTTCTCTTTTTTGTTTTATATTCAATATATATTGGCGTAGCCGCCACTGCAGTCCTTGCTTTTCTTTCCCCAAATACCCAATCAGAATTGGGGAGCGCCGATTCTTCAGAACGTTTAAGGAACATTGAAATATCTTCGTAGTACATGTTTAATTATTCTATCCTTCACGACACTCCCAGTGAAGAATATAGATTATTTAAATGAAGTTAAAGTTTTATCTGTATAATATAATAAACATATTTTGCTGCATTTCATCTTAAAAATGATATTGTCAACATATGTAAATACGCGCTTTATAAAGTGGCTCAGGTTGTGCGATATTATAACTGTAGTGCAAGTTTACAGTGGGGTGATTGTACTTATAAGTACAAACAGTTCTACAAGGAGCAATTGATTGAGTGCGTTTATAGTTCTTGGTATGAAACTGTTTCTGAACCGTGAGGTCCGTACAAGAAAAGCTTTGAAACGTTTTGACGTGGCTGAGACAGCGTGTACTTGAAGCTGTATACCAATAATTCTCTTTCCGATCAGCTGCTGCTGTGATTCACACTCAGATACAGTGATATAAATACTCCCGAGTGGTGCAGTGAGAGTAATATGGAAAAAGATGATCCGCTGTGGCAACTCCTAACGGGAGCAGCTGAAAGAGGAAGGTGCAGTTAGAGTAACAACGCTAAAGCAGTAATGGTATTTGGAATACTATGGCTATTCCCTGGACTAAGATATTGTTACAAGTTAATTACAATCAGATGCGTTACACTAATAAACAATATGCGGTTAATTTCAGTGTATTTATAAAGCCGCGTCAGCAAAATAAGGTGTAACCACACAGGAACAGTAGCACTGCTTTGACGCTGGGTGCCGCCAGTCCGCAAAACCGAGCGGAGAACTTGCGTACGATAAGGTATGAGGCACCGTGGAAAAGTGCGTGGCTTTACGCCAAGTGTAGGTTTTATACATTGCGATTTGAATGTGGAAAAGTTCTTACGCAACATTTCTGTGCGTACGCACCGTTTATACATGAGGCCCCTGGAGACCTCATTCATCAAGCTACCTCCCCCATTTGGCCATTCCACAACTGAAATAGCGCTAATCCAATGAAAGGACCCCTCTTTCCCATAATTCCTGCGATCCTTTATCAGGGATGACTTTACCTTAGGCAGGCAAAACAACTTGGCAGGTGGGCCGTGGCACAAAGTGCCACATTTGAGTACTGAGAAGAGAAATAGAATAGGTGAGGGTTAGTATCAAATTATAACTATCATGTTACTTATGTTTTAGTGCTAATGACTAACAACAGAGATGTAGTCTGTACAGTTAGTCAGCAGCTCTAGTCAGGATATGCTAAACTGAAGTAGTGAGTCTTCAGCCGGGATTTAAAAGCTGAGACCGAAGGAGCACCTCTTATGGTAGCAGGCAGACCATTCCACAGTTTAGGGGCCCTGTAACTAAAAGCTGGACCTTCCACTGTTATTTTATTAATTCTTGGAATCATAAGCAGACCGGCATCTTGAGATCTTAATGTGTGCTCTGGTTTGTAAGTCATGATAAGTTCAGACAAGTAAGTTGGACTTTGGCCATTTAATGCTTTATATGTTAAAAGGAGGATTTTGAAATCTGCCCTAAACTTAACCTGGAGCCAATGTAAGGATTTAAGAGCTGGAGTTATGCGTTTGTATTTTCTTATTCTTGTAATAATTCTTGCAGCAGCATTTTGGATTAACTGGAGGCTGTATAAAGAACAGTTTGAATATCCAGTAAAGACTGCATTGCAGTAGTCAATCCTAGTAGAAATAAATGCATTAATTAATTTCTCAGGTTCCTGTTTATTTAGAAAGTGCCTTAATTTCCCAACATTTTTAAGATGAAAGAAACAATGATTTGGACAACTTTGTAATATGCGCTTTAAATGACATGCTAGAGTCAAAGATAACTCCTAGATTGTGGGCTGATTCAGTAAAATTAATGGTGATTCCAACTGAGTTAAATGATGACAGAATATTGTTATGATCAGCATCATTCCCTCCAACAATTAACATATGGATGTCCAGGGGCCTCATGCATAATGCCGTGCGTAGAATTCATACTAAAACATGGCATACAGACAAAAGCAGAAATGTTCGTATGCACAAAAAAATCCAGATGCATAAATCTGTGCAAACGCCAATTTTCATGTTCTTCTGCTACATAAATCCCGGTCAGCGTGAAAAGTAACGCACGTACACGCCCCTACTGCCACTTCCCAACTCCTCCCAGAATTATGCCTCTTTGAATATGAAAATCAATATAAATAGCCCTTAAACTCAGCATTCTAAGAAAAAGGCAATGGCAAAAGCATGGGGGAAAATAGAAGAATACCAAGTGAAGGCAAGGAAAAACATACTATTTGTTGGTTTAAACAATGGTATAAACAACAAAAGGAAGTAGATCGAGTGACATAGAGTGTCGGAGAAACTCGAATGCTCAAGTTCACAAAGTCACACAGTGCTGGAAATAAAAAAGAACTTGACAGATATTAAAGTCGCCGTGAAAAGGTGAGTCGTAGCCCACTGTCTGAGTGTCATTTGGAAGCTTATTAGGGTACAGAGAGAAGACAAAAAATAGGGACACAGCGGGGGGAAAAAAGCTTGAAATGTCAAGTTTAATCTTGAAATTTCCACTTCAATCACGTACTTTATTTTGTCATTAAAGTAGAACATCATAAAATTAATCTTAAAATCGTTTAATTTACTAGTTTCTCAAATCCCATTGTAACTAAAGTATCACGTTAAAAGCTTGGTGTTTTATGTGCTCTTCTATATACTCTATGTGTGTGAATCACTACGTGGTTCTTAAACGGGCTTTCTCTTCCTGTGACAGGACACAGAATCCATTATATTTAATATTATTACAGCTCTCTGAATAATGTAAATACTGAGATGTATACTTGATATAATTTTCATGATGATAGGAATTAAAGCATATATTAAACATGGGAAGACAGTGGTGCAGTGATAGTGATGAGCTGGCGCCTCGTCCAGAGATTGTTCCTGCCTCCAGCAGGAAGCTTGTTGTGCCGTGCGCTACCTTCGATGAAATAATTTATTGCAGCAGTACTGTCCCTTTCAAACGTACTAACCCCCAATTCCTGTCTTTGCTTTTCTTTCTACAAGTACCCAATCGCCATATAATCATCTCTGTAATAGACGTTAAGCCATCTGTAAGCTTAGAACTTTGATTCTTCAAAACGTTTAAGGAACATCGAAATATCTTCATAGTACATGTTTAATTATTCTATCCATCTATCCATCCAGCATCGCTCCAGTCCCAGCAAGAATACAATGCAATTCAGGAACAATTCCTGAACGGAGCACCAGCTCATCGCTAGCGCTGCGACACCGTGTCCTCACATGTTTAATTATTAAAAATATAGATTATGTAAACAATGTTAACGTTTCATCTGTATAATGTAATAAACATATTTTGCTGCATTTCATCTTAAAATGATATCGTCATATGTGTGGCTCAGGTTGTGCAATATTATACTGTAACTGAAATGCAAGTTTACAGTGAGGTAATTGTACTTATAAGTACAAACAGTTCTACAAGGAGCACTTGATGGACTAATTGATTGCATTTATAGTTCTTGGGATGAAACTGTTTCTGAATCTTGAGGTCAGTACAAGAAAGGCTCTGAAGCGTTTGCCATATGGGAGCAGTTCAAATAGGCAGTGTGTGCTTGATGCTGTATGCCGATAATTCTCTTTCTGATCAGCTGCTGTAGAGCTGTGATTCCACACTCAGATAAAGTGAGCTTATAGTGTCTAGTAATTCTAATAGTGTCAGAGGTTATCCAATACCTCTGCACTGAGTAGAATCTAGCTGTGGAATCTGTAATGTATCTGAAAATGCATTAGATTGTGTCTTCTATTCTTTAAACTGAGTAGAATATAAGGACTTATAATAGTCTCTAAATGTCTGCATTATATTTTTATTGCCAATGATTCAATCTCTGTCTGTGTTGGTGATTACTGATATTGCATTGCAAACTTCCTGCTTGTGGATTTGTTGAACTAAGATCTTATTAGCCTATTCTCCATGTTCATAGTAATGATGTCACAATTTAAAAATTAGTTTTTCTGTCTCTTCTCTTGTCAGAGAGTTGAGTTCTAATTGCAATTCCTGTCTTTTCCTAAAGAGTACCTCATTTGGAGACCTGGCATGTTCTTGATCTATTCTGGTAATTTCAGCGATTAACTCTGAGGCCTACTTGGTTTCCAGTTTATTTTTGTGGGAGAGATATGAGATAATCTGTCCTCTTAAAAATGACTTCAAAGTTTCCAAGAATCAATGCAAATACATTTTGGATAAAGTCTCTGTCATCAACATTGGGTGTGTGGATATTTATCAAAATCATGTAGCAACATCTGATACTACAAATGAAATTGTTCTATGAATTTAGATTCGCAATCGTCTAGTTTTCTTTGTATAGCTGGAGTGGAATATTTGGTCAGTCCAGTCTCTTTGCAACCAAAACTGATCCTTGCTGATTAAGTGAGTCTCCTGTAAAAATACTATCTTGCCGTTTAGATCTGTTAGGTGAGAGAATACTTTCTTTCTCTTTAATTTGTGATTAAGACCTTTGACATTCCAGCTCACAAAGTTCACTGTTTGGTCATAGAGACATTGCTTCGAAACTGTTGTCATTTTATAATCTTAAATTAAGATTGTACATTATTGCATATGATAGCTTTAACGTTAACTTCCAATATTGTCAAAAGTTATGGCAATAAAGGCTATTGTTGTGTTGGCATTTACAATTGTGGGGATGAACAGGATAGATCAGAAATAGCTTGCTCTCTTTCTCTCCTCCCCCAGACCCCCCACCCCATTTTCCATCACCAAATGAGCCTAAACCACACTTCACAAAGTCCCAGTCCTCTGATGTGTCTAGAGATAGGGCACATCCAGGGAAAACAAGCCCCCAAGCAGCGGTGTAGAAGGAATAAAGTAGAGATATCTATTGGCAATACATTCCAAATACTTTAAACCTAGAATGTAATCTTGAACAGGGTATGATGTTAAACATTACCCATGGAGATGCAGATAATACTGTACAATACAATTATAATACAATAAACCAGTATGATGATAAACAGTCCTGTTTTGGAAAAAAAAATGTAAAATGTATACATACGTATAAAGTATGCATATACACATACATATGCACACATATATGTAAATATGTATATACACAAACATGTAGATACATATACAGTATCCATAAACATATACACATACATACACACACACACACATATAAATAGAATTATAATTGTAATTAAAACATTAAAGTAGCAGGGAAGAAAATAAAATGTATAATTACAGCCAAAGTCTCACTGCAAATAGGCCAAATTGCAGGTACAGTCTTCTTTGCCATGCCAGGATACGATGTGATTCACAATCGTATTTAAAAAAGAGTTGGGATTCATTTTTTTTAGCTCTTTTTCTAATTCATCCAGAGAACTAAAAATGTAGAACTTGCCTTGAATATCCACTCTTAATTTAGCAGGATACAAGAGGTTGTATCAAAATTTGGCTTTGCGTAATCGCTGTTTAATGCTGTAAAATGTGGCACATTTAGCAGCCGTTGAAGGTGAAAAATCAGGGAAAATGCAACTGTGGTTATTTTCAAATATAATCTCATGTTTTATTCTGAGAATTTACATCAGATTAATTTTAGATTGTAATTCATTGAAACAAACAATGATGCCCTAGGTTTTGAGGCATTTGATACACGTATGCGGTAAGCTGCTGATATCCCCATGTCTGATTTGAAGTCCTCTGCAATTATTTGAGAGAGTAGTTCCGCAATGAATTTCACTGGATTTGGACTTTCACTGTTTTCAGGGAGAACATCAATTCTGATATTATTTCTTCTATACCTTTTATATTTCTTCCAGCACAATTAGTCTGTCTCCAGGCACTTTGCATTCTGATTTAATAGCTGTTGCCGAGGCAGAATCCAATTGTTCAACTATTTCAATACGAGTTGTGAACATTTGCTTAATATTTTCAAGCTGAGCATCAACTGTTCTGAATTTATTTTCAAAACTACTTGCATTTTTCCTTTATTTTTTCCTCAATTTTTTCTAGCATACCTTTAATGGTTGCCTCAAAGCAATTACTCAAATGTTTCTCAGAGTCTTTAATATCCTGAAAAAGCTTCACATTTGTCATATTTATTGCCTTTATATCTTTCTTTATATCATTTGAGATCTTCTTTATACTACACTTTACCTCATTTATGTTCTCCGTGAATGTGGTAGTTATTGCAATAGTTATTACAGTGATCACTGAGGCAGTCTTTACCTTCAGCTTGGACTACTTGTTTCGGTCATCTTCAAGCTCCGCAGGTGGAGTAGCAAGCCCAGTTGGAGTCGGTGGCGCTGGCACACAGTGGGTAGTTGACAGTGCGGAAAATAAGGTCATTTTCAGGTTCAATGTACCTTTTGGAATTGACGAGGTTTCCTGGCCAAACTCAATCACACTTTTGCTCCCACTTTTGCTCTCAGCTGGGAGATCCATTCTTTTGCCTATCTGTTCCAGGTCAGTCTCTGCTAGGCCGTATCTTGAATTTGAGCTTGAGGCCTGTTTAGACTTAGATGAAGCTTTACCTGTCTTTTCTGTTTCTTTCAGAGCCTTTTTTCTGCCAGTCATACTGTAATCAAAGTCCCTCCGATTGATTAATTACAAGATGATAAAAAAAAAGGTAAAATAACGCTGCTAATGGAGTTCTCAGACATCCATCTCCCGAAATGAATGAGAATGAATGGGACAGGCTTGTTCTGGAAATTTATGATGTCTAATAAATACTGACCAAAGACAGGTATACGCTGTTGATGTGTGCCAACACTAAAAGCTTCAATAAGTCAAGTTTGGTGACCCAACAATTTTTCTCAGATTACATTAGGATCTACTTTTGTTCTTTTACTGAAAAATATTAATAAAATGAAGACAATGCTTTCAACCTACTGATTGAGATAGAACTGTCCAGATCATGTTTCTGCTTCCAAACATATCTTTGCAATAGACATAGGATTAGGGTATTACTGCTATGCTTAAGGCAAATATATCATGGAAGACTTGCACGAGAGTGACAAGGCAATAGTTAAAAAGTGTGAAAGCAATAGATGATAAAAATTCCCATTGAAAATGTTGCAAATGCTATAAATTCCTACTGGGATGTATCTTGTGGCAGTGCACAGATATGAAGAACCCAAACTCATCAAGAATATGCAATGACACAGTTCTTATTAGAGAATCTATTGAGTGCTACAGACAGCTGTACGAGTAAAAATATATGATAAGAGGAGCAGACTAGCATCTTATTGTTATTTTGTGCATCTAAATCCACCTGCTGCTACATCTGCACTCTTGCCTTCATCTTTTGGTCTCTTTTATTGTCTAGTGGAATTCCAATTTTTAATGGAAGAGAAAGAGACAGAAGAAGTAGTCAATTTAAAATGGAGTTTAAACAACTTTTTTTTTGTTCTCAATTTGCTCACTGAGATATTGGTACATTTTGTTCTCATCTTTACTGTACAGTTACTGTTTTATTTTTTCACTGAAATATTTTTAAACATTTTTGTGCTAACATTTTGCAGTTATTACAAACTACAGTATTTTGTGAAATTATTGAATGACGATTGTGAACATTGCCCGGACACAGACAGGCAGACACACTCATGTCACACAGCACACGTTTATTCTCCATTATTTTTTCACAGTTCATTACTCACAAGCCCCAATACCCCTCAGTCCAGGCCAACACAATGCCTTCTCTCTCTTTGCTTATTCAGCCCCTTTAAATAAGCACCCAGATGTGCTCCAGGTGTGTTCCCGGTAATCTCCCACTGACACGCCCCAGTGTGGCGGAAGTGCCGGCTGTTTCCCCGGAAGCACTCTGGGTGTCCCTGTTCCTCTTCCCCCCAGCACTTCCTGGTGTGACGAAAGTGCTGAGGTCCAGGGTCCTTCAGGTATTGGGGTCCTCTTGGTGGTAACCCCTACAGCATTGAGCTTCCTAGCTCTTTACCCGCAGCCCCAAGGGCGGTCGCACCCTCGAGGTCTTGTGCCTCCTCCTGTCTTATCGGGTGTCCCGGCTGGGTACCACCTCCATCCGGGTACCACATTGCCCCAACCACCATTGAAGACACGTCGGTCGGAGCGACACATCCCTTGAGGGCAACTCCTCCCTAAAGTGGGTCCTTCTACGTGTCCAGGGTCCAAGCCGGCACCCTGGAACGTACCACTTCGGCACCCCCTCCGAGGTTTTTGCACTCTTTTGGAGTGAGCCGCTCGCGCCTCTGTAGCCCCTGCCAGTAGTGGGGGCGCCCCATCAGCAGTGAAGAATCCTCCAGTGAAGCGTCCCATCCAGTGAAGGCAGGTTCCCAACGAAGCAGGTCCTTCTGCTCGTTCAGGGTCCGGTCCTGCAACAAACAGAAACAAGGGGGCAGAGCCGTTGCCTGGACACCCTTTCCTGGCATCCCTCTGTGCCATGCACTGGCAGCGCTCCCCCCTCCGACTGGCACCCCGGCACTTGCCTGTTTGGCACCCCCTCCATGGGTTCCATGTCCGTCTTATTTGCCCCGACGGGTCCGCTCTCACTGTCGTCTCCCCCACCGACTCTGGGGCTTTTCTCTGCCATCGCAGAGGACGACCTTTCTTATCGGAGGAATCGGCATTCTCCCCTCGATTCCCCCATTTATTCTGGGACGCTATAACGGTTTGAGTCTGCCTATGGGAAAGGTACAGACCCTGTCCGGTTTGCGTCCCTATAGAGCGACAGAAGACTGTTGCAGGCTTGAGGCGTAGGCCGCTAGGACCCAGGGCACTCATCAGCCTGCGTCCTGCCTATCCTCTCACTGTCTCTCCCCTCCCCTCGCACACAGCACTCACCGTCACATGCAGTGTCGGAAAACCCCCTACTCGATACCGGTCATTTGGATCACGGCCAAGTTCGATGGGCTCATCTTCATGCTTTACGGAGTCGGTTCTACTCACCGTCTCCGCAGTACCGCTCCTGCCAAAGACTCCGCCGTCGCGCCGTTCTGACATCATTGATGCGACCGCTTTCCCCTTCAGCTCCTGTAACTCCACACGGGGGGCACTCAGCACCTGCAACATAGACAAGCACAGAAAGTCAGTCGACGATTGACCTACCTGGTTGTCGGTCATCTTCGTAGACTGCTTCCTGTGAGGCTTCTTCAGCCCAATCGGGTCTCTCCCTGGCACGAGATGGACATTCCTTGGTCCCGCCTCTATACATTCATTGGCGGGCACACAAGACACACTGTCTAATCCCGTGCCTGTCTCAGGGAGGAACTTCCGGTCCGCGGCCATCTTGGCTCCTCTCCTCCTGGTGCGACGACATTCTGACTCTTCGTGTTGCAGTGTCTCCTTCATGGCAACTCTCGCCGCCGCTGTTGCGTCCACAAAGCACCACGGATCGGCGTGTGTCTGCCATCCGTATGGACCCGGGCAGCCCCTGCCTGCTAAATACCAAACGCGATCAGCCCTCCCGGGCTGGCTGTTGGCAAGCAGGGACCTTACATCCCGGATCCTTTCTGACCGAGGCACCTTCCTCGGCATGGTCTTCATATACGCCACGCCATCCCAGACGTCTTCATTGGCAGCACCCACACAGGAGCCTACTGCACCCCTGCAACACCCGTTGATGCATTGCCGCACCAGGTAGGAATCTGGCCGCAGATGAAGAAATGAAGAATAGAAAAATAGAAGACACAATATAAAATAAACATAAGTCAACATTAATTAACATAGAATAAGTAAGGTCCGATGGCCAGGGTGGACAGAAAAAAACGCCTCCAGCATCCTCCAGAGATCTTGTCCACTCTTCCACCTGACTCTTGTCCTCCTCTGAAGGGAGGCAGCCCCTTTAAATAAGCACCTGGATGTGCTCCAGTTGTGTTCCCGGCAATCTCCCACCGGACATGCCCCAGTGTGGCGGAAGTGCCGGCTGTCTCCCCGGAAGCACTCCAGGTGTCCCTGTTCCTGTTCCCCCCAGCACTTCCTGGTATGGCGGAAGTGCTGAGGTCCAGGGTCTTTCAGGTATTGGGGTCCCACTGGCGGTAACCCAGGGTTCCTACAGGGTCGAGCTTCCCAGCTCTTTACCCCCGGCCCCAAGGGCGGTCGCCCCCACAAGGTCTGGAGGAGGCACAAGCCCTCCTGTCTTCTCGGGTGTCCCAGCTGGGTACCACCTCCATCTGGGTACCACACCATGTATTTTTTATTATTTTATTAATAACTGCTGTTTCTATGCTTGGTTTCATGTTGTTTATAGCAAAGGCAGTTATTATGTCATCTCATCCCACCTATTTAAGATGGTGCCATGCAGCACTTAAAATCCTAGGTTTTTGAAGAAAAAGTAAATCTCTTTTGTGGGCTTTAATCTAAAAAGGGACAAATACTCTTAGTTTTAATTAGGGTTTATTGTTTGTTTTTTTGGTATTTGAATTTTTGTTCTTGCTTTTTAAACTTTTGGCAATGTTTTGCATACCAGTTTTGTTTTGCAAATGAACCTTGGCCTGTCATGCAATTTCTTCAAGCACATGGCTTTCACATGAAAGCAGTGTCCAGGCAGTGATTTGAACCTGACACTCTAGAGGCGTTAGGGCACAACAGTAGCCAATGTGCTCCGCATAGAAACAGTTTTTAATTTGGATTGCATTTGGTTTAATTAGTTTATATACTACAACTATCTTTATCCTCAGATGATATAAAGGATAGAGCAGAAGATTTTTATTAGCTTTGTAGAAAAAAAATCTGTCAATGCTCAGAATTACAGTATGTTCAAATAAAGTAATAAAAATGATTTAGAAGAGCTTATTATGAGAGTGCAATATGTAGTTTGGTGTTAGAGGGCCAGAGGGCTTTTACACCAAGTAAAAGCACTTAGACATATTTTAATTTCTTCTTTTCAATATTGTTCGACAGTAGACACCACTAACACCACCATAAAGAATAAATTAATAATCAAATACAATAACACAATCCTCCTCTCCCAGCAGCTCCGTCACTCTACCACCCAACTCCGGCTCCGCTCGCTGGGTCTCGCATTGTCCTTTATATAGTTCTTGACCTGGAAGTGCTTCTGTCCTTCTGTCCATGTGATTCAATAGCACTTCCAGGTCAGATGAAGACTCATATTTTTGTTCAGCCCAGAAGTACTTCTGTTCTTCCATCCCCATGACTTGGGTGTACTTCCGGGCTATAGGGAAAATAAAAATCCCTGCATCTCCCTGAAGTGTCACACTGTGGAACCCACGGTCCCAAGCAGGGTAATGAATCCAAACTCCATCTCCCCTGATGCCCTGCGGGAATCCGGGGCCCCTCTATGCTGCAGGGAGGACTCCATCTAGCGGCCTGGATGTGTCAGCCGGGATAAGCTGTCTCTCACAGTAGAAAAACATGCATCCAATTACCTAAGCCCCAAAAGCTAAGAATATCAAAATTTCAACCCTGCAAGTTAACAAAAGTGTTGATTATGATATGCTACATCGACCACAGAAGGCTTTATAAATAGCAGAGACAGTGAATTTTCTGCAGAGGCCTCAGTTTCCACATCATATATAGATACAGTATATGTGTATGGACCCTTTTAAATGAGGATTCACATGGGCCTCTGAGAGTATTGTTTTTCAAATGGGAGAGATGACAACAATGCTGCAAAAAGTGGCCCAACACCTTGCAGCATATATTTATGTTTTGAACACTTTCCTTTAAGAGTGAATTCTCTGATGTGTCATAAAGCATTAGAGGTTATCATGATAAAATAAATCAGGTATTGATATAATCCTTTTAATAATGTATTTAACAATAAAAAGGAAAAACACTGTAATGTTATTGTTTTTATAATTCTATATTAGGCATCACAAGGAACACAGAAAACCTGCCATCCTTAATATTGATTCCCAATTTGAGTTTTATGGACCACCTTTGTGTTTCAAGCATTAATTAGGTACATTTGCAAAGCCTTTCCCTCTTGCTATATTAACAGATGAGGAGAAAGAGATGATAAATAACCAGATGGTGCAACCTGGCAGCTGACTGCAAGAAAAGTATGCAAAGTATGGTATTGGATGGTGTGCATTGCACATTATTATCTGAGGAAAATATAATAAGACATTAAAGAACTGCTAACTAGAAGGTCATTACCTCAGTGAGACAAGCCTTCTGAGAGCATTTATAGGATATAAAACCTAAGTTCCAACTGCAGGAACATAATGAAATGTAAAGATGTATATCTAAAGTGAAGCATTTATGGTGTATAATATACTGGCATTTTATGTACAGTAGATGATTTTTACTTTTTCCTAGTATTCTTCACTACACACATCTCCCATTGAGAACAGGTACATGTACATGGAAAAAGACTGAGAAGTTATATTAGACAGTTTTATAATGCAGTTGTTCTTTTTTGGAATTGGAAGATTATTTTGTTATAAAATTTGCTATCAGCAGTTAAGCAGCACAGTGATATGGGGTATCACCAAACAGACACTGCAAAGTGTAGAATGAAGTCATATAGTGAAATAGGTGTTGGATGCAAATTGAGAAGATCATCAAATCCCAATTCTAGTTTGCAATGACTTTAAGCAGGTTACCTAAATTGCCAGTATTTAATATGCAAGGATAGATTGATTATCATAAATAACAATCTGTTGATCAGTTTGGGTAAAACTGATAACAGACAATGCCATATCCTTCTATATAAAAGCGGTTGGGATTGTCCTTCCGTCCCGTGAGTGCTACGCAGGCGTGAAGTTTCACACACGCCCCGTCCATTTTGCAATGCATGATGGGATTTGTAGTTTTGTTTTTCCAGGTAAAAGATGATTTTCTACTCCAGACTGCGATATCTTCTTCTTTCTTACTATATAAAAGCGGTCGGGATTGTCGTTCCGTCCCGTGAGTGGAAAGCGTAGTGGTATTCCGCTTATCACAGACTTACTACTTGCAGCTTACGGTACGAAGCAACATGATGTGAGCAGAGTTCTGGTGCTCCCATCGTTCTCTTGCTATTGTGCGCAATGCACTGGAAAAATAGACAAAATTATGTCTCTGGAAATAATTAATGTTGATGGAGTACAAATGCCTCACCACGTAGTAAATATCAGGGGGGTTCAAAAGGGCGACCTCAATATAGAAAAAAAGTTTAAATTTCATCACAAAAATAACAAAAACTACGAGTATTAAAGTAATACCGCTCAAATGCGATATAACCAAATTAATGAGCTTGTATAAAATATCAAATTGATCTACATATTGAATTTCCTTAAGAAGTGGTCAACTTAAAAGTCTGTCGCCTTAAAAGGCGGGTCAGCCTAGTAAAAAGAATAAAAAACAAAATGTGCAATTTCTTCAAACACCAATAAGTAATGGCCAATGCACAGCAGATTGTTACAATGATTTATGCAATGACTGTACAGTATATCAATTTATTTTTTCAGAATATGTGCATGAATTGTATTCAATGTAAAATGAAAATGTAAATTTGCACTATTTGTCAGACATTTGCAAATACGAATAGGCTACTGCTTTGAAATGAGAATTTTGTTTAAAAAATAACAAAGAGATTGTCACAAAGGGTTGGGGCACCATGTGGAGACCCTGTTTATTATCCTTAAGTAATTACACCTTGCTGTTTTCAATGGTTTTTAAAGTAGAGAAGCTGGAAGGGGAGGATCAGATGGCAGGACAATTGTTCTATTTCTTGGTTACCTTCTTGGTGGATGACAAAAGGGAAATCATTTCAAGGTGTAACTGACATTTCAAGGTGTATCCTTGAAACTCTTACAAGTAAGAAGCAAACCTTGTCTGCATATCTGACAATCTCCCCACTTCAGTTCTTGAAATGAAAAGTCTGTGAACTACTATGAACCAAAACTGTTGTAGATCCAAGTTCCATCTTGTGACTCTGAGTTTACATTTTTGGGCACCACTAATCAATATAATAAAGCATGGTCAGTGATTAACATAAACTACCCGCCCAAAAGTTGAAATTGGTGACTGCCCATTTGATGGTGAAGTTTCTCTTTCCAAGATGGCATACCTTATAACTTGTTCCAGCAGTTACTTACTTAAGTACATTATTATTCTTGAATGAATAGTCGTACCAGATTGTGAACTGAAGGACATTTCTTTACATATATAAAATGGTCTGTCTTAGAAAATCTATTCACTTTAATAAATATTTTGATATAAAACAACTGAATGGGAAAGATCAATAATACATTTCACTGAAACCTCCTCCCAAGGTTTGTTTGGAGAAGAAATAGGGTACAATAGCCCAAAAGGGCCACAAGATGTGAGTATGACTTGACTGCAAGTCTCATATGCTTAAACACAAAATATGAAGGAATGAGACAAGACACGATAAAGTTTTGGGGTTAATGGAGATTCCTGTTTATTAGCAGCAATGCTAATATGAAAAAAACAGAAAAATAGAAGTGGAACTCAAGGAATTATTTCAAGGTTCTGTTATTCTGTGCTTCTGTAGGCTAGGTGGTTCCAGCAGTCACAGGTCCAAGAGGAAGGGACTTCTGGGGATGTTAATTGCCTTCAGGGTGATTCTCCTCCATTCTGGAGCTGGACAAGGAAGAGTGAATAGTGCATATGCTTCACAATGACCTGTCCCATTATGTTTTCCTGTTTCAAGCAATGCATGTGTGCGACAATACATTTTATATATCTTTCCTTATGGCAGGCCACCAAAAATACCTACAAATAATCGCTAATGTTTGGCTCATACATTTGCTCAGGAATGGACTGACCATTTATTAATTTCAAAAAATTCTTTCATTAAATAGTTACTGCCATATATCATAAAAGTGACCAAATCTCATATAAGCGACAGCACAAAATGGCAGCACCCAAGAAAAAATATTTTTACAAAATATGATATCACCATTCCAGCATTGAAATTATAAAAAAGAATGTAAACAAAACACAGAGACATAGATAAAGGGTTGGGGTACCCTTAGGCAAACCCTGCATATTAAACGCAAATTAGCATCTTTCCAGATGTGTGTCTCCAATCAGACTGGAGAAAGATGGTGACTGTGGCAGTTATGAAGTTATTGAGGCAAAGGGTCCAGGAGCCCCGGACATGATGTCATGAGCCATTGATGTGTTGATTTCTGGATGTGCAGAAGGAATGTTGAAGCATTATAAGAGAGCTCCAACTCTTGGCTTGGCATGAAATTACAAGTTGACAAGCCTTGAAGCTGTTCTCCAAGCATGCATATGTGACAAGATTAAACCAGAAATGACAAATTATTAATATATTCCTGACAGAGGTGTTCCACAATGATTTTACGCATTGGATAAATAAACTGTTATGAGTGAGTGTTCTTCAGTACGTAAAACACCTGTATGGCTTGAAAATGCTTTCAGTTCAGTAAACCAATTGCCAACATTTACTATTTGTATTTAAATTTTCTGCTGAATGGATTAAGGTTTACATCTTGTATTAAAAACTGACAGTTAATAACATTTCTGCAGTCCCTGTGTCAATGAATCCATCCGTTCTGATTTTCTATTTGACAGTCACTTAAAGTGGCTGTTGGCTAATTAAAGCCTCATTGATTCCTGATGCTTTCAATTACAGCTAGAAGGCATTCAAAAATTTAAATAAAGATAAAAGTAAAATAAATAAATGAATGGAATGTGTCATGCTGAGTCACCAATTTTTGGTAGTGAAGCAAAATGCAGGAAAGGCCGTTGTATGTATGATGTTTATATTTGCAGTGACATGCTATTCTCATCTTTCCCTCTGTGGATAGATATGAGTGCCTGCCTAAAATTAAACTGTCACCTACAGAGCAAACAAATATAAATGCCACAGTATTGAAAAAGAGTGAAACTGCAAAAAGCCATAAACAACCAAAGTTAATACAAAGCGTCTCTACATTTACCAAAGACAGTATGGAAATTGTAAAAGATGACAATGTCACAGTCATTAAAGAGTGGGCCATGTGACCATACTCATTACATTGCATAGCTGTTCTCCATTACATAGCAGCTACTTCGAACAAAACATCTAAAATAATAAATATTAAAGAAAAAAAATAAGAAAATATTGTCACATATGATAGTCACACTCGATCATTCAACCTCATTAAGGCAATATAGTCTAGGTGGTTTCTTTGTCTTCTTTTCTAGTCTAATTTTAAATGAATTAATTTTAGTAGTTCACTCACGTGTTTACTGGCCATTTATTCTAATGCTGCTGACAGATCTTTCTAAGTTTATAAATTAATGCATTATTTCATATAACCTGTTGAGATTTTTGTAAAGGTCTCCTATTATTCTTGTTTTAGATTTATTAGACTAGTATTTGCAATTGATGTATTCTAGTTAAATTGTTGAAGCTAGTATGAGAACAGTGAAAGAATTGAAGAGTTTTCAAGAAATATCTTGGCCATAGCTAAACAGGAGGCAAGCCTACATTAAGACAGAAAACCAAAAAAGTGTGTGTAACCATATATCCTTTATGAAAATTGAATTTTCAAGTTCTTAGCTATAGTTTGGTATGGCTAGATACTGTTTTACTATTACTCCCAGATTGAGCAGAAAATCTAGGCTTTTGGCATTGTCAGGAACTCAGGAGCTACAAAATTTATGGAATATACTAAAAATATTCATAGGGTAACTCAATTTTAGTAGTCTGAATGTTTATCACAATGTCGATTTCTGATAATTAGAGTAAAAAATAAACAAGTGATTGCTTAAACATTGTTTTAATACTTTAATAAAAAGAAATAAGTTTCAAAATAATAAAAAATGATTTGAAGAATGCACTTGTGGTTCCCTTTTTGTTGTTTGAAGATTAGAAATATGCCAATGCCCTCAGTCTGTGTTTTAAGGTTTTCTACTCTCATTCTCTTTCTTATTCCTGTCATTACATTTATCTCCCAGTTCATCAGACTTACATCTTCTGGGTTCAGAAGCATTTTAATTAAGGGAACCAAGTGATGAATCTGTGATGTTACAGGGGGACATACCTGTAAAGCCTGTGGCTCCATCACCATTCTCTTGACAGCAGACAAACTGAATATAGTAACTGAAGAGTATGATTGAGCCTCATAACTCTCTAAACCAAGAGAAACACTAAGAAATCACAATATATCAAAAGTTATTTGTATTAATAATACAATACCCATGAGAGGTTTGCACAAGGAACAATTCAATGTAATAGGAATGATATTTTGTATTGCTCTGTTGTATATAATTGTTTGATCATTTTTGCATGTTAATATTTCATTTCTCTGTTGTTTAACTTTATTGCTATTATCATGATTTTCCCTACAGAGCCCCTGTAAAAAATTACACAATGTCCCCTCAGGGGCTCCATAATTTTCACACAGCACCATTTTGCGTTATTTTTTTTTAAATGGTGCCACCATTTTATGACCATTACTGTTTATTGTTGCTAGACTGGTTGAAAGTTACATGACACATCTGTTCTAGATGGCTGCACACAGCTTGAGACAACCAAAATTGTGGATAAACTGAAAGAATCTCCCTCACTTGATGTTTTTGGTGGGCAATTGCACATAGTTTTGCTTTGGCTTTTGACTTCTTTTTTTGTTGCTTCATATTTGCTTTGTCACTAGTCAGTTTATACTTTTATTTTTAAATCCATTTTGATTTTAGACCATGATTTTTTTTTTTCCTTTCCTACTCATTTCATCACCTGGTACATTTTTCACTGTTTTTTCCAAGCAGACATACTGTATTTGCCATACATTACAACACAAAGGAGCAACAAAGGAAAGTCTTTCTTGTCCTTTGAGCCTTGCTATTACAGACTGAACTGGTAAGACTTGCCCCTTGCCCACCTAAGAAATACTATACACCACAGCACACAGCCTTGAAATTATTCCTCCCACCACTGAGCCCTTGCCTCAAACTGATCTCCTCATACCAGGTTCAAAATGCTCTCTAGCTTGGGGCATCTTTAAGCATTCTCTAGATGTCACTTCCAAACCAAGCAAAGAAAGTATTTTAGGGACTAGGGCCCAAAAGTAATTATAGTACCTGTTGTCTACAGTTGTACAGATATACTCGACTACAACCTTCCCTAGTATTTCTGTTGTCTCTACGAAATTAGAAGATGAGAACAGGCCATTCAGCCCAACAAAACTGTATGAAGTCATAGCAGCAATGGAAAAAGCCAACAGACTAGCCACTGGGCATATTCCAGTGCTCCTGGGATAACTAATCAGGAAAGAGTTAAAGAGTAAAATGAGATTAGGAGATGATATTAAGTCCTATGTACTCCTTAAAGTGCCAGCTCTCTGCAGAAACTCACAGGCCAAATATTCCCTTAAACGGACAATGAAGCCCTGTTCCTCTTAACCATGATCTGCAGAAGGATCCATATTAGTCAGCTTTCACCATCAAACGGATACCTGATTATGATTTCCCTTGATAGGAGTTATTTGCTGGCACCTTTTGACCAGAAGGACTTGAAGTCCTTTTATGACATTTATGGCATCTACTTATTACTATGCCCTGCTGGATGGAGGGGAACACTGCAAACCACATTTGTCTCTATATATTTTTTTTCACTTCCAGGACACTATTGTCTTCTCTCTAGCAAGTCCACTGGTATGTAGGTCTGCCTGTTAACTGCCAATGTGGGTCTCTTGCTTCTAAACTGGTCCTTTGCAGGACTGCCCCCCAACCTTATCTAATCAAGTATTGCACTTGCCAGACAATTATACAATTACAATTGATATACAGTTTAGTGGTCATCTCTCCAATAGTTATTTGTTCTGGATCTGTTGCTCTTAGTTGGTTTCTTACTAACAAGTCAAAGCATTTTTCTGAAAATATGGTTACTTTAGTTCTTTTTGCACATTAAAGACAGACAAACAGAAAAATGAATAAAGTGAATACACATTTGATTTTTGTAGTGTTCAAATGATAGCTTTAATCAGTTGTGTACTAAAGGAAAAAATGTGTCTTAACATTTTGAAAAACAGAGCCTTTCTTTTCTGTTGTGTGTTTAATGATAAATGAGAACATTATGTGTGTAGTCAATGTTAAAGGTTGTTTTTTGCATTAGCAAATAAGCAAAATGGGATGGAATATATTCCACATTTTCTTATTTTATTTTAAATATGTACCTAATGCATTAGTTTATATAAACTTTAAGACTAATTTTTGATGTTGATTTCATTTTTTAGAGCAACAGCACACTCTGGGAAGATTCCCATGCATGCCATCATTAATTTATTCAATTTACACTGCTGGATCCAGACTTTCCCAGATGTCTACACTTAACCTATGCCTGAGTATACAAGCAGCATTTAAATAGAAGATAATGATGTTTGCTTATGTTTATTTAACAGACACCATTATGATAGATAAAGATATTGTCTCTCAGAATATAATTTTTACTGTTTTCATTTAGTTCAGCCTTAACTATGACCATATATTTCTCAATAACTTTAATACACAAATATTTTTTCCATTTACACACAGAACTATTTATTGATTTTTTTATTTGTCTTTGTATTGTTAATTTACTTTTTACTTTATTGAGCAAATGGACTTTTTGCATTTTAAATGTGGTCACAAGGAAAATGAGTTTCTAAAGAAATTCTAAACGCTGATCCAGAAATTTTACCAACAAAAATACACCAAAACACACAATGCACTGACAATTCTCAGTGTCCCGGGGCCTCATGTATAAACGGTGCATACGCACAGAAGTGTTGCGTAAGAATATTTCCACGTTCGAATCACAATGTATAAAACCTAAACTTGGCGTAAAGCCACGCACATTTCTACTGTACCTCATACCCTATCGTACACAAGTTCTCCACTCGGTTTTGCAGACTGGCAGCACCCAACGTCAAAGCAGTGCTACTGTTCCTGCGTGGTTTATCTTATTTTTCCAGATCCACATCCCTGACCCGGTTTTATAAATAGACAAATTAACCACATATCGCTTATTAGTTTAATGCATCTGATTGTAATTAACGTGTAACAAAATAATGGTCCACGGAATGGCCAAACTACTCCAAATACCATAGCTGCTTTAGTGTTGTTACTCTCACTGCACCTTCTTTTTTTTCTTTCAGCTGTTCCCGTTAGGGGTTGCCACAGTGGATCATCTTTTTCCATATTACTCTCACTGCACCACTTGGAGAAGCTGATCAGAAAGAGAATTATCGGTATACAGCATCAAGCACACGCTGCCTCAGCCATGCTTTCTATTTGAACTGCTTCTCACACGGCAAACGCTTCAAAATCTTTCCTGTACAGACCTAGCGGTTGAAAAAGAGTTTCATTCCAAGAACTCTAAACACAATCAATCTGTCCATCAACTGCTCCTTGTAGAACTGTTTGGACTTATTAGTACAATCACCTCACTGTAAACTTGCACTACAGTTATAATATTGAACAACCAGAGCCACTTTATAAAGCGCATATTTACATATGATGACGATATAATTTTAAAGATGAAATGCAGCAAAATATGTTTATTATATTATACAGATAAAACTTTAACTTCATTTAAATAAACTATATTGTTAATAATTAAAGGACACGGTGTTCTTACACTAGCAAGGATCTGGCGCTTCGTTCACAGATTGTTCCTGCCTCGCACTGTATGCTTCACTGGGACTGGCGTGAAGGATAAAATAATTAAACATGTACTACGAAGATATTTCAATGTTCCTTAAAAGTTTTGAAGAATCGGTGTTATAAGCTTACAGATGGCTTAATGTCTATTACAGAGCTGATTGTGTGGCGATTGGGTATTTGGAGAAAGAAAGATAAGGACAGGAATTGGGGGATAGTATGTTTGAAAGAGACAGTACTGCTGCAATAAATTCATCAAAGATCATGCATAATCACTGCGCCACCATGTTCCCATGTTTAATAACATGCTTTAACTCCTATCATCATGAAAATTATATCAAGTATACATCTCAGTATTTTAATTATTCAGAGAGCTGTAATATTACGAATGTAATTGATTCTGTGTCCTGTCGGAGGAAGACAAAACCCAGAAGCACGTAGTGATTCACACACAAAAAGCACATAGAAGATCAAATACAAAACAAAACATTTAACGTGCTACTTTAGTTATGATGAGATTTGAGAAACTAGTAAATTAAACGATTTTAAGATGAAGTTTATGATGTTCTACTTTAATGACAAAATAAACTATGTGATTAAAGTGGAAATTTCGAGATCAAAGTTGACATTTCGTGCTTTTTTCCCACTGTGTGCCTATTTTTTTCTCTGTACCCTAATAAGTTTTCATATGAAACTCAGACGGTGGGCTGCGACTCGCCTTTTCATGGTGACTTTGATATGTGACAACTTCTTTTTTATTTCGGGCACTGTGTGGCTTTGTGAACTTGAGCTTTTGAGTTTTTCCGATACACTATGTCACTCGATCGACTTCCCTTTGTTGTTTATACCACTGTTTAAACCAACAAATAGTACGTTTTTCTTTGCCTCCACTTGGTATTCACTGAAATTCTATTTTCCCCCGTGCTTTTCCCATTGTCTTTTCACAGAAAGCTGAGCTTAACAGCGATTTATATGGATTTGCATATTCAAAGAGGCTTAATTCTGGGAGGAGTTGGGGTGGGACAGCAGGCACGTGCACGAACGTTACTTTTCACGCTGACCGGGATTTATGTAGCGGAAGAACGTGGAAGTTGGCGAACGCACAGATTTATGCATCTGGATTTTTCTGTGCGTAAGCACATTTCGGCTTTTGTGCTTACGTCATGTTATAGTGCGAATTCTACGCACGCCGTTATACATGAGTCCCCAGGTCTTGGATAATTAAGGGAAGTGTGCGACAACCTTTAAATGGATGCGAAAGTGATGTCACATGTAGCCTTCTGGATCAACTCACCATGGAAACCACAAAAAGACAGTACCCAATACTGCATTGTGATATAATGATATAAAATACCTTTTCGTATGAGATTTTAAACATAAAACTAACTTTAGAAACAATTTCCCTTATGTTAAAAACAAACAAAAACCAACCAAAATGATACATTCTTTATGCTGACAAAATGTAGAAAACACATCAAAAATTAATGAAAGACATTCATTATAACATTAAGCAGATAGTGCCCACTGTGTGGATGTGAGGCCACAGCATTAACGGAAACACCATCATATAACCAGGATATATTTTAAAATATGCCCATAGTAGCCAATTTCAGAAAATAAATTACAGAGTAAGCAATGGCTTTGTTAGTTTGTGAATTTAGATTTTTGATTAATATTTTTGTTGTATTTTCAGTTCTTTTATTTTTTTTGTCATTTTTTTACATCATTTCAGGTAGGTGCTGCCATTTTCTGTGCATTTTTTATGGACATGGCAATAATATTCATAGCCAAAGCAACTGCTCTCGGCCATGTCACCATCAAGATAGCTACATGTGACATCATCTTACAGTTGTTATTCATGATTTATATATCAAAAATGCAAAAAAAAATAAAATAAAAAAATAACAGCCAGATCAGCAGGCGTAGGTAGAATAAGATGTGTTTTCCTTATCCTTCACAACAAGAAAGCAACTTAATTTCACTGTAGATAGATAGTACTTTATTTGCCCCAAAGTGGGAAATTTGTTAACTCATAATATTGCTAGGTAATACTTATAAAATGAATAATGGATTCAGCAGCTTTGATTGGGTATTGCTATACTGGAACTTATTTTCCTGCATATTGATAAAATGCCCCTTTGTATTTCTTAACTGGAAAAAAGGATAGTGTAGTAATAAGACATCAAATTGATAGATCACTGTTATAACATATCAGGCTGTTACAATAAGAATGCATACAAAAAATATATATCAAGATGCTTTCCATTAAATGAAAAAATAGTAGACAATTTTAATTTATTGTGTTAACTTAAAAGTCACAGTATTCTTCATAGTGGTTTATTTTATACTGAACAAAAATGTCAATGTAAAATCTTACCCCTTTACCACAAAAGGTTAGATTTATTTAAATGAAAGATTTAGTGAGGACTAGATGATTATTACCTGCGGTGGGTTGGCACCCTGCCCAGGATTGGTTCCTGCCTTGTGCCCTGTGTTGGCTGGGATTGGCTCCAGCAGACCCCCGTGACCCTGTATTCGGATTCAGCGGGTTAGAAAATGGATGGATGGATGGATAGATGATTATTAGTTATGTTTAAAATGTAAAAATACAGAAATAAAGGAGGATCGAAAACCAAAATGTGACTGAGTAAAAACCTATTAAATAATAAAATATGCTTTGCATTAAGTGTATATGAACAACCTGCCAGTAGACTAATGCCATCCAGAGCTCTTTGGAGATGAAGGAGGTTGTGCTTTCCATTAGTTAATTGTAGAAAATCAGGCATTATTTATTTTGGCTGTGGAGTGTTCCAAGTAAGTTGGATTGCAAAGGTGTGGGTGCCAGCTATGTAAATACACTTTTTGTTCTGACTCCTTCCATTTAGAAGATACAGAGACACAAAGACACACAATGCTAGATAAACACCACCATCAGAGCTCTCTCTTTTTACTTCCCTGGCCTTCTATGCTTCTTTGTAGTTAGTATTGCTTAGTAACTGTAGGAGGGTGGAGGTGTAGCCTATTTCTAACTTGTATATTGCGTCTGAGTTGATGAACTACTCGGGGTTTTGGAGCAAAACTATATGCTACAGAATATAATTTTTTTTAGGTTTAGTATATCTCAAAGAAAAATTACCATATGAGATATTAATAATGTGGAGTGGTTTACAGTGTTCTTCTTAGAGAAGAGCATACAGCATTAATTACCAATCCATGCCACATTCATTTAAACATAATGGAACAGAGATTCATATTGAGTTCAAGGTTGAGCCTACATCTATACAACTATATAGCCAAGTCTGTGGTAAAATGCCACCTAACATTATCATCACTTTAATAAACAGCAGGACAGATTTTCTAGGGTAACATCTATGAAAGGGACATTTCTTCCAAAATACTGTCTTGCCATCATGCTGTATTGAGTAGCACTCTACCGTATAACTGCAGAATCGAGTAGAGTGATTTGCAAATCAAATTTCATTAAATTAACATGGTTCTGTTAATTGCTTCTTATGCTTATACCAGGCGGACGGACAGTAGCACTTAAATCAAGGCACCAGAGGACAAATGACGAAGGCCTAGTGGTAAAATGTATGAGTCCATAAGAAGGTGCAGCCTCAAATTTGAAATGTGTCAGCATGAATTATCACATGGGTGGTCTTTAACCCTTCCAAATTTTTTTTTATGAAATCCATGACCTTGACTCAACATTAAGAGTAGCTGGAAAGAAGACCATGGTACTAATAAAACGGAAACAATAATCCATAATTATTGTATTTATGATAATACATTTAAACAGGGAAAGTGGTCTGACCAGATGGATAATGTTGCATTCTCAGTTCTGCCTGTCCTAAGTGGAACAATCAATTTAAAGAGGTCTCCACTTTGCTCAGTCACTGGCTGATTTCTTTGCTCCAGTCCCTATTAAGTTTGTGTCCATGAACTGCAAATGATGATCACTGTGTTGATTCTTGTGTTCACTTCTTTCTCTTGCCTCCCACTGTCAATATAACCTGGCCTATTTTCTTCTAGATACAATATATGTCCAACTAATTTTCTTCATCTAGTTCTAATGGCATCTTGAAGCCTTTTCAGTCCTTACCTTAACATGTCTTCCTCCTTACAGAAATGATTTTAAAGTGTGATTTGCATATTCTCTGTAGTAAACAACACGCTTCTGTTTTTCCACGTTTCACAGCCACAGATTGCTATGGATGTTGAGCTTAAAAATAGAGGACAAAGTTAATAGCATTTTTCATGGAAATCTTGGACCAGATCAGATATTGTAAAGCAGCAGCTGCCTTACTGAACCAAGATTTTTACAATGGTTTCTGACTCCGCATTATTAAAGGCTGTCTACACAATCAAGAACATGTTGGTCAATTTTAATGGAAGGGTCTATTGGTGTGGTAGCTGCCATGGACTTTTTGCAGATGATGTATAGGCCAAATCTCTGTGCATTTGGATGTGAACTATTTGCCATCTCTTGGAGTATTTTGGGTTTATGGCTAAATACTAACACCATAAGTTACTTTACTGCCTACCACTCATAAATTTATTCACTATAAACTTAAGACCATAAGAAACAGGAAAGCAACAGGATACATTGTTAACACACAACAGAAACAATGTTGAACATTTTTGCATTGCCTTTGTCTTTGGTTAACATTTTTAGAGTCAATAGAGACTTTAAAGATATTCATGCATGTATCTTACACACCGTACAGCTTCACAATCTTCCACAATGAATCATGATGGATGCTGTCAAAAGCTTTTTGGAAATCAATGTAATGACTGCAAGAAACATCTGAAACTCCTAGCACTATTCTGTTATTTTACAGTGTGTGAAGATCCATTAAGCACATGATTTTACATTTTGAAAGCTAGCATGTTCTTCTTAAAAGTGTTGGTCTATTCCTGCTCAAAGTAGATCGAGCATCAAAATGCAGACTATTTTTCCATAAAAAGAGAGCAATGTGATTTCTCTCCATTTGTAACAATAACTGAGGCAGTCTTTCATAGGGAGGTACTATTATGACACAATGCCTTCCAGGTCTATCTGTCTCTACAGATCATATTACAGAGATATGTAAATTCGTTCATTGTAACATTTTTGCATGGTTTAGGTGTTCTGCTGTTCTCTCATTCAGTTCACCTGCCTAATTCTTCTTCAAACAATTACAGCTCTGCCAACTTCAGCTGTTGTGATGTAATTTACTGCAATATTTAACTAAGCAATGTTAGGTTCCTTGTCAATGTCATATGTCAGACTCAGAAAGGGATGATTGAGTGTCTCACTGATGTTTTCAACCCACTTTTGGGCATATTTCTTATCAATCGAAAAGACATGACCATCCTTAGTGTGTTGCTTCTACGTTTTCCTCCTGTCAGCTCTCTGGTGACCCAGTACAGTGTGTCTGCATGATTTCTTTCTGCTGCTATTTGGATTCTTTGGCTTGTTCTTCTTCTAGTTATTTGTTTAACTTTTCTCTAGCTATTTTTCACTTGTCAAAGTTTGGAACCCTTTCATCTCCTTCCCTCCACAATTGAAACTTTATTTCTTCCTGTCTTATTTTGGCTTTCTTTCTTTAGTTTAGAAGGTCAAACGATGCCTTACTGGTCCATCATTCTTTATGGTTTCTTCTACTGGTAATTGGGATAATTCAAAGGTTTCTTTGTCAGGATAGGTGAATCATTTCCACTGTTCTTCTGGTAAGCACTGCATATTAGATGTGTGTGCTGGATTCCTATGAGCTGGTAAACCAGGAGATGATATGGGTGACAAGCCAGAGATAAAACCATAAAGATAGCCAGAACCATGTAAACAAAACCAAAATGGTCAAGATTTGTAAGCAGAAAATAAGTCATGCAAAAAATAATAACCTAACATTAGGGCCTACTTGAGAAGTAAGCTAACACTAAGTTTTTTAGGAATATCCTTGAGGGTTACTAAACCTGTCACATTTAACCATATTTATAGCAGAAGTAACATTGATGTTACAAGAATGGTAATAGGAATATGATAAAGATTGAAAGATGAAATATAAATAATCAAAATAAGATAGTAATGGAAAAAAAAATCCATTAAACCACAACAAAAGTAAAAAATAAAATAAAATTGTTACATTCTAAAACCAGACAGAAACACTTGGATAAAATGGTAAATCTTTAGTGCCTTGTGAATATTTCCATTCTTGAAACTGACTTCTCGATGTACTGTACTTTCTTGGAGACATTTTTTCTTTCGTAACTGTTTTTGGACATTTGTACTGACCTCATAACTACATTTTTCTTCACCCTCAAATATTTCTTCCCTCCCATAAGGTTGCGTCCTTAGGGAGGTCTAAATATGTTGAGTGCAAGAGTACCACTTTGTAGTTACAGTATACTGATTTAATCAATCCATTGCTGAACATAATCTGTACAGCTATCAGAATTCTATAAGTTTACAACGTTATACACTAAAATGTGTATAATGTGTACTACACACAATGTGCTAGTATCCAGCAATTTTCATGTGATTTTTGTGGACACCCTTGTGTTTGAAAAAGTTTTCCCAATGCTGAAGTTACATATAACAACTTAGTGACAGTGACTTGTCACCATTGGGGCTAATTTCATTGAGTGAACCATAACTTTTCCATCTGTGTCCAATGTTACTTTGAAGTGGCAGATCAAAAACCTTAAGTCATATCTAGAAGACTCTTTAATAACATCTTGAAGATAACTGTAGGATGTGTCTTATTTAACATCTGTGGTAGCTTTTATGGGAACACAGGTTTGTGCAATTGTTATTTTGGCAGGCTTGGTATTTAGTCTTGGTGTCATCATTCAATCCCTGACTGGCCCCCACCTAAAGAATTCCTAGGAAGTGTCTTGATTGATTGTCATACTTAACTCCACTGATGTGTTACCATTGATGTTCTTTCGCCTTCCATCTCATTAGGCACAACAGAGGAGTGATATTATGCACTATGGTGGGTGAAATGCTGAGATCACATCAGATTGCTATGGCCTGTGGTTCTAGTGAGAGTTTTTTCTAAAGGCAAAACGGTGGGGTTGTCTTGATAGAAAATGGCAGAATAAACTGAAATCATACAAATCAACACAAAAGAAGAGGAATGGTTTAGTCTACACAATGAATATTGACAGTCTAAATACTTTTGCACATCCAGCCTTATAACTGCCCCAAGAGAGCCTGTTTTCCTGAAGACTCTTATATATTTAAAAACCGTCGTACTTACCAGAAGCTGTTAGAGTATGCCAGTTACTGTATAACTTTGTAAAATTACAGAACATTAATAGCTACACAGATCATTTTCAGTAATGGGTTGACTAAATTATCACTAAATGGTAAATACAATTCAGTCCCAGGTTGTTATCTTTTACAACTAAGAAAAGTGTTATCTTCATTTTACATAGAGTGAATGGATCTTTTAAAGCTGGTGCATCTTCAGCAGTCAACAAAACTCACCTGTAAACATGCATCAGTATGTGCAACTTCAAATAGTATATTCTCAAAGAAGATATTGGAATCCAAATTTAAAAAATTAAGTATTTATTTTTATGTCTCGTCTTTTTAATTAAATTATGGAATCTAAAGATAATTGTGATGTACAAGTACTGCAGTACTTGAGTACTAACATTTTGTTCTTCCCAAATGAACCTGAAATGCAGCTCTCCTAAGAAGCAGAATAGTTATTGGAACTTTAATCACTGTTATTGCAGCCTTAAGTGATGTGCTTAAGAACCCTTATGTCAGAGCTCAAAGGTGAAAAGTTCCTTGTGAAGATTGGTAATTGCCTTTATGGGAAAGATCTGCATTTGCATTATTTTTTTATAAAACCTCTTATTGGTTCCTATATTATACAAGGATTCTCAACCGAACTGCCATTAATGGCAATTAAGGTATGAATTATTCACAAAACTGTTTGCTGGCATGTAAACTCATCTTAAATATCCATTTGGGGGAACTGATCTCTCAAAATTGTTTTATAATTCACAAAGTAAGGCAGCAAGAAATACAAGTATACTCTAACATTGATTGAAGTGCCAGGAAAAACCAAAAGTGAAAATGTATAGTAGTGAGATTAACTAAATGACGGCTTTACAATTAGTATAGCGACTGAGGTGAGTTTCTCAAAGAAAAGTTATGTTAGCTGTACCAAGTTATAACGTATTAGGACAGCACAATTTACAGTAGGGTGAGTTCAGACAGCCTACATTCTAAGAGGCAATGATCAAATTTGTCAAGCTATCGAGGTGACAGACAAGTTTAAAATGTATGTGAGCGTACACCAACAGCAAGGATGAAAATACAAGTAAAATAGGAAAGTAGCTGATTCCCAGCACTCAGAAATGAACATTAAATTGTAAAAGTATTACATTATTTTATAATATTTATTGGGTTATTTCTCAAAAGTATTGGCATTATTTTGCAAACTTATTGCATTATCTCTCAAATGTATTGAGTGAGTTATTTTACAAAGATATTGCCTGTTGCTACAGTTATCATCATGCACATGCATGTTTCAGTCATCTACTGACAGCTATTGATGGCGAGATTGAGAATGAAAATAGCTTGCAATCAGGTAATAAGAAATGAATAAACATTATAGATATGCATTTAGTTTTGATCATCTTAAAGTTTAGTAAGTTTAATACAGATTAAGGAATTTATTGGTATTTTAAATGAAAGAGAAAATATACAGAAAAAAATATGACTTTAAAAATATATAGTATCAGTTATTTTCTTGTAATTGCCCCCTTTAATACCTCCTTAAAAACTATAGCCATAAATTGAATTTGTCAGCTGAGCAAGAGAGGACTAAAATATCAGATATTGATTAAAATAAAATTATTTATTAGATAAAGTAAAATTGTATATTGTGTTTTTAAGGAAATAGAATCAGCTTCCTTGCAGACTTGTTTTTGAATTTAGAGAGAGTATACAGTTCAAGGCCTCATTTGTCATAAAGGAGAGGCCAGTAATAACTTGGAAGGTGTGTTGTCACAATGAAAAGGCAGTGAAAATAACAACAATAATATTTATTTATATACCACATTTTCATACAAACAGTATAGTTCAAAGTGCAAAGAAAAAATACAAATCTAGCATCCTCGTATAACATACCGGTAAGTCCTTTAAAGATGAGTCGGGTGATAAGACAAGATGGCAAGGGGAACAGAAAAAAAAAAGCTCTAGTTAAGCTGGAGAAAAAAATAAAAACAAAATCTGCAGGGGTTCCAAGGCCAAAAGACAGCCCCCACAGGGCATTCTACCTAACATACATGTTCTTAATTCATTCCTTTTTGTTTTCAGGCTTCATATGAGATGATTTGAAAAAGATGGTCTTGTGGACAGATAAGGCACTCTCCTTATGGTGCCTTGATCAGGTGGTGGTGGCGCTAATTGGCACCACAAAAGAATCGGAAAAAACAGCAGAAAAAAGTAGAGACTATTAAAGATTGTAAATCCCTGAAGAATCTGATAATTTTATGCCTACATAGTCTATTAGAAGTACAACTAAAATGTAGCCACAAAAAAAGCCAAATTAAAATAATTGTTTTTTAGCCGTTTTTTTAAAAATGCTCCACATTATTAGCCTTGCGAATTTCTTTTGGTAAAGTATTGCAGATTTTAGGTACATAACAGCAGAAGGCCACCACACCTCTTCTTTTAAGCTTAGCTCTAAGAATAATAAGAAGACCACAGTTAGAAGATCTAAGGTTACAGCTTGGGGTATAGGGAGACAAGCAAGGCTTTATAAACCACTAGCAAAATACCCGCGCTTTGCAGCGGAGAAGTAGTGTGTTAAAGGAGTTATGAAAAAGAAAAGGAAACATTTTAAAAATAACCTAACATGATTGTCAATGTAATTGGTTTGTGACTGTTATGAGTGTTGCTGTCATCAAGGATTTGATTATCATTATTTGTTTCAATCAGGTTCATATTTGGAGGATGTGTTGTGTTCAAGTTACATTCCACGTTTGTCTAGTCTATCCCTGACCATCTCATCTTCGTTTGCATAAGCACAGTCCTTCACTCGTGAATATTTAGCGGCAGCGTGTCTATTGGATTGCTGCTGACAGACGGCCTTATATGGGCAGGCACTCAATTAAGTGGGAGGCGTGACGATAAGGGACGCAACTCCGCCTCACACGGCAACCGAGCTGCAAGCTATGGCTGGTATATATGTACATAAGTAGGTTCCAGTTATGACCGTTATGCGTAGAATTTCAAAATGAAACCTGCCTAACTTCCGTAAGCTGTAAGGAATGAGCCTGCCAAATTTCAGCCTTCTACCTACACGGGAAGTTGGAGAATTAGTGATGAGTCAGTGAGTGAGTGAGTGAGGGCTTTGCCTTTTATTAGTATAGATTAGTAGTATTTTAAAATCAGTTCTAAATGAAATGGGTAACCAATATAACAACGCTAAATCTGGTGAGATGTGTTCAGATTTTCTTTTTCGAGTTAAGATTCTGTCTGCTGCATTCTGCACAATTTGAAACTGATTGATGTCTTTCTTACGTAGTCCTATTAGGAGTGCATTACACTAATCTAATCAACTAAAAACAAAAGCTTGAACTAACTTTTCAGCATCTTGTGAAGTTATAAGAGGTCTAACTTTAGTTATATTCCTTAAGTGATTAAATGCAGTCTTAGTAATCTGGTTAATATGTGATTTAATGTGTAGGTCAGAGTCAGCAGTGATTACCCTTAAATTCTTTACCTCCTCCTTGGATTTATTTCTAATAACTTTGCTATTTTCATATTTGCCAATAACTGTGATGTCTGTTTTGAGCTTATTTAGTTTGATAAAGTTTCTACACATCTGTATGGAAATATTGCTAAGACATTGGATCAGAGAGCAAAGAGCATCAGAGTTATCAAGTGCTACTGATAAATACATCTGTGTGTCATCTTCAAAACTGGGGCAACTCCCTTTGTGTTTTTAAATATTTTGGCCGAATGGAAGCATGAAGATTGAAAAAAGCAGCAGACTCAGAGTAGATCCTTGTAGTACACCATATACAATATCACAGATCTCAGAAGTACAATCACCACAACTAACAAAGAATTTTCTACCTGTTAAATAAAACTGAAACCAATTTAAGACACTGCTGGAGAAGCCCATCCATTGTATAAGATGATTTATAAGAATACTGTGGTCAATGTGTCAAATGCTTAAGAGAACAAAAACAGATATACAGGCTCTGTCTGAATTAACTTGCAAGTTATTTACTACTTTAACCAGTTTCTGTAAAAAAAAAAAACTGTAAAAGAAAAACAACTGGGCCAGGAGAAGAAAAGAGCTAAGGTGTTATTAAGAGAAAGGATTAAAATAACCAAAACGCAAAACCCAAGATGTAAACCAAACTCATAACCAATGAATACATGCTGTCCTGACTCCAAAAAACATTTTTCTGTACTTACTACAAAAATTTTATTTTGGAATTCAATATCTTGCATATGAGAAGAATAGTGCCGTCATGCTGAGTAGAAGACTTTGTAAGTGGTGAGACTTTCTTTAAGAGGAATTGCGATCTCTGTAAGAACCAAACAACAGGGATGCAGGACACAATGATAGTCGGCAGCAAGCTGGGGGAAGGTGCCCCCATTATTAAGGGTCCATAAGCTTTGCCTGGCCTTCTTTAAATAATAATAATGTCAATGAAGTTGCAAGGATCGTTTGGCCTGCTAGTGGGAGCTCTTGGTATATGGCTCCAGGACTTTTACAGGACCAAGGCCAGTCCAGAAGTGAACCCTAAGTTGAACTAGACATGCTTCAAAGCTGATGTTTAGATCTCCTAGTTTGCATATGTAGGTATGCTTCTAGAATTTAACACAAGGCCAGCATTATCCTGGAACATGAAGTGTAGTGAAATTTGTATTGGAATATGTTTAAATGTAAAAAAGTTAAAATAGTAGATAATATTTAACCACAGTTTCTTATATGGTAACAGCCTGTCAAAAAATCTCAGCATTGTTTTGTGGCCATTTTCTTATAATTAGGAAAGACAAGGTGCATTCAAGAACAAGATGACCTTAAGCTTGCTGTTTCTGATATCAGTCTTGGCATTTATGTCAGGCATCAGCAAAATATAAAATGAATTATCAAATGTGTCGACCTATTTCAGTAAATTATTTTCTTAGGTTAGCTTTATTGAAGCACAGCCCCATTTCAATAAATATGAAGACTAAGATTAAAGGGTTTAAGGGAGGTAAGGCATAAGATGGCTAAACTGCAGCAGAGGAACTTAAAAAGAAATTAGTGGTATTGCCATTTAGGTTGCCATTTATTGGAAAGATTAGGCAACCCAAGAGTAGGCATAAGTATCTGGATTTTATCAGGATTCAGGAGGTAGAGATAAATCAGAGCTGACACAGGACATCCTACTGATGAGACCTGAGAACATTTGTAAAAAACAGGACAAAGAATAAATCCAAAAGAAAGTAATAAAGGTTCTGCCTTGCAAAAGCACATTGATGTTGGAGTTAAGAGGGGGCAAACAGTGGTTCCATAGCAGAGGGGCAGAGTAGCCAGAAAGTGAGGAAGAGCACTGAGAATGAAACAGATTGGAAGTTGAGACGCTGAAAGAGGCACAGGCATGTTGTGAACGTAAGCGTCTGTTTTCATCTAAAATGTTTGTCTATAGCCCAAGAAAGTGTAATGCCTGTCTAGATATTAATATTTCTTACAACAGAATTAAACAAGAAAAATGTCAATGTTGATATGAGCAGCAGTAATGACAACATGGTTAAATCTGGCATTGTGCCTGAGAACACACCAGTGTAAACCTATAGAAAGACTTACAGTACATGTTGATGAAAGCTTTTTGGAGATTAGAAAACACCCAGACAGTGTAGAATGGGAAAATAACATTATTATTATTAATTAATAATAATAGTGTGATTTGAGAAAACCAAAATAATTAAATTTCAAAAGGAAAGAAAATGAAAACACTGAAGAACTAGACTAAATGGATAATGACATTATTAAAAATGTAAGTAAAAAGAAGCTAAACAAACAGAATCTTTACTAGTAGTCAACCCAAAAAAAATTAAGCCTCAGAGAGAATGAGCAGCAAAAGCCTGTATTTAATGCGATTTTACCAGCAGTGTTAAAAGAAATGGTAGGTTTTATTTATATTCACAAATAATTACATATTTTATTTATTATCACTTTCAATGGAAGCACCAAATGACTGGAAAGTTGACAGTGCAACTCCAATCCAGAAAAGCGATTAAACATGGATAAAAAAGTAATTAAAAACCAATAAGCCGTACTTCCATCCTGTGCAACCATCGTCAGAAATTGATTAGAAGATGAAAACAATATTCTAATTAACAGCCAGCATGGGCTCATGAGAAAAAAATAATCGTGGTACAGCATCTAGCACACGCTGCCTCAGCCATGCGCACAGTCTATTTAAACCTCTCCCATTCAGCAAACGCTTTCATCCCAAGAGCTCTAAACATACTCAATCAGTCCATCAAGTGCTCCTGGTAGAACTGTTTGTACTTATAAGCACAAGTACCTCACTGTAAACTTGCATTACAGTTGTAATATTGCACAACCTGAGCCACTTATGCTTTCATATTGTATATTTTTCATTGTTTTTTATCATATTATTATTATTGTTGTTGTTGTTATTTTACCATTTTATATGAAAATATGTTTATGGAGGATTTGCATATTGAATCTCATTGTATCGTACAATAACAAGAAGAGAGTGCGTATTTACAGATAATGACAACTGGCTTCTAAGTCTATTTAGATTTCGAGGTGCTTTCTTCTTAGAGCTCTTGATATCATTTTTAAGATGAAATGCATTAAAGTACAGTATATATTACATTATACAGATACATTTTTAACTTCATTTAAATAATGTATACTGCTATTAATTAAACATGTGAGGATACAGTGGACAGCGCTTGCAATGAATTGGTGCCCATTTCAGGATTTGTTCCTGCCTCGCGCTGTATGCTTGTTGAGATTGGCACAACCCTGGATGGATAGATGGCTGGAATAATTAAACATGTACTGCGAAGATATTTCAATGTTCCTTAAAAGTTTTGAAGAATTGGAGTTCTAACCTTACAGATGGCTGGACTTTTATTAAAGAGCTGATTGTGTGGTGATTGGTTACTTGGAGAAAGAAAAGGAAGTACAGGAATTGGGGGTTGTTACTATGTTTGAATGAGACAGTAATGCTGCAATAAATTATTTCATCCAGGGTTGCGCACAGGGCAGCAAGCATCTTGCAGGAGGCAGGAACAATCTCTGAACAAGGCGCCACCCCATCTTAGTATTTAAATTGTTGAGAGAGCTGTAATATCATGAATGTAATGCATTCTGTGTCCTGTCAGCATAAGAGAATGCCCGTTTAAGAAGAAGCAAGTAGTGATTCACACACACAGAGTACATAGAATACAAAGCATTTAATGTGCTGCTTTGGCTAAGATGGAATTTGGGAAACTAGTAAATCAAAAGGTTTTAAGATGACGTTTATGACATTCTACTTTAATGACAAAATAAACCAAGTGATTAAAGTGGAAATTTCGAGATTAAAGTTGACATTTCAAGCTGTTTTTCCACTGAGTTTATACAACTGCTTAAACAAACAAATAGTACGTTTTTTATTACCTCCACTTGGCATTCACTGAAATTCTTGTTTTTTTCCCCCATGCTTTTGCCATTGTCTTTTTACAGAACGATGTACTACAGAGAACATTTATATTGATTTGCATATTCAAAGAGGTGTAATTATGCACGAGTGTTACATTTCACGCAGACCAGGATTTATGTAGCGGAAGTTGGTGCATGCACAGTGTTGTGCATCTGAATTTTTTTTTGTGCGTGTGCACATTTTGACTTTTGTCCATATGCCATGTTTTAGTGCGAATTCTAGGCACGGTGTTATGCATGAGGCCCCATGGTTTCCTTATAAAATCCTTTGCACTTTTCTGCAAAGCATAGCAATTTATTAAGAGTAGGTTTTATTGCCCTTGTTCTTCTATAAATGTGTAAGAAATATCACATACCAAAATGCAAAAGTAGAAATGAATTTTATAATTTAAGAGTTTTGTCAATGTTTCAAAAAAAGACATTATGGGACAGAAAAAAAAAATGTCAAAGAGTGAGTTAAACAGTCAAAGAATAGAAAAAAAAACAGGAAAACTAAGTACTCATACAAGGTATGTATGTAGTAAAAAACAGACACTCAAGTCAAAAATTCTAACATTAACTTGAGTTTAATTTCACCTCAAAAGTCAAATTATAGCAACTTTTGTGTTTATTTAGAAAAAAAATTAACTAAGATAACAGAAACCGCCACCCTTTACAGGTGTAGAAAGATAATACACACCATCGCATGATATCTAATAGGTATTGTATGTTAACTATAAACATGGTCACAACCATGCAAAATGATCACAAAATGGGGGTGATCATTCAAAAATATATTTCAAAATAATGTTGGGGTGACTTCACTTTAATAGCAAAACACAAATATATTAGAAATATGTAAAATAAAATAAAAAAAAAGGAAAAAGATGCCAGAGAAACTATAAACAAATTTGTGGCAACTGAAAAAGTGAATAAATGGATAAACTTAAAAACAAATACTTGAAACAAAGTCAAAATACAAGGTGAAAGTTCTAACACTAAAGCCATCATTGAAACACCTTTAAGCTTCCACTAATATACAGGAACAATGAAAAATAAGGGATCCAAAGCTAGGATATTGTTCAGTACTGTGCTGTCATAGGCGTGTCATGATGAAGCAATAGGTCATCTGCCATCATGTCGCATGACCAACAACATACATAGCAACAGTAAAAAAGGTTGTTACACAAAAATGGTGGCAACAATTCAAAATACCACAAAATGGATTTGCCAGAATTATGATAAAAATGTAAAAAAAAACCAAAAAACATAAAACCATGTACATTGTTAAATAAATAAAACTGACTCCATACCTGAATTCCAAAACACAGATTAGTTAAGAGGAGTCAGAAAAAAGTATATCGATGCCTTTCTGTAGCCTTCTGAGAATCTTACTGATTGTCTGGAAGTGTATTTCACCCAGTGACTTATGGGGTTAGTGGAATGATTATTAACAAATAAACATTTTGTATCATGCTGTACCTTCAGCAAAGAAAATTGGCAGACGCTTTCCTCAGACATTGATGGAACATTCTTGACAATATCTGAAATATGTTTTGTCCACATAGTGATGGTTACTACAAAAAATTTTAAAATTACTCTACATGCTGGCATTTATAGCTGGTCAAAGCTCCCCTACAATGCATGTCCCATTGTGGTGGCCCGGGGTAAAAGACCCCAACAGCAATTTTGGTTTATCGTTTAAGTTTGTTACACCCCTTTGGGACCTCCGGAGTACAACAAAACAGAGGGACCACACCCACACTTAGCGGCAAGTTCAAATACACATTTATTGAATGAGCAAGTTTTTCTATCCAGATAGTAAGTCTCTCCCCATGGTCCAGGCCCCCTCCTCCAACCCACCCGTGATGAACACAGCAGTCCAAAATAACCAAAACAACCCTCAGTTCTTCACACAGCACTCAGTTCTTATACCCACAACACTCAAATTATAATCACTCGGGGGAAAACACAGCACACTATAAAATATGGATGGGGGGGAAAAGGGGGAAAAAAAAAAATGATGAATAACTAAACTCCACAAACAATAACCCAATACTTCAACATTAAGAAATAACTAAACAAACTTAAACAATTCTTGGGCCTTCATGCTCTCACCACGAGGCCCTCACTTAAACCAAAATAACCAAATACCAAAAACCCCTGGCAGCGCCCAATGTCCCCTGTGCTCAAATGCTCAGTTCTCACAAGTCCCGATTCTCCAATGCTGAACACCTTCCCTATAATCCACAACGGTGTCCAGTTGTAGCAATCCAGTAATGGTATCCTTCCAACCAGCCAATCACTGTTGCTGCTCCACACCGCCGTCGCCATCTCTCTTCCGTCACATCACGGACCCTACGGCAAAGAGCCAAAAGAAAAACCCTCAGACCCTCTTTTCCCCCTCCTCAGCCATAAGGCCAGTGCACACTCTCAACTAGCTATTAGCCACTTCCCTTTAGGCTGACTGGGGATCACGGGGGTCTGAGTCACTCTCTCCATTCTGGTCCACCCACCATCCATTCCATCAGCCTGGTTCCACTCCCAATCTCTCTTGGCGTCACCCGATCAGCCTCCGTGTTCTCGGTCACTCGCCTCGATCCGATACCTGGACACAAAGAGAAAAAGGGACAAATATCCCGTGGCCGCTGCCCCTGCGCCGCCGCCAACGCTTTTCCCTCCGGACTTGGACCACCGCGCCGTAGTCCACTCTCTTCAGGTCCTGACGACGTCGCCCTTGCAGCCAGCAGCAAACCACTTTACAAAAAGTCCAAAAGTTTAGTTCCTTCGCAGCAGTTCGGGACACCTTTCTCCCAAGCGAGCACCCCAAACAAACAGCAGCGGCCACCTTAAATCCTGTCTCAACCCCGCCCCAACTACCTTGTCAGTGATTGTCCAGCGAATCAATCGCATTAGGGGCGGGTTCACACAAGACCTGCATTGCTGTCCAAGGCGCTGCCAGGGTAAAATAAATTAAAGCAACATACACATAATAAAGAAAAGAGAAAAAAAGTAAATAAATAAATGATGCTCCTTGCACCAGGACACAACACCATGACTACACTGCCTCTAGTTTCTAATCTCTCTCTGTATTTTACTCCAGAAAGTCGTTCTTGTACCTCACATTCCTGCCCCCATGTGATTCCTCTACACATTTGCACTAAATAATAATCACAGTTTCTGGTTTCTTCCTTGCAGGCCACAGAAAAAGATTGCCTTAACTATATCTCCACTTCAACACCAATAACTAAGAAAACCAACTACCGTACTTCAAGCCACAACTTGGGACTGCTTATGTTTTCTATCACTCTTCTTTCAATATGCTTTTTATATGTCACTAGTTTGTAATCCAATACTTTCTTGCATTTAATTTCATTCTTCTGTTGATTGTGCACTAGTTTAAGAAGCATTTATTTTTGTAAAATAAACGTAAAAAGTATTGTATAAGTTTTTATGTAAATATGAATGATAAGTAATGATGCTCTGACCAATCTAAATCAGTCGATTTTTCACTCCAAATGACTCTTCATGACTGGCAAATTGGCCGCAAAAAATCTATTTTTTTCAGCATCTGCTTTTCTAAGATTTTATGATAATTTAGTTGTAGCGCTACTTTACACAACAGAATTTGGTATTTTTAAGAAGTGGTTTTGCTGTTAGAAGTTTCTGTAAACAGAGAGCAGCTATAGCCAGGGAGACTTTAGGATATAGAAAAATCTGAGTATTTGGTTTTACATTAAATAAAGCAGAACAGTAAACTGAAAAAAGGAATCTGAAGAGTCATCCCATGCATGGAGAGGAACAGCAGACATATATGCTGTCCAGATGAAATTGGAGTGAAAGAAAAGAAGCTCCTGAAACAGAGATGCACATTTTCATCAGAAATGAAAAGAAAATCCGCTTTAATGAGTTCAGACCTTTTCTTTTGATCCTTTAATTAAAAATAGACACTGCTTATTTAAGTGAGAATAGTGATGCAGCTTATATTTAGTACAGCAGCTCAAATTTTGAATTAGCGAAAACAAATAAAAAAAGCATAAAGAATAATTTGCTCTTTGCTAGCTTAAATGTTAAATTTTTCTACTTTACTTGTAAAATTGTTAAGCATTTCATCTTTCTAGCTTCAGATAAACACCATATGTGAATTTTATTTGAAACTAGCTGATTACCCAGTGGCTTCGCTCACTGAGCGCAAGGGAAAAAAATAAAATGTAGTATATAAATTATTAAACAGTAAAACATTAACATTTAAGAAGTAAAGATACATTGAGCAGCACTGTGCTTTCGGGTAAAGTATATTTTAAAGGCGCTATAACACAACGGGTAAGTAGCACTAACAGCAGCTTAAATGTATTTGGATCATCTCTCGGTAGCAGATCCCTTGTGAAAGGCGCTACGCGACCGCTGTGGTATAGAAATTACATTTTCTTTGCGATCCTGCAAATTTCTGCCTGACATCATTGCACTACGTGCCTGTGATTTAAGAGAAAAATGATTCTGAGAAATGTGGATGCTACCCTTCCTTGCTTAACGGGCAGAAGGTCCAAACAATTCCCAAGTCCAAAACGTAACATGAAGAGGTCGGTAATCTTCTTAAAAGAATTAATCACAAAAGCAACCTTAAATGTTGAGGGGTTTTAGTGACCTGAACTCACCTTAAAGGCAGTAAGTAGTCGTGCAGCGCAATTTACAAAGAGAGTCTTGCTTTGGTGGCGCCGATTACACTCATTTGCAAAGATTTCCACTCTCCCAGGAGCCGATGGGGCACTCGAAGTGTCACAAACAGTGCGAGAAGAGAGGACGCTGCCCGAAACTGCGAAGCTCTCGACCCGGAGGAGCAGCCCAACATTCCGCACCTCCGCGCGTACGCTTTGTTCTAACAACCCCTCGTTGCTGAAGGCGGTGTCGTCTTCACATTGTTTACAGCTCGGCGCAGTTAAAAAGTAGAAAGACGGAAAGCTGTTTTCCTCATCTCTTCTACTATCAAATACTGCCAATTAAAAAAAAGTTATAATGTGGCAGTTTCTGCGACAGTCACGTTTACAAATAAATAAAACTTCTTTGTCAGAATGCGCCTGGTGGCGGACAGCTCAGCACTGGAGTCCAGAGGAGTGGGCAATGCGGGGCGCAGTTCTATGGGATAGATCGGCGTGTTTGTGTTTACTTCTTTTCAATATCAGTAAATTAACTCTCACACAAATAATAACAATTCGTAAGGACGATATAAAAATGGCATCCACAAATGAAGTGATTAGTTCCTGTATTATAATAAGTTCTGTGGTCATGCGTAATTTCCGTTTCAAACTCGAAAAGAATTTTATATACAGGTATATAGATGTGGCTTTTAATATTTCCAAGAATTTTCTTTTCTTTTATGCCATATATAGTATACTAGCAGAATACCCGCGCAGCGGAGAAGTAGTGTGTTAAAGAAGTTATGAAAAAGAAAAGGAAAAATTTTAAAAATAACGTAACATGATTGTTAATGTAATTGTTTTGTCATTGATACGAGTGTTGTTCTCATATCTATATATATATATATCTATGTATATATATATATATATCTATATATATATATATATATATATATATATCTATATATATATATATATATATCAAAATACCCGCACTTGGCAGCAGAGAAGTAAAAGAAAAGGAAACATTTTAATAATAACGTAACATGATTGACAATGTAATTGTTTTGTCATTGTCATGAGTGTTGCTGGCATATATATATATATATAGCAGAATACCCGCGCTTCGCAGCGGAGAAGTAGTGTGTTAATGATGTATGATGTATGTGTGTGTGTGTGTGTGTGTATATATATATATATACAGTATATATAATGTACTGTAGATAGGTGTGTGTGTGTGTGTGTATATATATATATATATATATATATACACATACATACACAGGTATATATATGTGTATATATATGTATGTGTCTATATGTGTGTGTATAGCTTTGGTCACTGAGTGCAAGGGAAAAATAATAAAATATAGTCTATAAGTTATTAAACAGTAAAACATTAACGTTTTAAGAAGTACAGGTACATTGAGCACTACTGGAGTGGTTGCGGGTAAACTACATTTTAAAGACTGTGTAACACAACAGGTAAGTAGTACTAACAGCAGCTAAAATGTATATGGATCATCTCTCGGTAGTTGATCCCTTTTGAAAGGCGCTACACGACGGCTGTGGTATAGAAATTACATTTTCTATGTGAACGCTCAAATTTCTGCCTCTGGTAATGTGCCTTACCGGCATTACCAGCAATTAAAGAAAATTAGTTTTGTGTCCTCTGCAGTGTTAAGAGAGAAAGGCTTTGGTTTGGGATAAAAGGAAAAAAGGTGTAAAGAAAGGAAAGTTGCCTTTTTCTTTTATATAGTATAGAGAGATGTGTTCGCTGACGATATGAGTGCCTTTTGGGGACAGTCGCGGTGGGTCTTGTGTAGACTGGTGAGACGCCCCTGCCATTAATCGGTTGTGATGGCACTGTCAGTCCTCCACTCCTGTGCGTGTCTTCATAATCCAAGCTGACGACCTCATAATCGTATGCGTGCAAAATAGAAAGTGTGAATCACCTTAATATTAGTTTGCTGTGGTGTAGAAAAGGGGTCCCGTGTTTGCACTTGTCTGGGCTATAGCGCAGGGGGAGGATGAAAAAAATTAAAAGTGCTCACTTTGACTTAAGGCAGAAGCGCAGTCAGCGTCTCAAAGGCCGGCACAGCTATGCACTCGCGCTGGCTGCTTGACTTTTGCTGGGCAGGAGACCCAGTTTTGCAGACATGTTCATGATATCAAAAGTCTCAGCTCTTTGGAGGTCATTATATATATATATATATATATATATATATATATATATATATATATATAAAATACCCGCTACCCGCTACCAGCGGAGAAGTAGTGTGTTAAAGAAGTAATGAAAAGAAAAGGAAACATTTTAATAATAACGTAACATGATTGACATTGTCATGAGTGTTGCTGTCATATATATGCCTGCCTAAATAAGTCACCCTCACTTTGCTCTTACTTTTTTACCATTCATTTAATCATGGCTAGTGGCGGAAAAATTATAAAATGGAAAGATTACACTGAGTATGGCTTTACCAAAACAATTATTGATGGCTTAATCGATTATTCATAAAGCTTGAATTGGTGATCTGTTTTTCTGTGTTAACCTCATATTTTTCATACTTCTTCTCAAAGGGTGCGAGGGTAAAATGAATCGGGATGCGCTGATCAATGTAATCGGTGTACCAGGAAATCATGCATTGACAAAAGCTCCCTTTGCTTGTAATGCAAAGTGTGATTAAATGCATTATTTTTAACGCGTTATGGAGCACATGCATCGAAGCTTCTCAGCTGTGCTTGTGCTAAGAAAAGGAAAGATTTTAAAAATAACGTAACACGATTGTCAATGTAACCTTTTGTAAGTAGTGCCTGGAGGATTCAGTGTGGAGAAACTCTAGAGACAGCGTGTGTATTAACTTGTGGATTTTTCTGGGAGTATTTGGTGGCAGTGTGACGGTTGCTTCGAAAGACGGTGTTAGCCGCGGAGCTCAGCTCAGACCGAAATGAGGTAAATGGGAGGGGAGATGATGACGTGACTTCCCCACCCGCCTTAACTGTCAATCCCCCACAAACACAGTCTCGAATTTGCATAAGCACACCCCTAGTCACCTGCAATTTTAACTTAGTTACAAAGTGATCAAAACTCTTGTTTATATCCTGCGTCCTCTCATTAAACTTGTATCCCGCATTACCTGTGGGCATGTGAAACGCCAGCGGTAGCCTGTCTATGAACTTAATTTAAAGTTTAGGTTTACACCTTGCTTTCTTTCCGAAGTAGCAGCACTCATGAATATGGTAGTATATGTCACTCGCTCGCTTCTTATTGTTTCGCTGCCTTCTCAATTATATAATGCATGTTTTCTTAAGCACTTTTGGAGGTCTTCCTGGTTTTCTACGCACTGCGTTGACAGTCAGTTCACGTGATTACGTGGGAGGCGTGATGATGTCACACGAAACTCCGCCCCCACGGCTTTCGAGCTCAACTCCATTACAGTAAATGGAGAAAAATACCTTCCAGTTATGACCATTGCACGTAGAATTGAAAATGAAATGAAACGTACCCAACTTTTGTAAGTAAGCTGTAAGGAATGAGCCTGCCAAATTTCAGCCTTCTACCCACACGGGAACTTGGAGAATTAGTGATGAGTCAGTGAGTCAGTCAGTCAGTGAGTCAGTCAGTCAGTGAGGGCTTTGCCTTTTATTAGTATAGATTATGGATAAATATTTTGTGCACGTATTTTATTAGAATATAAAAGAATAGATTATAAGAAGAATTTATTTTAATATTTTTTATAGTTACTGAACAATGAGCCTTCAGAATTTTATTTTGTTAACAGTTTAATATAGAATATAAGTTTTATTCATGTATGGTTAGAAAAAAAATTAAAAGGGTAATTCTAGTAACATGAAATTGGTGATTAGTATCAACCCTAAAGAAGCCTAATTAGGGCATCCCTAATAATAAGGTATGGATGTGCTGAGATTTATTGTATGCTTGCAACTCAGATGATCAATACACATTGCAACATAAACATATTTTTTATAAATAAAAGCACAGTTAGGTTAGGTGATTTGCACAGTGTCACAGAGTGAGCTGGTTGCTTGAACTGAACCAGCAGCCATCTGAATTTGAATTGCATGCCCTAGCCATTGCACCTACCTATTAAAAAACTTAGTATCAGAGGTCAGAATGTGTCAATGCTAACTTAAGAAGGCAGAAGCATAGGCAATGGTTTCCCAATGAGAATATTGAAGAACAAGATAATGAAAGGGATGGGACTCAGCAAATCCAAGACTAAGAGACAGAGATAAGAGGGCTGACATCCTAGCAACTACCAGGGATCCTTGATCATGTGAAGTTAAAACAACAAAAAAGTTTAACCGTTGGTTCGTGCATCTGCTGGCAGATAGGGGAGTGTGCATGCTTCCAGGACATCAAAATGGAACCAAGCTACTCTTTTAAAACGTATTACTAGCATGCATATTGTTATTTTCCAGCCTATTTGCTAGCATCATGATTTTTCCACAACAGGATTGACATGTTGTTTTATTTTTAAGACTGCTTAATCACAAATGATTGCTGTAAATCTTGAAAGCCACAAGGGGACACAGTGAATTTTTGGGCCTTAAACGTTTTATATGTGCCACCTATCTCATTAACTAATTCAGGGTGTTGTGACCACAAATGATCCTGCCACCTCAAGAAAATGAGTCCACCTTATGAGGGGTGTAGTGTATATAAATAAAAGAAGTGCATGGTATAAAAGTTTGTGATGAGTGAACCAACCCCCTGATGAACAGATGTTTAGACCTACCCCTTTTGTAGAACTTAGCTGTCCTTTATACATGAACATATAATAAAGGACTGACTGACAGGCAAGAGATTACCAGGACCTCCCGGCTTAAGGACAAAATCACGGTATCCTTAGTTTAAGAAGTCAATACTATTGAAGGGCATGGCTACAGCAGTCCAGCTTCCTGCCAGTTCTCTTTCAGCTGGTTGCTAGTGGACAGCACATGGAGTCTGACTGAGAGCAGTGGGGTTTTGTTGCTACTTTAAGGAAATGAGCAGCATGCATGCTACCTATGAGACTTTGACCTTTGAAGGGCTGCATAGAACCCAGGGTGTACAGGGGCACTAGCAGCTGCTAGTCTGTCATCTCTATAACCAAAGAGGCTATTGACTGCTGAGACACAGGTGAAGACTGATTTGAATCTTAGAGTAACACATCATTATGTCTGTTATAACCATGCAAATAAATGTGAATTTCTATCAACTCTTAATCAGAGTTCCAGATACTGTTATTTGAGAACAACTTTTGCTTCTACAGCATCCTGAATTATTTGATTGCTTTTTATTCAACATGGTGATGACAAAATTTCTTAGGTTTTTAGTCCATTCTGACTTGATAGCAGCATACCCGCCAATACTAGCAGTTCCTGCTAATTTATTAGTCACACATTCATTCTATAAACCTCCCATTCCACCTCATTTGTTTAAAATTTGGGGAATGTCAGCCAATTGAAGAAAAGTGAAGTCAGTGTCATGTTTGTGGAACCACCTTCACCTAAAGCATGATTTGTGACATGATGCATTATTCTGATAATGATGATGATACCACAAAGAGGAAAAACCAGTCCAACTTGGTGCTGGTCCCCAGTCCTGATGCATATGGGTTAGTGTCAGGAAGGGCATCTGGCTCTAAAACATTTTAGCCAAAACCTTTAATGATGTAATCAGTCCAGTCACCTTTGGAAAATGCAAGGGTGAACCTTGTAGGCAATGCACAGGGGCCACTTCTGGCCCTTGTGAGAAGTGAACCACAAAGGTTGGCTTGGTTAAAGAAGTTAGTTCTGAAGAAGAAAGTAGGGAAGGATAAAGAGAAGGGTAGGATGAAGTAAGAGTGGGATCACTGAATACTGGGAGAGTGACTGGGAAAATGAGAGAGAGATGGCAGATTTGATGCATAGGAAAAAATTGGGATTGTTGTATTTGCAGGAAACTAGATGGAAGAGGAATAAAACCAGAGAATTGGGAGGAAGCTCTAAGTTCTTATACAGTGGTGTAAATGAACAAGGATGAAATGGTGTAGTAGGAATAGTAGTATCCAAAGAACTTAAGGATACTCTTCTCAGTATGAATAGGAGGCATGATAAGGTAATGAGTGTCAAGCTGGGCTTTGATAAAACTAATGTCACGTATGCATATGCTCCTGAAGGGGGTTGTGAGGAAGAGGAGTAGGGTTTTGGGTGCAAATGGATGAAGAACTTAGGGTGGCACAAAAGAGAAAAAAATACAATTGTTGGTGGTATTCTAAATTGGTATTTGGAAAAGTGTAAGGAGATGATAGAGAGAGTAGTATTTCATTAGATAATAGTTAACACATTTTCAGCTTTTCACTTACAGTAATCCAACTAGAATTTCTAATGTGTCAAAGCTCTAATTTGAAAGACCAAAAGAATTGCAAGGTCATAAATGGGGAAAGCATGAAGTTGTGGTAATAGACTGGTGAGATCAGAGGCAGTAGGAGAATGAAAGCAGATCAAGTTTTGAAAAAGATATAAACATGAAATATGGCAGAATTGTTAAAAGTAATTGATAAGGCAAAAAACAAAAATCAAGTCAAAGCACAAACTTAGAACTATATAAATCAATCTACACTGGTGCACACTAAAAACTGTTTTCCGTTGATTTGTCCTTCTATAAATAGTAGTTTTCAGCCATAATTGAAAACTAAGGTCTGTTGTATTTTAATTATTTTAACATGTAACTATTGGTTCCAAAAACTAAATCTACTTTGCCTACTCTATATACTCTAATTACATCACTGTAATATCATGTTTACTTTGTATACTCTGTGTTATTTGATTGATTTTGTACTGTACTTTTTTACTTTATCTGTGTACTTCATAGAATATGCTGATAAAATAAACATTTATTGACGGATTATAGTCAGTCCTTTCATTCCATACGTCTTGATTTTGGGCTGGCAACAAAATTGGGGTCAAGTGAAGCTGTAGTTATCCATAAAAGCTTTGCATAACTCTGATGTTCATATCACGACAAAATGTAACGGGAATGATTTATGCTTATTCAATTACCTGTTTTATCTCAAGTGTGAAGTTTAGATAATTGGCATCCAATGCGACAGTTATTTTGAGAGGGCAGTTGGCATGTTAACACATGCATTAAAGGTAAATATGTTGTGAATCCTTTTATTTTTCAGTTTTATATCAATTGCATGTTTTTTTTTTGTTTTTTTTTTTGTGTTTTCATATTTTTATTTTTCTGTTGAAGTCGTCATGCTGTGGCCATTTTGGTGAGGTCAGTATCATGTTGGCAGCCAGCTTTGTTGGAGATTGAGGAACTGTTTCTGGTCATGTGACATCAACCTTGTGATGTGTGACATCATCGCTGTCAGCATACATAAAAATGGCAGCACAGCCTCTGTTTAGCCTAGTTCTGGGGTTTTTAAAACAAGTCTTTGCTGCGTGTGCTCAAGCTTTATTAGGATAGGGATTTGTTCTTGGTTAGTTTGGCTGCTGAATTCTGAATCCTTTAACATGCACACGTACCGGTCCCGGTACATAACGATGATTTTACGACGTCACAATCATATCACAGCCATGTGTGCATGCCCCTCTGTCATGCACCTCGACACACTACACATCAAATGAAAATTCAGAGTCTCGTCTTTCCGATGATATAAACCATTTTGACACACAACAACCACAGCACTGACACTAAATCCTTTTTTACAGAGAAGTAAATACTTTTTAAGAGCTGACTTTTCCTACCTTTGACTACCTTTGAAGGCTCTCTGCAAGTTAAACATCAATATTTCCGAGCAATATTGATCTCATTCTGTCCGTAAGGCTCCAGGGAATATAATCCAGTAAAACAATTAGGTCCAAAACACACGATAGATCCTCAAAGGGACAAAAACTCCAGAAAATGTTTTTTAACTCGAGACTAGCTCCAACATTTTTTTTCATTTCTATTGGTCATATCAGACGTAATTTGTTTCTGTCGGCAATAACCATGCTAAAGCATGTTACACGGAAGTGTTAGCTTCTGATTGACACCTAAGTTGGCCAATTACGATGGGTCTGGGGGTGACTGGCACCTCGTATAGCCAACGAGTGTCACAGACAGCTGAACGATGACGCACAACTCCAAACCCTGGTAGAATCTACCAGTTTGATTGGACGCTGTGAGTGACACTCCAAACTTACAGCCAATGAGCAGCTGAGCATTTCGATATGTAACTTGCCATACCAACTTGTAAACAAAACGATCGAGCTGCGAAGCTGGCATTTGTGCCAGTCTGCAGACTTGGTGCGTGGTTGTTTATTGTGATTTCACCAAGTTTTTCGCATTTTAAATATGGAAATAGTACAGATAAACGTAAATACACTCTCGATTAAATAATAGATACATGTACGCGGCGTGAAAGTGATGAATCGGACCAGGTAACGTCTAATGGCAGAGAGCGACATGTGACACGCCCTTGTGCTTTCTGCCTGCTAGATTGCTACAATCAGTGGCACATGGAAAACGCTGAGCTGTGTTGTAACAGTTTGTAAAAAATGTATATAGTTTGTGTGCATTTTATTAAAAAAAGTAAAAATAAAAATATATATATTTTTGGCCCATAAGACTTGTTTTGACTATTTTTATATTGAAATGTGTATTTTTTATTGTTTTTATTATGGAATATGAATTTCCATAACTAATAGAGTGACACTGTATGTAGATATAGATTCCTTTAGGTGTAAGCTTTCAGTAGAGCCCTCATTGATATATGTGGGTTGAAGCATTCAAAAGTTATTACACTTTTCCATAGTTCCAAAATGTGGATAATGGATAAACCATAGGTCCCTCTAAAAAGCACCTGGACATGCCCACATAAAAACTGGTGTAAAAATGTCATTTTACAGGTATTCTTTTCAAATTTGAAATGTGAGTAGTCAAGAAGTTATTCTGTTGGTACATAGTGTGTTTCTGTCCCCACCTACCTACTGCAGCTTTATTTTCCTTTATTTTCACAAAAAAACTTAGGCGAAAACAAAAAAATTAATTTTTTCTGTGAGTTCTAATGTGCATAACTTTTGATCAGTCACACCTACAGTGATTCTGACTACTAAGGGTGAAACTAGAGAATGTTACCTTTACAAAGAGACCAAACGTGTTTATACTCCAGATAGTTCAATAACAGCAATGATTCTAATTTGGAGAGGTCAAATTACAGGCGATTTAGCAAAAATGACCCTGCTTGATAAGGGGACTTTGATTCTTTCTTTGTCCATCCCAATAAAAACACACAGTGTCTTAATATTGTTAGATTTACTAGTTTTGACCTCTGTTTGTCTTTGACGCTGAGCTTGTTTCTCTCTGTGTTTATCCCTTTTACTTTCCTGGTCACATTATTCACAGTAATCTTGGTGTATGCATTCTTAACAGTTGTCAATATTATCTGTACTAGTGTAGGATGAGTTAAATTCACATACCAGGTATTATGATTTGGAAGCCTTTTATTTTATAATAAATTCTCTTTTTTTATTTCTTGTGTTTTTCTATGTTCCTAGAGGTTTGGAAGTATGCTAAATTGAAATGCACATTTCTTTTTTAATTTCAGTTTTGTTTTGGAAGTGTTAACATTTTGTAATATACACTGTGTGCACAATTATTAGGCAAGTGAGTATTTTGACCATATCATCATTTTTAATGCGTATATATTCCAACTCCAAGCTGTATTAACTTGAATGCTTATTGGATTTAAGCACGTCAGGTGATGTGTATTTGTGTAATGAGGGAGGGTGTGGCCTAAGGAGATCAACACCCTATATCAAGGTGTGCAGAATTATTAGGCAGCTAGTTTTCCTCAGGCAAAATGGGCCAAAAAAGAGATTTAACTGACTCTGAAAAAGTCAAAAATTGCAAAAAGTCTTTCAGAGGGATGCAGCACTTTTGGAATTGCTAAGATATTGGTGTGTGATCACAGAACCATCAAACATTTTGTTGCAAATAGTCAACAGGGTCGCAAGAAACGTGTTGAGAACAAAAGACGCAAATTAGCTGCCAAAGATTTGAGAAGAATCAAACGTGAAGCTACCAGGAACCCATTATCCTCCAGTACTTTCATATTTCAGAGCTGCAACCTACCTGGAGTGCCCAGAAGTACAAGGTGTTCAGTGCTCAAAGACATGGCCAAGGTAAGGAGGGCTGAAACCCAACCACCACTGAACAAGAAACATAAGTTGAAACATCAAAACTGGGCCAAGAAATATCTGAAGACAGATTTTTTTCAAAGGTTTTATGGACCGATGAGATGAGAGTGACTCTTGATGGACCAGATGGATGGACCTGTGGATCAGTAATGGGCACAGAGCTCCACTCCAACGTGGAGGTGGGGTACTGGTATGAGCTGGTATTTTTAAAGAAGAGCTAGTTGGACCTTTTTGCATTAAAGATGAACTCAAAATCAACTCCCAAACCTACTGCCAGTTTTTCAAAGACACTTTCTTCAAACAGTGATACAGGAAAAAGACCATGATTTTTATGTAGGCCATCATATGCTCCATCACTTGCATCGAAGTTCTCCACTGTGTCGCCAGCCAGTAAAGGCCTTAAAGATGAAGGAATAATGACATGGCCCCCCTTCCTCATCTGACCTAAACCCTATTGAGAACTTGTGGGCACTTCTTAAACGCTAGATTTACGGGGAGAAAAACAATACACCTCTCTGAAGAGTGTCTGGGAGGCTGTAGTCACTGCTCCACAAAAAGCTGATTGTCAACAGATCAAGAAACTGACAGACTCCATGAATGGAAAGGCTTATGACTGTTATTGGAAAGAAGGGTGGCTATATTGGTCATTGATTGATTGATTTATTTTTTTTGAAATGTCAGAGATGTTTATTTGTAAATTTGGAGGTGTTTGTTTATTATTCTCACTATAACAGATGAAAATAAACAAGTGAGATGGGAAAATTTTCATTTTTCCTTTAGTTGCATAATAAATCTGCACACTAATAGTTGCCTAATAATTGTGCGCACATATGTATTCCCCTGATGATGTTCACACTCACATTTCCGTTGTGAAACATTCAGGTTTCAGGTTTATTAACATTTTGGATTGACTGATAGCACTGTGTTTGTTCCATATTAAAATTAATCCTCAAAAATACAACTTGCCTAATAATTCTGCACTCCCTGTATATATATTTTTATTGGCTTTAATGTAGTGCCCCATAGAAGGTGTGATCTGTGACATTACTAGTTTGACAGTATGAAAGTCAGCACTGTAGTCCTCTCAAGCTTGTGGATTAATACTGAAACTAATTGCAAGTACTTTCTTTAGTTACTGACTTTATGGCTTGAAATTGTTAATTTTGTTTATTTTGAGTTTGGGATTCAGTATTGAGATTTGGTGAAAGGTACAGGAGTGTTTAGTAATGTAATTGTTAACTATCTACAAATTTGTCTAGTAATTAGTATTTAGTGCCAGATTTTCTGTCTTCCTAGTTATGAACTTCAGCCTTTTTTTCTGTTTCACATCTTTGCATTTTCTGTTTAAATGATCTCTTCTTTGGTAAACCCAAGGATGAGCAAAAGCATCTAGTCATGGCCTGAACTTTACTAAAACCTGTTGTTTCATGTAGCACTTGCTTAGTTTCTGAGTGGCAGTCTTGCTAATGGCAAAACAGTACTGTAGCCAAAACATCACTTTACTTTACCTCTGTCATGAATATGCCTCAAGGAATAGCCACTGAAAAGCATTAAAACCCTGAAAAGGGCCAACCCCGTACCCGGAACAGTAATTTAAAAGAGACCTAAGCCTCTAGCCACACTAACAAAGAGAAAAGTAATGAAATGTTTTGTACCAAAATAGAAAAATTTACATTTTCAGCATAGAAAAAATAAGACAAATGCTAGAAAAGTATCAATTAATAGAAATGAAATATAGGAACTGAGTCATAAATGATAAAAAAGTGAAACTAAATGCGCAAAGGGGGTGAGATACAACCACTAGACAAGCTTGAGCTTAATGAGTACTAGAACAGAGTAAATAACCAAAATCCTAAACAAACACACACTTCAAATGCTGAATTATTCGCCAGCAAGCAAACCTTTTGAACTAACCATAAAAAAACAAATCCAAAGCCATAATGTGGAAAGTCAAAATAAATCTACCAAAAAATACTATCAAAAATCAAAGCCAGAACACTAAAGCAAATGTACTTAAACTAACATTTTACTTGCTCATAACTAACCACAATAAAATGATTTCTGAAGTTTTTTAGAATTCTGAAAGCTTGGATCCAAGAAACTGTGCACTGCCAGCCTATATAGGCAAGGCAAGATGGCACAATATGTCACTTGGCCTTCATGTCATGTCACTAGCAGCCATAATAATGATATGGCCAAGGGCGTGAAAAGATTTTCATAAAAGGTAGGTCATTCGAAAACCAAATGCAACATGGCATCACTAAAGTAATGATAAAATATGTAAGCAACCATAAAAAGAAATGTCAGTAGCTAGACAATGAAGCAGACTGCATCCCAAGACTCCAAAACTTGATTGATTACAGTGTCAAGGAAAAGCGTTACTGAAATGCATGCTTTTAAAAATGTTTCACCTTTATTCTTTTTTCATACCAGTTAGTTAGTTAAAGCACATTGGCAGTGATTCATTTTGAAACTATGTCTTCTAAGGACTGGCCTAATATCTGTAGGATGAAAACAAAAGAAAATCACGAAACTGCTGAAATTAAAAGAAAAAATGGAAAACAAAACAAAAACTTCAAGCAGATTGCTATGCAGTTTTGTAAATTAACAATATAGTGTTCAGCGTGCGGCACGGTGGTGTAGTGGTAGCGTTGCTGCCTTGCAATTAGGAGACTCAGGTTCACTTCCCGGGCTCTCCCTGTATGGAGTTTGCATGTTCTCCCCATGCCTGCGTGGGTTTCTTCCCACAGTCCAAAGACATGCAGGTTAGGTGCATTGGCAGTTCTAAATTGTGCTTGGTTTGTGTGTGCCCTGCCCTGGGTTTCTTTCCTGCCCTGTGTTGGTTGGGATTGGCTCCAGCAGACCCCCGTGACCCTGCAGTTAGGATATTGTGGGTTGGATGATGGATGGATGTTCATTGTTTTGACTTCTGTACTGCATTTTGGATTTTATTCTAATTTAAACTTTTGGATACTTTTTCCCTTCATTTTAAGTATCTGTTTCTTTGGTCTTGAATTTCATTCATTAAAGAAATATAACTTTTTATCTGGTTTCACCATGACTTCTCTAAATACACTGGCTCGTCTAGATACACACTGCCAGTGTGACTATGGTGTTGGCCTTGTGCAGTAGGGTAGTTATGCTCTGCACCACACTGCTTCAGTTTCTGCATTGTTGGAGAATCACATTGAGCAGACTACAGTCTGTCAGGATCTGAGCAGTCAGTGTGAGCAAGATGTGACATACAGGGAGGAGTGCCAGGACTTCCAAATTAACCCTTTGGAACCCATGACACAGAACAATCAAAACTGTGGGGTGTTAAAAGAAAATACACGTTAAAACGAAATGCCCATTACTAGGTTTGAGAGAACATATTGTAGCAGCCATCAGCTCTTCACAGGCGAGGCAGGAAAATGGCTGTCTGGAAGTGTTATACAGACTGAGCAGGGCTAGACACTTGAGTGGCAGGGAAAGCAAACACATCTGTTCACAAGTCTTGAAATGACTTGAGAACAAAAAAAGGACAGACTCTCGGAGAAAAAGTATAAATAGGAAACTTATACAGCTGTCAGCGCTTACCTTGGTCTTAGTAATGCTGAAGAGTTTGACAATGGACAGCCGAAAGTGAGAGAGATGATAATATGACAGTGACAATATTCACGTTGCAAGGGGACATTGCTTTACACTCAAAATGACATTCTTCTTCCTTCTGTGTTCTTAACTAACTAGAGCTGCAGCACTGGACTCTGAAAGGGTGTCATATTTGTCCATGACATACAATTACCTCAAACATCCTTGTGATATAGAAATTTCACCACAGTACACTCAGCAAGTTCATATATCAACTGCTATCATACTGCTGGTCAGATGTCTAAGGTACAATGACTTTTGTTTTGCTTTAGATGTTACTGTATTAATGTATTTAACTTATACATATCTTAACTGACAGCATTCTACACAGGTAATCTATTGTGCTTTCCCTTGTACTAGTTAGAAACTATGCTGTTTAACCAACTGGAACACTAACAGGACCTTCTAAATGTCATAGTACTCTTCACACACTGAGTGTGAGTATAACAACAAACATACACTAATAAGTGGTGACTATGAAAGCAATTTTCTTCACACAAATGACTTCTTGTGTGACACAAATGATCTTGGGTATGATAGCCTTGGTCATCACTCTCAAAGCAATATTTAACAAGTGAGAAACCTTTAATTTTAAAAGGATTTTAAAGCATAAAATGTACGTACCTTTGCTGATCACCAATACTATGAACTTCTGTTGAGTGTTTTAGCTGGAATCTAAAGCCGATTTTTGTGTAAATCTGTACTGCCAAGCAGAAGAACTCCCCTTGCTCTCTTAGTAAAATGAAATGTGTAAATTCATTTTTAGGTAAGCCAGGCACTGTAGATTATTTAAAATATATATTAAAGTCTCTAAAAAGGTACTGCAAGTAAAATTACCGTTTATTTAGTTAGTTAATAGCTATGTGGCATCAATATCTCTTGTAGACATTTTTAAAAGGCACTGGGGTATCCTTTTCAACTGATCACTTTAACTCTGGGAGGTGCCTCCTGGTGTCCATATTGAAGGGTTTTCTTTATGTTTTAACATACTGTATGTCCTTTCACTCATGGTTCATAATTCGGCTGGTTAAAGTCTGATCCATCAGTTCTTTTTTCTATGCCTTCTAATATTTCGAAGACTTGTGTATATACCATCCATCCATCCATTATCTAACCCGCTGAATCCGAATAGGGTCACGGGGGTCCGCTGGAGCCAATCCCAGCCAACACAGGGCACAAGGCAGGAACCAATCCTGGGCAGGGTGCCAACCCACCGCAGGACACACACAAACACACCCACACACCAAGCACAATCCAAAGACATGCAGGTTAGGTGTGTATATACCACTTTGGTTAATATTTGCAGTCAGGTATGGATTAATATACTTGCACAAATAAGCATTCATTTTAGATATCATTTTGCAAAATCTGTTGGTAAACTCTGTTGAGACAGAATCCTATTATCTAAAGTACTTTTTAATTTTTGTGCAATCAACACACTGCTGATGTCTCCCCACGTTAATGATTCCTTTCCTGTCAATTTTTCAGATTAGTATGTTTCAATTTAATTTATATTGATTGTACATATTATTAATTAAGTTATACACATAAAAGAACACTCCCTAATTCTCAAAATTAAATTTCAACATAATTAATCAGCATCTCATTACAAGATGAAATGGTATTATTTTACCAATTTTGCAGTGCAATAAAAGTTCATTTAATGTTTCAGCCAGCTTTGGTGTAAACCTTAAATCACATTTTGTTTTTCAAGTAATTACACTTTTGTCAGTAGACAGTGAGTGATATGGTAGTATATATTCTTAACTTTCTTTACTTTATTTGAGTGGTATGGTAGTATATATTCTTAACTTTCTTTACTTTATTTAGTGTTTATTTATATAAAGAAATGTATTTAATAAATGAGAAACAATACACATTCTGAAGCTTACACTCATGTTACGCTCCAAAAACAGTAATACAAGACTTGAACACACATATATAACAATCTTGTTGTAGTTTTAATAGCTCCATTTGATTTTGCTTCTGGAGATATGAGTATGCCTAATTATATGTTGCATTTGTGTTGGTCCCTCACATCCTTATTGAGTCTCATGTACTGCCTCATATCACGTACCTGCATTTTTATGCACACTTTATAGGGAATGATTATTTTGGACTGTAGCGTTGTTACACTGGTTTGAGTTTCTCACTTAGTCACAGCTTTACTCTCTGTGTTTTTGGAAAAAGATGAAAGTGCTTTGTGGGAAACTAATAAAAATAGCATGCATTTTTTACATCGTGCTGTTTTTGGAAAACTATGCTTTAGCAATAATTTTATAACCAATAAAAATATTGATATGGGAAGGTTTCAGATATTATATATGAAAATCTAATATATCTATTTAATTATATGTTTATTGGAGAACTGTTATTTTCAGGCATACTGGGTAACATATATAAATTAACAAAAGCTTTTGAAATTTGATATCCTGGGTTTTCATCCTGTTGGATTTTTTTATTATTCTATTTGGATTGATTTCATCCATTATTTACATTTTTGTCTTTTTGTCAATCACCCTTTCTTGTAAGGCATATTGAAAATTTAGATGGATGACCCTAATACATTTTTGACTGTAGCTATCATTAAATCACTTTTGTAAATTATCATTAAATGAAACTGTTATCTTGGAGTAATACACAGCTCTCAATTTTCAGTACTGAGTTGCCTTCTCAGTTTATGCTGAAGACTTTAGTTTCCTCCTCCTGCAGTCTTAGAAAATGATGGCAGACCTTTTTCATTATCTCAGTTGTGCCAGCATGAGTTTGTTGGCTATCTAGGGCTTGTCCTTTTCATGCACCTATTAGTTCTAATGTGGCTTCTAATAGAAATTAACCTCTAAAGAATACAAATAAGTTGTGCAGTGCAGGAGATTACCATAGAGTATGTTATTTATTATTTGACTGCAATTTTACATTTTATGTTATTTAATTGCTGCATAGTTGTCATACAATAAATGATTTTATCTTTATCTTCATTCCTATTGATTTATATGTTGCCTTGCATAAACATTTTTAATAGAAGGAACAAAATTTAAAATAGTGGCTATCAACATTATGTGAAAATATGAGTTAAGTTGTAAAATCAAGTGTAATAAAATATTTTTATATTGCTAGTTTGAAGAGCTAGACTTTTCTGTATTAGTGCAAATATTAGTAAGTAATCCTACTTATACTTTTATGGAATAAGTGTGTCCTTTTATTTTGAAAATATAATTGTAAAGAATGACGATTATGTGTATGAATTGTCCTCATAATGTTGCAAACAGGTTAATAATGCTATAATATTAAAAATGATGAATGAAACTACATTATCAGTCTTAAAGGCAATAATAATTTGAAACTGATAGTTATGGAATTCTTTTGTCAATCTCTTTAAGTGAAAACCAAAAAGGAATCTTAACCCCTTTGCCTTACAGTATCCTTATGTTAATTTGACTTTAGTTTTTTTTTCCCTTATATATGCAAACATTCATACACCCATAAATCAGAAAATGTTTGGATGGTGTGGAAAATGCAAAAAAAAAAAAGTAATGATATACATTAACAAATGAAATGAAGTTGACCATGACATATCTTCATATTGTCTGCAGTGAAATAAAAGTCAAAGTAAATTTAAATTTAAGAATCATTGCATATTCTCCATACCATCCCAACTTTTTCTGATTTGGGCTTGAACGATACACATTGTCTTCCCTATGTCTCTCGGCTGGCCTGGGAACGCCTTGGGATTCCCCCAGAGGAGCTAGTAGAAGTGGCCAAGGAGAGGGAAGTCTGGGCATCTCTACTCAAGCTGCTGCCCCTGCGACCTGATCTCGGATAAGCGGAAGACGATGGATGGATGGACAATACACATTATTTATCCATGACACTTTTCCTAATATATATCTAAAATCCCTAATTTGGTGATTGTGTAATACCTCTCATTGTACCAAATATTTAGATTTTTTTTTCAAATACCTTTTTCAGAAATGTTCTTCCTGTCTATTTTTATTGACCATATTATGTTTGATTATGTAGTTTAATAATATATTTGATTTAAAATAATTGTTACTATTACCTTGACTGGCAGGATTGTACAAGCATACTGAAGTTTTAAGAGTGAAATGGCAACATCAAGATGGTGCAGGGCAACAGACAATCCCATTGTAAAACTCTCAAGGAGAAAAAGGCCAAAACTGGAGAATTTTAAGCAGCTAAACATGCCTGTGTGGCAATACTCCTGGAAAGAGGTACATGCAGCTTGGGGGGGAGACATACAGTGCAATATTTCTGAAATTACAGAAGGGCAGTTAAACCGTAAGGCTGCATGGATGATTCACTCTTTTTGTGAATATTATATTTGTGAGATATTATGATGCAGAAAGGCTGTCAAGTGTAGCTGCAGACCTTCAGTGCTCCTTTGCATTATATGTCAGTAATGTTACACGATGCAACCAGACTTTTGCATCGTTCTCAACACGCCCATTTTAAGACATACTGTGCTCTTCATTTTCATAATACCTATTTATACTGTGGTTAAGATTAGGTTTGTGGGAGGGTTACCTTGCTCTTGAGTAATGATGACTATTGAGTAGGTGTGTTTTGTCGTTGAGTATATCTTGTAGTATGTCTGTCTCTTGAGTAATGACACTGTCATAGTACAGCAGGCCACAACCAAGATCCTTCGCTGAGGAAACATGCAATTCATTTTGCTGTTCAGCAGAGCTACTAAACTGCAGGCCTTCAGAGATCTATAGCTAGTGTCTTCAGAGAGAAGTTGCAAGAGGTCATGAAACATCCTGGATAGTAGAGGGCACAGTATCTTACATGGGAGTGCATGGGACCATCTTTCTCTGTCAGAGAGGTGTGGAGGATGCCTTAGAGACTTCTTTGGGAGAAACTTTCAGTCAATGGTGAAGAGACACTAGAAACAGTTACAGAAAATTCTAGCTTAGTTTGTTTATATCAAAACATTATCCTGACCTGAAACATAGTGTCATAGTGAAACCTCTAGTGTGATATTTACAGAACTGCTGAGCCACAGCGAACAGAGACAATAGAACTGAATGTTCATTTGGAACAAGAACATAGCTGATGAGGGGAACAAATAAAGGAGAAGGGGAGAATGAGGGAAAGAACCATGGAAATGCCTTGATGGTACTTTACGAAGGTCAAGTAAGTGAAACACTTAACATAATAGACAGAGGTTCAAGTCCAATTCAGGCAGACATAGGGAGATGGCAGAGTTATTAATTTTTTCTTTTTCTTTCTGTACTGCCTTCTTCTCTGTCATTTCTTTGTTTATTTCAAAATAGTTGATATTCAAAAACTGAAAAATTAATTTCTGGCATTCACATTAATGCTAGACTGTCTACATTACAAGTTTATAGAGAAAAGAGTGCAATGTGGACATTGAACTGAGAAATTTAAACGGAAATTAACCAGAAAGGCCTAAAATCAGGCTGACTCATTAGTATTTTAATATGGGATGTTATTATTGCAGGTTGGCATGGTGGCGCAGTGGTAGTGCTGCTGCCTCGCAGTTAGGAGATCCAGGTTCGCTTCCCAGGTCCTCCCTGCGTGGAGTTTGCATGTTCTCCCCGTGTCTGCGTGGGTTTCCTCCCACAATCCAAAGACATGGTGGATTGGTGATTCTAAATTGCCCTTGGTGTGTTTGTGTGTGTGTCCTGCGGTGGGTTGCCACTCTGCCCAGGATTGGTTCCTGCCTTGATTGGCTCCAGCAGACCCCCGTAACCTTGTGTTTGGATTCAGCGGGTTAGAAAATGGATGGATGTTATTATTGCAAAACTGGAAAATGATCATGACCCAGACAAACAAAATACTATATGCACATTTTGTCTAAATGCATGCTGGTTCAAAAAACAAAGGTCAAGTATCTTAACAGCAGCATTACATACAAGCCAGATCATTTAACACACACACACAAATACTATTTAAACATGGAATAAGTAGAGGTTGGTACCAGAAAGAAAAAAAAAACAGGAATTCATTACAACACCAACACTCTAATGTTCTTGCAAAGTCAAAATTTCAATATTTTTATTCAACTACATCATCTGTGTTTAACGGTATTCTTACTGTGTACTTACTTTTTCACATTCCTGTACATTCTATTCAAAGTTGTAGTCAAAGCTGTTATCTAAATTAGACATTCAATATTGGTTTCAAAATTATATGTAATAAAAGTAACTATACTTTTACAGTGAAAAATTGCTTTTGTTGCATAAAAATCCTAAACTGGTACAAATAGATGAAACAGTCTAGTATGGCTGTAAATGTGTTTTACTTAAAAGCAAATACATGAAAGCTCAAATTCACTAAACTTGCCTGTGATCCAACTCTCTGAACATGCACTATATGTCACAGACATGAAAGGTGAAATAGAATGACAAGCTGAAAATGCAACTGCGAGCTGTGTTAGAATGCTTACAAACAAAACCATTTGGGTTGTTAATTAACAATGGCATCACATTGTGAAAAAGTTAGAGTCCAATTGGTTGTTAGTTATAGCAGACAGAAGTTTAAGGTTAGCCATTTTTTTCTTTTATGTGTAAAGTGACTATTGATTCAATTTGTGTGCCAGAGCTTTTCTCAGTTGCAGTCAACTTCCGACCTTCTTGTCACATTTAATTCTAGAGGGATGCTTGAGTTTGTCGAGTGTACAATAAGGAAATAATACAATAACCTCTTTGAGACTAAAGCTAATTACAAAAACAGTTTTAAAACCTTTTGCTTTTTTTATATGGTTGGAACATTTTGAACTGCGTATAGTTCTATGTGTCTGATAGGAAAAACATTTTTTTATTAATAAAAATTCACATAATAAAAGAATTTTAAATTAAACTGCTGCTTATTTTATTCAAATTGTTTGTAAATATCAAAAATAGGGATTTCACATAAATAATAATTGCTCACAATAAATCCAGAAGGAATATAATGCTTGATCTGTGATCAGAATTCTGTGCATGTAGCCCAGAATATTGTGTAAGGAGCATGGCTTGTTTCTCATACAGTCGTGACTTTCCCAATATATCCCGATGCATGCCATTTTGTTTCTACATTAGTCAAAATGAATGTGATGTTATAATTTGCTAGGATTTGTTTTTATGGCTTCTCCCATTCAACCCTAACCTGCACGTGTAGGTAGAAGGTTTAATCAGTCTTTCTGTTTGTGCAGAGTTAACGTATTAAAATAGAAATCAAAACCCTGTCTACCAAGTTGAGTTACTCACCCAATTGCTATTTGGCAAAGAACCATAATGCATTCACTTTGATACATCATAACCTCCTGTCTTTCTGGGCAGTAAGTCTTCACCACAAGCTTCCTCTGAACTCGAGGCTCAATAAATGCTCTTCCATGAGGCTAATTTTAAAGTCATACACGGGTCACTTTTTTATGTGTCCTGGAATCACTTCTGGGATTGAGAAAAACCCTAGGTTAGGGCACCCTCTTGTTGCTCCTGCTGGTATCCCAATAGCCCTAAATCCTTCAGAAGCACTTACATGGCCTTCCCCACCACCAGACCCCCCGAGGATCCCTTCAGATACTCAATCCCTTAAATACTCAATGGTTTGGTGAAGGAGTGCTGGCCTCATTCCAGTCTTTCTAAAATGGGCCTTCCTATTTTGCTTGTTATGTTGTGCTGCCACCTGCAGGTCAGGAGACCTTACAACTTCTTTCTACCTGTCTTTTGCCATACTTGTTGCCTAATGAAACAGCCCTAATTTGAGGGTCTCTTGTCCTATAGCACAGGACAGCATACTGATGAAACTCCCTCTGCTGCAACTGTACATCTACCAATTGCTCTTCTGGGGTATAATACCTTAGGTTTAAAACTAATATATAGTATTCACAGAATGATATGTACAGCTTGTTTTTGTTGTTAATGTATTACTCTTTCTCCTTTGAAGGTCCAACTTTGGTAAGCCTGGATTTTTCTGACATTCAGTATCTTGATTTTTTTCACTTCATCTTTTTACAGAATAATGTCCTTTGCTTTGATGCTTCATGATTTTTTTTAACTGTCACGACTACAAATAAGTCACTGTGTTCAATTTTATTTTACTATCTGTAACTTTCCTCACTATTTCAGTTGCTGTCATTTAGAAATGTTTTATCAGCAGTTTTATCAGCAGTAAAGCTGATCAAAATTATATTTTATTATTTAGACATGATATACTGAAATTATCCAGAAATGCACCCTCTGGTAACTTGGCACCTGTTGTAGAAATGGAATAAAGTCAGTATTGTATAAAAGAACACAAATTATATATTGGAATGAGACAGTTTAGTAGCTAGACAGATAGTGATGACACCTCCTAAGGCTAATCAGAAGGATTTTGCTGACAAATGTGGGTGAGATATGGGAGCGTAGGTGGAGGCAAGGGGCTGACTGCGGAACAGATGAGGCAAATCCATCTTATCAAATGCAGACAACTAGAAACTCGATGATAGAGTGTTGTGCAAAGACAAGCTGCTAATGTCAGCGGATAAATGACGTTACAGAATCCGCTGTGGGTTCAGACATGTCTTGATCTTTTGTTCAATATAGTTCTTAGGTAGAGCAATAGACAAATCAACAGTTTTGCTGAGATTCTGGCCGTTTACTGAGTAAAAATTACTTAAAGTCTTGGAGCAGAGAGACAGACAGTATTGCAGCAATTTTTGTATTCACCAGTTTTGCCAAACTGTACTGCAGTCTAAAAGAGTTTTTGTTGTAGGAGGAAGTAATACAACATCTGTGATGGAGTATGAGCAACTGTAATTCAAAGAGGTACCACCAGGATTGTGGTGAGTAGGTTTGTAGTTCAGTTATTTAGCCCACCAAATCAAAGACATCTGAGAGACAAACTGGACAGCAGCATTATTTGTAAGATTTAAAAAAAATCAGAAGAATGAACATATCTCTAAGAGAATAGTAATTGCCTATTATTATATTACATTAGAAAAAGTTAGAGGTGACAGTAGAGTGACAGATCAAGCCTAATAAAAATACATCTTTAAAACAACAGGTTGTCTGATGGAAGTCCTTATTCTTCAACTGCCTTAATTAATTTCACTCCTTATCCACTTGTTTGGTCTGAAACACGCTGACTTGGACAGACTACACTAACCTTTCACTAGCAACATTCTTCAAGAACTCTGCCTGGTGCACCTCCTGTAAAAGGGATCTACTATAGGCATTATCCTCATTACATTCCCAAATGACCTCAACTGGCTTGCTTGGAACCTAAGAAACCACAGGTCTGTTTTGAGATCCTTGTGTATTACTGATTGTCTAAACTTAACTTAAAGAGTAAGACTCTCGCCCTGCACAAAATTCACAAGAAACATTACATTTCCTCCCAGTTCCTCCATCTTTTGGTCATTACCCAAATCTTGTGACCCACAGTGAAGACAATGAAGTAGATTAATCAGTAAATCAAAAACATCATTTTAAAACATAGCTCCCATTTTACTGCCACTATCCAATACAACTCACTCTGTTGCAGCGAGGGCTATGATGTCAGATTTGAAGATTTTAATTCTTTGTCTGCAAACCCCCCTAATGCATGCCACAGCAGTGACCCTGGGAAGTCATACAACTGTATTACCTTCCACAAACATTTGTACAAACTATTGGAAAACTTCCATGACACCTGAAAATATCTGCACAAGGGGTTGTTCCACTTGACAGAATTCACATTATTTTCCCTCATACTGATGATTTTCTATATCTCTTAACTTTGAAAATGAACTTGATTGTCCTTTGCCTGGAATACTGATGGTGGGATTAATTCCAGGAACCAGGCTTGAAGATGGTGATTCACATAACTCAGTCAGAGTTATGGGAGCAACCATGTAAGCTAATAATCCAAGAACCAAAGAGTGAAGGTAAAGAGGCAATGCCAGTTTGGTGACAACTGGACAGGTTAAGACATACAAGACTTTTTCCAAAGGCTAAGTGGCAGTCCTCCCTCATGAACACTGCCATAGGCGTATCAGCTACATGAACCCATTCAGCACCATGATTGGCTAGGGACCAGTCAATTGAAGCTGGAACCTCACATTCGTTTTCAATCACTTGTATCAAAATCGGAGTCCGACAAGTCATAGTCCAGTTCAGAGATAATAGTCAAAACGTCATTGATGCAGTAGTTTGCTTTATGCAATCACTTTGATCTCTCATCAGCTGTCAGTGCCATTTTTGCTGTTGTTTGCGCCTTGCTACTCACACAAGCGCAAGAAATCTCGGTCAAACCAATGAAGCTCACTTTCCTTCAAGCAACGAGAGTCCAACTAAAACATAACAGTTGGTTTTGTCACAATTTTACAGTCGATTACCATCGTCAACTCCTCGTTGATATCAGCCCCGAAAGAGTTAAGAAATGGCACATTCTGAGAGTTTCATGTTAAATGTATATTCTAGTAGGCTTAATAATGGGGCATTCCTGGGAGGGTTAGAACCAATGGAAGCCTTGCTGCTGTCCACTCGGTTACCTGCTGTCTTATTTCCTGAATATTTGTATCGTAGAGATCTAGTATCTGAGGGAAATATTGCCACTTACTGTACCACTTTCTTGCTTTTGCCCTAGCACGCCTCAAATTTTCACTTCCACCTTACTAATCATGACAGAATTGTCTGCCTTTTATCCTGTCTTTCCACACTAACATGCAGAAGTGTATCATAACTGTAATTGAGGTTCCTGTTTTCTCTCTCATTCTTATTGGGGTCTATTGTGACACTTCCACTTGCCAGCTAGACATGCCTTGATTGAGTAATTGATTGTGAACAGTTAAGGATCCAGACCAAAATGTTATAGAGGGTTTTTTAAAAATGAATAAATATGTTAATTTTGAACATAGTTTATGTAATTTTTCCCCAAACATAATTAGCTGCAAGAGAATTGAACAATATTATTCAAGTAGAAGATTCTTTTTTTTTTTTTTTACAAATTGTTTCATTATTTAGGTTTGTAATATGCTTGCTGTTTTGTAAGAAAATTGATCTAGTTTAACTTTGAACCTATCTGTTCTCCAAAAAACAGCACTTCTTGAGCGTCAGATCAGGCATACAGCTGGCCAGTTAGGAAGTGCTCTCCGTGCGTTTCAGTTTCCATTAGTACCATATGGATCTTTAGTATTATCCTTACTGTGCAGCGGACATAACCAACAGCTAATCTTTTCAGATGCCAACCAAGATGTGTGATAATCATCAAAAACAACTCAGCTGATATATTTTGTCTTCAATTTAGGGTTAGTAAAAAGACAGGATTTTATTTTTGATCATTTATTGCCAAAGCAATCAATAAAAGAATAAAGTGGTGCTTTTACATTATTATTTTCTTTTACTTAAAAATGCCTTCTCTTTCATTTTAGTTCTGTTTTTATTGCATAGCAAGGTGTATTTGACAGGGAATGTAGCCACAAGCTGGCATGTCAAGTTTCACACATTCACCATGAAATTAATGCATTAGCCATCTGTCTCGCTTTCTCCTACAATAGTCATTCTGTTTATTGAATTGTCATAAAATGCACTAAAGGGCTTAAATGTACTAGGTAGCTCTTTCTAGCAGAACTAAATTAAACAAGCGTGCTCTTTAGAAATTTCTGCTATTATCTTTATATATAATACACTACCATGGCTGTCCATTTGTCCAAGATTTTAAATCACCTGTAGCTCGCAAACCGTTTGACCTATTGACCTGACATTTGGTAGACATATACTACGTGACGTCTACTGTACTATCTGCTTTTGGGGTGATGATTTACCTCCAAGGTTATTCCTCCTTTTATTTTTATTTTATTTCATTGTAGAAACAACTCTTGGCAGGGGCCAGCAGGTTGGCCATGTGGCACATGCCTACAGGCGTGATTCTCATCCCTACCGCCTTCACTGTCACTTCCCCTACCTCTTCAGATCTTAAACCATTTTTGAGGCAGATTGAAGACTTAAGTGCCAGCTTAAGTGAAAAATTAAAGAAAATGTAGTAAGTAATTGCAACACAAACACTGGCTTAATCAGTTTTAACATGAAAAGATGCCGACGAAAGAAGAGAAGCAGCGCGCTGCTAGGGTGGAGAAAAGACGAGCTGCTCAGGAAGCAGCAACCGCATCAACCTCTGAGCAAATGAATGCTAAACGTACAGAGTAGGAGTATGGAAACTATGAATGCTGAAGTCAAGTGCGCATTATCATACAGTGTGCCCTTACTGGTTTACATATATATGTGTGTGTGTTTGTGTGGGTGTGTGTGAAGAAAAGATCAAAAGTTGTGTGTCTTTCATATTCCACTGATTATTTTAAACTCTAAAATAAAGTAAAAGCCTGGCCTGGTAGCACTGGACATACTGTAAGACAGAAGAGCATCCTAGACCAAGCACTAAAACTGTATATTGCAGGGCACTTACAGTATATGTTCATACTAAAACTTCATCATACTGGAGTCGCCAATCAACCTACTGTTCAGGTCTTTGGGATGTGGGAGGAAAACTACACACAAGCCATGACAGACTACACGATTTCAAGCCAGTACCTTGGAATTTGTAAGGCAGCAGTGCTCCACTAAGTTGGAGGTATGCTGTTTATCAAAAATATATATAATATTCTGTTATTTTCCTGTGTAATCCAACACTGGATAAACACAGCCTGTCCAGCAACCTTGGGCACAAGGAGGGAACCAGTTTATCATAAGGCTTATTTATACACACACACACACACAACCCTCATATGTAGCAGATTCAGAATTGCCATTAAGCTTAACCTAAACAGCTTTGGGATTGAAATACCCAAAGAACAACCCATATAATATGGAAAGAATCTGCAAAATCCAAACAGGCAAAGACTGGGTGCAGAATACGACATGACATTATAAATTCATTCATTGTGTATGACTATACAAGAAATTGTTGTTGTAAAACTAGACAGGATCTGATACAAATCTACAATAGCATGTTTCTGAATTTCATTTTAATTATCAACATAAATTATACATTCTTTGGAGACTGGAGAAACTGTCCTGCCTAACTGCCCCATCATAAAATGAGCTAGATCATTTTTCATGAAGCTTTGCACACCTTTTTCTTAAGCAACCTGCTTCCACATAATAAAAACAAAACCCTTCCTGGAGTCTGCAACTTTCCTCATTTAAACTGTCTAATTCCTTTGAGTTTTTATTTCAAAATTGGCTTTGGACTGAACATTTTTCAAAGTACATTTTTCTTTTTTTCTCTAATAATCTGTTCCTACTTTAAGGAACAGACAGATAATATGCTCCAGGGTGTCTTCTAAGTCTTGACTTGCCATATCATTTTTTAGCTCCTCTGATAGAAGGTTTTAAAGGAATGCATCACCAAAAAATATTGTATATGTTACTTACCATATATATTTTGTAGTGATGAACAAGAAACATTTGTGATTTAATAATAATTATACATTAAAATAATTTTGACATTAAAATCTGTGATTTCATAATGCCAACTTTTAATAATAAGATGTTATTCAGTATTCACTGGGACTGAAAGTGAAAATAAATTTTGCAAGGTAGTTCAAATGGTTCAGTTTCCATTAAAATATCACCACTTTCATCAGAATTGCAAGATCAGCTTATAGATACTTCCCGGGCACTAGCAGTGTACCAATCTATGCCTTAAAGAAAGATCGATTTAATGTGCTGTCAAGAACAATGGATACAAAATAAGAGTTGTCCGACCATAGATACAGTACTTACTATGCTGGTGAATGTTATAAAATCAGTACCTGCACACACCCTATGAAAGGATATATGTGAAAATACATAATTTAGAACAGTTACAAATGATGTAAAAAATAAAATATGTATGTATGACATACATATGTACATGTATTATGATCAGTGATTAACATGGTAATGAATCAAGAGTATCTAAAGTAGTGAAACAGAGAGACCACAATATTTACTGACTAGAAGACAAAGATGCCAGAAAGGAAGACATTCACTGGAAACTCAGATATACGAGGGGAAATACAAAAAAAATGATTAGAGAACACCTGTTATTTAAGCTGTTTCTTTGAGGCATAGCTCTTCATAAAATTGTTAAATTAAGAAAAATGCCTCTATACTGTACATATGTCAATATGGTGCTGATCTTCAATCTTTAATGTTTTTTGAGAATATATTTAGACATATTAAATTTCTAATTGTAGGTCAATATAATCGCAATATCAAGTTAAGCCTGTATTGCCCTGCCCCAGATATGATGTCTTTCATTTTGCGGTCTACTTGACACATGCTTGCAGACTACAGAGAGTTTGCAAAACACACATTGAGAACCAGTAATCTAAAACTGGGTGTTCACAATGATATATAGTGACAATGTTCATAAACCTCCACAGATATGAAAGCTTTTGTAGTCCTGAGACAAGTGTCATAAGCTCTATCCTCAAGAATAACAATAATGAAACTATTAAAATTATCTTACCAGTTACATTAACAAGGGCTGGATATAATACATGGATATCGTCATGTAATTGTATTGATGAACTTCAAAGCTGTTAATGAAACCTATGTAGTCCATATTGCACAAGTTTGACATCTGGAGAGCAACATTCAAACTGGATTTAATTAAAAAAGTGTAATGAATTGCATGCAGCATGGCTGCCTGGATCATCCAGGGTCATTCTCATTGATGTTTTTAAGTAGTATTCATGCAAATATGGAATATTTCTTAAAGGGTTTATCTAAAAAGCACACACAGAAACTGAATTCAATTAAAAATCAATTTCTCAAGTGTTCCACTTTGCTTTATGCACCACATACAAAGCAAAAGAATAACAATACTCCCCTGAATTTCTGGCTGGTTATAGTGGTATCATAATAAAGGTTTCAGAAAAAATAATATGAAAACACTCAACCAGTGTTATATAATGATGATGTCATTGATTAGATTAAGTAGAGAGGCACTATCCCCTTGTACAGTTTTCACATTGTGCTACCTAGAAAATAACCCAACCGGGTTGCTTATTTCTGTAAAGGGTCAAAGTAAGACACATCTTGACAATGCTTAACACAAGAAAGGAGCCAACCTCAGATGGGATGCCAGTGGTTTGCTGGACATACTTGTGCACATCAAGCCAAAGTACAGTTGCCAGTGAAACTAACTGGCATATCTTTGTGAAAAGATTGACTTGGACAAAAACACAGACCTGGAGAAAACATGCAAACATCATAAAGAGTTGGATATTGCTGGTAGGCAGGAGTAGTTGCCTGTATCCATTAGGATATATTGCTGTATTAACACTAGATCCACCACACAGTTTTTCAGTGACGTATAGTTTTGTTCTCCCAAATGACTTATATAGCCTAATATAGCCTGAGTAAACATAAAAATAATCTCTTGGTAAAGATCATATATTGTTTGCACATATCTTTTTAAATGTTAGCATCCATTTTTTTTAATATATATTAAAAAAAACTTTCCACAGTGGCACTACCTCTGGCCAGAAAACTGTTTCAGTAGTTTTTTAATATTTGTTCATGAAATGCAAAATGTCAAATTTCAAATAGCTGGCAACATAAAATAACAAATAATAATAATTCTTTGCATTTATATAGCACTTTTCTCACTACTCAAAGCGCTCAGCAATTGCAGTTTAAGGGCCTTGTTCAAGGGCTAAACAAAGCAGAGTCCCTATTGGCATTTACGGGATTCGAACCGGCAACCTTCCGATTGCCAGTGCAAATCCCTAGCCTCAGAGCCACAAACTTTTTTTTTGTTGAGATAGTTTAAACATGTACAACCATAATTGCATATTTCTGTGGATATGCAAATATTTGTAAACAACAAGCAGCATGTAAGCTTAATACAAAGCAGTATGCATCAGATGTCGGCACATATACTTGGCATCTTTTACTTTAACTTCCTTCCTGGCACTGGTTGCTCTACTAGAAGCAAGAAGGTCCTGAATAGATGATGTTACACAATCCTATCACTCCTCAATTCGTAGTCAGTAGTGCTGGGAACATGTCAGGGTGGGCTGATAAGTTGTTCTTATTCCTATCAAGAGTTTACAGGTCTTTCCAAAATATTCACAGATATTTCCAGGCCAGCTACAAGACAGTATTCTTTTACTCCATTCTTGGTATACCAAGGGGAGTGTCAGCAGAGCTTCCTTACTATATACCTTAACCAGCTTAATCAGCTCCTCTCAAAATTCAGAGAAGCAACTTTTCTATTCAAAGATCCTCGTACAATTTTGAGTCATGCGGCCAAGTATACAAATCTCAATTTAAATATTCTTATGTTCAGTCTCATTCATTCATCACTATATAGATGCTCATGGCCATGGGTGAGGATGGAGACGTAAACTGACTGGTAAGCATCATCAGAGAATTGACACTATTAGATCAATCTGTTGGTCAATTTCACAATCACCTTTACCATAGAATACTTAAACTGCTTTGCATGCAGTAGCTGCTTCTGCCTAACTTGCAGAGAGGAAACCACTTTCTTCTATGAGAGAATTACAAGTTCTGATTAATGGGTGTAAATTTTCACATGAATCATATCACATTTACCTGTAAACTGCCTTAATGTGTGCCAAAGAGCAAATCAGAAGCCTTTAGCAAAAAATCTGTAATAGACTTGTGTGTCCCAATGATCCTTAGACCTATGTTCTTAGGAGCTTTGTGATAGAGGTTTGCAAAGTTTCATTCCATGTCCACTCAATTTCTGATGCTCCTGCAAAAGTTTGTCAGCTCCTTAAAGTATTCCTTTTCTACCCTAAAAGACCGTTACGGCCAAACTGGATTCTTAAAACAGCTTAATTTTCCAATTGAAATAAAAAGAAAATAATGCTACAACCAGTAGTTACTATCATCCATCTGCCTTTATAAGATGACATGCATATGCAATGGGTGCTGTGGGAATTCAGACCTCTACTTTATGTGGTTACCCATGCCTAATTTCTCTGGTGGAGAGAAAGAATGATAACAATTTAAGATTACTGTAATGGCTCTTAATATCTCTTAACTTGAACTTCACACAAAACAAGGATATTGGAACTCACTCATAGAATTAGTTACGGGATTGGTTTTCATTTCTAAGCAACTTATGGCCAGATAAATCTTGTATTTTGATGGTGTGGTAACAAGTTTCTTACTTTTGGGGCTATTGTCTAAGCTGAATTGAACTCAATGGTCAATTACATTTGTTATTTCTTCAATGCCACAAAAAAGATAAGAAATGTGTGGAAATAGTTATAGCGTGCAATATAAGAAATAGGAAAATATAAATCGGTATATATTTAACTATTACTCTTCAGCAAAAGATGTAGCGTTGGTGTCCCAATTAGGAAAAGTACATCTTAAAAGATGCTGGCAGTTTCTTCAAATATGTATTCCTTCACAGTATCTTGGAGGTTCTTTGCAAATGTTCTCTAGATCTGATATGAGGTCTTTCACGTTATTTATTATATAGTGCTTGTGCTCTATTGTGAAGTTTGCACTTTGAAGGGATGTTCTTTACTAATATTGTTCAGCCTTTGACTAGGTATTTTATATGCTTTGGTGCCTGTTGGATTAATTCAACTATTAGGAAAAGCTGGGCACATAGTGAATGACAAGTAGCTACTTTTCTGTATTATCTATTATTATGTAATTAGAATATTAGTTACAACAAATCCAGATAAAGTCCCTATAGGCTACTAGGTGTCGCACACATATATTTATTCTCTATGGTTTTCATAAATTAAAAATTAAAATGAGCTAGGGGTGGAGTCCCTTAGATATACAGTATATATTTAAGTCACTTGTACATTAGATGGAAGGGGCGGCAGTACAATGTACGAGTAACCGCATGCTCATGTTGCTTGGAACAGCACTAAGTAAAAACAGAAAAAGAAAAATGCTATCATTACTTTTTTTCTCACATATGCCAAGACCCATGGCACGCACCCTGATAGTGTGCTCCCCCAGGAGTTACAGAGAGATTCTACTAACATTTACTGTCCGTCATCAATACTTTCACTACAGGGATTGGTTTCAGGGCTTTTTAACATGCTCAAAGTGAAAAACATTTACAATAACGACATCGACACTCATTTCAAGCTAATCTTGCTTAGCAATTGCAATAATTTTTTTTAATATGTTTACATGTGGGCATACTGTTTTCCTGTCCGTTTAAATTGAGAGAAATGTATAGTGGCATGTCATTAATTAAGAAAGGACAAGGTGCTAATTGCTGGCATACTGTTGTTAACAGGCAATCAAACAGCCAGCTGAGCATCCCAGAGAGAAACAAGAAACCAAAACAAGACTGGCTGCATATTTGTTAAACTTGGTACTGATCTTGTTTCGCTGTTCACTGCAACAAAACGTAGACCTAAATAAATGTTTCCTCTTAGTACTTTACTATGTAGTCTGGTCTTGATCTGCAGACAGTACAGTGTGTAAAAGGCGCTATATAGCGCCCGACCCAGCACAGACCACGCAGAGGCAACGTGTACAAAACACACAGGCTTTTATTTTTTCAGCTGTGTGACACGCCTTCCCGTGCCACACAGCCCAAACACAGTCCCAAAGCACCAAACAAAGCACAACACAAACCACAATTCTCCACCACTCCTCCCAGGCAAGCTTCGTCTCCTTCCTCCCAACTCTGGCTCCTCAAGTGGTGGTGGCTGGGCCCTTTCATAGCCCACCCGGAAGCGTTCCAGGTGATTAACCACCTGGTCCTAATTACACTTCCGGGTGGGGCTGAAAGCTCGTCCAGCCGGGCTGTGGGAAGCAGGCAGCTCCCCCTAGCGGCCACCCCGGGCCCCAACCAAGCTGTGGAGGACTCCATCTCCCATGGAGCCCTGCGGGCGGTTGGGGAGTCACCGTCGGCCAGGGAGGCTGCCACCAAGCGTCCCGGGGGAGGTATTGGACTTCCCATGGCGGCTCCCCCGGAACATAAGCAGCAGAGGCGTCCCTGCCGGGCATGGGACCCGGCTGTCCTTCACAAGTGCTATCTCAGGAACACTGCGACTGACCTACTGTATTAGGTGCACATGGAGCACTGGGTGTTCCATAACCATCTCTTCTAAATAAATGAAACCAGTATCAGAAAATCAGGATGTTTGTTAATTCAAGAGTTTCTTTATCTAATATAAATATTTTAGCTAGTGATGATCCAATACCGATCATGATTCCACAATATTTGAATTGGCTGATTCCAGTATTTATTATTCAGATCTATTTTCTCTATACTTTACAGTTTTTTTTTCACTATGCTACTGCATAACTAGACATGTAGAAGCCTTATGTTATATATTAAAATGGCATTTTTAAAATTAAACTGCAGACCACAGGTGTTATCTGTTCATTTTTATTAACAAAATAAAATTTTGTGGTCTTATTGTTCAGTGACAAGGAAAAAATGCTAAAACATACTCGCTTTTTTAAACTAATAAAACATGTTCATATATTTATCCAAAATACATATAACAAAAAGGAAAATAAAATGTAAGTCATAATTATAAACCACAATTCTAATAAAATATTCATAACATTTTTATCAAGAAGATACACGGCTAACATGCCTAACAAGTTTACATGTAAAATAGACAAATTTAGCTCTTAGACTAACAAACCAATTGTTTACTAAGCAGAAAGGGCAAATTAATAATTCAGAATGTGAGCTGCTGCACTAAACACAAGCTCTCTCAATATTCACATTCAGATAAAGTGTGTCCATTTTAATAAAATGACTAAACAAAAAGCTTTTCTTAATTTCTGTCTCAGTTTTCTATCACTCCAAGTATAGCTGGACAACGTATTACATGTGCTCGCCATGCACAGGATGACTCCTAAGATTCTGTTTTCTCAGTTTATTTACTCCACTTTCTTGAATACAAAAGGCAATATTCAGCTTTCACTCTCTCAAAATGTTAAAGGGAATTGTCGTTTAAAACATGCTGTTTTCATGATCATGCCAATTGCCTTGATATTGAAACAAGGACTGTTTTTCTTTTGAATTTCAGTGCATGGCCATTTTCTGTTACTTACAGTTGTCATCTTCACAGTATTTAAAGTCTAACTGTCTGCTCTCAGCATAGAGGAAGTTTTGTCTGCAAAATGACACATTCGCTTCCTCAAGTACTGCCACATGGAAAGAAGCACTACAGCTAAACTACAGTAAACCTGAGAAAAGCAGATTGTAAAAAAAATAATTGAGACTGGCCAATTTACCAATTACCCATTGAGTCATTTGGATTGAAAATTGGTCAATTTAAATCAGCAGCCGATCAAATGGAGAATCCTTAGTTTTAGCTGAAATCATTAGAAAGCTTACTTTAAAAAATATGCCCCACCCAAAAAAAAAAGAAAACTGAGCCAAATTTACTGATGATCTATAATATAATCTTTTACATTCCTATAATGTAGCACAGTCTCTATCATCCTACCATCCTATTTTCTTCCCAAGGAGGGATGCACACACGTCTTCCATGCAGTAAACAATGATTTACTGAAAAATCAAAAGTACATTGGTATGGTTTACATATGAATATGAAGGCAGATGGAACAGTACTGTCTGAAGGCTAGGCACTTCCAAAGGTAAATGCTGCCATGCTCTAAAAGAGAATCAAGGATATATTGTACTTTATTTGAATGATAATACTTTTCCATAGCCAAACTCCTGCCAGTTGCAGCATGGGAATGATGAAATGTCAGTAACAGGTAATAAATGTGCATGAATATAATCAAAAAATGGTGCATCTACTGTTCACTTTAATTTTACTTTCCTCACGCCTCACGCAAGGAAGAAACATCAATTATGCTGTCTTAGTGAAAAGAATTGGTTACCACAGAATTGCCAGGCATGACTGACAAGATTAATACTTATGGTGATACACAGACACGCACAAAAATTTGTGGGGCACAAAGAGATGAATGCTTCTATGTGAAAATTTAACACATCCATACTGACATTGGAGGGATATTGATGTATTGGCTAGCACTGCTGCAACACTGATCCATTTGCAAAAGGTGTGCACATTAGGTTAGGTGATTCCACCTGCCCTGACATGGCGGTTTTCTGCTGTTCCTTCCATGTTACCGGGGTAGGCTCTGGCCCACAAAATTTTCAGTTGAAATAAATGTGTTTCACAATATATGCATGTAATGACTTTATTGCCAAGACTATTGTGCTTCTTTTATGCAATCGCTGGCTTTTGTTGCTGCTCGACAGAAATTGTTTATCTCTCAGGCTGTAAGACTGAGGGGCTAAGGCAATAGACTAGCATTTATACGGCTAGCTACATGCCTTTGTGAAGGTTTTGTTTTGATTTCCTGATATCTGCAAATATGACAAAAGTGTGTGTTTTGTATTACTTTTTTATAATGATAGCTACAAACAGAAAAAAAACCCACTTAATTTCAACATACATGTACATCTAGGCTAACTTTCTAGTTTACTCTGGCATGCTGTACGCAAGTGTACGCATGGTGCATGCTATGGCTATGGAGGTATGTAGGGTGGACCAGGTGAGAAGCTACTTGTTGGCTGGGTATTAGTTGAAGTCCTCACCGGAAACCCTAGTTACCTGATACACACAATATACCAGTGATTGGTGGAGTTGAATCCCTTTCACTGTCCTACTGTGAACTGCCAGTGGTACTTCCAGACCACCCTATTATAACTGTTCCTTAGCAAAGGTGACCAAATATAGCTGGGCTACCTAATTTAGTAAATAATCTCCTTTGGCAGTCATTAAGTACCTGGCAGCTCTACTGTTAATGTGCTTCTTTAAAAAGTTTCTGCTGTTAACCTAGGAAAAGAGAAGAATAGACTCTGAGGCAGCATGATTTCCATTTTGCTGTCCCGAGGTTTAACCCTGTGCTCCCAGCCCTTATGTCATAAGGTGAAGGAACAAACTGTAACTTGACACAAACCGTGACTGGCATGAATATATTTGTATGTTGTATAAAGATGCAACCTCCATGCAGACTAATTACACCACTGTCACAGATCCTTAACGTTATTGTGCTACATACAAATGGCCCTGCCATTTACAGGTATTACTAGTGAGCATGGATTTATAATATTCAACCTCAATTACATTAATCCAGTCTCTCTCAGTCTCTCAGTGCCAGTCTCTGTTGCTCTGTTTTTCAATAGTCACTTGATAGACACCCTGGACATAATATGTTATGAATATATGGGTACCATTTGAATTTTTGCATGGTTAGAATGGCAAAAGGAATCACAAGATAAAGAGTTATGTCCCAATTAATGATGGAATAAAAGTGTTCCTCTTCTGTGTTAGGCAATTTATCATATGTTTGTATTTTGTCAGATCATGTCTAAGATGACAAGAATTAAAGTCACTCATGATTAACGATGTGCAAAACTCAGTGTTTTACTTCTCAAAAAAAATTTACCAAACAAATGGAGTTTTACTTCCAGCAAAATTTGTGCCATTGAAACAAAGGTATTTAGTACTGTTTGTAGTTATTAGTACAATCACCTCACTGTAAACTTGCGATAAAGTTACAATATTGCACAACCTGAGCACCTTTATAAAGTGCGTATTTACATATGATGACAATATCATTTTTAAGATGAAATGTGCATAATATGTTTATTATATTATACAGATCAAACTTTAACTTCATTTAAATAATCTATATCTATACTAATAAAAGGCAAAGCCCTCACTCACTCACTCACTCACTCACTCACTCATCACTAATTCTCCAACTTCCCATGTAGGTAGAAGGCTGAAATTTGGCAGGCTTATTCCTTACAGCTTACTTACAAAAGTTAAGCAGGTTTCATTTCGAAATTCTACACATAACGGTCGATAACGGTCGACAATGTCCACCATGTTGAACTTTCTTATTTATGGCCCCATCTTCATGAAATTTGGTAGACGGCTTCCTTGCGCTAACTGAAACCGATGTACATACTTATTTCGATGGTATGACGCCACTGTCGGCTGCCATATTGAACTTTCCAACGTCACTAATTTTCCAACTTCCCGTGTAGGTAGAAGGCTGACCCCATCTTCACGAAATTTGATAGGTGGCTCCCCTGCACTAACCGAAACCAATGTACGTACTTATTTCAGTGGTATGACGCTACTGTCAGCTGCCATATTGAACATTCCAACGTCATTAATTCTCCAACTTCCCGTGTAGGTAGAAGGCTGAAATTTGGCAGGCTCATTCCTTACAGCTTACTTACAAAAGTTGGGCAGGTTTCATTTCGAAATTCTATGCGTAATGGTCATAACTGGAACCTATTTTTCTCCATATACTGTAATGGACTTTAGCTCGATGCCGTGGGAGGCAGAGCTGCGTGTCACATCATCACGCCTCCCACATAATCACGTGAACTGACTGTGAACGCAGTACGTAGAAAAGAAGGAAGAGCTCTCAAATAGCGCTGAAGAAAAACGCATACAAGCTTATTCATAAGTGCAGCTACTGCGGAAACAAAGCACACTGTTAAGTTTAAATTAAGTTTATAGACACGCTTCCGCTGCCGTTTGTCATGCCTTCGTCGAATACTTTATTCGCGAGATACAAGTTTAATGAGAAGACATAAGGTATAAACGAGACTTTGGATCACTTTGCAACGGAGTCAAAATTGCTGTAGCGAGAAACTTTTAAGTGCCGGGTCTTAGTTAACATTAAATAAAACCATGGACATCACAACATCACACAAGAGAGCAGCTCACTTGAACTGACTGAACACAGTACAAGTGATCACTTCCATGCATCAAACCTGTTCAAAAAGTGCATTACACAATTGACAAGGTAGGAAAAGAATATGCTCCGAGCTGAGCTCCAAAGCTAATGCGGTCTTGCGGAAGCAACTTTGTCACGCTGCTACCAAATACTCACAGAAAAATCCACAAGTTAATACACACGCTGTCTCTACAGTTTCTCCACACTCAATGTATTCCTCACATCCCCATTATACCCTCTGATCTCCCATTTCAATTCAGATGCCTCCAATTTCCAGTAAGGCTCTGCTTCGCGATGACAAGTAATAAGTCTCAGGGACAGACCCTACAAAAGGTTGCCATTGATTTGAGGCAACATTGCTTTTCTCCTGGACAACTTTACGTTGCATTCTCAAGAGTGAGCTCATGCAGCTTCGTCATATTACAACCGGAGTGCTGAACTGAAAACGTGCTATATAAAGAGAACTATAACAATCGTAATAAACGAAAAATAAAACAGCGGAGAACCCGTGGATTAAATAAAAAGGCAGATTCCTTGGCAAAGCAAGGGAAAAGGATGGCCTTATATGCCGTTCGTTTATAAAGCAGCGGAGAAGCTGTGTGAAGGCAGCTACACAAAACAACAGCAGAGCGCCACACTCTGAATGTATTCCTCGCATCACCGTTATACCCTCTGATCTCCCATTTCAATTCAAATGCCTCCAATTTCCAGTGAGGCTCTGCTTCACGATGACAAGTAATAAGTCTCAGGGACAGACCCTACAAAAGGTTGCCATTGATTTGAGGCAACATTGCTTTTCTCCTGGACAACTATACGTTGCATTCTCAAGAGTAAGCTCAGTGCACAGCTTGGTCATATAACAACCGGAGTGCTGAACTGACAACGTGGTATACAAAGAGATCCTTAACAGGTAGTTATTGGTATATTTTCCTTCAGTTTAAAAAGGTTTTCTATTCTTCTTAATAAAAATTTAAAAGCAGTACTTTGTTGCTGTGAAGCATGGGGATTTTCCTATATGCAGTTTATATATATATATATATATGTAGATAAGTGTGTAGTATATATATATATATATATATATATATATATATATATATGTATGTATGTATGTATGTATATATGTATGTATGTATGTTTGTATGTGTGTATATATATGTAGATATGTATATATATGTAGATCTGTATATATGTATATATATGTGTCTGTATATATATATATATATATGTATATATGTTTATATGTGTGTGTGTCTGTGTGTGTGTGTGTATATATGACAGCAACACTCATAACAGTGACAAAACAATTACATTGACAATCATGTTACGTTATTTTTAAAATTTTTCCTTTTCTTTTTCATAACTTCTTTAACACACTACTTCTCCGCTGTGAAGCGCTGGTATTTTGCTAGTTGTTAATAATTAGCCAGCAAGCATCTTGTGGGAGGCAGGAACAATCACTGCGCCACCGTGTTTCCATGTTTAATACATGCCTTATTTCCTATCATCATCAGTATTTTAATTATTCAGAGAGCTGTAATATCACGAAAGTAATGGATTCCGTGTCCTGTAGGAGGAAGAGAAAGACCGTTTAAGAAGCACATAGTGATTCACATACATAGAGCACATAGAAGAACACATACAAAACAAAGCATTTAACATGCCACTGTAATTATGATGGGATTTGAGAAACTAGTAAGTTAAAAGATTTTAAGATGAAGTTTATGATGATGTTCTACTTTAATGACAAAATAAACTACGTGATTAAAGTGGAAATTTAATCAGTTGACATTTCGTGCTTTTTTCCCACTCTGTACCCTAATAAGCTTTCATATGACACTCAGCCAGTGGGCTACGACTCACCTTTTCACAGAAATTTTGATATGTGACAACTTCTTTTTTATTTCGGGCACTGTGCGACTTTGTAAACTTGAGTTTTCAAGTTTCTCCGACACTCTGTCACTCAATCAACTTCCTTTTGTTGTTTATACCACTGTTTAAACCAACAAATAGTACATTTTTCCTTGCCTCTACTTAGTATTCGTTGAAATTCTTCTATCCCACCCCATGCTTTTGCCATTGTCTTTTCACAGAACGCTGAACTTAAGGGCTATTTATATTGATTTGCATATTCAAAGAGGCGTTATTTTGGGAGGAGACGGGGTGGGACAGCAAGTCTTTTCATGCTGGGATTTAAGGAGCAGAAGAACATGGAAGTTGGTGAACGCACAGATTTATGCATCTGGATTTTTTTGGGCGTACAAACATTTCCGGTTTGTCCTTACTCCATGTTTTAGTTTGAATTCTACGCACGGAGTTATGCATGAGGCCCCTGGTAATTGCAGTCCTAAAGATGCATCGGAGATAGGAAAAAAAAGCATGGATATCCTCAGCTTCACCTGCAGGAAACACGAAACAGAAAAGTGAGATTGCTAGATAATGGTTGTGGGTGTGAAGCGCCTTTCCACATAGTGAGTTTTCCTGTGTAGAAAATACAGTAATGTGTGTCTTCAAGTGGAAAAGATACAGCATGTCACTGTATTTAAATTTAAAATCTATTTAAAAACATGCACTGAGCTCCACTCAGTGATGTGAATAAAAGGTACAAACAGAATAGATTTTGCTGGTGTGTGGAAAAATTACATGCATTATGCAGCTGTGGAAAAGAACACAGGTAAACACAAAAGTATGAACAAGGCTTTAGGAGGCAGACTTCCTTTTTTTCAACCCTAAAGTTTTAAACCCACAAAAAACTCTTCAGTGAGTTTCAAATTTTGCAACTTTCAAATCTCCTGCAAAAGGAGTTTTAGTGGTAGTTTCATTAAACTGTGTGAAAAGTTAAACAATCAGAATACGATCAGTTAGAGTTTGTTGCACTACATTTGGATTTAGAAATATATATATACCAGCAAGTATAACAGATAAAAGCTAGCAGAATAAAAAGATTTACAGTCTATATAAAGTACCTTCAAAATAGGTGAACCATATTGGTGAAATAAATAAATCTGCACACTAGTTTTTACTAATAGAAAAACACAGACCTCCTTCTTTAATCTTCTGCTCTGCTACTGGTCAAGATGAGCTCTGATCAGCTGAAGGCACAGTAAATCCATAGATGCATTGGTAAAGTCTGGAGATAAGCCATGTCTCAGGTTAGGTCAGGTTGGGGAGCATGCACTGGTACTTTGTGTTGCTGGACCCACCACACAATGACACAGCTTGGGATCCTGGTTGGTAACCTCCTCAGGCAGACACACAGTCCAGCCCACCCTCTGGAAATGACACTCTGCCACCGCCAGGTGTTACGAGGGCGTCCCTTGACCTGGTCCAGCTGTTCGGGCTCTCAACAATAAGGATTCTGCGAGCCAAATCACCCTTTTGGAATCTTGCCACATGGCCATAGTGCTATAACTGACACTCATTCACAATGCAGGCAATGCGTCTAATTCAGGACTCTGTGAGGAACCATGTCTTCGACACAAAGTCAAACCAGCAGTTCCCAAGGATTCTCCAAAGAGACACTATACCAGAGGAGTCCAGTCTCAGGTCACAGGATACCATGCATGTCTTGCAACCATATAGCAAAACAGGAAGTACCAGGACTCTAAAGACTAGGACCTTCATCCTTTTGCAAAGATATCAGGAATACTACACACCCATTTTTCCAGCAACCTCATGACTCCATATGCTCTCCCAATCCGTCTACTAACTTCATAGGAAGAGTCATCGGAGATACAAATGTCGCTGCCAAGGTAAGTAAACCTCTTAATGAGGTCAACATTCTCTCAATAGACAGACACACTGCTGATAGCTCTGCCCAAGAGGTAATTAAATGCATGGATCTTGATTTTTATCCAGGACACTCGGAAGCCCAGAGTCAAGATCAGTGAATCTTTCTTCACCAACAGATGCCCCGCAGTCAGCTGACTTCACGACCCTGCCCAACACGCAGTATATGCAAGCACTGAACAATGTAGGAGCAAAAAAACAACCTTGACAAACCCCAGCTGGGAAAAATGCATTGGTTCTCCACTCTGCACAGCACTTACAGTCCTAGTGTAAAGGCTGGCCATGATATCCAGCAACTTCGGGGGGATTCCACAAAGTCTCAGGATGTCTCATTGGGCAGCTCAACCAACTGAGTTGAATGTTTTATGAAAACTGACAAAGGCTGCAAAGAAACTCTGGTGATATTCATGTTTGCGCTCAATCAGAACCCTTAATGCCAGAATGCAGTTGACGATAGATGACTTAGGCGTAAAACCAGCCTATTCCAGTTGCTGAAGGGTGAAAAAGTGATCACGGATCCTATTGAGGATGACCCTAAGAAGGACCTTACTTGGCACCGAGAGCAGCGTTATCCCTGTATAGTTGCCACAATCCAGGCAATTACCTTTCCTAGATAGGGACAACAAGTCCCACTTTCCAGTCAGCTAAGATGACACCCGACTCCAGAAAGGAAGCAAAGATTGCTTGCAATGCTAGGAGGAAAGCCTTGCCACCAGCCTAGAGAAGTTCATCCTGGATACCATGGATCCCTGCAGTCATGATCAGAGGAGTGTCATTTCGTGGGCACCCATGAACCACTGAGCAAAGTTGCGAATAAAATGTCTCCCTCACTAAGACATCACTCATTGTGGTCAGAGGATACACTAAAACAACAGACAAGGCAGCCAGAGAGTGCCTTAATCTGAGTCTCATAATAAAGGAATGACATCGTACACCATCGGGAAGAGTAAGACTACTGCAGCAATAGCTACTACATGGGTATGACAACCATCAGAGCGACCAGACCACTAAAAGGTGTACCCATTGTCAGGGATGCCAGGGGCAACGACCCGGCCGGGACGCCGTGAGGGACCGGATGTGGGTCAGTGCCCACCCTGGATCACGTGGGGGCTGCCTTCCGGGTTGCTTTGGGGGCCACGGGTTCAGGGCATGGAAGCCCCACCCTGTAGGGGCCCGTGGTCACCGCCAGGAGGCGCTCCAATGCCTTGGGGACTTGTTACCTCAGCACTTCCGCCACACCTGGAAGTGCTGGGGGGAAGATTAAGAGGGACATCCGGAGAGCTGCCGGGAGAGCAGCCGGCACGGCCAAGAGGGAAATGCCGGGAAGCACCTGGAGCTCATCCGGGACCAGATAAAAGGGGCCGTCTCCCTTCATTCAGGGCTGGAGTCGGGTGGAGGCAGGACAAGGCAAGAGAAAAGAGAGTGGAGGCGGCCCGAAGAAAGGCATTGTGTGGCCAGAACTGTGTTTGGGGTTTGTGCACTGACTTATATTTGTAAATATTGTAAATAATAAAACGTGTGGTGGTGACAAACAAAATGTCCGCCTGTCTGTGTCGGGTCGGCTTCACACCATCTATAGAGACCTGGCTAGTCCCCTGTCTGTGTACCTTACAGAGTGCCGCCACTGAAATGCAAAATTTGCAAAGCTCCTATGACAGCAGGCAAGATGATTATCATGCCTAACTGAATGGGATGCCTCAAATTAGGACCCCATTGCTGCCATGCAATGGGTGATGCCTCAGCACCACACCAGTTCTGATCCCCAACAGGCCTGACTCCAGTGGACCTCCGGATCTCCTTCCTATGGGTGGCTGCAACAGCGCTACTCCTGCGGAGAGTAGAAAAAATCCTGTCTGCCATTTCAGAGCTGTGTGAAGTTTTTTACGGTGGCTGGAGTGCCAATTCTGCCACCAATCTCCAAGTTTTCCCTGCAAGTTAGAGGACGTCTTGCAAGACCGGATGCAGTTTAACATCATACTTGGAACATAGACATAGGACAAAAAAAGAAAAAAAAGCAGATCAGACAGAAATCCTTATTAGGCCTTGTAAGTAAATTAAGTTAATCCATTTTATTACACACTAGCAAAATACCTGCGCTTCGCAGCGGAGAAGAAGTATGTTAAAGAGGTTATGAAAAAGAAAAGGAAACATTTTAAAAATAACGTGACATTTGCTTTCTATTCATTTGCATAAACACAGTCCTTCATGAGCAATTATTTAATGTTAGCTCAGACCCGGCACTTAAAAGTTTCTGTCGCACTTTTGCTGTCCGTTACAGCAATTTTAACTCCGTTACAAAGTGATCCAAAGTCTCGTTTATACATCCTGTCTTCTCATTAAGCTTGTATCTCGCGAATATCGTATTCGTCGTAGGCATGACAAACACCAGCGGCAGCGTGTCTATAAACTTAATTTAAACTTACAATTTACACCGTGCTTTGTTTCCACAGTAGCTGCACTTATGAATATGCTTGTATGCGTCACTCGCTTCATATTCTTTTGCTGCCTTCTCAATTGTGTAATGCGTTTTTTGTTCAGCGCTCTTTGGAGCTCTTACTTGTTCTCTACGTACTGCGTTCACAGTCAGTTCACGTGAGCCACTCTCTTGTGTGATCTTGCGATATCCACGGCTTTATTTAATGTTAGCTAAGACCTGGCACTTAAAAGTTTCTCTCGCACTTTCGCTGAGTTTGTGCCAAACACTCGACCATCTCATCTTCGTTTGCATAAGCACAGTCCTTCACCCACGAATATTTACCTTATATGGGCAGGCACTCAAAGGGACGCAACTCTGACTCACACGGCGATCGAGCTGCAGGCTATGGCCGTATATATGGTCGAAAGTAGGTTCCAGTTATGACCGTTACATGTAGAATTTCGAAATGAAACCTGCCTAACTTTTGTAAGTAAGCTGTAAGGAACCTGCCAAATTTCAGCCTTCCACCTACACGGGAAATTGGAGAATTAGTGATGAGTCAGTGAGTGAGTGAGTGAGTGAGTGAGTCAGTCAGTCAGTGAGGGCTTTGCCTTTTATTAGTATAGATGAGAAACAATTTTCAGATAGAGCTGTATGATGTCTCTATTTCCTCCATAAATGTAAAGCACCAGCCTTCTTTCCTCTTCTCCTTTGTTTCCACCCTATACAAGCTGGAAAGTGCTTTCTTTCACAAGCTTCTGAGTTTATGCAAAACACAGTCTCATCAAATGAACTCCAAAATTCTCTTTGCAGTGGTAATGACAACAGAATTTATGTGGCAATCATCCCAGTTTACACAGTGGATATTCCATGACAGAGCTGATGTAATATTTTAAAGTGTTTCAGGTGACAAGAGTAGGTGACCCAAGGTTTGCATCTGTTCAGAAAAGAAGTAACATAAATGGTCATAATCTTAACAGTTATGGTGCGGGGAGAGATAGTAATTGATACCCGGTCAAGTATTTCAGATAAAAGGTTACTTTATCTCTTACATTGCCAAATATGACAGCTGTTATTTAAAAAATAGCCAGATTTGTGACATTATACCTGTAGCGTTCTGTTTGTATTGTTTTAAATGTATCCTTAATATTAGAGCCTTTAAGCAGTTACTTCACCTATATAACAGAGAACAGAGATTTAGGATATCTGTCTATGCACAGTCATAATAATAACAGTGTAGGGAATATTGTTAACAATTAATGTAGTGTCAAAACAATTAATAGTGGACATAAAATGTAAATGCATAGATGTAATTATGATATCTGCATATTTTAATATAATCATTTGTATTTTATTTATTTGCTTTCAAGGCAATCTCTGCTTCCTCGGATTACCTAAATATATATGATTAGCCTCTTATCAGCACCTCCTGTCTAGCTTGGCAGATAATGTTATAGCAAATTTCCTGAAAAACAGTTGCTAGTTGATGTCATCATAAACTACTATTTTCCAATAATTTCAGTGCTTGGAGAGTGTTTGCTGGATTAGTGACATGCTCTTTCAACTTCCAACTTTTCAGTGTTAACAGCACCCAGAAATATATTGAATATCCCTTGCATGAATATAGTGGAATTCCCCTGTATAATCCTGGAGAATGTCCCAAGCATTCTTAGGGTTTTTTGATGTGCTCTATTTTCACAATCTGTTAATTTGTCCCTCATTACCTTATTAGTGATGTCTAGTGGATTAATCCTACTGTTTGTGTGAGATAGTGTCTGTTATGTATTTCGCCTCTTACGTGACTGATCCACTTTCTTTTTTATCCTCCAATCAGTCCTTGCTTTTCCTTAAATGGCTAAACAGTTCTTTCAAGTCAATTAGCAGACATAACAAATTTTTATTCCAACATTTGAATAATATTCTGGTGGTACAGTGTATGCAGTTGGTGTTTTTTTCATGGGCAAAGATGAAAAATGAGTCAGTCTTTTGGACAGTGAGGTCAATGTGTGTAGTCCTTGTTGTCCACTGAGCTTGCAGTTCAGAATGAGCTGGGAGTGGAGAATGTCACACAAGTCTCAGCCCCTGTACTGCTGGGTGTGTCATAGTCTGTGTTAAGGCCTGTGTCCTCTTTTTCAAGTTGTACCTCCTCTTGTTAATTACTATATCAGACTAATCCTCTGTTTAGCTTAGATGCCTTTTTCTGAAGTATCAAATGCTCTGTAACAGTCTATAAATGTGTGATATCTGAAAGAGATGTGACAATAATGAGAATAAGTAAAGTTGTTGGGACAGAGATTACTTCATGTGTTCACACATCTTGCAAATATCTATATTTTGACTGGTATGCTGTATAATAATTGAAATGTATTTATGAATACATCAAAAGGTCTCCACATGAAGTAAAGGCCCATGGCCATATGGATTCATAAATGGAACATTTCTTAGGAATCTGTAAGTCATATAAAAATATTGATAGTCAAGGGAAGGTAATAATATATTATGGTGCAACATCTACCTTTAGATTATTTTTTTATTACTGTGGTATATTTTAAATTCCAAGTGAATCTTTTTTGAATTATGTGCAGTCAAAGTGCTGGTTTATCCCTTCCAGGCATGCAGAGGCACTGCAATTTAAGTGAGGCTGATGTGAGGTTTTAACTAGCAGAAGGTGCTTCTGCAGGGAGATGTGTACATAGCATCCCATTTAAACAGAGCAATCCAATTGTGATTTATAAATGTTGTTATTAAAGTGTTAAAAAGACAGTGAATAGATGATAGCTTGATATCTGCAAATACATTTACTGCACTTTCAACAGCTACTCTGCATCAACAAGCGAAACATTCCTATTTTCAGCTTCACTTTTCATCATTTCAAAGCCTTTAAAGATAATGCGATGCACATGTATTAAAAAGGGAACTCAAAATGTGACAGTAAGGATCAGGACATTTATGCAATGTATCTCATTACATATAAATACAAATGATAAATAGCAGTGAGAAAATTACTGGGAAATTGTGAATAACAATGAGCACATTAGAAATGATTGTGAATTGCCTGGCAAACCCCTGTAGCTTTCCCACTTTATTTTCATAAACTCTAATTCACTGAATGGTTCATGTAAAAATACATTCTGGTAATATAAGTATATTCTGTAAGTATCAGCTTTGAAATCTTATTAATTATTACACATTCCATTCTGATTTTTTACAGCATGGCTTTCATTAAAAGGTTCAAAAACATTCAATGCATTACAGTTAACACTCATTCATTATTTGGGTATCGATCTCTTCCTAGTGTATGTTATTCTGATTTAAATTGGGTAGTTCTGAACATAATTTAATAGCTAAACCTCCATCACTAACCTTTGATCTGTTCTGACTTTGTCTTATTAACTATTGAAATATAATTTATAGTGTTTTCCACACTGGGTGATACTGGCTGATATTTTTTTGGAGTGCTCATATTTCCAGTTTCCATACAAAGTCAGTTTCAAAGTAATAGTATAAATTGGGTTCTGGAATAAATTACGAAAATATTAATTTTATTGTACTTGGCATAGTCATTTTCATTGTATTTCTAAGTAGATTTGGTTATTTTTTTACCTTTGGAGAAGATATCAATATACAGTGCTTTCTCTGTAACAACATTTTTATTACCATTTCTATAAATCTTCGACATTTATTTGACAACCAGTTTTACCAGATTCAAATGTGTTTTATACTAAAACACAAAACAAATTGGAAGGAAAGAAAATTAGTATTTTAAAACCGTATTTAGTTTTAAAGTTTTAGGTAGGGTAAAGTAATTACTATTGGAGGGCCTTTGTAATTTTAGTTGTGTCTGCATCACTCATGTCAATAACCTTTTATGGACTGCACATTCAAGAGGTTTTTATATCTGTTTGGAACTTCTAAAGCTAACATCCATCCATCCAACCATTATCCAACCCGCGATATCCTAACTACTAGGTCACGGGGATCTGCTGAAACCAATCCCTGCCAGCACAGGATGCAAAGCAGGAAACAAACCCTGGGCAGGGCACCAGCCCACTGCAGGGCACACACACCCACAAACCAAGCACACACAAGGGACAATTTAGGATCGCCAATGCACCTAACCTGCATGTCTTTGGACTGTGGGAGGAAACCGGAGCACCCGGAGGAAACCCACGCAGGCACAGGGAGAACCCAGGAAGCGAATCTAAAGTTAACTTACACAATTGAAATAGAAATACATATTTTTAAAAAATTTGCAAAAACCTCAAGTAAACTTTTTTCACATTGTCATTATGGGGTGTTGTGTGTAGAATTCTGAGGAAAAAAATGAATGTAATCCATTTTGGAATAAGGCTGTAACATAACAAAATGTGGAAAAAGTGATGCACTGTTAATACTTTCCAGATGCACTGTATACTAACAAGGTCACGTGCTCTGACAAGCCTCTGTCTCTTCAATTTAATCACAGAAAAAGACTTAATCACTGGTTGAGATGGTGGACTACATACCTGTTTAATGAAGAATCAAAAGCCATGGTGCCAGATTATAAAATAATGGCAGCAGAGGAAAACAAACACGCACTTTATCATAACAAGTGAAGCTTGTGCATTCTTTAATGAAAAGAATTAATAAAAATATCTTTCTAGTTAGCAACTATTAAAATATTAGTTAATATGACTCATAAAATAAAGATTACATCAAAAATTACATATTTTGTTCTAATGATTCATTTTCTTCTTTTCATATTTAATATTTTAATAACCTACATGTTTTTTACTTAACCACAATGAACCCAGAACTCAAAAATGATATTTAAATAGTATTCATTGGTTTTCTTGTGGACCAGAATTGTAATACATAATGTGAAAAAAAATACAGTCAAATATCTTTCAAAGAGAATGATATTGCAAATAACACCACTACGGATATCCATATCACATTATGTCTTAAGACCTAGAATACCTTTCTGACTTTAAAAACTGAAAGTGTGTGCAGGAATACAAATATTGTTATTATGTTTGCTTTAAATTTTCATGAGCACGAAGTGTTCAAAATATGTGAAAGGAGAACAAAAAAAGAAAATATTGCACAAACATCCTGAAGATGTTCTGACAATCTAGACTTGTGGACATGAAGCACATGTGGAGAGGAGGTCCAACATGACTGACAGAGTCGCAGAACATCACATTTAAAATGTACAACTTAATTACATTTTAAAATAGCCAATTTATCATAAAGAACTTTGCAAAATGATTCTATGACAAATTAAACAGATACACTGAGGTAATGCAAATCTATGTATCTGTTTAGGATATGAAGTTAACTATAGTCCTTATAATTTGGAAAAAATCATTTCATGCATAATTGTGTATAAAATTAGTAAAATGTAGCATATTTTAGGAAAATAGTACATAATGTATAATAGCTAAAAGTTACTTGTATTACCATGACATTTCCCTCTACTTACCCTTTACCTAGGGGTAAGTGTACTCGTGAAGTTCATCACCTTAAGATTAACACACGCATACATAGCTATATGCATACACAGAAAAACTCAACAGTGTCCTATGAATGACACACACACACATCTGGTTAATCTCTAGCACTTTAAACCACACAAGTGCCTTATGAATAACATAACTTGTCAGTCTCCTAGCACTTCATGAGACTTGCTTATTATTGGCATGAACAACATATGATGTTTTAAATATATCTCTCGACTTAAATATTACATTTGGTCTCCAAGAATATATTTAAACATACAAAGGCTCAGCATCCCTGACTATAGGCTATTTATCAGCCAAGAATGTCTTACTTTACATACTGTTCCCCACTATTGGGTGGAACTCTCACCCTCAGCTTTAATAAACCTCACAGCACAGAGGTAATGGCAAACCTCCGGCTGCACCAGGTACTCAAAGAAATCTACCTTATTACTTCAATCACTCTAGACATTAAGACAAAGTATAGAAAGTTAAAAGCACGATATTTATTACATGAATAATAATACCAGTAGAGAAAAGTGTAAAAGAAAATGTGGATAGCAAAGCCTGGGTATATATAGTCTTTAGAAAAAACTTACAAAACGTTTAAAGATGACAAGGATGAATGTCGCAAGTGGCTTGTGATCTAGCACTTGTAGTTATTCATGAGATACTTTTCTGACGATCAGATGGAAACGGCCACATATTGCTGGCACCCTCTTTTGATGTTGCTCTATTCCCTTCTCCTGACGTCTTCGTCCCCTTCTTCTGATGTTGTTCTTCAGCCCAGTCACATTTATTATAAAATTCTACTGGGGGTTAGATACACCTGATTGGCTGTCTGTCAATATGATGAATGGATTCGCTCAAATTCTTTAATCTTGAGTATGCCAATTTTTCCCAAACAATAAAACTTTTGATGTTGCTTAGTACTACCGGCATGTCTTCCTTTCCAAGGCTGTAAAGCAATTTACCAACTTGTTGTCCCAGATCTCAGGTTTTAAAGTAATCAATAGCCTGAGGAATCTCCTGAATTGCTGGTCAGTTCTGACAAATGATACCTTGATTTAGGAAAACAGATTGCCTTTGATCTTAACTGTCCATGCAAGTATTAAGTTCATCTGTTAATATTACTATTTCTTTTTTATCTGACTAAATTTTGGGACACGTAAAACAGGTACTAAAACTGCCACCTCAAGCATGAGTTACTAAGTTCAAACCATCGACTGCTTGGTGTTTGCAAGTCTTTCTTTATCTTCAAGTGGGTTTTCACCAGTGTCCTTCCAGAACCTTAAGATATGTTAATTTGCAAAATTAAAAAAGTGAAATATTAATTCTATTAACAATTCACTATGATGAATGTATTTTTATCTTTTCTCCTTTTAATTCCAACTGTTTCTAAACAAGTAAATGTAATGAATTAAAAAGTACCCTGCCACTGTGAGTATAATTAAATTAATTTAAGATTAAATTTGGAAAGCATAGACAGAGAGCAATCATCTCTTCTCTTCATTCTTTCTTCATTTTGGCAATGATTTGTAACTTACTTAATGATGATGCCTGAAATCTGAGGTCAGGTAAGGTCTGTTGCAATAATTCCTGATGAATGACATACTATCTGACTTGAAGATGATAGGGGAGAGGAATGATACTAGACTGATGATGCCCATAGCGGTCACATAAATTTGGTATATAGAATATTCGCTTTACATATTTGTAGAAAGGACGAGTCATAATAAATGAATGAATAATGATATGACAGCAAAATGACTTCTTCTTCTTCTTTTGGCTGCTCCCGTTAGCGATTGCCACAGCGGATCATCTTTCCATTTCCATATCTTTCTGTCCTCTGCATCTTGTTCTGTTACACCCATCACCTGCATATCCTCTCTCACCACATCCATAAGTCTTCGCTTAGGCCTTCCTCTTTTCCTCTTCCCTGGCATCTCTATCCTTAGCATCCTTCTCCCAATATACCCAGCATCTCTCCTCTGCACATGTCCAAACCAACGCAATCTTGCCTCTCTGACTTTGTCTCCCAACCGTCCAACTTGAGCTGACCCTCTAATGTACTCATTTCTAATCCTATCCATCCTCGTCACACCCAGTGCAAATCTTAGCATCTTTAACTCTGCCTCCTCCAGCTCTGTCTCCTGCTTTCTGGTCAGTGCCACCGTCTCCAACCCGTATAACATAGCTGGTCTCACTACCATCCTGTACACCTTCCCTTTCACTCTTGCTGATACCCGTCTGTCACAAATTACTCCTGACACTCTTCTCCACCCATTCCACCCTGCCTGCACTCTCTTTTTCACCTCTCTTCCACAATCCCCATTACTCTGTACTGTTGATCCCAAGTATTTAAACTCATCCACCTTCATCAGCTCTACTCCATGCATCCTCACCATACCACTGACATTCCTCTCATTTACACAAATGTATTCTGTCTTGTTCCTACTGACCTTCATTCCTCCACTCTGTAGAGCATATCTCCACCTCTCCTCAACCTGCTCCCTACTATTGCTACAGATCACAATATCATCAGCAAACATCATAGTCCACAGGGACTCCTGTCTAATCTCGTCTGTCAACCTGTCCATCACCATTGCAAATAGGAAAGGGCTCAGAGCTGATCCCTGATATAATCCCACCTCCAACTTGAATGCATCCATCACTCCTTCCGCAGACCTCACCACTGTCACACTTCCCTTGTACATATCCTGTACTTCTCTGCCACTCCTGACTTCCTCATACAATACAGCAGCTCCTCTCGAGGCACCCTGTCATATGCTTTCTCCAGGCCCACAAAGACGCAATGCAACTCCTTCTGGCCTTCTCTAAACTTCTCCACCAACATCCTCAGAGCAAACATTGCATCTGTGGTGCTCTTTCATGACATGAAACCATACTGCTGCTCACTAATCATCACTTCACTTCTTAACCTAGCATCCACTACTCTTTCCCATAACTTCATGCTGTGGCTCATCAATTTTATTCCCCTGTAGTTACTGCAGTCATGCACATCCCCCTTATTCTTAAATATCGGCACCAGTACACTTCTCCACTCCGCAGGCATCTTCTCACTTTCCAAGATTCCAAAAACTCCACTGCCATCTCTCCTAGACACCTCCATGCTTCCACAGGTATGTCATCTAGACCAACGGCCTTTCCATTTTTCATCCTCTTCATAGCTGTTCTTATTTCCTCCTTGCTAATCCGTTGCACTTCCTGATTCACTATCTCCACATCATCCAACCTCTTGACAGCAAAATGTAATCTGCACAAAAGATCTCTGATGGGTGAAAATTTCTCTTGACATATGGGTTTCACTGAACCAAGAAAAGGAAATCGCTATACATATAATCATACACACTAATGTATTTTAATTTGACTGTTTTTGCATTAATTCTTTCAAACCACCTGACATTGTGTGTATCCCCTACACACAAAACACACACCCATTTTTCCACCGGTATTTATGGCAGGCCAATGTTTTTTTTTTAATTTTATGGTCTGTTTTTGCTGAGTCAGTGATCACTTACAGTTGTATCTGTGAAAGCTCCATTCGCCCTGTGACATGACTTTGGTTTTTTTTTTTTAATAATTTTTGCTATCGTGCAGAGCAAAGTAAAAAATGCTTACCTGTTTGAAAAGGAAATTGCTTTTTATTACTGTAATATAGTCTAGTGAAAAGGGCTGAAAACAGGACATGAATGAGTGCTATGAATGCCCTTTTTTCTCTGCTTTAAAAACATCCTGATGGAAACAATATGTAATATTAAAGTCATTCTTTTAATTTCTGTAGCATGCCCTCATGATTGCAATTCCTAGTTACAGATGTAACATAACACACTGTGGTAGCAAGAGGAAAAGTAAGCAGACATGCAGGAGCCCATGACCTATGACACCTGCCAAATTTCCATGAAAAGTCACTCTTTTAGTGAAAACGAGGAACAGCTTGTTTTCTTTTTTTTATCCCAGGCTAATGCAGAAAAGACCACTGCTAATCAGAAATGCTTTTATATAAAAGAGAGGTCAACAGGATTTGTGAGACAGCCACACAAAAGACTCTGCAGAATCATTGATCCTTTTCAGAAACATGTCCTTCTATTTTAAATAAAGTTTAACTATTTTAACATATGTTACATTTCAATGATACATTAACATCTGAATTCAATTTAGTTTATTGCTATATACTGCTATTCATATTTATTGACATAGAGTAATGCAAGTATACAAACACTCAGAAAAACATTTATGTAAGTATGTTTAAACATTTGCCACACAGAAGGAAACCATGAGGATGAAGCAAGGTAGTCTAAAGACTAGCATGTAACCTCAAGGAAAGAGAGAAAACAATACTAACAAAATAACAATGTATATACATTTAATATTTTGTGCAGTCATGCAAGTTCATAAGCCTTATAACAGTTAAGCTTATTCAATAAAGGGCTAGAGCAATATTAAGTAAATTAAAAGAAAGCAACAGTAATTCAACAACATCATAAACTTTCAATATCTATTTTAAAGTAGCACGTTGAGATTTTCACCATTGTCACATAAAACCTCTGCCACACCTGTATCCTATTCTACGGCTAACAAAAGGGCTTTGTGTTCAGCTACAAACACAATCCAAATGTAAAAGGTGCTATGCATGTCTTAAATATTTATGTATCAATTATTAGACCCTCTTAGTCCAGTTCAGGCTGATGGTAGCCAGAGCTCTCCTTCAGTTTTTGGGAGAGGAGGAGGGAATACTGACTGAATGTAAATATCAAAGAACTCACACAAATAATAATAATCTGGGGTATTGATATAAAACGTGCCCACTCTAAATGTAATCAATGCTTATTTAGTCTCTGTAATCTCAGAGTATTCAATGTGGAAAGGGATCTTGTGCTTTCCATTTATTGTAGCATGATCCAGTCTTTTATCACTTTCAGCTCCATTGGATGGTGTAGAGTTCTGAAAAATCTAAATATTAAGAAAGCTACAATAGGTTAGCAGACAGGCAACCAAAATTATTGCAGTCAGTGTGAATGATGTGATAAGTGTCTGCAAGAGAACAATGATAAAGTGACTGGAAATAATTTCAGTTGGTTACAGACACCCAGTATATTCAGTAAATAGGGGAGGACAATCTATTTAAAGACCTATGCAAACTGTTTTTAAATTTCCTTTCTCCACAGTATTTAAGAAAAAACATTACAGGTAGCAAAATATTATGGGTATAGAGACTGTTTGAAGATATGTCTAGATGAACCCGTTTGTCAATGTCAGATGTGAATTTGTAATCTGTTGTTTTAATTTGCTTTTTGTTCTTGTTTTGTTCTTGTGGATGCAACTAAGAAGACTAATTTAAGATATTTTTTACTTATTTTTTTATACTAGGGTGTTGTACCATGTTAGCCATTATTGATGTAGTGAGAAGTTAAGCAAAATGACACCATTTATTGGCTAACAAGAAAGTATTACATCTTGCCTGAAGAAGGGGCCTGAGTTGCCTCAAAAGCTTGCATTTTGTAATCTTTCTATTTAGCCAATAAAAGGTGTCATTTTGCTTAACTTCTCACTATATCCTTCTTTTTTGTAATTTTTGAGTGTGTTTGAGGGTGATTGGTTGTCATTGTTGTTGTTTGCTATAATAGTTTTAGATTGCTTGATTTTTTTAAAAAAAGTTAAATTTACCTTGGGAAACATACAGGTGCCGGTCATAAAATTAGAATATCATGACAAAGTTGATTTATTTCAGTAATTCCATTCAAAAAGTGAAACTTGTATATTAGATTCATTCATTACACACAGACTGATGTATTTCCAATGTTTATTTCTTTTAACTTTGATGATTATAACTGACAACTAATGAAAGTCCCAAATTCAGTATCTCAGAAGATTAGAATATTGTGAAAAGGTTCAATATTCAAGACACCTGGTGCCACACTCTAATCAGCTAGTTAACTCAAAACACCTGCAAAACCCTTTAAATGGTCTCAGTCTAGTTCTGTAGGCTACACAATCATGGGGAAGACTGCTGACTTGACAGATGTCCAAAATATGACCACATAGAAAAAACGGCTGCATGGTTACATGGTTACTCCTTGTACCAATAGCGTGCATTTTCTGCATTCGATTTATACGAGCAACATTAAAAAATACCAGAAATTATACTGTAAAATCAAGTCCTGACTTATCCATGAGTATATATCGTATATTATTTTTTATTATATTTTAAATATGCTGATTTGAGTTTTCTATTCAGTAAAATGAATATTATGGTGCCAGGTAGTAGCAAGGTTCAGTACATATAAAAATAATACTACTTCTACTACTGCTACTACTGTACTATTATTAATTCTTCAATTGGAATCTGTAAGGATCATTTGAAGAACCTGTGGAAAATACACCTAAGAAAGTATACTTTTTTTTTGCTTCTGCATAAGATAGAGCTTCAATAAACTTTAACATTCTATGCAAATCTGCTTCATTACATTGGAAGAAACAAAACTACTTTCACTGAAATTAGCTCAGTTGAATAAAATAATTTCTAGAATAATAACAGCTTAATTTATTATACAGTTTTCATAATCTGATTATGAATGTGTTTGCTTCTGGTCTATACCATATGAATATTTGCTGCACTGAAATGGCAGAAGAAGGAAACAAATACAATGTATTTGCTCAAATTTATACAACAGCAATACAGACATCGCAAGTGTTTAATTTTTTCCATGCACAGCACTTTTCAAAAAACACTCTGTCCAGAGTCACTCAAGTATTTATATATTTTCAGATTTTTTGTTTTTCTGGCATGCAAGAGAGATTTGTTTCTCTCACTTCAGCTCATGATAGCTGGCAAAAACAACAGCTTTTTAAAAACATCTTTGATTTACTCATATATGCCATGATCTGCTAAAGGGAAATCAGGAATGCATGGCAGATGTTTTCAGATTTCAAATGAGCAATATTACTATTTAATTTTCAGAGTTATGCTATTTCAGTGTTTGTACAAGTACATGTTAAGAAAACAATGCAACAATTAAAAAAAAACTTGCCCAATGACCATGTTTGCCTCTTAAGCTCTGTGTTATATGAAAATTCACTCCTGGTCTTCCTAAATAATGACCATTGTATTCCCCACCATGTCCTAGGAGATTTCAACACACATATGCCATCTCAGTAAATGAGCAGAATTTTGTATCACTGGCTTTGACGCTACCAATTACAGCATAACAATGCAATAGGTTTCTGGCTCCTGCCACAAATCTAAAACTAGGGTAATTAGGACATGTCTTCAAGCTTTAATGAAAGAGCTAGGTTTGTTTTTGTTTACTTGGCTATTTTCATGAGGTGACTTTAAAGGACAACTGATTCAAAGAGGACACAGAACATCTGTCATGTCTTCAAGACACTGGCTTGTCAGGCCTGCCCAGAAGGGGCTGATTCAAACAAAAAGTCCAGATGCACCCCAGACCAATTAATAACCCTGTACTACAGGATGGCTTTTGAATGTTGCATTTCTTTGTATGTCTTCAACCTGTCCAGCAGGTCTAATTCTGACTGCACCTCAAGGCCGCCTGGTGAGATCTTGGAAAAAGATACACTGTACAAAATACTAGCTTTATAATGGAAAGGATCTGGAACATTCTGAGCATTTATTTATTGTTATTTTTCAGTCAGAGATACAGGATGGTGCAAAAGGTAACACTGCAAGGAGTCAGCAAACTGGGTTTGAATTGTGTTTCTGGACATTGTGGAGTGTATGTGCTCATCCCCTGTGACATTGGGTCAAGTTAATTGACACCTTTAAACTGGTCCTGTGTGAGTGTGGGGCCATGTGCCCCACAGCATGCAATGTGCATATGCTTTCACAGGCCAGAGTATGACTAAAAAGTTATAATGACATAGCTCTCTAAGCCCAAAAATAAATGTGTGTTGAAATTTGGAACTTTTACTTTGTTTTGTAGCTGATTCATCCAACTGTAATAAATAAGGCATGGTTTTGCAGATGGAAAACTATTAGGAAACCAAATTAAGCAATCTTTGCAAGACAACGTAACTGGCAGTACTGAACCTAAGGCTTTATGAATGCCAGTTAGTTGTCTTAGCATCTTAGCCTCATAGTCTGTCAGATGGCCTTAAGAATTAATAATTGCTGCACAGCAGCAAAAAAAAAATTGACTGTACTGTATAAATAAAATCTAACATATTTAGCACTAAAGTCAGTGCAGTACATATATATAAAACTATTCTGCCTCCCATTCAGTGCACTTCAGAGCTCACCCCAGTGGCATTAGATGCATAGCAGGAAGCAACACTGCAAATTGTAGGATCCACTTATGAACTCATCTACACTGACACAGAATTGCCAGTCAACCATCAAAGTCGTGCCTTGCATTCTATAAATGGTACCATCATCTATGAAATAGTTTGATTGATTGATTGAGTGAAATCAATGGGATCGGTTTTAGCATTCTACTGAGTACTGAGAGACATGCATAATAACACATTATTAAATCTCTGTATTTTTTTGTTTATTTTTAATGTTTTTGTGTTGCTGATCACAATTTAATTATATGATTGTTGTGTGACATACAACAACATTCTCAGGGTCTGGATGACATGGAAGTAGTGCTACTTGCATGATCTATAGCTCTGAGGTGATATCATTGTGCCTGTTTTGGCTATAGGGAATATGTAAGCCGATATCTTTCCAATAAATGTGCTTGATCTTAGCCCACTCCGCATAAAACGTTTAGCGAAATGTGATAAATTCCTGGGGCCTCATGTATAACGCCGTGCGTAGAACTCGCACTATAACATGGCGTAAGCACAAAAGCCAAAATGTGCTTACGCACAGAAAAATCCAGATGCAGGAATCTGTGCGCATCAACTTCCACGTTCTTCCGCTACATAAATCCCGATCAGCGTGAAAACTAACGCTCGTGCACGCGCTTTATGTAACGCCCCAACTCCTCCCAGAATTACACCTATTTGAATATGCAAATGAATATAAATCACCCTTAAGCTCAGCCTTCTGTGAAAAGACAATGGGAAAAGCATGGGGGAAAATATAAGAAATTCAATGAATACCAAGTGGAGGCTAAGGAAAAACATACTATTTGTTTAATTAAACCGTGGTATAATCAACAAAAGGAAGTTGATCGAGTGACATAGCGTGTTGGAGAAACTTGAAAGCTCACGTTCACAAAATCGCACAGTGCCGGAAATAAAAAAGAAGTTACATATCAAAGTCGCCGTGAAAAGCCGAGTTGTAGCACACTGTCTGAGTGTCATATGAAAGCTTATTAGGGTACAGAGAAAAAAAGGCACACAGTGAGGAAAAAGCATGAAATGTCAACTTCAATCTCGACATTTCCACTTTAATCACGTAGTTTAATTTGTCATTAAAGTAGAACATCATAAACGTCATCTTAAAATCGTTTAATTAACCAGTTTCTCAAATCACATCGTAATTAAAGTAGCACGTTAAATGCTTTGTTTTGTATTTGATCTTCTATGTGCCTATGTGTGTGAATCACTACATGCTTCTTAAACCGGCTCTCTTCCTCCGACTGGACACAGAATCCATTACATTCGTGATATTACAGCTCTCTGAATAACTAAAATACTGAGATGTATACGTGATATCATTTTCATGATGATAGGAGTTAAAGCACGTTATTAAACATTTGTTTCACTTCGATTAAATAATTTATTGCAGCAGTACTCAGGGGCGGCTCTAGGCTTGTGGTGGCACTGGGCAGAGGAAGAATCGGTGGCTCCATCGCCCGCCAATGTCAGTAAGGTAGCTTATGCACGGTGGATGGCCACGTCCGTTGCAAACACTGCATAGCCGCCTCGTGCTCATGACACAAGCATTTAACTTTGCGAAATTTGTCGCATGTTTTAGCTGTGTTGTTATTTTCTCTTTCTGTGTTATATTTAATATATATTGGCGTAGCTGTCACTGCAGTCAGTGCTTTTCTTTCCCCAAGTAACCGATTGCCACACAATCAGTTCTGTAATAGAAGTTAAGCCATCTGTAAGCTTAGCACCGATTCTTCAAAACGTTTAAGGAACATTGAAATATCTTCGTAGTACATGTATAATTATTCTATCCTTAGCGACACTCCCAGTGAAGAATATAGATTACTAGCAAAATACCCGCACTTCGCAGCGGCAAAGTACTGCCTTAAAAGTTTTATTAAGAAGAAATTTAAATCTTTTTAAACTGAGAGAAAATATAGCAATAATTATTTGTTAAGGATCTCTTTGTATACCACATTGTGAGTTCGGCCCTCCGGTTGTAATATGACCAAGCTGTGCGCTGAGCTTACTCTTAAGCATGCAGGTTAGCCATGTGAACAGTAATCTTGTTGCAAATCTCACAGCTTGGATTGCTGCTGTCATAATCGGTTTGAGTTTCATGGTTTGTTTCAATTACGACAGTATTTGTAGGAATTGTGTTGAAGAGACATTCGGCATCTGTCAAGCGCTGCAAGTATACAACCGGTTTCATCGATAACTTCACATCCAGCTTTTGAGAGTTTAAACATTCATAAACATCAAAGTGTCCATTACTGAAATTGTCACCTGTGAATCTAAGATGTTTAAGAGGCATTGGCGGTTGTCCAAAGGTGTAAAATATTTGGCCATTTCGGTACACTTGAAAGCGACAACCGAACAATTCAGCGGCAGCCATCAACTCACATGCAGATAAGGCTATAAGGAGCTTCTTATAGTGCTCCTGTGTTGTATAATTATCTCCTGTACCGTCATTAGTCCACACCTTGAACCTGTCCCAGTCATTCAATACATAAGACACAATGTTCCTCTGGATATCAAGAGTGAGCCTGCAATATGTAACAAAGAGAATGGAAAAGGTAGGTGCCATCTCCGGGCATGGAAACCACTCGGTAAGTGACAGTTCTTTGATCGATGGTGATTACCTCGATAGACATGTTAATGCGGGTACGGTTGGAATGATAAAGGAAATGGGTACCTGAACAATGTAAAGTAAGTCTAAAATACCTAAACAATAACTATAATCGTAATAAATGAACAATAAAACAGTGGAGAAGCCGTGGATTAAATAAAAAGGCTGTAGTTATCAGCAGGGAAACGTGAATCCCGTGGTGAAGTAAGGAAGGGAATGTAGAGACTGGAGTGACGGATGGCCTTATATAGGCAGGCAGCGAACAACGTGGGAGGCGTTTGGATGGGGGACCCAACGCCACCTCACACGGTGACCGAGCTGCAGGCTATGGATGTATATATGTACGTAAGTACGATTCAGTTAGCATTGGGAACCTGCATATCAAATTTCTTGAAGATTGGCCCATAAGTAACAAAGACTGTTGAAACATTCAATATGGCGGCCGACAGTGGCATCATACCACCGAAATAAGTACCAAATTTCAGCTTTCTACCTAAACGGAAAATTGGAGAATTAGTGTCGTTGGAAAGTTCAATAAGGTGGCTAAAAGTGGTGTCACACCACCGAAATAAGTATGTACATTGGTTTTGGTTAGCGCAGGGAAGCCACCTACCAAATTTCGTGTAGATGGGGCCATGAATAAGAAAGTTCAACATGGTGGACGTTGTTGACCGTTATGACCATTACGCGTAGAATTTCGAAATGAAACCTGCTTAACTTTTGTAAGTAAGCTGTAAGGAATAAGCCCACCAAATTTGAGCCTTCTACTTACACGGTAAGTTGGAGAATTAGTGATGAGTCAGTGAGTGAGGGCTTTGCCTTTTATTAGTATAGATTTAAATGAAGTTAAAGTTTTATCTGTATAATTTAATGAACATATTTTGCTGCATTTCACCTTAAAAATGATATCGTCATCATATGTAAATACACGCACCGTTTATACATGAGGCCCCTGATCTTTTACTGGCAACATGCCTGATATTTTTTGTGACCTTATGGATTTGTTTATAAAACATTTATTTAAAAATAGGGCTCTCATAAATAAAAATTATAAGGCAATACTGTTGGTTTTGTCATCTAAAAATAAAACCTAGGACAGTTGTATACCATATAAATGAGCCATATTGTTGGAGGCATTTAATAGACAGATAGATTCTTTATATGTCACCAACTGGAAATGCATTATTATTATTACTGTTTGTAACCACAGTTTGGTAGTAAATCTGAGCTTTCACTAAAAAATGTCTTTTAATGGGATATCTCAAAATTCAAATGATTTTCTGTTTTTGTAGGTAGATAGAAACCACAACTGTGTTAAATGTGGTTATCGTCTTTTTCTGAACCCTCTGAATATGGTCAAAGTGATCTTATCACAATCAAATCATAAGTGCATTTACACCTGGTTGTCTTACAATCTGATATCTGATCGTGTTTGGATCACTGAAAACACATGCTAATGCAAAATATAAATGATTGGGTGATGGTGCTGGATTACAACCTCTGCCTTCTCACTTGGCCATGATGTTTCAGAAGCCTGACAAAATACACATTTACGTGTTGTGTGCATAAGGGATCTAAAGACACCTGTAATAACATTGCAGTAGACTGAATCTTTCTTTAGCCTATCTCAGGTATATATTATATTTTATGGTTCTATCTATTTACATACATGCTTATTGTTAGAGCTTGGGTAGTATGGTGGCATGGCATGTATTGTTGCTGCCTCACAGTGCTTAGGCCTTTGTCTAGTTCCTGAACAAGAATTTTCCATTTGTGTGGAGAATGATTATTCTCATATTATTCACTGGGTTTTCTCTTAAGTGTATCTCAGTTTTTAAACAAAAGATAAGCTACTATCTGATGACTTAAACTTAATAAAAGTGAACATGTGTGTGAGGTAATGTGTCCTGTCAAAGATGTATATTCAGCACTGTTTTCTTCCTTGAGCTCATTCGTCACTTAGCTAGGTTGAGTATCTTCTATTTTTTAAATTAATTATTGTTACATTAATATAGCTGAACTATTCAGAATGCAAACTTATCGAGTTATTCTCAATTTGTGATGCATTTAGACCCCTGTCAGAGAGTATTAGCAAAAATAACTCCTCCACACTGTTCACCAACATCGGTGTTTCACAAGGAGGCTGCCTCAACCCAATGCTATACAGTCTATTTACCAATGACCATATAGCAAAGCATGAGGGTCACAGCATCAACAAGTTCATAGACGACACCACTGTGATTGTCCTGTTCAGTAACAGTAGTTCGGCTGCATACAAAAGGTAGGTAAAAGACTTGAATATATGATGTATTAACAGCAGCCTCTCACTGAATGTCAACAAACCACAAAGATCATTGTGAACTTCAGAATAAACAAAGGTAGTCCCACTCTGCTCCACATCAATGACTCCCCTACACAGACAGATAGAAGCTTGTGGTTCTTAGAACCATGAACTGCCTTTCATGCCCGAAAAATGTTCAGCAAAGGATCTTTTTCCCGAGGAGGCTAAACAGCTTTGGAGTGAGAACCAAAATACTATTGAACTTTTACTGCTGCACACTATTGAAAGTATCCTGACTGAATGCATCACAATGTGGTTGGGTAACCTCACTTGCCAGGATCACAAACTCTTCCAAAACACTGACTGAACAGCTTCTAAAATTGGTGGGGGTGACCTTCCACAACTTCATACCATCTACTCAACCAGCTGTCTGAGGAGGGCTGAATCCATCATCTCTGATGACAGCTACCCAGTACATCCCCTGTTTTGACTTCTGCCTTCTGGGAAGCACTACCAGAGCCTCACCACTCACTCTACCTGCTTCAGAGATAGCTTCTTCCCTAGGCCTTAACACTAGAATTACCAGAGCCTACGAAAAAACTCAGCCAGCTATTCCATCCCCCCCACCGACTTAGAACGTGCACAAACTTCTCCCAACTCATGCCTTGATTGATTTTCTGGGAGTGAAGTGGAGTTTTAGAGTGGAAATAATAGATCATTGTTTGGAACACATGCATTTCATGTCTGTTCCATTTCTACAGTAGTCTGTGTAAACACATTGTTAAAACTGAAACATTTTTTATATTCTACTAGTAGATGACAAAATGTAGGCATAAACTATATAATGTATGAAGCCTGAAGTATCAAAGAAATACTTTCACAAAAGATACAAGTCTAACACAACAATTGCACTTTTATTCAAAAATATAACTGCAGAAACAAAAAGCCGCCTTAACATGCGACATTGACACCCATTTATTATGACTGCCTCCGTGGCGCAATAGAATCAGCTGCTGGCTGGGAATCAAAAGGTCTTGAGTTCGATCCTGCACGACTCCGTTTTCAGAAGTAAACTGCTGTGGACTTAGCCTGGACACAGACAGATGGACATGTTGTTTTTCAATCACCACACATTTTATTTACACTATTTACAGTACATAAACGGGTCACACAGACCCCAGCAATGGTCACTAAGACCCAAACAGTGCACAACCCCCAATACACAGTCCTGGCCACAAATGCCTCTCTTCGGGCCGCCTCCACACCTCCTCTGTGCTTCATCCTGCCTCCTCCCGACTCCAGCACTGAATGAATGGAGACGGCCCCTTTTATACAGTTCCCAGATGAGCACCAGGTGTTCCCAGCATTCCTCCCTTGGCCATGCCCCAGCGTGGCGGACGTGCCGGCTGTCCTCCCGGCAGCTCTCTGGGTATCATCCTAAATCTTCCCCCCAGCACTTCCTGGTGTGGCGGAAGTGCTGGGGCAACAGGTCCCCAAGGCATTGGGGCGCCTCCTGGCGTTGACCACGGGCCCCTACAGGGTAGGGCCTTCATGTCCTCAACCCGTGGCACCCAGAACAACCAGGAAGGCAGCCCCCACGTGATCCAGGGTGGGCTTTGACCCTATTCCGGTCCCTCACAGCATCACGGCCGGGTAGTTGCCCCTGGCATCCCTGACACTGCCCTTAGTCTTACTATTTTAGAATAAAAACATACATTTGATTTCAGTCTGTAACAGCCGGTGTAATTTATGATACTTGTAAAGGTTAGCTTTGGTTTTTTTTTTAGTCAGTTTTATTATCTCAGCCACGTTCACGAGCCCAAACACACCCCACCCTCGCATCTGACACTGCTATTTTCACATAGACGCGCTGTAACAGAGGTAAGCTCAGCCCTTCTACATCGGAGCAAGAATGCACATACTATTGCTTGCATACTAAAGTGTCAGCAGTCACTTTTCATGGCAGTATACACATTTTTGAGCATGCCCTCTGCACACTACTTGTGACTTTAGGCTTTAGGTAGTAAGTAAATAAATAAAGGTAAATCGTGTCATAAAATGATTTCTTCAAAACGTCAAATGTTATTTATTTGGCATAGTAAGACTAAGAGCAGTTTACTTCTCAAAACGGAGTGGTGCAGGATCGAACTCGCAACCTTTTGATTCCCAGTCAGCAGCTGATTCTATTGCACCACAGAGGCAGTCATAATAAATGGGTGTCAATGTCGCATGTTAAGGGGGCTTTTTGTTTCTGCAGTTATATTTTTGAATAAAAGCACAATTGTTTTGTTAGATTTGTAGCTTTTGTGAAAGTATTTCTTAGATACTTGGACTTCAATAAATAAATAAATGTTGATTGATTGATTGATTCAGGCTTCATACATTATATAGTTTATGCCTACATTTTGTCATTTGACTTTAAAATTCTGTTTATGATTTATAAAGCCTTAAATAATCTCACTCCATCTTATATATCGGAATGTCTGATACCTTATATTCCAAATCGTAACCTCAGATCCTCAAATGAATATCTCCTTAGAAATCCAAGAACAAAGCTTAAAAGAAGTGGTGAGGCGGCCTTCTGCTGCTATGCACCTAAAATCTCGAATAGCCTGCCAATAGGAATTCACCAGGCTGATACAGTAGAGCACTTTAAAACACTGCTGAAAACATATTACTTTAACATGGCCTTTCTATAACTTCAATTTAATTTAATTTAACTTAATACTTACTCTGTATGTTCAATTTCCTTATAATAACTACTCATAGTGGCTCTAAAATCCGAACTAGCCCCTACTCTCTTTTCTGGTTTTTTTTTTCTGGTTTCTTTGTGGTGGTGGCCTGCGCCACCTCCACCTACTCAAAGCTTCATGATGCTCCAGCAATGATGGATGGATTAAAAGGCAGAAGTCTACGTGACCATCATCATCAAGCCCTTCCGTGAGAACCCTAAATCCAAAGAAGACTGTTTCATTTATGTTAGGTAGAATGCCCAGAGGGAACTGGGCGGTCTCACAGTCTGAAATCCCTACAGATTTTATTTTTTCTCCAGCCGTCTGGAGTTTTTTTGTTTTTTCTGTCCCCCCTGGTCATTGAACCTTACTCTTATTCGATGTTAATTAATGTTGATTTATTTTGTTTTCTTATTGTGTCTTTTTTCAATTTTTATTATGTAAAGCACTTTGAGCTACTGTTTGTATGAAAATGTGCTATATAAATAAATGTTGTTGTTGTTGTTATCTACTAGTAGAATATAAAAAACATTTCTGTTTTAACAATGTGTTTACACAGATTATTGTAGAAATGGAACAGACATGAAATGTGTGTGTTCCAAACAACGATCTATTATTTCCACTCTAAAACTCCACTTCACTCCCAGAAAATCAATCAAGGCCTGAGCTGAGAGAAGTTTGTGTACGTTCTAAGTCGGTGGGGGATGGAATAGCCGGCTGCTTGCAGCCTGATTTTTATCAGCACATTTAGATGACAAAAGACACTGGTGGAGAGCTGTGAACGATTTTAAGAAGCGATTTAAGGTGGGACGGAATTACGAGTTTTTTCGTAGGCTCTGGTAATTCTAGTGTTAAGGTCATTGATCTCCTAGAAACTTGACCCTACCTGCCCTACACTGCGTACTGTACCCACCTGCTGGTTTATGTGTAATTGTATTGTACATTACATTTTTTTTTCTCACCACACCTATTTGCTTTATTTATTTATGCTCTTTATGTATTTATATTCTGCTACTCATATTTATTTTCTGTTTTTATATAAATAAAGCTTATCTAATCTAATCACTGCAACTCTGGCGCAAGAATTTCACTGTGCTTTTACAGTGTATGTGAAAATAAAGATCTCTAATCGAATTGCCATTTATTCAGAATTCATTTTATAGCAAATTGCATACAGGGTTACACAAAACAGTGTAATACCTGGACATTTGTAATACCTGAGCTCCCTGTGCTTATTGTGAAAGTTACCACCTCATTTTGAATTCAGATTCAATAGTGACTTATTTTTATGTTTTTGAAATTGAGCTGCAAAGTTCCAGCTCTCTTAACTGACAATAGGTTCATTATGAATTTTTTTTGTTGTTTTGAGTGAGGTGCTATGTACTAATATGAAAATCTAGAGACTAATAGTTGTGATTTATACTGTTGTAAAACAGGATATTGCATGCAATTGTTGTGGCGTAAAGACAAATAAAAAGTGAGAAATAATAGAAGAAAGTTACTCTCAGTTCAGCCATGCTGTCTTTCAAATGACTCCCATTTTCTGTACTGTGGGGCTTTTACAGACTATTATCCAGCTGCAGTATAAGTGATATTAACTGTCTTCCTCTGCTAATTTCTCTTCCACTCTCAGGTGGGAAGCAGAAACTGCATTAGTGACTGCCTCAAATCTAATTCTTTCCCCAGATGTGCTTTAAATTAACCACGCAAGGGAATCTCAGTGTATGTGTGATTGATATTGTATAAATTTATTTTAAAAAGAGAGAATTTTCATAAATTTCTCTTCAAACCACTAAGTTTTTTGGCTACTATTTATTGGCTATTTCAGAAACTTTGTGATCTCGTGGTTAGCTTTCACACTTTCTTTAACATCCAGCACAAAAAAACACCATAGTGCCATTCAGTGTTATTGGGTGACTTTAGGTTTAATTTCAGTTACAAATTTCAGACCCATAGGATTTTCAATTACTTCTCTAAATTGTCATATTGTCCCTACTATGGTATAGGGTGAACTGTATTTTCTGCTATTTTTGGTGTGTTACATGATTATAATAACATGTGCTTATCCGTATTGAATTGCATTTTTCAAATCTTATACCTGTTTTGAAGGTTATCCAAGAATTTATTAATTACTTTTACTGCTTCTTAAATAAATCAAACCCTTTAATTTCTTGATCCCTCTGTAAATTTCACAAATTTGTCACTCAACTACATGAAAAGCTGGCTCAATCATTACTGCTACTGCTACTGCTACCTTATGGACTCCACGTCCTTAGTACAAATCCTGCAGAAGTTTCTTGTCCATGTGGAATATACACATCATCCCCTTGTCTGTTCCGAAAGTCTTCCATGACTTCTATATAAGGTTACTTGGAAGTTCCAGATTGTTCCTATTGTATGGATGTGTGCTGGTGTGAGTGGATGGTACCTGCCATGTGCCTGATGCTGCTTTGTTAGGCTTGGGCACAATGAACCTGAATTGGATTAACTGGATTATATTTTGTTATTCTTCACTATATACCACTTACCAGACAACATGATTCTCTAATAATTCATTCTGAACTGGGTCAGATCTTCTGCCCATTGATGTAAAAAACATAAGTCATTCATGAAATTAATAAATCTACAAAAAATACATAAATGGATTTTAATAGTCCTTCATCACAGATATCAATTAGTGAAATGATTTCTACTCATATTTACTTGCAAGTGATCATTTAGACCAGACATGGACTTTTAATTTTCTTGTTGATATTAAACATAAAATTTAATTTGCCATATGCAGCTTATATACTGAAATGATAAAATGAAAGGGAACATGAAATAAAGGAAGCAATACTTATGGTAAACACAACACTTCTTATTGGACTGAAATTTCAACCTACATTTCTGAAATAATATTAAACAATCAAAAATAATAGAAAAATAAAATAGCAATAAAAATGTTTGCCTTGCAGACCTTCAGTATCTTCTGTAACTTCTTAATACAGTGATCACTGCTTGACAGCTCTGGTTCACCGAGCCAATGAGTCTCTGAGTCTGGTGTTGTGGGATGTGATAGAGAGAGAGAGAGAGTACATTTCAAGGTTACAACAGCAGGGAAAAATGGCTAAATACACCTACAGTACAACAGGAATTATAATAATCTTAAGTGTATTAACAAATGACAGTACACATATAACAATAGTTATCTATGAGTAAATTAACAAAGTGTAAAGTGATTGGAATTACGCATAGAAGTTAGAATTTTACAGTATGGGATGTCAATAATTGTCACAGTATATTGCACATAGCGTCACTGTCTGATAAGATGTCTGCTAAACCAACTCAGTACCATTCAGCACACAGGGAACAATACCACGTTCAGGGATTATCCCATTCCTACAGATCTGGCAAAGATACTGGTCATTGTCTCTAGATGTCATAATTTATTGAGCAAGAAAAATGTTCTGTGGAGTTCAGCAGAGAGGGAAAGACAAAGCAGTGCCTGCATACCAGCATTCGTTCCTCAGGATAGTTTTGACCAATAACAATGCATGGTTAAACATCTAGGAGCCCTGTCCTTCGCTGTCCTGTTGTTAATGTAGGTATGAAGACACTTTCTGTAGCAATACAGGTGACAGATCTGAAACACTCTCTCAGATACAGATGTCTGTTTTATTGCCCCTACTCTGGTGTGGCTACTTAAGACTATCCAGATCTTGGATAGTTATGTGCCCTGCTAGTCTGCTGAAATTTCTTCTGCAGTTCAGCCACAATATAGCAGACTAGCTGAAATACCCAGCATTGCCTACGAGGAAAATTAAGGGGTTTTTTTTATTGTTTGAGAAAAATATAATTTAAAACAACACAACTTAACCCTTAACATGCACACGTACCGGTCCCGGTACATAACGACGATTGGACGACGTCACAATCATGTCACAGCCATGTGTGCATGCCCCTCTGTCATGCACCTCGACATACTACACATGAAATGAAAATTCAGAGTCTTGTCTTTCCGATGATATAAACCATTTTGACACACAACCATTAAATCCTTTTTTACAGAGAAGTAAATACTTTTAAGAGCTGACTTTTCCTACCTTTGAAGGCTCTCTGCAAGTCAAACATCAATATTTCCAAGCAATATTGATCTCATTCTGTCCGTAAGGCTCCAGGGAATATAATCAGTAAAATGATTAGGTCCAAAACACACAATAGATCCTCAAAGGGAAAAAAACTCCAGAAATTTTTTTTTAACTCGAGACTAGCTCCGACATTTTTTTTCATTTCTATTGGTCATATCAGACGTAATTTGTTTCTGTCGGCAATAACCATGCTAAAGCATGTTACACGGAAGTGTTAGCTTCTGATTGACACCTAAGTTGGCAAATTACGAGGGGTCTGGGGGGTGACTGGCACCTCGTATAGCCGAGTGTCACAGACAGCTGAACGATGACGCACAACTCCAAACCCTGGTAGAATCTACCAGTTTGATTGGACGCTGTGAGTGACACTCCAAACTTACAGCCAATGAGCAGCTGAGCACGCCGATATGTAACTTGCCATGCTAACTTGTAAACAAAACCGATCGGAGCTGCGTGAAGCTGCCATTTGTGCCAGTCTGCAGACTTGGTGCGTGGTTGTTTATTGTGATTTCACCTAGTTTTTTCACATTTTAAATATGAATGAGAGTACAGATAAACGTAAATACACTCTCGATTAAGTAATAGAGGCATGTACGCGGCATGACAGTGATCGATCGGACCAGGAGACGTCTAATGGCAGAGAGCGACATGTGACACACCCTTGTGCTTTCTGCCTGCTAGGGATTGCTACAATCAGTGGCACATGGAAAAACGCTGAGCTGTGTTGTAACAGTTTGTAAAAAATGTATATAGTTTGTGTGCATTTTATTAAAAAAAGTAAAAAATAAAACATATATACAGTATATATTTTTAGCCCATAAGACTTGTTTTGACTATTTTTATATTGAAATGTGTATTTTTTATTGTTTTTATTATGGAATATGAATTTCCATAACTAATAGAGTGACACTGTGTGTAGATATAGATTCCTTTAGGTGTAAGCTTTCAGTAGAGCCCTCATTGATATATTTGGGTTGAAGCATTCAAAAGTTATTATACTTTTTCCATACGTTCCAAAATGTGGATAATGGATAAACCATAGATCCCTCTAAAAAGCACCTGGACATGCCCACATAAAAACTGGTGTAAAATGTCATTTTTACAGGTATTCTTTTCAAATTTGAAATGTGAGTAGTCAACAAGTTATGCTGTTGGTGCATAGTGTGTTTCTGTCCCCACCTACCTACTGCAGCTATAGAGGCCTTTATATTCACAAAAAAACTTAGGCGAGAACAAAAAAATTCATTTTTTCTGTGAGTTCTAATGTGCATAACTTTTGATCAGTCACACCTACAGTGATTCTGACTACTAAGGGTGAAACTAGAGAATGTTACCTTTACAAAGAGACCAAACATGTGTTTATACTCCAGATAGTTCAATAACAGCAATGATTCTAATTTGGAGAGGTCAAATTACAAGCGATTTAGCAAAAATGACCCCGCTTGATAAGGGTTAATTAAAAATAAAAATAAATTAACAAACAATGAAGACTAATGTGCTTGTCTTCCGGTCTTGCGTGTATGTTATCATCTAGTTGACGCTCGGAACCACCCAACTCTATTTAATTTCAAAAGCAGCAGGGGAACGGAGGTGCTCAAACATAAAGAATGCTGACAGTCACCTTCATTTCGCCCTCTGGTGGTCGTTCCTAGTGTCAACTAGATGATAACATGCATACAAGACTGCAAGATCTCCCCCACCCAACCCGGAAGGGGGTGGGTTAGGGTTGATTTCGCCCTAAAGTATTTTTAGTCGACCAATGAGAAACATGTGTACCAAATTTCATGAAAATCGCTCCAACCGTTCAGACGTAATGCTGGAACATGTATACACACACACACATATACATTGACTTTTATATATATCTATATATATAATTCACCAAGGCAAGACAACCATGGAAAGCACACTGGAAGGGGCGTGGATTCACTAAGCCGCCGACAAGTGAGACACCTGTGGCGCACGCAAGAAGGAGCCACGCCCACCAATTCCAAGACCATTGGATACGACGACAACTCAGGGCCACGCCCACCAACTTGGATGCGACGACACAGAAAAAATGGCGTCATTTATATTCGTCTGTCATAGAGGCCACATGCAGTGCAGGTCAGATTAATGTCATGTGCATTTCATGCACCTCCGAGCTACGTTGACTGTTCATAGAGGCATGTTTCTCGCGGAGGTGAATCGCCATATGCAGTGTGTGAAACGGTTTGCGAGGGGTATTCCATGGGATCCTTAAAACAATCATTTACAACTGAGGTTAAAGCACAATGAAGTAAGCAGTCTTTAAAAACCGACTTTTCGGTTACGACGTGTGCAGCATAGCAAACTGTTTTACACGCTACATACAGCTATTCGCATCCACGACAAACATGCGTCTTCTTAGATGCTCCTGCAGGAACACGTAAGACGTCTTCCTGCCCACCGGCCGGCGTCTACCCTTGCCCTCTAGGTATTCACACTGCCTGCCCATTTGCCTGGATGCAGAAACTCATCGACCACCCAGTTACTCCCTTTCATCTGTGGTAAGAGTCCACATGCACGTCTGAGCCGTTTGTTATGCCGCGGGTTCACTATTGTGTTGTATTTTGCTCTCTCCAGAGTTCCATCTTTTCATTCACTTACTGTTGTATTCTCACACCAACCCGTTTTAGACATCCGTGTCTTTCCAGAAGTGTTTAGCATTCAATAAATAATTATGCATGAGATTGACCGTGTGTCTACCCAGCGCAGAGGCGCGTGGGTAAGCCGTTGAACCCCATTCGGGCAGCAAGCTGTGGAATTCTCACTAAGTGTGAGTCATACGCTCCCACTCATTACGTCCCTACCCTTTGTGCACACCCCCCTCCTACCGTGGTCGGGTATCTTGGTGGAATATATATAGAAAAGCAGCCAAAACCGAGGGGTCTCCCATGGGGTCCTTAAAACATTCCTTTACAACTGAGGTTAAAACACAATGAAGTAAGCAGTCTTTAAAAACTAGAGTTCCATGTTTTCATTCACTTTCTGTTGTATCCTGAAACCCTCCCTTTTTAGACAACTGTGTCTTTCCAGAATTGTTCAACCATCAATACATAATTATGCGGCATTTGTTATGCCGCGGATTCACTATTGTGTTGTATTTTGCTCTCTCCAGAGTTCCATCTTTTCATTCACTTACTGTTGTATTCTCACACCAACCCGTTTTAGACATCCGTGTCTTTCCAGAAGTGTTTAGCATTCAATTAATAATTATGCATGACATTGAGCGTGTGTCTACCCGGTGTGGGTAAGCCGTTGAACCCCATTCAGGCTGCAAACCATGGAATTCCCACTAAGTGTGACTCATACGCTCCCACTGGTTGCGTCCCAACCCTTTGTACACACCCCCCTCCCACCTCGCTACTACCGTGGTCGGGTGTCTTGGTGGATTATATATAGCAAAGCAGCCAACGACTCAAGTGACGAGTTGGAGGTGGGCACATGAGCGGGCAGTGCATACTGAACGAGAAATCAGCAGACTAGCATGACGGACGGAGCAGAATGGACGTCCTTCTCTCTCCTCCCATTCCACACTCCGCGCCGTGCACCCCCATCCCTCCGTCTGGCAGGAGAAGGCGCGAGGACGGTCCGCCAGTTTTCAGTCACGGATGATTGTGTGTCGCTTCGTTCTGTGCATTGTTACAATGTTGCTTTTCTTGCTGATTTATTACATTGCCGATTTTTCAAATGGTAATTTTCTCCCTGTGCTTAAAAATCATTAAAAAACCGGCCTGAATATGTGGCGTATGGTACGCCGCGGGTTGGCTATTGTATATATATATATATATATATATATATATATATATATATATATATATATATATATATATATATATTTATATTAATCAAGAGTCTTTTAAAAATGCTGCATATGACATGTCTTCCTGCATTCTCCCAATCTCCCAATAACCCCCTTACTTGCTCTGGTGACATTCAAAGTATTATGGAAAAGTAGTGCATCATCTATCTTGCTCTGACAGAATCTTTGAATTAAGGATCATCTGGTCAGGTGTTCCACCACGATTGTATTTTGTGGAATTGCAACTAGCAAGCTTTAATATTTTTGGAATGTTAAGATGTCACACTGCACAAGATGTGTTTGTGCTCAGAGTCTGAAATAATCTTACACTTATTTTTCCTGTAACTACAGTTTTTTTTAGCCCAGAAAATGTTGTTTTTTTTTTGCATCAGTACAGTAAATACACTATATGCACACTCCCCTTTGCAGATATAACAGCCTCCACTCATCTTGGAAGGCTTTCTAAAAGATTTTTCCATGTGTCTATGGTCCAGTCTGTTTTTTGTCCATTCAGTGAAAAGAGCATTTGTGAAGTCAGGTACTGATGTTGGATGAGTAAACCTGACTCATAATTGGCAATTCCAATCACAAAGATTGAAGTCAGGGTTTTGTTCAGGCCACTTATGTTCCTCCACACTGAATATACAATATCAAACCATGGACCCGGCTTTGTGCACATGTCTTGCTGAAACAGAACTGGGCCTTCACCAAACTGTTGCCACAAAGTTGGTAGCACAAAATCGTGTAAAATGTCTTTGTATTCTATAGCATTAACAGTATTCTTCATTGGAACCAAGGGGCCTACCTAGTCTTAACCCTGGAAAAGAGCCCTAAACCATTATCCCTTATCCACCAAACTTTACAGTATGCACTATGCAGTCTGGAAGGTAACATTCTCCAAGCATTCACCAAACCCAGATTTATTCATCAGACCGCCAGATAATGAAGCACATGTTTCTACTGATCCCGGAGCCCATTGGTGACATTATGTGATTTAAACCACTTCAGCTGAATCTTGGCATTATGCATAGAGATCTTATGCTTGAGTGCCGCTGCTCAGTCTTGGTAACATATGATGCTATCAATGCACATATCTTGTGCTGATGTTGCTTTAGGAGGCAGTTTGGCACTCTGCTATGAATGACGCAACAGAGGACAGGTGATTTTTATACATTATGTCTTCCTGCACTCAGCAGTCCCACTCTGTAAGTTTACAGTATTGTCAAAAAAGGTGCCTGCACACTCAACAGCTTTGGGTTGTCAAGACAGGCAGATTCTAAAATAGTAAGACAAATGTTGCCTCTTGTCTCCTTATCCTTACAATACCTTATCTGCTTATAGTCCCAGGTTGTATCATGTCAGTCTTTATATATTTGTGTTAGAGTGGAGGGTCATGAGGTTCTCCTCATAGCAGCTTTGAGGATTCATTCAGTGATAGAAACACATTAATCTTTCTTGTGTTTTTTCCCCTTGTTCTGCTGCATAGCTTGTTTCTTCCTGCACCTTTGTCCATTCTTCCAAGGTAGCTTTTTTCAGTATCTGGGTTTTATTGAATCATCACCTGAAGGTTCCACACTGAAATGTCAAGGCACCCTTCTAGCTCTTTGGAGATTTTCCAATTAACATACACCCTTTTACTCTTTCACTTTTTGTCTTTTTTTCTCTCACAAATGAAATTTCATTTGAAGTTGCCTTGTGATTTTGAACACAAGTGACCCTTCCTTCCGAGGTTGCTTTACACACTACTTTTGAAGGTTGCGGTAGGCCCTTCACTGGCTACAGAAACACTAGGGTAGAAGCTCTACTATAAGTAGTTTTTAGTAGTAATTTTTAAAGTGATGCCACTTTTGGCAGGCGTGATATGCTCTCAAATAATAAGTTGAAATGCATTAAATAGCTTCCTATAAGGCTTCACCCTTTCATAAGCAACACATCTGACTTTTTTTGCTACTCTAGTGTCACTGCCACCTTCATCTTAAAAATGTCTAATATGTCATATTCACATGGACATTAATTCAGATGATGTCTTTTGTCTTCAGGTTAAATAAAATGTTCATGCAAAAAGAACTTCTTATTCCAGCCTCTTTTTTGCTGAGTGCAGTATCCTTAACTTTTATTTAAAATACACTGTATCGTCAGACTAGTAGTTTTTCATTTTAGAGAATTCTTAAAACATACTTTAAAATTTTATATTCCTCCATGTACTGTACATGTCACTTCCTATAACTATCTAATATGTTATGCTAAGGGAATCAATGGTCCACAGATGAACAAAATATCTGTTTTAGAGTGATTTTAGCTGAATAGCATTTTTGCCCAAACTCATCTCCTTTTACATTCTTCTCTGTATGTTTGATGAATAGCTGAATAAATTTTTTAAAATTGGTCTCATGTTTAATAAAACCAGTATCTGGAAATTCTAGGCCAAATAAAAATCAGAAAAAGGAAACTCTATAAAATCAAATTGTATACTGTATTTAAATATTGGATTAAGATGACTATTAAATACAACAAAACCTCCTCAAATGCATTTGATATGATTTGGGGTTGTGCAAAGCAGGTATCAGTCTGGATGGTGTACTAGTTTATCAGAAGGCCCTCATGTATATACCCCACAGACATAGGGGATATATCCAGTCAACCTACAGTGTCAAGAAAAAGTATGTGAAGCCTTCATAATTACCTAGTTTTCTGTATTGCCTGGTCATAAAATGTGCTCTAATCTTCATTTAAGTCAGAAGTATAGACAAATACAATATACTTAAACTAATACTTCACACATAATTATAACCATTTATGTCTCTGTTGAACACACCCATCAAACATCTGCAGTCTGCTGTCGAAAAAGTAAATGCATCCTTGGATTTAATATATGGCCAGACTCCTTTGGCAACAATAACCTCAAACAAGCACTTCCAGTAGCTGAAAATCAGACCTTCACAATGTTCAGGAGAAATATTGAATGATTCTTCTTTACAGCAATGCTTCAGTTCAACCATCATAGGCTGTGAGGTGTGAATGGCTCTCTTGGGGTAATTCCACTGCATCTCTGATGGGTTAAGGACTGGGCCACACCAAAAAGTAGTTTTCTTGAGTAGATTTACTTTGATTTTTGAAGTTATTGTCCTGCTGCTTCACACAGCTTCAACCAAGCTCAAGCTGGTGCACAGCCACCCTGACATTGTCCTGCAGGATTCCTTCATTTTTCCACCGATAAAAGCGATTTGTCCAGGCCCCAGGGCTGCAAAGCAGCTCCAAATTATGATGCTCCCTGTACAGTACTTCATTATTGAGAAGATGTTCACATATACTGTTGCAGGTCTTCCTAAACAATGCAGCTTCACCCGTCCACAAAATATGTTCCCAATAACATTGTAGGGGTGTCAAGTTGGTCTTTGTCAAAATTTCAGGATTGGAGTGATGTTGTTTTTGGAGAGCACCAGCTTCCTCCTTGGTGTCCTGCCATGGGCAACGATGCATGTTCCATGTGTGCCATCTGGTATACTCATGAACAGAGATGGTACCATTTTCTAATAAATCCTTCAAGCTTATAGTTGTTATTCTTGGGTTTCTTTTTTACCTCATTGAGCATTCTGCATTGTGCATTTCCAGTCAACTTGCCTGGGAACCCACTATAAAAAAGAAAAATAGACACAGTACTAGCTATCTCCTTTTATACACAATTTGATGAACTGTGGACTAATGAATATTTGAACTCTTTGTCATTACTTAGTAACCCTTTCCAGCTTTATGCAAATCAACAATTCTTGATCATTGATCTTCAAAGATCTCTTTTTTGCAAGGCATGCTTGGCATCAGCAGATGCTTCTTGTGATGAGCAAACTCAGAATTTTAAGTTTCTTATAGGTCAAAGTAGCCCAAAACCACTCTAATCTTGTTTTGTTGATTGGATTGCAGGTTTTCTAACTCCTGACTCCAGTTAGCTTTTGTTCAAATAATTAGCCTTGAGGTTTCACATACTTTTTCCATTCTACACTGTGAATGTTTGAATGACATATTTAATTTGCACAAGAACAATACAATAATTTCTACATTATTAATTAAACCAGACTGTGTTTGTTCATTATTGCAAGCTAGATGAAGACTATACAATATTCTTAAAATAAATTCTTACATAAAAGTGTTTTTTTTTTCCAAAGGGTTCAAATACTAGAGTACCCACACAAGCCAGGAATGATGTGCAAACTGCACACAGGTGGAGATTAGGCACAGAATTCAAACTGGATCTGTGAGGCAGTGGTGCTTACCACTGTGCCCTTCTGCGACCCATATTTGTTAAATAATAACAATGGGTGTTAAGTTATGCAACAGAAAGTATGAGAAGAGGATGGACTTATAAGACATCACTGAATTACCAGCTTTTTGTTGCCGGAATGCATTTACAAAGAATAAGTATATGAAAAATTAATACAGTTATTCATAATATCTGATGGAATAAAGGGAATCTCACCCACATCCTAAAATACCCCCAAGGCACCTCCAAGGCTTTGCTGATAATGTCACTGTTGTTAAGCTTTCATGTTATCTCACAGCTAAAATCCTTCAACAGCACAATACTTGGCCTGCATTCCTTTTTACAACCTTTAAGGCCAGCTTTCTCGGTGGTAGTTTAACTGTTTTAATCATATTTTAAAATGCATCAAAAAATTTAAGCTCATGCTGTTGTGGCACCCAGCTCCCACAAATCTAAGTAAAGAAAAACACAGGTATTTCTGAATATAGGAATAATATTGGAAAGCAGTCACTCCAGCGTGCATAATAGCCTGTTTTAATTTAACTAATGACTACAACAACGATAACATTTATTTATATAGCACATTTTCATACAAAACGTAGCTCAAAGTGCTTTACATAATGAAGAAAATAAAATAAAAGACAAAATAAGAAATTAAAATAAGACAACATTAGTTAACATAGAAAAGGAGTAAGGTCCGATGGCCAGGGTGGACAGAAAAAACAAAAAAAAAACTCCAGACGGCTGGAGAAAAAAATAAAATCTGCAAGGGTTCCAGGCCATGGGACCGCCCAGTCCCCTCTGGGCATTCTACCTAACATAAATTAAATAGTCCTCTTCGTAGTTAGGGTTCTCACAGAGTCACTTGATGTTGATGGTCATACAGACTTCTGGCTTTTAATCCATCCATCATTGTTGGAACATCACGATGCTTTGAGTAAGGACACCGGAAAAGGAAACAGAAGAGAGAGTAGGGGTTAGTACAGATTTTAGAGCCACCATGAATAGTTATTATAATGAGTTGAATATACAGAGTATCAGGATTTTAATTACAGTGAAGTTATGAGAAGGCCATGTTAAAGTAATGTGTTTTCAGCAGTGTTTTAAAGTGCTCTACTGTATCAGCCTGGCGAATTCCTATTGGCAGGCTATTCCAGATTTTAGGTGCATAACAGCAGAAGGCCGCCTCACCACTTCTTTTAAGTTTTGTTCTTGGAATTCTAAGGAGACACTCATTTGAGGATCTGAGGTTACGATTTGGAATATAACGTGTCAGACATTACGATATATAAGATGGAGTGAGATTATTTAAGGCTTTATAAATCATAAACAGAATTTTAAAGTCAATCCAGAATGACACAGGTAACTAATGTAGTGACTTCAAAACTGGAGAGATGTGTTCAGATTTTCTTTTCCTAGTTAGGATTCTAGCAGCTGCATTCTGTACTATTTGCACACGATTTATGTCTTTTTTGGGTAGTCCTGAGAGGAGTGCGTTACAGTAATCTAGTCGACTGAAAACAAACGCGTGAACTAATTTCTCAGCATCTTTCAGTGATATAAGAGGTCTAACTTTTGCTATGTTTCTTAAGTGAAAAAATGCTGTCCTAGTGATCTGATTAATATGCGATTTAAAATTTAGATTACAGTCAACAGTTACCCCTAAGCTTTTTAACTCTGTCTTGACTTTTAATCCCAATGTATCCAGTTTATTTCTAATAGCCTCATTTTATCCATTTTTGCCAAATCTGTATGTAAGACTACCATTCTTACATACCGTACATAAATGTATTACTAGAGTTAGCTAGTCTGGAATGTAAAATGTCAAATGTTCACTTTCTACACCTCCAACTCCTCCATTCTCCTAACTAAATGACAACATTAAAATTAGTTCCTATTGTAGAACTAAATAGATTCTGTAAAAAAGGGAGAAAGTGCAGTATTGCAATAATCTGCTTCATTAGGTAGAACTACATAATAAACAAGACTAATTGGATCAAATATTTGCATTAGTAAAATGTATGCTTTAATGTAAATGTTTAAAATCTAAATATTCTCAACTGTAATAGAAAACTGTCATTTTCTCTGCCTCTGACAGAGGTCCATAGAAGGCTAGGTCCCTAGTAAAGAATCAAAAATAATATCATATTCGTAATCCTTAGCCATGAAGTAGTCGAAAGTGATAGCCCATACAGTTATGTTTGGAAAGTGTCATTTGTAACCTTCTGAGAGTGGCAGAGGGCTAGGACAAATGGTAAAGAATCAATTATTGAAAATATGATATTGTTCTTGATCAGCAACATCAAAATAGAATAAACCAACACTCCACATGCTTATATAACCGATCCCTGCTTTCTTCAAAGTTTTGTCATTTTGACCCCTTGTATTTCATTAGTCCTTCTGACTGTTTTTGCTGAAGACACCTATTGGTTTACTCTTTATCATAAGGGTGACATTTCTTGCACAAAATACTGTCCGAAATGGCCTAAAAATACAGATTTTTTGGGATTAGAGTGTTAAAAATGGGGGTGTGGTGGGGGGGGGGCCTCCATAATGGTCAATGTCTTGCATAACTAGACACTGAGATGAGTCAAATAGTATATTAAAAGTGGGTTTTATTTTCGTACTGGTGAGTCAGGAGATGCTAGACAGATAAAAATGAAGTGATTTCAAAGCATTCATAAGTAATGAATGCAAAATCCATCCAAGCATGAGCTTTCAGTCATATCTTATGTGGTGGATTAGCCACTAACAACACAGACACAAGGAGTTTAAAATACACTTCTGTTTAAAGAAAAAATCATACATCAGATATCAAACACGATGCAAAAAGCCTGCACCCTTAAATCTGTAAACATTTATAATCATGCCAATTATTTTTAGGATGTTCAAATCTTCAGAACATTGTGACAGGCTAAAGTTAATCTTGGCCCTGAGACTTTTACAGAATCTCAAAAATGCTGTACATACACATAGGTCACCCTAATAGAGGCCTGAAATGGTAGGAGGGGATCATTTATTTCTTGTCCAGGCTAAAAGAAACTGCATCCCATTTGTATATAGAGGAGACCTATGCCAGTTACGTAATGAATCTTTGTGGAATGGAGACTATATGAATTACAGTGCTGCAAGAAAGGTTTTGGTAAATGATATGCAAGAACTTTAAAAAGTGTTTCTTATAAAATTTCAAAATCTCTCACCAAAACAAGAGCATGATGTTACCACGATGTGTGCATTGGGACACTATCAATTGAATTGGAAAAAAAAATCTCCCCAAATGACTTATCAGCCTTATTCTTTTTGAGGTTTCCCTCTAAATTGGATATTTGATGTAAAAATCAATGAGTGGATGAGAAATTGTCCATTGGAAAACTGTAGGTCAGTGATCACATGTATTTTTAATTTCTTGCTTGACTTCATGTTCAGGGCATTGTCACACATCTATTTCCTTTCTTCACTGAGGTTACATATAAATTTGACTTGGTCCCCTTTCGTGGTTTCAGTCTGTTTCCCTAACACTAAATTACAGTTGAAGGGGATGAAGAATGATTATTCAACAAATTATATCTATTTAGCAGTCAAATTAATACACTACAGCTTTTTTATTTACAGACAACTGCTAATTACTAATCAAACACACCTTTTTTTTATTTTTTCATAAAATATAATAAATGCAAAAGGATCATCCATTTTTATCCCATTTGTTGGGCCTTATATGACTACTTATCACTCCAACTGAAAGTGATTGGGCTGCAGAGGTTTCATACTACATACCTGACAATGGAGTCAAAAAAAGTTGAACTCTCAATAAGAAGATAGGGTCACTTCACAATCACTTTCACTCATACATGCACAGCATATCTTATGACAGTTTAGCATGGACAATCCACCCAAATATGGCTATGTAACAAGAAATGAACAAATGTTTATGTTGCATTGTCATAAGTGACTAATAGAGGCACCATAACAAGGCCATAACAATTTAAAGTGTTACTGAAAAATTGAAGCTTGCACAACAAAATCATGGCAACATGAGGAGAACATGTAATGTCCAGACAGATGGTATCTAGTGAAAATTAATTTGGGAAAATGCTTATGGAATGGTAATGTGGCTTTGCTAATCCCTGTGACCACTGAGCTACTCATCAAATGGTCAAACAGGGTGATGGCCACTCAAAATATCTGTAAACAGCTCCTACTGTACAATTTATAATATATTTTGAACAGCATTACAATAGCATTAAAGAAGCACTAAAAAACTATCTCATGATTTCAGTCCAACATCCAGTGCTTCTAATGCTTTTGTTGTTCTTAATTTGGTTATTGATGTTTTCTTAACCTGCTTATCCAACACAGTATTATTAGGAGATAAAGTCTATGACAACAACAGCATTGGTTACAAATAAAAACTTGACCAGTACAAGATGCAAACTTGTCAGACTGCCTCAGAACACACAGTCAATATCCATACCCACACTCACTCACACTGGGTATATTTAGAGATAACCAGCTATTCTGACAAAAAGTCTTTGAATAGTCAAAAAAAACCATAATTATTGTGTGAATGTGTGCAGTAAGTGTGTTTACTCCTTCAAAAATATTACCTGTATATGTGATTCAAGCTGATTGGCGAGTTCTTATGTAATACAAGGTTTTAAACTACTGACTTAAGTACTCCTAGTCTAGGATCGTCCATTTAGTGTTGGTTTGTTTTCTGAAAGTGGACATCTATAGCCAATATCCAAGCAACAGATAGGAGACAATGTATGTATATCTCAGTGAGATAAAACGTATAAATTGAAACCATTCAATGAACAAGCCAGTGGCGAGCAGCTTAGATGAAAGGTAATGGAGTTTCAACAAATCAAAATAATTGACCAATTGTAGACAAATGTGAAATGTAAAAATAGACCATTTACGAACAATATAAAAATTAATTTAACTATTTGTACACAAAGTTACATTCATCCTTTTCAAAGTAAAAACCAAACTATGGCACTGAGGGAATGAAGCAATGTGCCCAGATAAATTAAGTTGTTGAAAAGAAAATCAGCAAGCACAAGGGCAAATAAAGAGCAAGGAAGAAATCTATTGGCACAAGTGAACTGTTGATTTGTAGATCATGCAGTGTCATAAGGGATGTTCTGTAGCTAGGGCCTTCCAGAGAGCAATGTGGATCAGGTAAAAGGTAGGGATGTCTTAAAATTGTTTCATCAAAGCACCCTGTGTTATCTTGGCTTATTTGAAGAGGATTTGTCTGGAGAGATGTGAGTCCTGTATTTTGATGCTTTGGCCATCCAGCTGAGGTGGATTTGTGGCATCATGGCTTCAGTTATATTTATCTTTGCCTTAGTGAGAACAATATAATTAATTCAGCAACCACTCCCAATTAGCATAGAAAATCTTTGGGTGGCTGTGCCAAGCAATTTTTGAAGACTTTTCAGCTTATAATAAAAGGCAAACAAGGTCATATTTCCAAAGAGGAAATTTGTTGACAGAAATGTCCTTACAAACTGATTTTCTTCCTGAGATCATAGCTCTAATAGGTGTAGGTTCATACATATATATATATATATAATAAACATAATTTTTTGATCTTCAAAAACCAACCCTTTTTAATGTATCACTAAGAAAAGTTGGATCATTTAACTTTAAGATGCAGTTTTTGATGTCTTCTGTCCTGTTCGATTACCATGTTTCTATTAAGTCAGTCATGCTCTCATACCCTTTAAGAGCTCCGTGAATTTTGGTTGGTATGTAGCTCCTTCTGGGAGGTGGTTGAAATTTAGGACACAGTGTCCATTCACTTGAGGCTATTTTAATGACTTATTATTCAAATGTTCGAAAAAGATTTATTTTGGAAGATTCTTAAATTAGTCACTATTAGGTTTAACAGTTGGCAGAAAAGTGATTAAAAATTAAAGTTATTTATTTGCTTACCAATTTAAGTGTATTTTTTTTAGGTTAAAGTTTTGTATTTTTTTGCCCGTTTGCATGCTAGTTTACAGCCATAATGTGATCCAACATAGCCACAAAACATAGCATCACATGATTAATGTGTCCATACTTGTTTTATTCCAAAAGTTGAAGCTATCCTAAATAACACACATCACATTGTTGTGGAGTGTTCAAGTAATAAATAATTAATAGTACCCACATCATATGACTCATATTAATCGAAATAATTAATATCATTTATGTATTACTGTTACTAAATTTACTATCTCCAAATAATTGTAATATGCAGTATTCTCAGTTCAAAGGAGATTTTCTTAATATATTCAAAAACCCAAGTTTCTACCTCTTGTCACATGTGACTCGTAAAAGACATTTGTAGACATACTGGATCAAACTTAGAAATTTGGTTTGAAACTCTCAAAGCTACTTGACCTGTTTATTCTATTTAGTTATAAGTTATAGTTAGCTAGTTATAATTGAATAGTAACCCTCACCTATTCTGTTTCTGTTCTCGGTACTCAAATGTGGCAATTGGTGTCACGGCCCACCTGCCAAGTTGTTTGCCTGCCTATGGTAAAGTCATCCCTGATGGAGGATCACAGGAATCATGGGAAAGAGGGGTTCTTTCATTGGATTGGCTGGCCAAGTAATGTTTCAGCCGTGGAAAGGCCAAATGGGGGAGGCAGCTTGATGGCTGAGGTCTCCAGGACTCTAAAAATATCCAAATCTTATTATGTGATATCATCTACTGTTAAATTCTGCTCCGTACTTCTAAAATTTGTATTATTATGCTGTATTAAGGAATTGTTCTGTTGTGTGTATTGTATTGTATTGACCCCCTACTTTTGACACCCACTGTATGCCCAACCTACCTGGAAAGGGGTCTCTCTTTGAACTGCCTTTCCCGAGGTTTCTTCCATTTTTCCCTACAAGTTTTTTTTTGGGAGTTTTTCCTTGTCTTCTCAGAGAGTCAAGGCTGGGGGGCTGTCAAGAGGCAGAGCCTGTTAAAGCCCATTGCGGCACTTCCTGTGGTATTTTGAGCTTTACAAAAATAAACTGTATTGTATTGTATTTAAGGTCATAAATGCATATAAAAAAATGACAAAATGAATACATTGAAAAAATAATATACAAAAAAAATAGATATAATAAGAGTGCATTTAAAACACTAATTGGAAAAGTGAAAGATATATGTTTCTTAGATCAGTGCAGAAATATTAAAGCCTAATAATAAATAATAAATAAATTAGAGTAGTACCTGATAAAATGTAAAATGCACACTTTGAAACACAGTAAATCTGCCATATAGTATAACCTATTCTTATGCATTATGCACTGTAGCATTTGAAATTAATGATTAATACTAATAAGTTGAAAATTATGACTGTTGGAAGATATAGGTACATAATTTAGAATTACTGATAATATGTTTTGTATTTCTGCGGTGGCCTGGCCCCCTGCCCGGGGTTGGTTTCCTGCCTTGCGCCCTGTGTTGGCTGGGATTGGCTCTGGCAGACCCCCGTGACCCTGTAGTTAGGATATAGCAGGTTGGATAATAGATGGATGGATGTTTTGTATTTGAAAGACATTTGAAACCAACTTATGTGATTAGGATATGTCGGAATAGTTCATATGTACCTTTAACTTTAAACGATAGGCAGGTTAAATTACATGGCCAAACTATACTGTATATACAATCTGGAAACTGAACTGACAATATTAAGGTTAATATCCAACAATTTAAGCAGTACCCTTCACTGCCTAAAGATAACACATTTTAAACTGACCTCTATTGAAGGAACAAATGACATATCTGTCAAGATAAAGTATTGACACTAAACTGTAGGAGTCCTGAAGATGGATTCCTCCTTTAATCCATTTTATTAATAAAAAAATTACGACTGCTATATTTTAAAACAAAAGGCTTCTGTGATGGTATCCCGACACAGAGACATAATATACAATAATAACATTTAACTTTATGTAGCCCAAAGTGCTTTACAAGATGACAAAGTGAAAGTTACAAGAAAAGTAAAACAATTAAGATAAGGCAATAATAGTAAAGAATAGGTAAGATTAGTTCAGAATGCCAGGAGGACAGAAAAAACAAACATGTCTGGTTAGATTGGAGAAGAAAGCAAAATTTTCAGGGGTTCCAAGGCCAAAAGACCACACTGCCCCCCAGTGGGCATTCTACCTAACATAAGTGTTGCTAAATCAAACCTCTTAGTTTTCATGCTTCACATGATAGGATTTAATGTTGTTGGTCTTGTGGACAGCTTGGACACCCACCTTCATTCCATCATCTCAGGGGGCTGCATGGTGCCTTGATCAGGTGTTGGTGGCGCAGATTGCCACCACAGAAGCACCAAAAAAGACAGCAGAGAACAAAGAGGATTGCGGTAGTACAGACTGCGGATCCATGAAGAATATGATAATTCTATAACCATATAGTCTTTTAGGAACACAACTGAAATTTAGCTATGAAAAAATGTTTTTAGCTGTTTTTTAAAATGTCCCACAGTATTAGCCTGGTGAATTTCTATAGGTAAACTATTCCAGATTTTCGGTGTATAACAGCAAAAGGCCACTTCACCACTTCTGTTAAGCATTACTCTTGGAATTATAAACAGACCTCCGTTTGAAGATCTAAGGTTATGACTTGGAGTTTAGGGGAACAGGCATTCCAAAATATAGGACAGAGCATGATTATTTAACACTTTCTAAACTATTAGTAGTATTTTAAAGTCAATTCTGAATGAAACAGGCAACCAATGTAACAGCACTGATGATATGTGCTTGAATTTTCTTTTTCTAGTTAAGATTCTGGGTGCTGCATGCTGCACTAACTTAGATGGTCCTGTTAGGAGTGCATTACAGTAATCTAGTCGAGTAAAAACAAAGATTTGAACAAATTTCTTCAGCATCTTGTAAAGTTATAAGAGGCCCAACGTTTGCTATATTACTTAAGTGAGAAGATGCAGTCCTCATAATCTGGTTAATATGCGATATAAAGTTTAGGTCAGAATAAGTGATTACCCCTAAATTTTTTACCTCCGCCTTGACTTTTATTTCTAATGCCCTTGCTACATCTATGTTTGCCAATCACTAAGATTTCTGTTTTTTCCTTAATTAGTTTGAGAAAGTTACTACTTATCCATTCAGAAATACTGCTAAGGCATTTAATCAGAGAGTCAAGAGCATCAGGGTCATCGAGCACTATTGATAAATGCATCTGTGTGTCATCTGAATAGCTGTGGTAGCTCACCTTGTGCTTTGAGATAATTTGACATAATGGAAGCAAGTACATTGAAAAGAGCAGCGGATCCAGAACAGATCCTTGTAGTACTTCATATACAACATCATGTATCTCTGAAGTACAATCACCACAACTAACAAAGAATTTTCTACCTGTTAAGTAAGAATGAAACCAATTTAAGATGCTACCAGAGAGGCCCACCCATAATCTAAGGTGATTTATAAAAAATATTGTGGTCTATGGTGTCAAATGCTGCACTCAAGTCTAAGAGAACAAGAACAGATATACAGATATATCTGCTAATCATATACTACTTTAACCATTGCAGACATACTGTAATTACCCTTGCAATTCATTGGACAAAACCCTTACTAAGAAAATGTGCATGACCACCATAATAAGTCTCCATAAGTCTTCAATGGAAACAGTAGTAATCATTTTTCTTTTTTTAAGAAATAGGTGAAGGATGATTCATTGACTGTATCAGTTTTTCCCAATGCTCAGCAGCTCACTATTTGTGACTTTTAAACCTGTTCTCCAACTCTTTCTAGCTTTAATAAGTTGTTTTTGCACCAGAGCCTAATTATACCATCCTCTATCTGACATTCCCAATGGACTCTTTTTTATGTCAGTTTTTACTCACATCTTTTATGTGCATTTACCGTCAAATGATCAGCATGTTAGGACAATGGAAGGATGAACTGTAGTTACAGATATTTTTGCCTATGAGGCTTCACTTTCATTTATAGTTGCTGCTGACTAATGATGTCCTTCCATCCAACTTCCAGGCCAACATCACAAAGACTCTGATTGTTGTGAAACATCAGCAAATTGGCTAATATTGTAAACTGACAGTCCTACCGAATTTGACCCAAAAATCAGACCTCTCTCAAAGTCATGAGTTTCTTTCTTGAAGGTACTGTACCTTGCATAATGAACAAAAGCTTCCTCTCCACTTTATTTTTCTTTGTATAACCGTATGTATAACTGAATTATAATTTCTTTGTCTTAATGGCCACTCCTGTGTGGAAGCATCTGTTTTCAATTTAATATATATCCCACAAGTATTTTCTTCCTTTTTGTAATTTAGCTGTATGTCTGAATGACCTGTTTTCTGCTTCAAAAATATCTTTAAAGAGGCATGAAATATCTTGCATTTCATTTATTACAGAGCCACATAATAAAGATATTTTCATATATGTGGGTTACTTTTTCTGATATAATGTATTCATTTCAAGACATTTCTTTGGCTAATTCAGTTTACTTTTCTGAGCCAGAAAATTGGTTTCTGCTTCTAAACGTTTATACCAATACTTCTGAGACTGGAGCTAAACCTGGTGCTGTCCATTTGGTGGTGTTTAGCAGAGACTATCAATTTGTTTTGAAAGGATGTTTCTGCAGTAAGGCTGACTTTCATTTTGTGTTTAATTTCTTTAAGATACAGACAAGTAAACATCTCATCTAGGGCTGCTGTAGATCCATACTGAGCACAGCAAACACAGTCCTCTAATACTGTGATTTGGCGCGTTTACTGTTATTACCTGCAGTGTTATTTTTAACGTACAATGTATTTTGCACCTTTTTTGACACTAATCCTTAGCTTAATAAGATGAAACCATATGCCACTTTTTCAGATAATGCTGATCTATTTGTAAAGGACTGACCTCATATCTAAAAAAGCAATGGTGTCAGTTTAACATTTCTTGGATATCCTGTGAGATACTTGTCTTTATTACAGGATGTAGAAAACCATAAGCTGCCCTTCATGGTTTTATGGAGAGAAGGCAGCTGGCACTACCATATGTCAGTGGAAAGACTCCTGCTGTATGCTGTCTGACAAAGAGCAGTATTTTCCATATACAGACTGTAGGCACTGGTTTTAGTCTAGAGTCACTGAAGTGTTGTTCTGGTTTATAATCATGCATTGAAACCACTAACTTAAAGTTGAACTTTTTAAATATTTTTGACCATTAAATAGATCTATTCTGTGGCTTGGGGTGGTGTACATCATTTTTCTTACTTTAAATTTTAATTGCACAATGCCTACTTCATTCTGTAAAAAGGTGTGCCTACATCACAGTTTCCTAGCCTTCCACAGATTCAAGGTGAGATCAATTTTTTTTTACTCTTTCCCTAAGGGTATGTATGTTAATTATTTGCAATATGGGCAGTCTAGCTTCATATAGCAGCATTAAGTTTCACTTGCAAAAAATATTTAGCTATTTTAGAGTTTATGGAAAAGACACAAAAATTGAACATCAGTTCTAATTTAGGCATAAAAAACTCAAAAGGGAGAGGGGACCCATCAGGCTCCGGCCAAAGTTCAAAATTATACATTCATTTAGCTTGGGTCCCATATTCAAACTCCAAACACAGACAACAATTTTAAAAAACAAAGAAATTCTCACATAACAAAGCTAACTAGCCATATTAAATATACATCAAAAATCAAAGAAATAGAAAACAGGGGGGATAAAGCAAAGAACTCAAAACCAAAACTCAATAAACTAACAGCAAAAAACAATAAACAACAGCTGTCAAAAACTCATGTTATGATGTTATGAGCATTTGTTTAGAATGTGTATATATAATTATAATATATATCCATCCATTGTCACACACGCGTGTTTAGGAAACAACTGAAGGGCTCAAATACATGTAATTCCATGCCAGGGTCATGGGGGTCTGCTGGAGCCGATCCCAGCCAACACAGGGCGCAAGGCAGGAAACAAACCCCAGGCAAGGCGCCAGCCCACCGCAGGGCACACACACACACCCACACACCAAGCACAATTTAGAATCACCAATCCACCTAACCTGAATGTCTTTGAACTGTGGGAGGAAACCGGAGCACCTGGAGGAAACCCACGCAGACACGGGGAGAACAGGAAGGACCCAGGAAGAGAATCTGGGTCTCCTAACTGCGAGGCAGCAGCGCTACCACTGCGCCATCATGCCGCCCATATATGTATATATATAATTTTTTTTCTTTTTGCATTTTCCAGGTTTATAAGCCCAAGGTATCAATCTTTGATATTCATTTCTTGTTTTAGATTAATGCTTATAATGTTAACAAATTTTAGCATTTTCCCACAGTGCCATGTTTTAACTTGGGTACCGCCATTTTAAGGAAATTTTGTTGACATTTACTGTGCTGTTTTTTGTGTTGGACTGGTACTAAAAATTAGACTTTGGTATTGATACTAGATTTCTGACTTCCTTCTTGCCTTGCCAAACTACACAAATCAGTAGAGTCGGGGGTTGGGTTCTGCCTTGGTGAATCAAGCTACATAAAAAAACAATTGAGTGAAAAATGCTTGAAAACTTACATTTACTTCTGGTACGACATGCTAGCACAGTACTGTTTTTAAAATAGGGTTTTAAGGTACTTTTTTAGTATTGGTATACCATGCAACCTTAGCTGTTGTTAGACAAGGTCAACATGACATCAATGGGTCAAAGGTTTAAAGACTAGTACCCTTCCTGGTTATTCAAAATTGCACAAATGATTTTAAAAGACTTATAACTGTGGTTTTTCTTTGCTTGTTTTTCTGATTAACAATTCTCTGCATATGTTTTCCTGATGAAGAATTTTAGTTTAGTGTTTAGGATTAGATTTCATGATTTGATTATTTTTTGTATTAAACTTGGCCTGGCCTTTGGACTACATTTCATCTCTTTTTTCATTCTTTACCTTCAGATGGTAGAATAACTCTAGAACAAAACAAAAAGGCAAAAGAACACACAAAAGAGGAGCTGTACAACAATAGCTAATAGAAGCTTAGCATTGTCTCAGAAAAGATGTATTGTAATCAAGTGAAATATATAGTACTTCTCAGATTAAACACACACTGTAATTATAGAGAAAGAGACTGGTGAAAAATTATAAATAATTCACAAAAATTGAACAAAGGACAAACAAGAGAACGGGGGGAAATTACAAAATGCTCCTGGCAAAAACAAGGATTCCAATTAGACAAAAAAATGTCTTTGGAATTTGGGTACTGATAAAAACTCAGTTGCTACAGATCCCACTGTGGTCATTCAATTGCTTAAACCTTTGCATTAACTTGGTCAGAGAACACAGTTTTACAGTAAAAGAAAGGCACTTAGCACCAAAATCTCCAATTCAAACCTAGAGCAGGTTCTCAACAATTAGTGGCATGATTTGTATTGATAATCTATTGATTATCCCCAAAGACATGGTTCAAAATCAGGTTTATCATTATATTGGTTCACCCCTTTCAAATCCCTTTTATTTGTGGACCATAGCTCCGCGTGTTCTACCAATTGGACAGTATAATCAACACTGAAATATAATGCATCCATATAAGTAAAATACCGTATTTACTCATGTACCACATGCCCTTATGTAAGACGCACACCCTAATTTCGAAAATCGCGAAAAACGTTTTTCCCCGTGTACGATAAGCGTTGTGATTGTATAGGAAGCGTTTAGAGAGAGAGCGCTATCGGGAGAGTGCGAATGTGCGAGCGAGACAGAGAACGCGAGCAAGCGAGCAAGAGAGAGCAAGCACGAGTGCACAAGTGAGGGAGAGAGAGAGAGAGAGAGTGAGCAAGCAAGCCCAAGCAGAAGAAGTAAACGTTATAGAATTACATTTCTTTGTGTATGACGCGCATCTGATTTTCTAATGCTAATTTTTGGGAAAAAATGTGCACATGGTACACGCGTAAATACGGTAAATAAAACTGAGGATTTGGTGAACTTGTGGGTACTGTCAAGAACTGGTATCATTCAGATTTATTTTGTTTAACTTTTGGACACATTATTCTCACCTTCTTGTCCTTTTTCATTAAATAAAATTTTAGGTACCAGCCATTTAATGCTGACCAAAGACTAGGAAAAAAAAATTTAAAGTTCCAAAAGAGTTAATGCAAACAGTGCACATCTTTGAGTGCCTCTCTTCTCAGGCAATCTATACAGGTGCTTCTTTGCTGTGAAGTTCAGTGCTCTTCATTCTCTGGTTCACAGTGAATGCCAACTTACAGAAACATCGATTTTTAAATAATCAGCTGGGCGGAAGAGAAAAGGCCTTAGTGGCCTAGGTAGAAGTGAAGTCAGTGGACTTCGTCCTCCAAGTTATAGGCAAAAGGAGAAGGACTGTTAGTGACTGCACTTCCTTGGGCACTGGCACCTGCGTCTTTACCTCAACAATTCCATGAGGATGCTTCAGATTTGCTTGTACGTGACAGTTAGTATTTTAGTTTATTTGTATTGTTGTCCCTGTGATGTCACTGCTGTTTTAGTCACTTTTTTTAAATGGCTGGCACCATTTAGTAAGTTAGTTGCATGGGCACCTTCATAGTTTTTGTAGCAGCTATCCATGTTGTTTGTAATGTGACCTGATGTCAGTGCACTCGATGGTTTGCCTGAAGTTTAGATTAACTACAGTAAGAAGCAATAGTGCAGGGGATTTCTCAAGAATTGCTCAGAGAACTTTATTACTTTTTGGTTAACATCTTGGTTTTGGTAATTTGGCCCTTTAAATACAAATGCTGAAAAACACATCTCCCAGACATAAAATTCGAATAAAAATCAATTTGGTTTTGTCATCTTGTTGAATGTACTTTACAGTCTTATGTGAGGGACTGAGGGAGAGACACTCTATGCAAAAAGGATAAACTACCAACATCTTTGTTAACACAATTTTAGGTAGATACCCCAATCAAAAGTCATACATACAATGTAGACCGTATTAGCACCAAGTATTCTAGACAAAATTAATCACCAACAAAATGACACCTGAAACACAAATAAATATGCATGTAGTAAATGGTGCAGTTCCAAAACACAACAGTCAGCACATTAATCGATCCATGAATATAACAATTAAATTACTAATTAAGGTTACTGTTTGACGAGGAAATTTGCATGCCAGTTCTTTACGTGTTCAAACTCCTCAAATGGTAACAATATTACACCTAAATTGTCCATCTTTTACTAATGACTACTGGAATGGGTAAGTTGATACACACTTCACATCATAAAAAAAAATCAGTCAAACAATCGAATGCTGGAGCCCGTTATCTCTTGATTGATATCATATCATTGAAGCCCCCTCTGTCATTGTAATCTAACAAAATGCAGCAATATATTTAAAATAATAAAGAAATGGATAGCCTTGTAATCACGCATTACTCAAGAAAATACCTAGTGTTACTGAAATTGAAAAAAGCAAAACACCTCCAGTTAGAATCAAATGGCTTTGAGGTGAAAAATGGCACTAAAAGTCACTAAAACAGAAAGATCACATGGTCTTCTAAATCAGGACATTGCCCTTCTTTGCCATTTTCCAGGTATAGAGTACAATGTCATTTGCTGGTTTCTTATCCATGAAATAGAAGAAGTACATCTACAGCTATTGTGGTGGCTTTTTCAAGTTTAGCAGCATCTAGCAGTACTTTTTGCCCCCATTTGGATGTCTTGTGCTCAAAACATTTCTGATTTCTCTTTTTCAAAATGAATCCTGGCTAGTATTTTTAAATGAGCAAATCATTCTGAACTTTTCATAGCTTTTCAATGGTTTGCACAACATAATCCTGACTGTTAAAAGCTCAACCTTAGAAGTGCAAAAAAAGTGGTACTCATTTTAATAAGGATATCAAGGATCAATAACATCTGTTAATTAAAAGTTCAGGTTTCAAATGAACTTTCGAGGTAAACCAAAAAAACTGCTGGTCCGGGAGGGTCACAGGAACAATGGCTCTAAAAGCCATAAACAGGTTAGAGGCGCCAGACTTAAAAGCAATTTTGAATACAAGTTGTCACTCTATATCTGCAGGTATATGGTTTTAGGAACCCCAACCATTGATGCACAAAAATGCTTGGGACTTATATAAAACCATAAAGACAACTGAGTGCAAGAAGTGAACAGAAGGTCTGATGCAGTGAGACGGAAGCTTGGCTGGGCTTGGGTACGTTGTGACTCTGCAGCACCGGCCTGTGCACTTGGTTCTTGTGCAAATGTAGCAGGCCACGCTGGACGCAGGAATTTCAGATGTTCTTTTTTGAGGATATTCTGGATCTTTGTGTAATAATTTCAAACCACAGCTATGTCAAATCCACAGGTGAGGCTGTACTACAAAAAGCTATTTTGTAGATGGGGGAAAAAACTTTGAGCATGTGGTTTAAAAGTGTAAAAAAATCAATTAAGAAGAAAAAGTTGTTATAAATATTTTATTAAGTTAAATTAATAAAGGAAGCTTATACCATTTGTGCAAAATAATTAATTTCTGCTATGACCAAACTCCACTGGCTCTTAATGCAAAAATTATTACTCATGATCATGAAGAGGACACTTAATGTAAAATTAAAATGTTGATATAGACATTGCAGAAGACACGGTTAGCAACCGTCTTCTATCTCTGCTGAACTCTGTAGGTTTTTCCCAATTCTGTAATGTCTGCCTCACTGCAATAATCATATGTTAAGTCTAATTATTATTTCTGGTGTTAATATCCAAAATGTAATTATCTCTTGTCTGGCTAAAACAAATTAAGATCATTGTCTAATTACACATAATGTGCTTTTGCCCTTTCTAATAAATATGCAGGTGAAAACCAGCGCAGTGTTAGTATCTAAATTATAAAGCTAAATCAAGTTTTATTAATATTATGAGAAACTCAAAACTCATTTTAAAGATATGCATGCTTCCAAAAAAAGCTATACTCATAGGTTAGCAGTGCCTCTTAAAAGAAAGAGAGTTAGGGTGAAAAGTAATTCACCATTATTTAATCATGCAACATGCTCTCTTAAAATAGAAATTAAAAATTCAAAGTTTGAATGTTGTAAATTTATATGGCCACAGGAGGCCCAGAAATCCTTTGATACCTTAAAGCAAATGTTTACCATAACTCCCATTTAGATGTTGAATTAGGGGCAGATGATTTAATCAGAGTTAATTGAAGATGATTCTAGAATAAGAGCGGAAGCAGTCATTTCTCTGCTATTTTCTGATATGGGGAAGTTATACACTTGTATTTATTTTTTTCATACAAAATAACCCCATCAAAACAAAATCATGGGGTAGATAATCAAATAATTGTGAGCAAAACCAAGGAACAGGTTATTGACGTTTAGTGTACCAAAGAGCCTCTATGTCCAGTCACTATTTAGGGAGTGGATGTAGAGGTGGTGCCCTGCTACAAGTACTTGGGGTTCACATCAGTGACAGGTTGGACTGGTCTCAGAACACAGAGAAACTATATAAGAAAGGGCAGAGCAGCCTCTTTTTACTTCCTTTCTTCAACTATAAAACTCTGTGATGGCCAGTGCGACTTTCTATGCTATGGTGTGCTAGGCTGTGTGAAATGGACGCTGTTTTGCACCCGACCTGGCACAGATTGACACAGAGGCATGTGTAAAATCCAAGCACACTTTTATTTTTCTTCAGCTGGAGGGCACATCTTTCCCATGAACCCTCCAGCCACAACACAGTCCCAAAAGCACTTCAAATCAATCACAATACCCCCATTTGGCACCACCATTCCTCCCTGGCAACCTCATCCTCTTCCTCCTGCTTCTGGGTCCTGAGTGGTGGCTGCCACCCCTTTTTATAGCCCAACCAGAAATGATCCGGGTGCTTGATTACCTGCTTCTGATTGCACCGCTGGGCAGGGCTGTAGAGTTGCCCAGGCCGGCTCAGGGACCCATGCAGCAGCCCCTGGTGGCCACCCCAGATCCCAACAGGGCTGAGGAGAACTCCATCTCCCATGGAGCCCTGCGGGAAACTGAGGCACCATCCTCAGCCAGGGAGGCTGCCACCAAGCATTCCAGCGGAGGTACTAAGCAGTCCATGATTGCTCCCCCGGAACATGTGTAGAAGGGACCCAGCTGCCTGCCACAGCTGGTAACATCTCTTCAAGAGGGGCCCACCAAATCAACAGGCTAATTAAAGGGCAGGCTCAGTTATAGGACACACTTTAGACCGCCTGGAGGTAGTAGAGAGAATAGAGAGAATAGAGAGAATTAGAACAAAGCTGAGTGCCATTATGAACAATGCTGTACATCCCCTCTCTGACACACTAACAATGAGGACTTTCAGCAAACATATTATTCAGAAAAAGTGTGTCAAGAGATGCTACTTTTGCTCCTTTATACCAAGAACAATACATCTGCATAATGCCTCACTGGGATTGTGACAGCTAAGTCAGAACTTTTCTTTCTTTTGAATTTTCTTGCTTTATAGTCATTCTAGTGTGTGTTTGGACCAAAGTGTGTGTGTGTGTGTATTTATTTATTTACTTACTTACTTAGGTACATATATATTATTTATTTAAAGAGCCACATTTCCCCCTGTGGAAAGATAAATATCTATCTATCTATCTATCTATCTATCTATCTATCTATCTATCTATCTATCTATCTATCTATCTATCTATCTATCTATCTATCTATCTATCTATCAAGAACTTACTCACATTAAAGGAATGGCACCACTGGCAGAAAGGGTGGACTTCTTTTTATTATCTTTTCTGTCCACAAAAAGTTGGTATACTTAAACATGGTGAAGCATTGTTTTATCAAGCTGGGTGATCTTTATGCTTTAGCAATTTTGATTTTGTACTCTTCTATCTTTTTGAAAATAAAAATGAAAAGGTGTTGTACATTTTTGGTGTTAAAAAAATGTCCTCATTTGTTGTGGAGCATTTATAAAATAATCTGTTATTTTGCTTTTTGAGATTGCTGAATTAAATTCTGAGATTTATATTTTTGTTATTACATCGCTTTCATAATGTTATTCACTTTTGCATCTTTTTTCTACACTATCTTGTTTGTTTATAGCTTAGGCTATTTTGTAGCATGGTCACTACTGCGCTTTTAAGAGAAGCAATTCAGATATGTATAGCACAAGACTTCCCCATTGTAACAGCATAAAAGGTCAGTGCTATGCATTCCCAGATGTTCCAAGATTTGGACAATAACTGAGAGTTTGCTCGTGCTCTTTGTTTCCTATCTTTCTAGTTAAAAAATGTATTGCTTCAAGTTTTTGACTACAAGTTTTATTTGTTGGTCTTGACAACAGATTGGCTTTACTTTTGGTTAACAAAATTGGATGAACTTTAATACTGAGGTTCTTCTTCTTGTCTTTGCTTTAAAAAATCCTATGTGCCACTCCTTACCAGAGCAAAAGGCAGATGCCTTGTTCAGACTGATTAACCAGACATCATTTTGCTGGCAGAAAAAATTCTTGGTTGATAAACTGTTAGATTTCCCAGAAGGTTTTTCTGTTGACAGCAGCTCAAGATAACCATGAGGTCCCAAAGAAATCTTCAACTGGCAAACGTAATGTATCTCTTGCAGACTGCACTGAGCACCTGCTTAAGTCATCCCGGTATAACCCAAGGTAAAGAATTAGTAGATTGTTATTTTTGATGGGAAAACATGACTCAAGAATATATCAAGAAAATATTTTGTATTGGCCTTTTCAGATTTGTAACAGGATTATGCCTCCTACAAATGGAAGAGTTCACCCAGAACTTCATCACTGATCTGTCTCCTTCCCTAGGATTTCCTACAATAATAATTGCTTTAGACAAGTTCTAAGAGTGTGCGATATTTCCTCCACAAAAAATGTTGAACTTCAAAGTACTTGATAGACAGTTTTGTCAAAGAAATTTTTTGACTGCATGGTTTCCTAAAATCTTTAATTTTGTATTAATGTTAAGAATTTGCCTCTTGTTTTTGCCAGTGTTTCTTTTTAAAATAGGTTAAGTTCATTTAGCTTTATGTTTAACTGATTACAATAGCCATATAGAACAAATGATCCAAGCTTGCCACATAGTTGGAGGTTTGATGGGCTAGGTAAGATGTTATATACAGCTTGGATTAGGAATTTAATACACTGGGGCTCCATTGCACTTCCATTCTTTCCATTGTACTTTTCCATCTCATCCAAGCTGCCTGCTGCATCATGCTTTCACCTCTTCCTGGACAAAGACGCAGTGGCTTAAGCAGTGGTATAAGCAGCAAAAGGAAATTGATGGAGTGAATCAGCATGGCAGATGAACTCAAATGTTTAAGTTCAGAAAGTTGCACAGTGCTCGCAATAAAAAAAGAAGTGGTCACATATTAAAGTCAATGTAAAAAGGCAAGTCGCCACATTAATTTCAAAGTTTCCACTTTAATCTTGTACTTTATTTTGTCATTAAAGTAGAACATTGTAAACTTCTTCATAAAATTGATGTTTATCTTACCAGAGTTTCTCAAACCCCATCGTAACTAAAGTAGCATGTTAAATGCTTTATATTCTAAGTGTTCCCCAACCTAGTCATTAATTGCTACATGCTTCTTAAACAGCCTTTATCTTATGCCGACAAGAGAGTGCAGGCAGTGATCATTATACATGTTTATTTATTCCATCCATCTGTCCATCCAGGGTTGTGCCAGCCCCAGCAAGCATTGAGCACGAGACAGGAACAATCCAAAGGCGAAGAGCCAGCTCATCACAAGGTGAATACAAGCACACGCATAAACGTCAATTGAGCATCACCAAATCCCCTAACCTTCATGCACTTGGACAGAAACCGAAGCATGCAGGGGAAACTCACCAGGAAAATATACAAATTTCAGGCAGGGGACACCCGGGACGTGACCACCTTACTGCGAGCCAGCAGCACTTCTACCATACCACCGTGCCCCCACATCTTTAATTCCTTTTAAAGAAAAGGTGGTAGCACACTGCTGAGAGCCATCACTTCAGTTTTCCCAATATCTGATATTTTTGTCTATTTCTCTGGACATGCCTCTCTCAGCTTCACCCTAGGTCTTCATACTGACCATTACTCTTCAGGTAATACTTGTAAAGGTGCAGTGGTGGGCACAGCCATGCCTGAGATTCTTTTTCTGGGTCAGTAGCCTAGTTGCTATGAAAGGAGTAAATGAATTAATTACATTTAACAGTCTGAAGCACTTCTCTACATCAGACCTTATAAGGATGTGGTCATAGTCCCATCCATGGCATATTTTACATCTGTCACTTTATTTATTAAATTGAATCACTGAAGGTTGTCAGTGATGTTTCATTATATTGTCCTGGTTTCACAATGTATATGCATGGAATTTGCAAATTCTCCCCACTTTAAATTCATTGTGAGTGAATATTGGAGTGTGTGCACTGTAATGGATAAGTGAGCTGCCCAAGGCTGTATTCGGGTGGACTCTAACTCTGTGACCTATTATGAAAACGTATTATGTGTCATATTGGATTAAAATTGATTCCATCCATAAAAAGATAATTCTGCGCTAAACGTTTTCCGTTTTTGAGCCTTCATTAGGTGCACTGTATTTGAATGTGCCTGATAAATACGTACAAGTGGAACCGATGAATTTTTCTTTTGCTCTGCATGCTGATGTGGAGCTATTTTCACTTCTGTATTTAAAATGTTATTGAATTTCAATGAGATTCAAATTCAATTTATGCAAGATGAAGGGCTTTCAAATCATGTATTCATATCAACACAAGCAAATTATAATCTTTTTATTAAAAGAACACCCATAACTTTAACCCATGGAATTTAATATACTGTATCCAGTAAGTCATAATAACTAAAATGATAAATAGAGTATATTAAGAACAGCAAAATGAGTAATATTTACTTGGGTTTATCTTGTTTTAATGGTATCCACTAATGTGCGTTGCTAGTTTTCTGGGCAGGCTACTGGTCTTTCGCTGTTTATCTCCATCTTGATGTTGTGGAGAGCAACAATGTTTAATGGACTCCTTGATCTCCTTTTTTCACATTGTCCTCTCTTGAGGTCTTTTGCAGAACTTTCTAGGTGGTGCCACTGCCTTCGGTACATTTTTGCCAATGGGCTACCTCTTGATACAGCCATTAATTATTATTTGTATGGTTTCTGTAACATACTTACAAAATGAAAGCATCACCCTCATTATAACATGCCTGTCAAACTCCTCCTTTTACACAGCTGTGGAGTGTCACAGCAACTGAGCAGGAACTAACCCTTCATGGGACATCAGATCACATTCAGGCACATATCCATATTTAAGCCATTGTCTGAACATGCTTTTTCAAAGACAGGGTGACTGAGCCTGTACCAGCAGTACTGTGTGCATGGCAGGAGCTAAACCTGAACAATGAAGACTTTGTGAGGAGCACTCACACCTTCACACCGGCCCAACATAGAAATGTCAATCATGTTACTAATACAAAGGTGCAAAAGGAGCAATGTACACACTAACCACTGTGTCACACTAATAAATTTAATAGTGATAGATGCATTTTAAACAATGTATTAGTATATCTAACTTGAAAACAACTTAAGGAATATGTTTGTGATTTTTTGAAACTCAAATACAACACGTAAAATTGTGAGAAATCTTTCATAAGGAGTAGTAAATGGTACAAAACAATTCCTATTTTATAAGCTAAGGAAAATCTGCATGCTAGTGCATGCATGAGAACTGTTTCAGCAAGCTGTTTTTTGCTGAGAGCTTTTTGAGCATCATGTTTTTACTTTTAGAAATGCATAGTGCAGTATGTTTTATGTGTTATGTATCTATGCCACATTTATTGTTATGTAACACATATTCAGCCTTTTTAATGTATTATTACATATCAGCAAATGAATAAGTTAAACAAAAAAACCTTTTAAAAGTGGATTAAGACCAAACAAAAAACTTATTATGATCTTCTTACATACAGTAGCAGGAAATTACCTATTATTCAGCTAGCTAGCTGTGCCAACATCTTTATTATGATCTATACATCAGGCTTTAATGTGAGATACTTTAATGACAGCCCTTTAGTTAATCTGTGGTTGCTGAATGCTTGAACTCTACTACTTTCAAAAAAGTGTAATATGATGCTTTTAAGTCTCTTTATAATTCCTTAAGAGTTCCTCTCATCTATATGGCAGGGCAGTTTTGCTTTCTCTGTTTGACGTTGTGATGGGTTCTTGTAGCATTTACTGCGTATATAATTTCTTAGCAACCACTGAAACTGAATAGACTCTAATAGCTTGCTCCCTATGCTCTTGAATTCTTGCCCATCGACAGCAGAACTTTAGAAGTTTCCTCCCAGGATCTCTGATACCACCTCGTGGCTTCAACAATATAGTTTAGTATCCCAAATGACCTCCAGTATGTCTGGACCAATATAACTGCAACTCTGGTGTACACTACAAAATATGAAAGTGCCCACTGGTAGCTAGTCTACTGTATATTCAGATTAGATACATGATTTTTTTTTACATTTTGTTTATTTGATTCAGATACAGTTTAACATATGTATATTGGCACAGTCCATTTTACTGCATAATACAAAATGACCAGAGAACATTGGGGAACCATTGCAAAATAGAATGAGTACTCTAGAGCCTGTTTTGTTCCATTTTTGGACAGACCTGGAATACATCAGACCAAATAGCCCCATTGAGGTCAGTAGAAGTCCCAGGGAGTCAAGTAAGGTCAGAGTAAAAGAAAGAGAGAGAGAGAACTGAACCGTCCAGTCACTCATCCTCATTTCAGACAATCTGATAGGTTGCTACAGGCTATTACTTACAGAAAGACCCCAGTCTACTAATAAGGAAACAGATATTGTGTATTTCCTTTTTCACTCAACCACGAAGGACTATTTTCCATTCTTTTAATATCTATCTAGGAACTAAAGATAATTTCAATAATCTTATGTCTATTATTGGTAATAATCCCCTATCGATTACCATACATCTTGTCACGCTTGGGTCACAGATTTGCACAGAGACACAGGAGGTTGTAGAAACAAGAAGGATTTTTATTCAAACACTGCAAACACATGAGCTTAAACGTGCTCCATGACAAGTCAGAGATGACAGTTCCGCTAGGAGCAGAGAGAGAGATAAAAGCAAACAATCAATTCCAAAACTGACAGGCGCTGCGCAAGGCTTATAAGTTGGCGGAGTACCACGCGAGGCTTGTATTATGCGTTATAGTGCAAGGATAAGGAGCAATGTGAGGGTGGTAGTCAGTGTTTCAGGGTTTGTGGTTTTCCCAGGGGCGCCTGTATCTATTTGGGGTGCGATCAGCCCTCCAGCTCACATATATATATATATATATATATATATATATATATATATATATATATATATATATATATATATATATATATATATTTGCATATATATATATATGTATATATATATATATATATATATGAGAGGAAAGCCAATTTTGTAATGCTAGAATAGAGAGAAATTGAAAGTAAGAAATAGGAAAAATTAATCTATATCTTTCCTGATATTAGGATTGTAGAATTGTATGGAGCAGAGACAGTGCTCGTGTTATTGGAAGCTGCAATTTTGTGAATATATAAGATAGAGAGAGAGTCTGGTCATTAACTGTGGGATGAAACATGTCATTTTCTTGTCCTGAACATTTCAAAACCAAAAATAAACATTTTCCATGATTTCACAAGCATTATCCTAAGGCTGGCTGGTACATGAAACACCTCAGTGTTTTGGAGGAAGTTGTTTAACAACTAATACAAAATCACATAATCCTAGGATTATTACCTTTCATCATATTTATACTCTTGCCCCTGAGTATGGAGATTCAGATTATAAAGACATTGCTCCTTCAACAAAACTTTGTTTAGATGACACTCTTTCAAAAGAAAAAAGACCCACTGTGCTTTATCTAAAAAGGTTGGCCATGGATGAAAATCTGGCTAATGGTTTTCTTAGACCATCTTTTAGTCCTGTAAGAGTTGAGTTTTTAAAAGTCTCACTTAGACATTGCACAGAATATTGAGAAGTATATTATCTTTTCAGCCAAATTACTGGGTACACTGTATTCAGAAACATATTAGGAACAACATGGAAGACTGCATTTAAAATCACTACTAGGGATTATGAATATTTACAGCACTGATAAATTGCAGTTCAAGATCAAGGCTTTTATGGTATAACCAGGATTTTTTTTTGTCTTTTTTGTTATATTTAAATATCATTTTTCATATTCTGTTATTCATTTTGTTATTTTCGTAATACTATTATTTTCTTTGATATTTTCTATTGTGTGTCTTGTTAGATGTTCTGTTTAGTGTTTTATGTTATTTACCCTACCTTCTGTATGTAGAGCCTAATGCCTAGCAGTACTTAAGCAGAAGCTGAACAGACTTAAACAGCTTTGGCACTGATTGTTTGTGGTTAGTTCTTCATTATTGCTTTGTTTCTTTTGTTCTCATTTTGATATTCTAGTTTTGGATTCGGTAATCTCTATGGACTTTTACCTGGATTTGTTTGAATTAGGTTTTGTCTTTGGGCACCGATTATGCCCCATAACTCAAAACAGGTTCAAGAGTCTTTAATTTGGTACATTGACTGTGTATAAAGCTGTATATTATCTGTTGCATTAGATATCACTTCATTTAAATGAAGTACGTGTAGCAGTACTTTATCACAGCTATATATGAAAGGATACATCTATTATACGTTTATTATTGCTTATAAATCTATTTTTTTAATATTTAAATATGAGTTGTTCATTATAGCAGTTGTAAATACATGCAAAAGCTGAGAATAAAGATCAGCAGGAGTGGCTAAAAATTGCTAGGTTAAAAATACTCATTAAAATGTATAATAGGATTTGGAGAAAAACATAATAGAAAGAAATGTATCAAAAGAAAAATCAGTTCTTAGAATTACTTGCAAGTCAAATTTCAATCAAAAGTGTCAAAATATAGTTTATTAGATTAAAAAAAAACTTTGTAAATGATGCTTAACAAAACAAGGAAATTACACATATTAAAACATAATTCAAAGATTATTGAAACTCAAGGATAAATTCCAAGTAAAGCAGAAAAAGGGTATGCATAACAGATTGAAAAGAAATATTTAAAATATACAGTGCATATATATATATATATATATATATATATATATATATATATATATATATACACTGTATACACACACATATATATTGTGAGAAATAACTCATCGAAATCCAATGTTAAGTGTTATATAATCTCTTTGAGATTTGTTGGTCAAGATGATAATGAATTATCAGACATTACAGACAAATACACATGAAATGTGGATGGCTTTTATACAAAGTACAAAATGGCTGCAGGAAATGAGTAATCGGAAGTGACGTCATCAGTGGAGACCGCAAGTGACGTCATCGGGAAGGGACCGGAAGTGACGTCATCATCAGAGGGCCGGAAAGTGGCATCATTGGGAAGGGACTGGAAGTGATGTCATCTCGAGGAGCCAGAAGTGATGTTCTTGATGAGGAAGTGGATAATGAACCGTCTTCTGAATTATTGTCTGTGGATGGTAGGATTGATTCATTTTTCTTCTTTAGTTCTGAAGGGTCAAAAAGAGAAACATTACTACCATACAATAACCCCCCCTCTGTTACATATTCAATCACCTTTGGGCTTGTTGACTGTTTCTGACACACGCATGTGTGTGTGTGTGTGTGTGACATGACCCCCACCTCAGCCCAGACCCAGCCAGTTGGGCAGCCTGCACAGAGAGGTCAAAGGTACGGGAGAGGACGTCAGCATTGGCCTGAAGACTAACGGATGATAAGTGACCTTGAACCTGTAAGGTTTAAGTTCCAGAAACCACCTGGTGACACAAGGGTTACTCTCCCGATTCAGAGCCATCCACTGTAAAGCTGCATGGTCCGTCACCTGTGTAAACTCCCGTCCCAACAGGTAGTACCGAAGTTGTGTCACAGCTCACTTGATCGCCAGCGCCTCCTGTTCCACTGCTGCATACCGGGTCTCCTGATCCAACAGTTTCCGGCTTTGGTATAACACGGGGTGTTCAGCACCATTGATGCATTGGCTCAACACGACACCCAATCCTGTGTTCGATGCATCGGTCTGAAGGATGAAAGGATAAGAAAAGTTAGGTGATTTCAAAATAGGTGCTGACGTCAGGGCCAATTTTAAGTCACAAAATGCAGCTTCAGTATTATCATCCCATACCACTTTAATAGGAGCCTTTTTCTTTGTCAAATTATTTAGAGGAGTAGCCCTCTCAGAAAAACGAGGAAAAAAACGACGATAGTAACTCGCTAATCCTTAGAAAGCTTGCACCTGCCTCTTAGTAATCACATGGGGCCAATTTACTATGGCATCAACTTTGGAACACTGTGGCTTTGCTGTTCCACTCCTCACTAGATAGCCTATATAGTTGGCTTCATTCAAGCCAAAGAAGCATTTCTTTGGGTTGATACGAAGTCCTGCCTTGGCTAGTGTAGTTAGAACAGACAATACATGCTGTACATGATCCTTACATGTGCCGGAATAGATGACAATGTCATCCAGGTAGGCGGCACTATAGGAATTGTGGGGCCATAACAGTCTATCCACCAGACGTTGAAAAGTCACTGGTGCCCCATGCAAACCAAATGGGAGGACTCTGTACTGCCAGTGTCCACTAGGGGTACTAAAAGCCGTTTTTTCTTTAGCGGAGGCCGTTAAGGGAATTTGCCAGTACCCTTTGGTCATATCAAGAGTAGTTAGAAACTGAGCATTACCCAATCTCTCAAGGAGATCATCTACCCTGGGCATGGGATACGCGTCAAATTTGGAAACCTGATTGAGTTGCCAGAAATCATTACAAAATCTCCCTGAATGTTTCTGAAGTGAAGGGAGTTCCCTGGTCTGTTAATATCTCTTAAGGAATACCCAACATGAGCGAAAATTCTTACTAATTCCTGTGCGATTGTTTTAGTATTTGCTGAGCGCAAGGGAACAGCTTCTGGAAATCGCGTGGCATAATCAACCATAACTAATAGATATTTATGACCTCGTAGCAAAGCTCAAGGGGTCCTACGAGATCAATTCCTACTCTTTTGAAAGGTACATCAGTAAGGGGAAGAGACATAAGAGGAGCGCGGTCCCTTCTGGGAATCTGAAGAATCTGATATTCTGGATACGATGTACACAATTGTCTGACCTCCTCATTTATCCCAGGCCATTAAAATCTGAACTTTATTCATTCTAATGTTTACCATTCAGCAATATTTACAAGAACTTGATTTATAAAGTGCTTATAATCTGATCCATATTAGGGTGTGGATGAATAGAATACTGTAATCAATACCTGATCCTGGTATTATGAGTGCATTGCCATACCATATGAGTTTTACAATCAGAAATCCTTTACAAAACAATATAACATTTTCTGATCCAATTTAGAATTGTTTGGGGCCAGAACCTATCCTGCCAGCATCTGGCACAAGACAGGAGTCAGCCACGGATAATCACATTGGATCAATTTAGATGCATACATTTTTATGGAGAAAAACTAGAATACCTTAAAAAAAAAACACGTGCACATAAGGAGAAGATGTGAGCTCCATATAAACAATGACCTGGAGTGGGATTCAAACTGAAGGGTAGGTAATAAAGGATGGCACAGGATCATACTGTTCATTTGTTTACATCACATATATTACAAGATTAATAATTTTTGACACGCTGCTGAAAAGATGTACTGTGAGATGAGTGGAATACGTCACTAAAAGGCAATTCTATACAATCCTTTACAATGGAATTATTAATAATTTTTAAAGCCAAGGAAAACAATTTCCATCATTGCATATACAGTAATTTGCGTTATGTGGGGTCCCTGAGAGCTGACATCTATCCAACCTTCAGAATTACAACAAAAATATTTATTTTACTTCTATAGTTCTTAGCAATGTTGCAGCAAACAAACATTACTCATTGACCAAGAGAATTTCCTAAATGACACTTTTTCATCAAATAGAATAGGAAATTATTTCATTATTTTTGAAAGAGCAATTAATGGAGTAAATCTTTATAAATACACTGAGACATTAATCTTTGTTGTCTTTTTCTATGATTACTCCCACTATTATGAAAAGAAAAACACTATCTGATCCCAAGGTCTACATGAAGTAATTTCTGGAATAGTGGGCGGTTATGAAATGTTTGATACTAAAATACCTAGAGGTGTGATGAGGAGCAGAAATGTTCGTTTTCAGAAACTTATATTTTTTTGATTATGCATTGGCAACAGATATAAGTTAACTAGTCCTCTGCTGAAATAAAGCTTGGCTTTCTCCGTCAGCATTTTCAAGAAAGAAATTCTTTCATTTACTCCTAGGAATTGCACAAAAAGCCTGCCTAGGATAAGAATTTGAACTGCACCAGAGTAGGACATGAGAAGTAGTTATTAAGCATCCTACACTTACTCCTAGTGAGGAGTCAGAGTTCATACTTGAGAAAGAATAATGTCACAATCATACAACACCCCTGAGCCACAAAATGGCACTTAGGATGACATTAAATAGTTTTCTGTTACTTACTTTAATGTTTTGCCACAAAGATACTAATAATGATAATTTTCAAAGCAGTAGGAAAAGAAGGAAAACATAATAAGGTAGGATGTTGCTCTGAGTTGCATGTAATTGCTGCTGCTTTGCAACAACATCAAAAATGATACTGTAACACTGAGATGGAAAGATCAAGACACACAAACCAAATAAGAGTAAAGCTCAATGACAGGTTTGTTTATTAAATAATGAATGATCCACAGTTGTAGTTTCAGAAGAATTACAGTTACTAAAACTAGCCACATCTTTTCCTATGCTGTTGCTGAAGTTGCGTTCATTCTTCCAGCTTTCTCAATTGTCTTTAATTGTATGCCATGCTTTTCTCTGTGATTCCACCCCCTTATCTTTTGCAATGCTCTATTTATCCAGTACCTTGCCTTCTTGAATCTTCCAGGGGTGCGTGGAATGTAGAGCTCAGTGTACCTTATTGCTGTCACTCACCCATCCAGCCCTGCCTATCTTCAGGGTGATATGCTGGCTACTACAGTGTAGTTTACCTCCATGACCACCTGTTTGTTGATACTCCTGATACTGCTTCGGATTTATATATGTGTGGTCATCCACACTTTGGGCAATGATCTCTATGTCTGTGCCATCAATCACTCCAGCTACTCTGGGAAAACCACCAGATTGGTTGGGAAATGTATGAATCTGTGTATTGCTTGATGCATTGTAAGATAATTAGAAATTTGGTGTAACTATTGTAAAACTGCATTTTCACTGTGTTCAAAAAATGTTACTTTACCAGCACTTTCATTTTGGCTGCAAGTGCATGGTTTCTTCATGTAGACGGAGCGATCACATGACGTGCAATATTCAATGCAATTATTATTCCATCTCTGTGAAATCAATATTTTTTTTGTGAAATCATTATTTCCAGCATTTTCAAAACATTATGCCTTTCCCAGAATTTGTGTGTTGTTCTCTGCACAAATGCCATCTTTTTGCAGCTTCTAGTGAATTAGGACAGCTCATAATTGTGGTAAAGCTAAAGAGTAGTTTCCTAAATTAGGAAAATTGAAACTTTTTTTTAAATGCTTTTACACCTATTAATAAAAGTAGGACCACATTGGCACCACTGTATGATTTTTGAGCCAGTTAGGACCATTTTTGTACTCTGAGACTCTTGATAAGCATATGCACTCCAGCTGTTTGTTAGATTGGCTGCCAGTTAAACTTAGGGTTGATTTCAAAATCATCCTTCTTATATAGTATATAAAGGTTTAAATTGCTGAGGCCCTACTTACCTATTTGAAAAAATTATTACATACAAACCAGAATGCGCCTTAAGTCCTCAAGCTGTTGGCCCACATAATATCCTATTAACAATATTAAAGTGGAATATTGAGCTTTTAGTTATAGAGCCCTATAAATGAGAAATAACCTTCCTGCTTATAAAATAAATTGAGGCTGACAATTCACTACTTTAGTCTTGCATAATCTGATTAGAGATATGGATTTTATCTCAATTTCTTAGTCATTTGAACAAAAATATTAGTATTACTATAATTATAATCTATAACTAACCCTCCTCTATTCCTTATCTCTTGTCAGTATCTAGCTGTGGCACTTGGTTTCACTGCTTTACTTTCAAGCTGTTTTCCTACCCATCTGAGATACTGGGAGCCTGAGAATCAACAGATGGAAAGATTGTATTGTCATATTAGACATGCCAGAAAAAATTTATACTATGGAATGTCCAAAATTGGGGTGGGCAGCCAATTGGCTTATGTCTCCAGGATTGTGAGTGTGCCTAACGTTGCCTATTGACTTTATCTGTTACCCCCAGAGTTTTATTGTCTCGAGACATGCAGCTGTCTGGAGTTTTTGTTTTGATGTACCCATTGTCAGCTAGCCTTAGTTCAACAATTATGTAATGGAAAGATGTTGTTAGATTCTATTTATGTTAATCAACTTTAAACTGCTTTCTCTTACCATCTGTTTAAACAATAGTTGGTGTGTGTTTATGTGCACTCATAGTGTAATTAGTAATTTGTAAAATTTGGAATTGTACTTTATCTGTTAACTTGTTGCAGCCCTCTGAACCTGCACTCAGTGAAGTGTGCGTTACAAAATTAACTCATCTGAACAGAATTAAAGAACTGTTATGAGGACCTAGGAGGGAGAGAAAAGGTGTTTTTGAGATGAGTTTTGAATGATAGTGATTGACCAGGAGAAGACAGACGCCATTTAAAGGGAAAAGCTAATTTGTAGTCTAAGGACAGGTATAAAGTTCAAATACCAGAAGCAAAAAAAAAAAACACAAAAGCACAAAAAAAAATTAAGTCAGAATTCGAGATATTATCTTTAGATTCTTTCCATCAACTGCACCAAAACGTTTTTCCACCAGAAAATGATCCAGCACTTGGAAACCAACTCCAGAAATAAAATTATTCTGGTCACCTAAACAACAAATTCTCTTTTAAAAAACATGTTGTTGCTTATTAGAGCAGTTTCTTACGTTCTTGGTGGAAGTGACTCATCCCTGAGTATTTAAGGTGTTGATAAATGAAGTCCAAACTCATATTTGATCAGTCACATAATGAAGGGAACTCATTCATGGTGAAATACCCAGGGAAGCACCGAGATGATGCTATTGCAAACTGGGGACAAATGATATCTTAATTCACCTCCTTTGTTTACTGACAGCGATGCTTTCTTCACATGAATTGCCTCTTTCACACCTCTTTCGAAAAAGTGAACTTCTCTCTTTAGGATGTGAACATCTTTATCTTCAATGAAATGGCCTGCTGCTGTTATGTGAGTTGTGCCATACGTTTAGCCAGCAGCTGCTTTGTTTCCCTAATGTGCAGTTCACTGTAATGCTCCTGACATTGTACTATGTATACCATATTACTCTGTCTGTAACATTGGGACCATGTTTTTGGGGTGAACAAGTTTTTGCTTTAGTGTGATGTAAGGCCTGTAGGCACCTGGGATGTGCAGCTCCATGGTTCGTAATTTACCCATGTATCATTTACATACCTAAATCAGTGGCTGGGTGGTGACATGCAGTACAAGTCTAGTGCCTTTTCCACCAAGAATTGAGGAAGCCATAGATGAGTAGCAAAATGTTTTTTAGAGAGAAATGGATGTCTAGGTGACCAGAATAATTTAACTCTTGATCTTATACAACCCTGGATGAATCAGAATATTCACAGAGATAGAACGCCAACTGTTGTGAGCAACTTAAATAGGGCAGTGCAGTGACATCACAAGCTCAGGAGCCATGTGGCTAGCAACAAGATCATTGCTAGAAACACTACTATGGCACGCACAGAACAATACACAAAAGGAAACACAAGAACAACCAACCACAGATTAGCGCTGCAATTTCATCACACTCAAAATTTTTAAATGTAGAAAATAAACTGCAAGAAATACATTTCTAAAATTTCTAAAATGCATTTTCAAAAAAATAAACACATGAAAGATTTTCCAGGGATGATGTAGCAAAAACATGACATGTAAACTCCAAAGAACAATGGAGCAGGAGGAAAGAAAAAATACAAAACCAAATGTAAAGGAAATGTGGTAGAACGAAAACCACAATGAAAAATATAAACAAGGAAGAAAATTCCCAAAAATGTTCAGTTAATAACAATTGTAAGAACGACAGAACAACCAGGGGGGATCCACTTCTTATACTTGAACAAATAAAAAACAATGTTGTATTATAACAGAATAGTCACTTGAGACTTGACTACTGAAAGGAATATGGCAGTTTTATAAAGAGTTGGTGGGAACAGGTAGGTCCGTGAGGCTGGAAACGGAAGTGATGAAAGTCTTGGGGGTGGATGGGAGTTCGCTGGAGGCGGGACCGGATGTGCACTCTGTGGAAGAACAAGAAGTGTTGTTAGGTGGGTTTGGCTTCTGGGGATCTGCAGAAAAAGGAAGAGAGTCATTAGTACACCCTGTCAACCCTTGGTCCGGTTTTATCACACTCTTAGTCGAGCTGCTTCCCAAGTGCACGTGTGTGACACAATATATGTTCTAAAAATGAACATATTTTTATTGACCCATATTCTTCTTACATTATGACTGGTAATTCACTAAATCAGAGGACTGAGAATCTTTACTTTGGATGTATATGTGTACATAGAAAGTGACTTGCCTGAAAACTCCCTTGCTGGTACTCACGGTTCTCTTAATCAAATCACCACAGTATCTACCTACAAGGTGAAGCAATTTGAATAAGCTCCAGTTTCCTAAAACACTATTTTGGATTAAGTAAAAAGTGAGGTATATTTGCTAATTTTGTTCCACAAATACTTTCAGAGATGTGATGTGATTCTTTACTCAGTAAGTGATAGATAAAACATTTCATGCCACAAGGTCAAGCTGCAGCACTGTAATATCTCATGTCTCACAGATTAGTCTTTCTTTATCATCTCATTTCAGTGCTTTAATTGTCAAATAGCAGGATAAGCCTGGCACAAACATTTTGACTTCAATTTTCTTCTGAATTATGGTCCCTAAATGTAATTCATTCGGTCTGGTGAAATGGTAGATCAAACTCAAAATGGAAGTCGTTCTTGTTCTAACTGACTTATTTATAGCACTAGTGGTCATGTCTCCCTGCCTTTATGTGGGATTTTTTTCACCACTACTGATTCTCTACTCCAGTGTTAGAAAGCTGTCTTCTGTAGCAGCATTTTAAGTACTTAAAATGTGAGCATCTTGCATCAACATCAAACCAACCTGTTTGTATAGTGCCATTTTTCTTAAAAAGTACTGTTTACATGTATTTTTTACAGTGTCACTGACGGCTTGGACGCCTCTTCACTGTATAGACCGGGGGAGCAAACCTGGTCAGAACAGTACCTCCCCCGGGACACTAGATGGCAGCCCCCCTGGGTGGCAGTGGTGCCTCAGATTCCGGGCTCATGGGAGATGGAGTTCCCTACAACCCTGTTGGCATCCGGGGGTGCTGCAGTTGTTCCTGAGCCCGTGTGGGTAGTCCTTCCGCCACACCCAGAAATGCAGCCAGAAATACTTCATCAAACACCTGGAGCACTTTCGGGTGGGCTATAAAAGGAGCCAGCAGCCAGCAGCCACCACTCCAGGAGCTAGAGTCAGGAGGAGAGGAACTAAGCTTGCTGAAGAGGAGTGGTAAATGTAGAGAGTGAAGAAGAGAAGCATTGTGATTGGGATTTGTGCTTTGGACTATGTTGTGGGCTCCTGGGAATGGAGAAGATGTTCCTCATGAGCGAAGAAAAATAAAAGCACTTTGTTTTAGTAGTGTGCCTCCCGTGTCTGTCTGTGTCAGGTTACGCGCTGGTATAGTGCCATCTATTCTCACAACAGCTAATGCATAGTCAAGTTAAGTGACTTTGACTGGGTCATACAGTATGTTGGAGGTTCCTAAGTCACTACAACAGACTGCTTGCTTTTACCTTTAGTTAATTTCACGCTTCATCCTCTTGCTAACCACGCATTAGACATTTCAAGATTTTTTTTCTCAGTCTGAATATTAACACAATTAAACACAATGGAATGACAGAAATCATTACCATTTTGCTGTATGTCAGATTAATAAAATGAAAAAGTGCCCATTTTTGCTCCAAGTTAAAATCAAATTCAGTTCTTAGAATATTTCTGTAAATGATTGCTTTAAATGAGCAGCTAATGGAAAAAGGCAAAAGAGCTGGCAGGAACCTAAAAGTAGTGCTTGGCTCATAATTTCAAATCTTCATGTACTATTGGAAAGTAAAGCCAAAGTGCTGTTTCTTCTTTACTTGACGCACTGTGCAAATGCAAGCATATTACTGAAACATTTAGAAGATGAGCACACCAATTTCAATCCTCATAGTTTGAGAATGACTTGAAATAATTGTCCATGAAAATGTATTATACTGTATTCTACAGAATTCTTTCTTTGAGAAACACCATATATAAATGGTATGCATTGTCAATTTTTGAAATAGTCTTCAGCAAATTTTTCTCATTTAGTAAATTGTACCTTTTTGAGTTTTTGTTTAAGAACAACAATATAAAACTTGTAATATTCTCCTACAATTATATTCAGTCTACATTTTTAGGCAGTTCTCCCTGAACATCAAGTGTAAGAATGGAATTAAAATAGGCAAACTATAAAAAATTGAGGTCCTTCTTGACAAAAATGGGGGATTCCAGGTCTCATCCAGCTCTGTTGGACACAAAGAAGTCCTTTTCAGCTCCATGCATTTTTTGTTCAAATTGTGTGCAGTACAATGTTTCTTACCATTTGCTGTTATGCACCAAAAATCTGGAATACTTTACCAGTAGAGATGCTCCAGGCTAACACTGTGGATCTTTCTAAAAAAATCTTAAACACCCAACTTTTTTGTACCTACTGTGGCTGTGTGAAGTATGACAATCGTTTCCAAAATAAGTTGGGGCACCAGCAAGGTCACCCCTGTTTAATTAACATGAAAATTTTAAAATGAAACAGCACACAAATATCACATATACGGTTAAGTAAAATAAAGCAAAACATTGTGTAGTGATTATGTCTTGTTTAGAGCTCAATCTCTCTTAAGCGTCACTTCAGAATGAGACGCCACCTTCTGTGAGCGCTACGAATATATAGTCCTCGATTGCTTAACTAAAATGAGTCAGGAGGGTGATCCTCAGTCACACATGCATGGCATGACATTTTAGTTTTACTCTTAATACAATATGCATACATAGAATTATTATATTTTTCATGGATGTGCAGTCATTATTAATGTCTACATTTCTCTGCTTTCTTTTCCTGTTTTTCTGTAGTTGCATTTTCACCATCACCACCTGATAGAGGCACTGTGCAGCCATCTGTGTTGTTTAAATGAAGGCAGATACTCCAGCTGTCCATGGGACTCACTACATTGAATCCTCTAGGGCGAAGACTAAAAACAACAAGGAATTTCTTAAGTACATTTATGTTAGGCAGAATGCCCAGTGGAGCTGGGTGGTCTCTTTGGCCTTATTTGGATCCCCTGCAGATTTTGTTTTTTGCTTTTTGTTTTTATTCATCTCTAAAGATGTAGAATGCGATGCTATATATAAGGACTCTGCCCTTCATGTAATTACAGTATATATCTATTTTATGTAAGCCTAAATTGATTTCTTTTTTGTTATTTATTCATTACTATTAAGACCTAATTTTAATATGTTTTTGTTTTCTTGCAACTATTTCTTTGACATCTTGTAAAGCATTTTGACCTACACTCTGTGTATGAAAATGTGCTATAGAAATACATTTTATGTATTGCTTTCATTTGTAAGAAGGTTTGTGACAGTGCAATGGAAAATGTTCCCTCACTAGGCCGCTCTCACACCTTATTAATGGTTTGTCACTCTCTCTCAGGGATCTTTTCCTCAGGATGGAGCATTCTGCACTATTCTTAGCTTCAATGGGGCAAACTCTAAACTAGAGCAGTACTGTATATTTTTCATATTGTACTCATTTCACCTTAAATGAACTTGACCTACATTGTCATGAGATGCTGATTATTTTAATATTGATACATGGATAGAACAAGGGTAGGACTGGGTCAGTCACTCTTATTTCTGGGTCTGGAGACTACAGGAATCGCCTTATTATTTGGTAAAAATTATACTGCTATAATAAGTGTACATGAGGGCCCACAAAAGGCTGTATAAGACGACTTGTTCAACAGCATACCATAAACAGTAACAATTTGATAAGAAGTGTTAGCTACTAGTTTAATGTGATCATCACTGGCAAGAATCTCTTAATGAAACAACTTTTGTCATCTCTAGTTTTCGTATTACTTCAGCAGATGTTAATTGCTGTACTTATACTTTCATATGTTTAATATTTTAATTAAATATCTACTGTGAAATAAAATATTCTAACCTATGAATAAAACCAAGAATACATATTAAATCAAAAAGTTCATATAAAAGTTTGACAATTTATTAGTGAATTTATATCATACCTCAAGTTGGGATTTTTTTTTACCCATTCTTTACAATAAGAAACACATTTTCTTTTTTAACAAGTATCTGTATTTCACAGCCTTGGGTCATTGTTTTATCCTTCCAGACACATACACCTATACATATGGGGCCGGAGGGATATTAGGGAAAACAGCATTTATCTTGACTTTTAATAATGATTTAACTTCTGGAAAAGCTACCAGTATTTTTTAACTAATCTGTCATTGTACAGTATTTCATTTTTACTTAGCTCAGATTTATTATGTGTATTTTGGATTATGTATGTGTTACTTTTATTTATTTCGTTTTAATATATTCTACCCATACAGGTAAATTTACTTTGTTTCACTTTTTAATCTTATAATTCCAAGAAGATGCCCCATGAGGGGAACTGACGGCACCCTATCCAGTCACAGTACTATAAAACCCAGGCTCCCCAGGAAGAGGTCGTCTATTGTTGGACTGAGCTAACCGCAAGATGGAGCTCCCACCTGACCAAGACATAAGGCAAAAGTGTGCCAAAAGACGACTAACCTTTGCTTCTTTTTTAATTTTTGCTGAATTAAACAGGATGACCCAACTGGTATCCCAACTTTTTAGATTTATGGGCTGTGTCTTTCCCCAACTCAATGACACACCTAAAATGTTCATGTTATGGATATAAAAATTGATATCTTTTTCATCAAGATAACATAAAATTGATGTAAAAATGCAGTCAAGACATTACTAGTGGCTCTAGTGGTAATTGCTGCTTAAAATGAAAGCTTTTTAATATATGATTCACATATGACTGCAAAGCCCCATTTTCAGCAGACCTAATGGCAATGTCCCTTAGAATATCCTAAATTATTCATGTTTAAATGCTTATTGATTATTAGATAAACTTTTGTAATTGAATTAGCACCACTGAAACCTGTTACTCTGTTCACTTGGGTTGCAAGGTATACTGGCATTACCAATGTTTAGTTCTGGGTTAAAATATGGCCAAATGTCAGTGTTGTCTACAATAATAATAATAATAATAATAATAATAATAATAATTCCTTACTCTTATATAGTGTTTTTCTCACAACTCAAAGTGTTTAACAAGTGGGGAGCCACTTCAACCACCACTAATGTGCAGCATCCACCTGGATGATGCGACGGCTGCCATTTTGTGCCAGTATGCTTACCATGCATTAGATGTTAGGTGGTGAAGTGGTGAGAGGTAGTTAGCCAATCAGAGACAGTGGATGATTAGGGGGTTGTAATGATGACTCTAGGTTGCTAAAAATAATAAGCTTTTCAAGTCATCTTTCATCCAATGTGTGTGTTCACTGGTCCATTTTAATCTTTTCTTTTTATTTGCAAGTTTAAGATATGGCTTTTTCTCTTAAACTCTCCCTCTACCACCAGCATCCCAGAGTCCTCTTTTCTCTGTTGTGGAAAAGCTGAAGTTGACAAAACTGATGCTTTCATAAAAATCTTCTCCATTACCTGTAGGAGACACCCTCTCAGAGCAGTTTTAGCCACAGACTCATTTTTATATGGTGTGGTAGGAAACGCCTCTGGGAATCCTTTCTGCCTGCTGCTATGAGGAAATTCAATGCTTCCTTCTGACGTCCCAGACTAAATGCTTTTACTCTTTCAGTTCATTTTGCTATTTGTGCACAATATTTATTTATTGATTGTACGAGGGGAAGTCAAAAAGTAAAGGGATTTTTTTAATTTCTCTTTTCAGAGTTTGGTAACACTGCTCGTATCCAGCGCTGAATGACTGTAGTCGCCAACACTTCTATACAACGTGTAACTCTTATTCCCGCGTTATTCGTTGGAGTGTAGCAGACCGTTAAACATGACAGCTCCATTGTTGATCTGCTCCAAGGAGGAAATGAGGGCAGTGATTCGCTTTTTGTTTGCCTCGTAAACATTTGGCCCGTTATCGTGGCGAGGGAGATGGATTTTTACAGCAAATCGTTACTGTAGATGAAACTTGGGTTTATCATCACGAACCGGAAAGTAAGGCTGCGAGCATGGTTTGGAAACTAAAGGAAGCGCTAAGGGGAAGAAGATTTGCAAGTGATGAAGAAGTCATTGATGCGGTGCAAAATTGGTTGCAGATGCAACCGAAAAACGTTTTCCGACGGAATCAAAAAACTTGTGAAACATTGGGAAAAGTGCATTGAAGTCCAGGGAGGTTATGTAGAAAAATAAGGTATGTTTCACATTTCTATCATTAGAATAAATGCCACTTTTCTCAAATGTCCCTTTACTTTTTGACTTCCCCTCGTATTACTTGTCCTGTGAATCTGTATCTACTTTAGGTTTCTGCTGCTGTATATATTTTAATTTCCCTTTGGGATTAATATACTGTAGTTTTTCTAATCAAATTAGTTTTAATCATATTGTTTGCAGATCTGTACAAATTGATGTGTCTGTATCTTAATTTTAATCCAAAAATTATTCATGTTAGGAATATTATTTTCTCTAAATTAGCCAGGAAAAGTGATTGTAGGTTGGGTCCAGCCAATCTCTGGTGCTTCCTAGAATAGTCTCCCTTGACACACACTCATTCATACACACACAGGGTAAATTTAAAGTCAACAAGACAAGAAATCATTACCAAAGGAAAGCAAGCATACTTTGACTTTCTAAACCTGAGAATCCAGAATTAAGCTTACTTAGTAGTAAAGAGCAGTTCAGCTGGGAGGATTGTTTCTACCTTTGATTCAGGCCCCCGTTAATGAAAACCTTAAATACGATGCAAACCCCAGTTCATTACTTTTAAACCGTAACCTGTTCTCCTCTGCTCTCTCTGCTGCACTTGTCTCATGCTGCCCTGCAGATTTTGCTATTGTTAATTTCTAAATGCTACTGCAGTCGTGTCTGGCTTCAAAAAACAGGAGTAGAAAGCATCCCCTTGTAAAAGCTTACTCCCCACACACTTCTCTGCTAGAGAACTACAATAATCATGTGTATGGAAAAGTCTGAACAGTTAAATATTTTTTCAGTTGTCCATGTAATCATATTGTCATAAGCTTCAACTTGTACATTCAAATATTATTGACAGCAGAAATGCCAGAAATAAAATGGATTATTTCAGAGGTAATTTCCTTTTCATTCATTTAACGATGGAGTGGTGCACATAGTGTTGCTGGGAACATTAAGAACTTTCCTGTAAATTAAGAAATCAAAACAGCACAGTGGCAAGTGCCAGAGATACTTCAAAAAATGAACAGCTTTCACAGGTCAAAGTATATGCAGGGACTGTTATATTAAAAATGGGAAGATCTGCAACAAAACTCAGAATCACTAAACACGCATCATCACCTTCATCATCAGTTTACCAGGTTAGCTAAATCTTTTTCCTTCACTTTCTATATTCCTATGAACATCCTTTGGGATATGATTCAGTTAAATATTAACATACTGAATATTTGATTATAAAAATGAGGTAATATAATGCTCTATGCATTAACATATCTGATATTATTTTTTTCTTTCAGTTACTTCCCCAGATTACCAACAAGTCATGATACTATTTAAATTTTTTAAATTAATATTCTTTATTTAAAATGCTATTAAATAAACTGCATATATAAACAATAGACAAGTAAGCAAGGGAAAATACGAACATAATATGAACAAAAGTGTCTAATGGTTCTTTAATCCTGGTACTGTATTTGATTTTAATAGTAACTTCTTGCTTTCTGTTTATCATTATCTTTACAATATTATATTAGTAGTAGTATACTTACTATTTCATTTCAGGTTTACAGCATGCTTTTTCTATTTAGGATCTTTATCAGTATTTCATATACCTTTTATCTTGGAGCTGTGACAAATAGGGGGCTCTGTCGTCCCCTTGAACCCTCTAATCAGACACCAGACAACAGATAAAAATCCAAAAGTTGACTTTATTATTACTATAATGTGCACAAAGCACCCTCCACTCCACTATACTCATATACAATGACACAATACAATTCTCAATAAACAGTCTTTCTCTCCTAGACATGTTGCCACCCTGCCACCCAGCTCAGCTCGCCCGTCTGGGATTTCCCACAGTCCTTTATAGTCTGTGCTTCTGAACCCCCAGTCCATGTGACTTCCTATCACTTCCGGGTCAGATCAAAAGTCTTCTTTTCTTCATCCCGGAAGTACATAATTTCCCCTGTCGCTGTGATTAAGATGTACTTCCGGGTTATAGGACACGTAACAGTCCCTAAGCCTCCCTGCAGTGTCCTCTGGTGGCCCCCAGGGTATCAAGCAGGGCTGTAAAGGAAAACTCCAATGTCTATGATTCCCTGCTGGCATTCGGGGCACCTCCATGCTGCAGGGAGGGTTGCATCTGGCGGCCTGGAGGTATTGGCCGGGATGACTGGCCGGCCAAAGTCCACACAGAATAATACAGTATATCGATCAGTTCTTTTAACCAAGCAAATTGCACAGTAATAAAAGCAAAGAGCACAAAACAAAATATTTGTATTATCATAGTATTTGGAAAATTTACCAGGTAAGTTTACTGGGTTCATTTACTCCTGCCCTTGAAGATTAACATACACACATTGCGATCCATTCCGGACAAAGCCTTGGGTGGTGCCAATTGCCAGTCTCTCTGCAGAATTCCACATACGATTCACTACATAGTGAATCACTATCACCAACACTAACAAACATGCAGATGTCCTCATAACACACATAAAACTTAACTGTTTTAATTATATGCCACTTATTAACCAGACAGTGTCTTACTTTTATTGCAGTTGTTCTAATGATTGAGGAGTGACCTTACAGTTTTGATAAACCCTGTGGAAAAGAAAGCAGCAATCGACACCACACTGGGTGCCCTTTTATTATTTCAGTTACTCTAGATAAAAAACAAAGTATAGAAAAGATAAAGTCAACATGGTGTTTTTTAAATATATACAGTGCATCCGGAAAGTATTCACAGTGCATCACTTTTTCCACATTTTGTTATGTTACAGTGTTATTTCAAAATGGATTAAATAAATTTTTTTCCTCAGAATTCTACACACAACACCCCATAATGACAACGTGAAAAAGGTTTACTTGAGGTTTTTGCAAATTTATTAAAAATAAAAAAACTGAGAAATCAAATGTACACAAGTATTAACAGCCTTTGCTCAATACTTTGTCGATGCACCTTTGGCAGCAATTACAGCCTCAAGTCTTTTTAAATATGATGCCACAAGCTGGGCAAACCAGTCCTTGGCCAGTTTCGCTCATTCCTCTTTGCAGCACCTCTCAAGCTCCATAAGGTTGGATGGGAAGCGTCGGTGCACACCCATTTTAAGATCTCTCCAGAGATGTTCAATCGGATTCAAGTCTGGGCTCTGGCTGGGCCAATCAAGGACATTCACAGAGTGGTCCTGAAGCCACTCCTTTGATATCTTGGCTGTGTGCTTAGGGTCATTGTCCTGCTGAAAGATGAACCGTTGCCCAAGTCTGAGGTCAAGAGCGCTTTTTCATCCAGGATGTCTCTGTACATTGCTGCAGTCATCTTTCCCTTTATCCTGACTAGTCTCCCAGTTCCTGCTGCTGAAAAACATCCCCACAGCATGATGCTGCCACCACCATGCTTCACTGTAGGGATGGTATTGGCCTGGTGATGAGCAGTGCCTGGTTTCCTCCAAACGTGACGCCTGGCATTCACACCAAGGAGTTCAATCTTTGTCTCATCAGACCAGAGAATTTTGTTTCTCATGGTCTGAGAGTCCTTCAGGTGCCTTTTGGCAAATTCCAGGCGGGTGTGATGATGTGAGTTCAGCTCCATGCTCCCATCCATTGTTAGGGATGCCTTGAACCCAACACCGTCAATAGTTATAACCGAGATGAGCTAAGCAGTGAGGCAATAACAATGGAGCAAGGGGATGGTGTATAAAAGTGCAAAAGTGCTTTTATTAAAAACAGTCAACAATAAAGCCATTTTTAAATAAATAGTGCAGTGATTCCCAAAAATCTTCATCAAATAATCCCTAAAAGAAACGTGGAGGTTAAAAATAAAATAGAAAACAATCCTTTAAAACAACGAGGTTCAAACAACACTGGAAGCCCGGTACTCCTTTTAAACTAGCGTCTCACCTGCTTCTCCCGGTTGGACTTTGCAGCAGGCGGGACGCTCTCTCAGCAGCTGTCCTTTTTCTCACACACACACACACACAGGTCTGGAGTCCTCCCGATCTTGGCTTCGGTCTGGCACTCATCCCAGGCCCGAGACTTAGAAACCTTGGCACCCAGGACGCTCACACCAAGGATTTCTCCACAAAGCCTCCTGACTCCCGCTGCCGTCCCGGCCTTACGCGGAAAGTCTTTTTTCTTCATTGGTCACTCCCGCTACATGTTTACTCAGCAGGAGCGACCACTACTACGACACCCGAGTGTAGGCCTAACACCCAGGCTTCCTTACAGCTGCCTGTGAGCGTTCGCTCATTTGTCCGCACTACACCGGCTTTCTCTCACTCTCTCTTGCTCTCTCTCCTGCTTTCTCCAGCCACTTACTTCCTTCTTTCTATTTTTTTGTTCTTCCCTACTAGCCGACTCGCGCTTCTGTATATTGTATATTGAGAGGGGCCATAGCAGTTGCAGCACATTAGCAACCCAAGGAACAATCACTGATGTGGGCAGTCCCTCACTAGTGCGCTAGGTGAGAAACGCCCACACCACAGATCGCCCTGAGATCCGCTACAGCCACTATGCCCCCTCATTAAGCCACGAGCGCGGTGATTACTCATTTAATAGAACTGGCCTCTGCTGAGAGATAGCTGTGGACCCATAACACCACAGCGGGCTGCCATGTGCCTTTTACTAAGGAGTGGCTTCCGTCTGGCCACTCTGCCATACAGGCCTGATTGGTGGATTGCAGTAGAGATGGTTATCTTTCTGGAAGGTTCTCCTCTCTCCACAGAGGACCTCTGAAGCTCTGAAAGAGTGACCATCGGGTTATTGGTCACCTCCCTGACTAAGGCCCTTCTCCCCTAATTGCTCAGTTTAGATGGCCGGACAGCTCTAGGAAAAGTCCTGGTGGTTTCGAACTTCTTCCACTTACAGATGATGGAGGCCACTGTGCTCATTGGGACCTTCAAAGCAGCAGAAATTTTTCTGTAACCTTCCCCATATTTGTTCCTCGAGACAATCCTGTCTCTGAGGCCTACAGACAATTCCTTTGACTTCATGCTTGGTTTGTGCTCTGACATGAACTGTCAACTGCGGGACCTTATATAGACAGGTGTGTGCCTTTCCAAATCATGTCCAATCAACTGAATTTACCACAGGTGGACTCCAATTAAGCTGCAGAAACATCTCAAGGATGATCAGGGGACACAGGATGTACCTGAGCTCAATTTTGAGCTTCATGGCAAAGGCTGTGAATACTTATGTACATGTGCTTTCTCAATTTTTTTTTATTTTTAATAAATTTGCAAAAATCTCAAGTAATCTTTTTTCACATTGTCATTATGGGGTGTTGTGTGTAGCATTCTGATGAAACAAATTAATTTAATCCGTTTTGGAATAAGGCTGTAACATAACAAAATGTGGAAAAACGGATGCGCTGTGAATACTTTCTGGATGCACTGTACAATACCAAACTGAAGAAAATATAATAGAAAATTAAATAGATTGCAAAGTCTGGATATAAACAGTCTCAGAAAAGCTTACTGAAAATTAGAAATTTCAAGGAGTGGATTTTGTCCAGGGCGGCTTTTGATTTAGCAATCGGTGTTATACATAAGTTACATTCTCCAACGTCCTAATGAAATGTTCACATAGATCTTGATCTCTGTTGTTGCCCTTGGATGAGCCATATTTATGTTAAATGCTTTGTGACATTCTAGACATTTAATTGGCTATCTTGTCTTTGTGATAAGTCACCCTGCTCAAACCTTTTGATATTTTTACACTCCTTGTATTTCTTTCCCTTCCCAGATCAATTGAAACAAGTTCTTGCCCTGCAGTGTCCATAGTTGTTTTTCCATTCCCCGGTTATAAACTAATTAAAAGAACTTCTAGTTCTGTGGCATCTATCCTTAAGCTAACTGCAATGGATGTAGTTAATAACCAACTAAAATAGATGCACTAAAGTTTTAATTTACTAAAACAATACAGGAAGAATGTGCAAGAAAGGATGCTTGCAATGCCTGTAATTAAAGTTCTATAAACTCAGTTTATTTGAGCAAAATAATTAAAACTTAATATAGTGATCTGGAGTTTCAAAAATTGAAGATTTTTCACTCCAGGACAATTTTGCAGTGAATAATATGCCCATAATTAAATATATATTTATATATTTATATTAAATACTGGCTCTTATTTTTAATTTTGAATTGATACTCTGTAAATCTGTCCCAAGACCGGTCTGAACCAGAAAACATGATTAGACAAGATCTCTAAACTACACCACTGAATAAATTAACAGGCTGTCTTTGAAATGAGACAGAGCACAGAAACACAGCCGAAAGTTTTCACTCAAGCGGAATGAAGCATTTTTTCATTCAAATACAGTAATCCATCTTTTACCCTTAAACTTTTTTATATCTTTAAACTAATGACATCATCCTTCCATCCTAATTAATCACAGTCTGCCATTCTGCTCACTCATCAAATTCCTGCAGGTGTAACTGGCTAATGTTATATATTCAATTTTTTTTTTATTCTTCCATTTTATATGCATTTATTTTTATCTTTTTTTTCTACTGCAGGCTTAATGGCAACCATCGGTTATCAGGGAAACATCATGTGTAAGGAATGAAAACTGGGTTTTATGTTAATTATAGGTGCTTAAGACTGGACCCCCATGAACACATGCCAAAAAAATATTAGATCTGTGCTGCACACAACAGGAGTAGAAGGCCACAATGAGGTTGTGTGTAAAATTGCATTTCTTTAATCAGGCATGAACAGAGTGTGTTACTTGTTACAGAGTTATGGTGCTTATGTGCTATATGTAATTGTAATCACAAAATACAATTTAATGTGAATAAAGTAGAATGATTGTTTTGTCTTGGTAGAGTTATATATTAGTTTGCTTTGCTGTTTTGTATTCTTTATTGTATAGCCTTTGTCAGAATGCCTCAAATCTCATATACTTACCACTGTTTATAAGGTATTGTACAGTACTTTATAACTTTTCCTCACCTTCTCTTCTACATCTATAACCTCAGGCAATTACATAGAGTAAAAAACAAACAGGAGTTAAATTACAACTTTAAATAATGTATTATTGATAATATTCATAAAGTAATAACAATATGCAAAGTATATTTAAATATTGGCAACCATACAACCTAATAAATGCTAATGTGTACTTTCAGGCAGCACACAGACAATCATCAAACCAATGCTGTTCTTATCAATGATATAACACTAATATTAATTACGGTAAGTTATTAACTAATAAAGTCATGGGTGGCACGGTGGCACAGTGGTAATGCTGCTGCCTCGCAGTAAGGAGACCCGGGTTTGCTTCTGGGGTCCTCCCTGCGTGGAGTTTGTAAGTTTTCCCCGTGTCTGCATGGGTTTCCTCTGGGTGCTCCGGTTTTCTCCCACAGTCCAGACATGCAGGTTAGGTGCATTGGCAATCCTAAATTTTACCCAATGTGTGCTGTGTGTGTGTGCGCCCTATGGTGGGCTAGCGCCCTGCCTGGGGTTGGTTCCTGCATTGCACCCTGTGCTGGCTGGGATTGGCTTCAGCAGACCCCCATGACCCTTTGCACTTTTTCCCTCTCCTTTTTCAAATTTTCACCAGTTTCCTCTCCATTTATCAATGACTTGGTCTGTAAGATGAGGCATGCTGCTTGTTTACTGAATCCCATTTCCGCCATAATTCTCAGATCTTGCCTTCATACCATAATCCTGACTGTTATGACAGTGATAAATCCATCCCTTGACACCTGCTTTATGCCAGATACAAATTACTTCCCAATATTAAAAAAATGGCGTTGATGCTGACAGTCTCAAAAATTTTTATCCCATCTCTCACTTACTCATTCTATTTAAAGTTCTTGAGTTTGTTGTGGCTTCCCAACTCACCAACAACTTCACTTATAAAAAACTGATGAAACCCTTTCAGTCTAATTTCATAGGACAGCATAGCTGTGAAACCACTCTGCTTCGTGTAGCTAATGATTTGCTTATGGCAGCAGACTCTTGACAAAGCAATATATTATTTCTGATAGACCTCAGTGCAGCTTTTGATGTTCTCAAACATGACATTCTCCTGTCCAGAACAGAGAACATTTTGGTACTGTCCTCAAGTGGTTTAAGTCCTATCTGACTGTTAGGCAAGTGTTTGTTAGTTTTGGCAACAGCAGGTCCAACTCAGCACTGTTATGCACCAAACATTTTTTTTTTCATTTTTTCATTTTTATTACTATTTAATTTAATATTGTTTCTTTGTATCAGTATACTGCTGCTGGATTATGTGAATTTCCCCTTGGGATTAATAAAGTATCTATCTATCTATCTATCTATCTATCTATCTATCTATCTATCTATCTATCTATCTATCTATCTAAAAACTGGAATACTTTACCGATAGAGATACTGAAGGCTAACACCATGGAACATTTTAAAAAAACTTTTTCACAACTGCATTTTGTTCAACTTCTAATGGATTGTACATGCACAGAAATATTCATCATGGATTTGCAACCTCTCCTTTTGCACTACTACCGCCTGATCAAAGTACTGTGTAGCCACAGTGATGTTGGAACATGAGTGTCAAAAAAACCCATTGCATTAAATCTCCTATGGCAAAGCTTAAAAAACAATAAGGAACTAATGTACTTACACACTTTTATATTAGGTAGATTGCTTAGTGGGAACTGGGTGGTCTTTGGCTTTCAAATTTCTGCAGATGGGCGGCACGGTGGCGCAGTGGTGGCGCTGCTGCCTCGCAGTTAGGAGGCCCGGGTTCACTTCCCGGGTCCTCCCTGCGTGGAGTTTGCATGTTCTCCCCCTGTCTGCGTGGGTTTCCTCCGGGCACTCCGGTTTCCTCCCACAGTCCAAAGACATGCATGGTTTGGTGGATTGGTGATTCTAAATTGGCCCTAGTGTGTGCTTGGTTTGTGGGTGTGTGTGCCCTGCAGTGGACTGGCACCCTGCCCAGGATTGGTTCCTGCCTTGTGCCCTATGTTGGCTGGGATTGGCTCCAGCAGACCTGTGTTTGGATTCAGCGGGTTGGAAAATGGATGGATGAATTTCTGCAGATTTTATTTTCTCCAGCATCACACCCCAGGATTATAACATTTTTTTCTTCTCTCTCCACCCATCTGTCCATACTGCTGGATTTATCTTTAGTGACTTAAAAAACAAATCTACACGTAAGGCCTTTACTTTTTCTACAATCTCTATCTTTGTTATGTAAGCCTGTTTTGATCTACTCTTATCTATTATTTATGGTATAAATATTGTATCGCCTCCAGCAAACACCCGTGACCCTGTAGTTAGGATGTAGCAGGTTGGATAATGGATGGATGGATATTGTGGGTGCATGAGAAGCAATGATTAGAGCAGCTAGTGTCCTCCAACAAGTTTATAGCTCTGCTGTACCTCTGGGACGATGGTTCTCAAATGTAGATGTCCTGCTCCAGCTAACACAGAGCCAGTGTCCTAGGCTACTGTACTGATGGTAGCTTCATGTTTTTTGTGCATCTGAATGAGAATTCTACCCTCTATCTGTCACTATTTGATCTTTTTCTTTAACAGTCTAATAGTAATTTGCAGTAAATATGGAGGTCCACATCGCTTCTAAGGTTTGGGTTCTTCTGAACCAAGAACCTGCCTGTGATGCAAATTTTTCTCCTAAAGACACCAGATGTCTTAAAGAGAGACAGCAATATTATCACTTCATCCATGAATCCATTTTCTCTGAACATTTGTACGTCTCGTCTTTTCCTGAACCACTTAATCCAATTCAGTGTCATGAAGAAAGTGAACCTTTATAGATAGCCTCATAGAGTGGGCAGAATAGTAAAATACTTTTCCATTAAATAATCATTATTTAAACATAAAATGGTTTACTTTATTGAAGTACCAGTATTTATAGCTTTGGTAAATCACTTGCATTTATTTTTCTTTGTAATGCAGTCTGTAATTGTACTATGAATGCTGTAATATGAATTATTTATTTTTTGTACTCTCCATATAATTTGAGTTTTTCCATTGGGACAAATGAAACAAGAACCACATTGTTAAAGAAATTTAAAATAGAAATTGAGTTCGTTATGATTTATTCAATTTAGATGCAATGTAACAATTTTTCATTAAACAACATATGTAATGATAGACACCAAAAGGATACTTGTTGTGCTGAAGAGCAATTTCTTCCAATTTCCTTGAGTCTTTGACCCTGGCATTGACAAGTTTGGTCATTTAGAAATATATACCAACAAATTTTAATGAAGGAAAAAAATACATTATCATATTATTCAAGATATGTAGTATACACTTATGGAGGAATATATAAATGCACACATAAATAAAAACTGCATGAAATGTGAGCATTAATAAATAAATGTCACTCGATATGTTTTTGTTTATTTATTTCATTTTTGTCCTTAATATTCCTCCAAACACATAATAAACTATGCCTTGCAATAAAACTGTCACTTTCACTTGTCAAAGTTGAGAGGGTGGGATCTAGCACATACTGTGTTTTGATTGGTCAATCACCTTTTGTAGCATGCCTAATTGAATATATCAGTGTGGGAGATGGAGGTAAATAAGATAGAACAAGATTAATTAAAAAACGCTTACTGCTACTGATGAGATGGATTCTACCACAGTTATCACACATTTCAGAGAGAAACTGAAGGTTTATCAGAAGAAATGTTAATGTTGGCAGCCCTTTTAGACTATGATATCAATGATACCATTTTTGAAAATTTTGAAGGACTGGTGCTATGGAGTAGGCTACATGCCAGTTCAGGTGACGAAGTTACCTGCCCTGGACTACCATCCTTTGACATTTCAGCTGAGTCAATAGACCACTTTCTTTTAGGTGGTATAAAAGTACAACAGATTGCAGATCTGCATGTTGTATCAGAGAAGACGATTACAAGGTGAATGAGCCAGTGTGAGATGTGATGAGCCTTACCTGTATCAGTTAGACACTTTGACATGGAAAGCCCAAAGCAGTGCCAACTAATATTTTGAACTGAGTATTTGACCCTTGTTTTAGGAGACTATATGCAGGTGCATATTCACAGCTACTTTTTAAAACAACTTTACAGCTCTGATCAGTGGCAAACATGATACTCCCAGTAGGATCTCAGATTTCAAATTATTCGGCAAAAGGCTGCCTGAGCCATATTTGCAGGAGCACTGGACAGTGAAGTGATAAACATCAACTGCGATGCCCTAATGTGACGCAGTTTTCCTTTTTATGCTTCCAAGGTAATATAAAGTATTTCAGTAACATTTACTGCACAGATATGGGATATCACATTTGCAAAGTAAACATTCTGAAGCTTTTGCACAAAAGGGACTTCACCTTTGGGCACTTGTGTTATAAGCAATGGATTTAGAGCATAATGCAACTTGAAAGCTTACTGAGCTGTCAAATTGATGCCACCAAACCTCTTTGCAGATCTTTATTTTTGCCTTTTAGCTTAACAACAGAGCCTAAAGCAGTTTCAATATGATGATTCTGAAATCTCCCTCTCAGTGGCAAATGTGAACCTTTTTGTGTTTACTCTACTGTAAATGCACAACTCCTCCATTAAATGATTGGAATCATGGATCTTTCGCTTGAGAAAACTGTAACCATCCTCAGTAAAGATAGATATAAATTAAAAAAAAAAACTTTTCACTTTCTTTGTTAGAGACATAACAGCAAGTAAAGGTCAAAATCCTTCCACCATGACCTTTATGGGTGTCTACCACAGAGTTGCATTGTGGTATTGTTACTTCATGCCTAAACTATATTAACTAGATACTCTTAATCCACAAGAATATCGGCACTACTTCAGGGAATCTCCCAGATGTAACAATCCACTGTAAACTCATCAATGAATCATACCCAAGTGCCTCTCTCTGACAGGGGGCAGAATATATGTTTAAGGAGAGGTCTGTGACTAATGCAAAAATGATTGATATATTTTAGTGCTTCTAAAGGCAAAAAGTAAGGTAAAATTAGATCAAGTGGAAAGGTTGAAAGTGAAAACAAAAATACCAGGTGACATAGATACTAAGGAAAACATCCTTGTGGAAATCCACCGCGGGGGTATGTAAAACCAAAATCTACCTGAACTAGGCCAACTAACCAACAGCTCTTCAAGGGTATCCTACTATAAATGCAACACAAGTGCAGTCTGATATTCAAAAATGTAACAGAATGGTATAATGCAGAATTTATCATCATTCAAACTGCTGTGTTTTACCAATGCTAAGCTCCAGAAGAAGATATCCTTTGTAAAGCAGTAGTACAAAAATGATCAAAAGGGGTTAAGAGGCCTCTAAAAAAAAAAAAAGGCCTTACCACAGGCAACCTCTCCCCAAACTCATACAACAAGCTTCAAGGCCTTCACATAATCTTTACCAGTACTCCTTAAATTCACAAAATAGGGGATGACTATAAACCTTACGCTTGAGTGTTACGTTTCATTTGGAGCCCACAGACAGGTGTTTAAATTCCTGTCTTATGTCTTTTTGTTCATTTTTGATTCTATTGTTTATGTTAATATTCTTATTTATGTTAATTATTTGCATTATCATGTGTTTTGTTTAGTTTTATATATATATTTCTATATGTCAATGCTTGTTCTATTATGTGTTATGCCGGTGGTTCCCCAAGAGGCAGGGTCAATAGTCCATCTCCATCAAAGGACTGCCCTCAACTCTATAAAGGCTGAGGAAGCAAGCAATCCCTTGCAGTTCATTGAATGCGCTACTTGGTTTTGATGAGTCCTCTTGTGATTGTTAATACATTTATTGTCGATTCTCTGTTTTTTTTCTCTTCTTGCTCCATTTCTCAACTACTCTTTGGATTTGTGTTTTATTTGGGACTTGTTCACCAGTGGATTGCCTATTGTATTAAGGCAACTCCTTCTGGGCCTTTTGTGCTCTATGGAGCTTCCTTATTTCAGAGCATTTTTATAAAATAAATATTTTTATGTATAAAGATTCTTTGTATGCTCCTTTTGATTCAAGCCAATGGTTGGTTCCACCTTTGGGGATTTTTGCTTCAATTTTGGGACATAGTGCTTAGGAACTCTCTAGTTCATGACACTGAGGAGACTAAAACAAAACAAAGCGTCTTATACTTTGAATATTTTGTTAAACAAACTAAAGAAGCACACCAAAATGACAAGGAAAAGGCAAAAATAATGAAAAAGGTATGCCTAAAATAGGCTAACAAATATTGTGTGTTATCCAGAAACCACAAATAGAAGCAAAAAATCTAATAAACTGTAACAATTGTAAAACAATACTTACAGAGTAAATGCACTCCACTACAAAATGGGCCTCCGAGGGACCTACTCCTCAGGATGAAATTTAGCAATGACACAAGTGCACAATACATAACTTCTAAATAATATTAAAACAACACAATAAAAACAAAATGTACATAATAACAAAAACACATGAACAGTAATTTAAAATTAACAGAAATGACAATGGAAGGATAACATGCATGAACCAGGGAACAAACCCTGACTGAAACATCAATATTACATAGAAAATCATTAATACAAAAAGAATTAATGACAGCCAGCCATCTTTATTACCCCAGTATATAAATTATAATTTTAATTTAATTGCAAAATATGAGTGTGTGTGTATGTGTGCATATCTCTCTATCTATATATATATTTTACGTATATATGTTCAATGAAATCCACAGAATAAGTGATTGTCAAGTGATGATACTTTGGTATTCCCTCTCAGTTCTAGAAGGGAAAGCTGGCTGATCGCTTGCATAATTCCCCCCAAAACAATCTTACAGACTTTTTTGATTGTTTTCTCATAATCAACCTTCTTATGTGTGAAGTGCTTTTTTGTGGTCTTACTCCTAAGGTCACTTAGCAAAAAGTATCACAAGTTGGTTGAAAAGAAATCATTGAACAATATTTTTATTATACTGTATGGTGTCATTTTTAGTCCTTTGGTTAGTAGGTGTAAAATTGTGAAGATCAATATGAAATCAGCATGACACCATAATTTAATAGCCAATTAATTAACAGAATGTAAATGTTATGTTATAGCCAGGGTTTATTCACTGGCTTATGTTTTTTTTTTATGTTTTCTTACTGTTTTGCCATTTTTTAGTAATTGTTCATGTCTTAGATTTGTTTTAATTAATGTTCTTTTTACACATGTTAATAATATAATATGTCTTTAAATGTGCATCCATTCCTTGTGTTTTGTGGGTGGAATCCCAAGTGGTGCCCCACTGCTGCCTGATCCTCCTTCTGTCTGTATAAGTCATCCAGAAAGAAAGTTCATCAGTGAAGTACTGGGTTAGGATTGGAGTGCATTGTTAGTACTGATTTTGTTTGAACTTTCCTGGTTATTGTATTTATTTGCTTCTGTCTTTGGATTCTGCTGTTTGAGTTGTGCTTTTAGAATTGGATGCCCTGGATTGACTTTTAGGCAGAACCTTTTTGCTCTTTAAGAGCTTTTTTTTGGCTTTATGCTCTATTGTTGTTAATAAACTCTTTTTTTAATAAAGATTCCACGTTGCCTTATGTTTTACAGGAGTTTCTCTCCTGTGTAAGGCAATATTTGTGAATTCTGGGTCATGATTGCATTTTTGACTTTTTAAAGCAAGCTCTCCATCTGTAAACTGCATCTTGCAGATAACATTTTGGGTACTTGCTGCTTTAGGGTGACCCTCTGCTGAGCAGAGCATTGAAAGTCCTAGCCTGCTTTTCTTGCCTTTTTGGCCACCCTTCCTTCAAGTTTGGAACTTCTAATTATAACAGTAAATAGGCATAAAATTTGACACCTTTTCTTTCTATGATGAAAATAATAAAAAAAAACAATGACAGACATATAAAAGAAATAAAGATGAGTAAATAAATGTAACTGTGTGTTAAACGTTTCCATACCCCTCGAGTCCTGTGCACATTTGTGTTGATTTTTTAAATATAAAGGATTGTAAGAGAATCAAAGGACAATGATAAAGTGTTGGGGTACCAGTCTGGTAACCTCGTATAACTGAATGACAAGCGAAAACGAAAAAAAACACACAATAATTGCAGAGAGGTCTTTTCATACTTCAGTTCAGGACAGATCTGGCAAAGATGGTGGACCTTCCTGGTTTTCAGTCCTCCTGGCAGGAAGAGGCAGGTCCAGGTGGATGGACACTGGAAGTGACATCAATGGCATTCTAGCCGTCAGTCATCAAGTCTGTAGAGGTTTGTTGTTGAAAGCTAAAAAATGTAGTTTCTCATAGAAAAATAATTTTTTTCATGCACTTGTTTTGCCAAAACGGAAATGGGAACAAAAATGTCCATCCATCCATCCATTATCCAACCCACTATATCCTAACTACAGGGTCATGGGGGTTTGCTGGAAACAATCGCAGCCAACACAGGGTGCAACAGGAAACAAACCCTGGGCAGGACACTAGCCCACCACAGGAAACAAAAATGTAATTTTCCTTATTTTTCATTGAAATGAAACAGAAACCCATGTTTAGACGGTTGTAGGATTTTGCCACTAATATGATAAGTTCCTGTCTTTCAGTATTAATCGATCATCCTTTTACAAAGCTGTTTATTTTAGTTTGTGGTCATTCTATTGGGAATTACCAGCTGCAAGAACCAAACATAAATAAGAAGTCAGTGCATCACAGGACATGCTTGCTTACAAACTCACATTCACTCACTTGAAGCAAATTCTGAGTCACTGTTTAAACCAACATGTATATTATGTGGGCTAAAACTGGATATCCAGAAAACAATGAATACAATAACAATGTGCACAATCCATTTTGACTGTGAATTAAGTGCAAATCAAGTATACATACCTGCAGTCATGACATATTAGAATGAACCAGTAACAAAATCTGCATGCAGTTACAAATTCAGAAGTACTACTCATTGAAAGGGTATTGGCAAAACCCAAGAGTATGTTTTCTATTAGCATATATTTTGTATATGGTATTTTGAGATATTATTTTACTACAATGTATGTGAGAAACAAAACGAATTTACTAGCCAGCATACACTGTGAAATGCCCCAGCAATTTCTAATCTATATCCAGCATGAATATTCACGATCTCAGTGGTGTTTGTTTCAGTCAAGTACTTGATGCGGTCTACGAAAAAAAAATTTAAAATCTGTTCTTTTTTTTCTGTTCCATGGAAATTAGACATATTTTTTACATTTAATATCAAAACGTATCATTTTTAGCTACTGTTCAGCAGATGTAACATTCAGCAAGGTTGAACTTCACCTCCCTTGCTGTCTTAATACACAATGGTAGTGCATTCCCAGAAATTGTATCCTATCTTGGTCACCTACCTTCTTAGTATACATTTTTTCCACCTCTCTTCAAGATAATTGATTTCCTCATATTATTGCTTTGTTTTTTTGATAGCAATTTGGTTTAGGTACTGCAAAAATGCATGTATTACACATTTACTCTTATGCAACAAGAACTTAACAAAGGCTTCTTTCAGTCTTAATTATGGTTATAAATCATCAGTAAATAGGTTTTTCATCTCAGTGCAGTGTGGCATTTGATTTGCTTATACAATCTTCTTACAGTATATAATATGCTACCGTGGCTGTCCGTTTGTCTGTCCGGGATTTTAAATCACCTATAGCTCGTAAACCGTTTGAACTATTGACGTCAAATTTGATACACATATACGTACGACGTGACGTCTATTATCTGCTTTCGGGGTGATGATTGGCCTCCAAGGTTATTCCTCTTTTTATTATTTTATTGTAGGATCAACTGCGGCACATGCGTACGGGCACCATTCTCATCCCTACCACCTTCGCCATCACTTCCCCTACCTCTTCATATCTATCATTCTTGAGGCAGATTGAAGACTTAAGTGCCAGGTTAAGTGAAAAATTAAGGAATACGTACTAAGTAATTGCAACACAAACACTGACTTAATCAGTTTTAACATGAAAAGATGCCAATGAAAGAAGAGAAGAAGCAGGCTGCTAGGGTGGAGTAAAGAAGAACTGCTCAGGAAACAGCAAGCGCATCAACCTCTGAGCAAACAAATGCTAAACTTACAGAGAAAGAGGATGAAAACTAGAAATGCTCAAGTCAAGTGTATTCACTGAAGGCTATTTTAGCAGGTCATATTACACGGATGAATAAACATTTTACTGATGCTTTGTAAGTGTCATTAGAAAAAAAAGAAACCTTTGTTAAGGTCTTCTTACATAACAATAGTTGTGTATTGAATCAATTTTTACAGTACCTAAACTTTATTTTCTTACCAATTTTTTTGTATTATGTTTACTTTTTTGTATATCACAGTATATTGTGAGTTATTTGATTTGAATTTAATGAAAAGCATTGTAATATTAAAAATTGCATACTATGAACTAAGAATATTATTAAAGTTTTTTAAACTAGGTGTTCTATTGACTGGAACTATTAGTAAAGGAATTTAAAATTTTCATTTGTTTATACTGTATACACACACATTCATATGTCACAGAATACTGTCAGTTACTTTTAACTATTTTTCATAAAGTACCTTTCATAGCTTGAAGTTTGCAGAGAAATAAGATTATAGATAATGAATTAGTATTACACCGTATATCTTTAATTCAGTAAAACATGAACACCAACAAGTGGTAGCAGTACGTTTTCAAGACATTGTACTAATTTTAGTGAAATATAATACAATACATTATTAACCCCCTCCCCGACAATTAGAACAAGTTTATTTTTAAAAAATTGTGTTTGCCTTGCATATTTTTGTATATAATTTATTAGCATTGTCATGCTCTGCCTTGCAAATTAGAATCCTGAAGGTGACACAACAGTTATACTGCTGGCTTAACACTTTGACATCAATATGTGTAAGCCAACACAAAGTGGTTAGAATACATTGGAGTAAAGCCCCAGAAAGCTTGATCCTCCTCAATAAGATAGAAAACTGGGTGTCTTCAAAGAGCTCTGCTTACATTCTTCCGTCACAATGGCTAACACAGGCGGAACTTGGCAGAGAATATCAGTCAGTCAGTCATTGTTTAACCTGCTTTGTCATGAAAAGGATTGTGGGGCGTACTGGAGCCTATCCCAGCTACCATAGGGTGCAAGGCAGGAACAAACCCTGATCAGGGCACCAGTCCATCACAGGGTGAACACACAAATATGCACACACACCCGGGCCAATTTAATGCATGCATGTCTTTGGACAGTTGGAGGAAACTGGAGAACCCAGGAGAAATCCACACAGATATGGGGAGGACTTACAAACTCCAAGTACAGCGGACCTGGGATGTGAAGCATGGTCTCCTTACTGCGAGGCAGCAGCACTACCACTGTACCACAGTGTTGCTCACAGAGAATATTAATTAAGATTTTTAATTTTAATCACCTTGTTGGTTGTTCCAAGCTTGAAATAACCTCATGGTACCTTAAAGATTCCCATCGATAAATTTTGATACTAAGCCTGACATAATGTAGCTTAATCATTGGCAGTGGGTGCTGATGTGCTTATTTATTTGTACAGAATCACCCAAACCTCTAAGACATCTTTGGAAAATAGCGCAGTGAGTGCCTTTTGAATGTTGGTCCATAAGAAGTGGAGATCTTGTAACTGTACACATCCTAACATTAAAGCTGTTAGAGACATATAAAGAAATGTGCAGTGGATTGATTAAAATTGACATGAAACTATTTTTGTATTTCAGTAGGTGTGAGAACTTTTCTATTTACTGCAACTTCTGCTTTAAATATAGATTGTATTTAACCCACAGTAGACATATACAGCAGAATACTGCAGAAATATAATTTGCATGCTGATAAATGTTTCTTTTGCCGCATTTACACTGACAACAATAAAATATTTCAGTCAGATATCATAAAAAATACCAGAGTGTAACCTTGATAACCTGACTAAAATGGTTTCCCTAGCACATTTTCATCCTTTCTAATTTAAACAATGTATTCTATAGTAGATGACCAGAAAAAATAATTATTTACCATTCAGGTGGCACTTTAGATTTCCAATGTCCCCAAAAGCAAATTAAATTATGGACATAACTTGTATGTATTCTGCAACATGGTATTTGGTCACCTACTCTTAATTTGCTACCAGAACAAGTATCCACTTAATTGTTATAAACCGCATGGCCCCTCATTTTATGAATCCCCCCTGTAACATAAAGGGGTCCTTTGCAGCTTTTGATTTTATTGACTTACTGATGAATTGCAGCCAAGCTGAACCAGTTACTGTTCTTTGCATTCAAATCCAAAACCTGCCACTCTAAATGTATTAACTTAAGATTAAACATAAAAAATAATGGACACATTCTAAACATTTTTTTCTCATCAAAGGATGGAGACTAACACTGATGTAAATGTCGGCTTATATAGTAACTAGGTATCGCATTATTTTATCTGGCTATCTGTTCATTTCATGGCAACGCTAATTAATTACATAATTTTATTTTAAAGTTTCTTGTAATTGTGCAGTTTATAAAGATATTAAAATAAAACGAAGTCTGATTAGTTGTTTTAAATCTGTTATGTGCAGTCATCGCATTATACCTGTTCAACATGGCTAAACATGTTGCAGCATCCCGACCGGGCTGAAACCTGGAGGCTAAGGGATTGTCTAGCGGGGAGAGCGGAGAGCGGCGCGAAGGAGTGCGTCGGAGATATGATTGACGGGAGAAGGGGTGGTACCCTGAACGGTGGAGATGAAACTGGAGGCGGGGATTTCTGGACGGTTTGTGGGACGACGGGAAGGCGTGGGATATAGAGACGAGGTACGAGCGTAGGCGAAGGAAGTATTCTGTACAGTGAACCGTACTTTACTTATATGTCATTTCTCAGGGCAATAACAATTTATAGATAGATAACCTATAGATTGAGGTTTATAGAAACTGGAAATATTCTAGTTCAATTTCCTTAGTGTTCTTCCTGGACTGTTACGAGCAAACTGCGCTGCACCCACTTCTTTACCCTGCTGTGTTTTCTTCTTTTCGAACCTGTTACAGTGAGGTCGATACAATATTTGTGTACAAAACACAATTCAATATACATATATTCAAACACACATACAGTAGAAGCACCATTTACAAATGCATTTTGCAGTGATTTGTTTTTATTGTTTCAAAATGTTACAACTCCTAATAATAATAAACGTGCGACGGCAGTACATATACAGTATATGGCAACGGTTGTGAAGTTGCTGAACTTGGCGCCATGCATTTCTCTTTATTTCATGTCTACTTTCTCAGTTTGAACTTCGGACAGTAAAGGTAATCAGTTCAGTTCCCATCAGCGCGGTATCTTAATGTGTCACTACTCCAATGTTTCTTGTAGTGATATTCGCCATATAAAAGCACTACGTAACGCTTGTTCTTTTTCATTGTTACACGCGGTTTGTGCAAGAAGCTAAAGGCGCTATATAACAAAAAATAACTATATAATTAACAATAGTCTGCAAAGTTACATATTCAGCAGTTTCGTTTAGATAGCGTGATTATTAACGCCAATTAAGTTTATTTTTGAAATGCTGCGCTTGTAAAATTTAAAATTCACGCAAAGCCCAAATGAGGCAGTGTGTGTTATTTCCGCTTTCCTCGCGGCCAGCATGCGGCACTGTTTTCTATTGCATTTGTTTCCATTCTAGCGTTCAACACACACTTCACAGCTTCTACAAAAATTGGCGTGAATTCATTGAATCTGCGGATTTCGTGACGCCTTCTTCTTACGCGATCGTTCAGTGCTCTGCTTGTCTGGCTTTAGTATTTGTCCCCAGACTCTTTTCACTCTCCCTCTCTTTTCTTTCTTTCTTTCTCTCTCTCTCTCTATCTCTCTCTCTCTATTTTTCTTTGTAACGTTTAATGATCCCACTGGAATCGGTTTAACTCTCTATGAGCAGGGTTAGTGGTATAAATATCAGGGTGTTTTTGTTCTTTCTGCGACTCCTGGAACTGCTGGAGCTAAGCAAATGGGGAGATATGCCACTACCGCAGAAATCTCCGCTGTTATTTGAAACGATTGCAGTTTGCTTTCAACGTTTTGAATGAATCACCGCTCGACAACCCCCGGCTTGGTGTCTAAAGGGGGGATCATGAGTGGATGAAACCTGAGTGCTCCTCTTTAGGTAAGTGAAGCATTCTTTCTTAGCTATGCGTTTTTACGAGGTATGGTATCAATATAAGGTAAGTAAGGAAAGCAGGAGAAATAAAAAGGGGATCAGATTATACTGATAGTGGAAGACTGAGTTACATAACAGAGATCTATCAATTTCACGTACCATTTCATTAGCATCGTGCAATTGTATCAATGCATTTCCTGCACCGAAGTGTGCTGTCCAGTACTGCTTGTGTAACGAGCTGAAATGATATACGTCTTAAAACAAATTTCCTCGTATATTCTGATTATAACGTTCCGCATTTTCCCACTAAAGCGTATATTTAATTATAATTCACATAAAGTGCGTGAATGCGTCTCACCATCCAGTTATACTATTGAAGCTCCGAAAACAGTAAGAATAATCCCCTTAACAACCGTACGGCTTTCGTTGCCTACGGGGTAAAAAGAATTAGATATGCGTCAAATGAAAAACAAACAGCGATAAGCAAAACACAAAACAGAAGGAAAGTATATGCTCATTGACCACAGGCAACTGCAGTGTGCGTCGGTACAACAGAAAGACTTGATTTAAGTTTCTGCTACTAACTTGTGTGTCCTTGTTCTCGTACACAGTCGGTGGGTGAAGGCGAATTGAAAATTATTGATGAAACATAAAGTTGTGCCATTCAGATGATCTTTAGTTGGGTATACCCTCATATATTCTATTCATAGAGAAGGCGTTCAGACACATGCTGATTCAGTTTATAGTCAATAACAGCACGGTCCTTGTGTCAACAGATATCCAAAAACAGCAGTGATACAAAAAGAGGCAATAGTTTACTTATTATTATTTGTATTGGTCCTCTAAAGGTTCATGTCACACTCTTCGCAATGCTTTATTAACAAACAAAGAAAATGCTGTATAGCCAAAGAGACAGGTAGTGGGTGGGGGTATTGTATTGAGTTGGGTCTCTTTTAACAAGGTGATACATATTCTTGTCCACATACAAAGAGCTCTTTCCATCTCCATGGCGACCTGGAGGTCTCTGATTCAGAACCATGGAGAGCACCAACCGCGCTCCTGAAAGAAAAAAAAAAAAGAGTCCGGTCCTGAAATAGCAAACACACATTAGAGAGCAAGAAGACCACCCGAGAAAGGATGGGACCGATATGAGAACTGGAGAAAAAACAGCAGTAAAGTACCTACACAAAAAGATTAGAGTTTGGCAAGACGATTATTCCGTGTTTTAGTTTCACCCTTATTATATATTCTTTCAAAAACAAGGCGAAGGAGAACTGTTGATAGTGGCGCACCGTCCAGGTTTGATACCTGCTCGTGCAGAGTGCTGCCGGGACAAAAGCTGGCTGTCCGCGACTCTGAACTGAACAACCGTATAAGAATAATAGAAAATGACCGTGTTAATTATAGCAAACACGTTCTTTTTAATAATTCTTTCAAAACGCAGCAAATCACTAAACGGAACGATAAGGGCTTCAGAATGAAGGAGATCGATAACGCAATTACACATCATCCTTTCAAGGCTTCTATGTATGAGAAAGGGATCGATTATATGCATATTACATGCTTACTGATAGATAGATAGATAGATAGATAGATAGATAGATAGATAGATAGATAGATAGATAGATAGATAGATAGATAGATAGATAGATGGCATTGTGATAATGACGAGCTGTCAATTGAATAAGACGATTATAACCGATCAGAAAGGACTGCAATAGACTAGTCACTGATGGACTGCAGGAACTGCACACTTGTAGTAGTTGTTAAACTTTCGGAAAACAAGTTAACCAATGAGGGAAAGAAAACATGTATTATACTATTATTGTTGCTACAAAATTTTATTTTCACCAATTTCGTGTTCTTGCGAATTTACTGCCTTAGTTATTTCTGTCCATGCGCATGTTTGAAATGTACAGTTTCAAAGGAACAATGTAGCTAAAATAGACGTCAGCCTTTATACTAAAAATATCCTTTTATCTGTTTATCTGTCGGTGTAGGCGGTGAAAGAGAGGGCATGCTAGATCTAACACATATCAAGAGAAGGAGAAACTCAGCTCTTCAGAATGTTTAGATTACTTACTGTAATCAGCATGCTTTTCCTCGAACTTTTTACTCTATGTGCAGCAGAGGCCGTGCTTGTTTGTTTGATGGTTTGTTTTTAACCTAATTCTCGGTTCATTGTACTCATATTAACGTTGCTATGGTATATTAATGAAGAATAAAGTATAATGTGCCCTGGATACGCTATTCTGTCCCTTTAGTTTAGCCTCACTAAACGTTTCGCTTTAATGAAGCGACAAGGACAGCTCTAGCGGTATATCAATGATATACGGGTTATCGTTTTCATATTACATCTTCTCAGTCTAAATGCACCTGTTAATATTCCCCAAAACTAATACCTGTGTTTAAACGCCAAAGTATTGCCCCGTGACCCGAAATCCATCTCATTGGACGTATTTTCGCGTTCGTTGATATAATTGTTAGTCTGGAAGGTCAGTAGACTCGTGTCTACCTTGAAATGGTAAACGACGTAGTAATAATTATCGTGAATTAAAATTAATGAAGAGAAATTTGACTCTTAATGTGCACCGTTTTTTTCTTTCCAGAGCAATGTATAATCCTTTATTTGCCTAATTATAAATTCTATATGCAATAAAAGTAAAATTATCGCAAAATGTGGAGACACTGTTGGATTTCGTGCATAGAACCATAAATCGATTTGCGTAAGAATATAATAAAGACCCGGGTCATTCACTGCCCATATGGTGTTTGCCCCGGTGTTCAGTTTTAGGTCAGCTGGCGACACTAAAGTGACCAGCTGTAGAGGAGCCTGTTTCTGAGCGTGAGTGAGTGTCGCCCGAGACGAACGTCTGCAACGTCAAAGTTTGGGTTCTGTTTTGTGCCGGTTACCTTCAGTCAAGACTCCGGCACAACATGAACGTGATCTAAATTAAGAGAGCTAAAGAAACATACGCATTTAATAAAATAAAAGCAGTTCAATTTTAAAGTAAACGCCAACGCCAGTTATTCCAATAGCTTTTAACAGTTACCGAAACGCAATCAAACTTTGATCTAGTATTTTTGGTTTTCAAGCTCAGAAAGAGCATCTAGCATTTGTGATTATATCCATCCATTCATTTTTCCAATCTGTTCATCAGCCTCCCCAGAACTGCCGAAACCAGTCCTGGAAGCATGGCCCTTGAAACTAATAATAACACAATCAAACTCGCATAATTCAGTATAGGATCACATTGGATTTAAATCAGCACCACTGTATGCAAGGATTTGAGCTCACCATCCATCACAGGACCCTGGATTTGAGTCAAAGCTATCAATAGACCTAACGTTCCAGATGTGAGAGGAAGGCCACAAAAACATGGGAAGAACATGTAAATACCACATAAACAACAACCACATGTGAATCTCGAACCCAGAAGGCTGGCTCCTTGAAACTAATAATTACATTTTTAGCTGTACGAGTTTATTATGAGTTTATTATTAATTATTTTGCTTGCATTGTCCTTTACTGCATTTAGTGTTTATGATTTGTGTAACTGAAGCAAAAGAGATTTAATCTTGTGTTAAAACACCACAGCATATTTAATACACACACTGTCTATTGTTACTTATCATTTTCATATTAATTTGTATTCTTTTACAGAATGAAACTATATGTACATACCATTTTGAAAAAATCATTGATTATGCTAACCATTGCAGACATTCTGAGAATAATTCTTTTCAAATTGTGTATTTGAATTTTTATAACACAATTTAATGAGTTATGTGAAAATCTTATTAGTATCCAGCAGTAAGATGTAAGAGGTAAAGTCCTGGCCATAAAACAAAAGTGAAAATTAATCCAGGGGTTACTGAAAATAATTAAATAAATAAGACTAGTTTATTGCCTAACAGAACCACACAGGTTAATTTTAATTACATACAAAATATTAATAGTACACAAGTTTACATAAAATACTTAAAAAAAGAAGCTGCATTCCTAAATAAATAATTTTCTTTATGCTCTGCTTTTGTAGATGTCTATTTTTTCATGTAAACTTTCATAGGATTATTTTGTCTTTAATATATGTATTGTTAAATTTATTCATGTTAGAATACAATTACTGTAGAAGCAATGGGTTTAGAGCACATGGCATTGTTTTTGTATAACTGAACTATAAAGTCAATGTTCAGATTATCCAATGTGAAAACTGGACTGCTGAAAATCTTGATAGATAGATAGATAGATAGATAGATAGATAGATAGATAGATAGATAGATAGATAGATAGATATCGATTATTAGTATTATTTATTTGGGTGTTGTATGTAGATCTTTAATTGCGATTGAAATAATAAAAGGAACTCTTAAAATTTAAATTAGCAAAATGACAATCTTAATATAAATATTGTAATTTAAATTCCCAATTCACTTAATTTGAAAATGTTAACAATGTATTATATACACTATAACTAAAATTTCAGTGTTTACAAAAATTCAAAGTAATTGTTCTCCCCTACCCGGATGTCCTTGCATAGAGAGCACTTTGAGTATTGAGAAAAGCACTATATAAATGTAATGAATAATAATGATAATAATAATAATAATAATAATAATAATAATTATTATTATTATTGTTGTTGCTTTACAGAGCTATTGCTTGATTAGTTGTCTTCAAGAACAACAAAATTAAAATGTCTGTGCTTTATGTGTTAAGCTGAGATAGTATGGTAGTATTTATATGTATTGTATACTGTATATGTATGTATCTATTTGAAATATCCCAATCTACACTTGAAATAAAATATAAGTAAAACAAAGATGGTAATTTACTCAAAGACTGTATTTTCTGTACAATTAAAATGAAAAAGAGTGATAACTTGGTTAATACAGACTTATTTGCTGCCTGCTTCAAGTCAGATACATAGAAAGACATTTCTGAAGAATGCTAATAGAAGAATGTTCAGAAAGCTTTGTGTTCTAATCATTGAAAAAACAGCAAATCTTATTTTCACTTTTAAAAAAGAGAACAGATGTTAAGGGATCCAGAGCATAATTAAAAAATCATTAACATGACCACAGTGTAGGCGAACTGAATCTTTAACTAACTTTAATGCCCTTTCCAAGTCTTGCCATAAAGCTGTTGAACACTGTGTGGAAAATACCACCATGGCCCGGTCATCACTAAGTGGCCTAAGAATAAGCTGTGTGAATCTTGATTCTGCCTTAACCGTGTTAAGTTTATCTTAGTGAGTGTATGCTCTGGTCTCTGGTGCAAGATGGTAAAATATTTTATTGAAGACTTTTTACACAGGATATATGTACAAAAAAACATATGTACAAACATGTGGATTCCTAAAAGGCATGTTATACAGTAAGTACCATTGCAACTAAGATATATTGTTTGGTGTGAAAGGGGAAAAAACACTGACTTAGACTCTCTGGTCTTTTGTCCAAGTGACAAATTCAAATAATAAAACGTGGTTTTTTTTGGAAAAAAGAATCTTAGAATTAATTTCTAGAATATGACATACATACACCCTGTTAGGGACTAGCACTAATTCCCACTTTGTGAGAAGAGTTTTACAGAATAATGCTATGTATCCATTTTAGCCAGCTTGAGAACCATGACTTTTTTGTTGTGACCAAGTAAAGTGGAGAACAGTGACATTATAAAATGTTATAAATCGATTCAATTATCTGTTATAAAACATTTCATTTTCAAAAGTAAATCTAAAGAATGTCATTTTGCAGAAAATGTTTAATTATTCTAAAATTATTGGCAAACATAACATATCCTTTAACAAAAAGCTATGCATTTGCCTAGCAAGTTAAAATAAATAAATACATAAATAAGCAAGAAGTTATTGTACAATAAGACAAAGTACATTTACTAATTAAAAAACTAAGAAGGGCAAATTAAAAACAAAAAGACGGGTAACCAGAAAGCAAAAGAAAAGCAGAGGCCATAAGCAAAAGAAAAATACCTTCAGTAGCACACAGCCAAGAAAGTCACGGAGAAGGCATTAAGTAATTCCACAAAATGATAGGGAAAGTCTCACAAGTCACCTTTTTAGTGTCAATCACTGCTAATATTGACTGCAAGCACTGTCAATTAACTGTCCATGCAAACTGACAGCTCACACAAAGGTTTCACAACATGCATGATCCCAGAACATTGTGGTGTGGTGAGGTGATGTAAATAAACTCGGAGGCAGTAGGTAAAGGCCAACAGAAATTAACTGTTAAACCTAAACATTGTTATCAGAATAAAAGATGATGGAACACTCCTCTAACACTGCCACCAATAGTGGCACTTCACCCTGTCATGATGGATGTTTGGAAGACAGTGATTACTTTAAAGTACAGTTTGTACTGGGTACATGTTTTATATAGAGACTTGTACTAAAGGGGAAGTGATGTTTATCTTATCCTGAAAGAAAAAGGTCCATCTTAATATTCTACATGATAGCATACGTCATGGTTTACTGCAGTACGAGTCAAACCTATCACATTCATGAAGTGTGTTGATTTTAAGTGATATTATACAGAGGTTGGCTAAGTTTAAATAATTACCCAGGGCAAAGGAAATTTACCTGAAGTAGTGGAAGTGTTACTTTGGAAAGACGTTCACTTCTTCTTTTACTTTTTGTTGTGGTGTGATTTACTACTGACTGACTGTTATGAGCTGCGTTCATTGTCAGGGAGCAGCCAAGTTGACTTCCTGCAAATTAGTTTTTCTGCATTGACATTAACGTCTGTGCCTACACAGCTTGGTCTACATGAATGCATAAATTGAGGCTTGATGCAATATGAATAATGCACACCAAGGAGCAGTAAGCAAGCATTTAGAATGTATGTATAGTCTAATTGATACAATAGTTACTGGACATACATAGTGACCCAGCAAAACCCCCATGTTTGAAATTTGATTTGAAGTTTATGGGGAAACCTGGCCACAAAAGACAAAAAAAAAATTTAAAGAAATCAAAGATTTTCCCTTTACTAATTTTGGCCTGACAGGAAACATTTGAGTTTGGCTCCGTAGCACCCTTTAGAGACCACAAATGACATATGTGGCGCTGGACATACTTACTTACCCAGTAAAACCGTCATGTAATATAGAAGATGATTTCAGTCTGACATAGGATTCTTGATAAGCCATCTTTTAACGCCAGTATTTCTAAAAAAAATAAATGTTTATCGTGTTAATCGTGTTCTGCAGTGGATTTCTTCACACCAACTCTCCATTACCCAACAGCTTTGTTATTATAGCAATACAGTCATGCCTTACTTAATGATGGCAGTGGTTTGGACTAGTGCGTCATTAGTCAATTTTGTCATTAAGTGTGTTGATGCATATGAAGGGGATGGGGGTGTGCCTCTTTGTCTGATGTCTGATGGTGCCATGTCTACTTTGCTGCATTAAGTGCACAGAGCACAGTGAGAACGTAGCTGCATGGCAGCAGCATTTAGGGAGGTGCCTTTGTGTCATTTTCGCCGATGGCACACCAAATATACACCTGACTTGACGTAACCTACTCTAAGCTGACCCTAACATAACATTAGCTTAATACATACTTCACATAAATTAATAAGAATTATTGAAATACAGTAATAATGATACATTAATAACAATATTAATACTACCACATTTCGATGCTGTTCAACTTCATTTTTTGTATCTTTCTGGAAATTGTTTTTAAAGTGTGATGTCATTAATCAGGACATTGGTAACCAAGTAATAATTGCATAAAATTTCCAAAAGTGTGTTGCAAACTTTAATCCTTATTTTCCATGTTTGCTTATTCTGAATGACAATGTCATCCACACACCTTTTATTGAAACCTCCCATGATTCAGAATAAATAATTTTTTCAATTTTACCATATATTTTATTCAAAGATTTGCATCAAAACGGCTATCTTAATCTGTGCTCCATCATTACTGCCTAAGAAATCACCACCATAAGTACAAATTGTCCCACTTGTACCCACAGGCTTGATCCCATCTCAGATTCTTTAAAAAATGGAGAATACCAACTCAAGGCATTCATTTCAAAGCCCATATAGACACTGAATGTTAGTCGTTTTGTGTTGGTGGGCTCGCACTTTCTTCCCAGAATTAGAGGTCAGGGAATCAAGTGTCTCCAGTGAGTAAGTGGCCAGAGAGCGTTAGCAGTTGTCTGCAATTTCCAAGAACCAATAAAATGAACACTGTAATGTACGGTATTAGATCAGCATTTATTTTAGAACATAGCTTTGTATAGAGTGTCTTGCCACTGGTAAAAAACATAAATTAAAAGAACAGAAACATTCCTGTGACTGTGAAGAAAATAGTAAAATTACAAAGTTTTACTTTTAAACCAATAAGACAACCAAATTACACATAAGAACCTTTAACACCAGTATTAGATATACAGTACTTAGCACTATGGCAGTTTAACTAACCAGTTACTGAACTATTGTATATCACGGCAAAAAATGTCATGATTACACTCTAGAAATAACTTGTCAGCTTGCAGAAGTAATATATAGAAATATAAACTCCTTGTGTAGTATCCCATTGTCCAAGCCCTCTTTCCATTAATAATGTTGACAGGCAATTCACGATAAGAGAAAGGGGTCAAAGGAAAATTTTATGTGAAGGGTTTAGCAATGGATATGACTTAGAACATGGCACGACATTGACATGGCTCTCGGCCACCATAAACTGGTTTAAGAAGGTTAAAAAAATGGACAGATGAATAAGATTAAAAATTAATAAAATTCCATCAAAAGTTTATCATACCTTTTCAGTTCAGACAGCTATATTTCTGCTCAGAATCAATGCCATTAAGGAAAAATTGCACAGTTACACAAGATTTATTTGGTAAGTACTACACGTGAATAATAATACAAGTATCCCAATAGCTCATTCTTGTACAATGCCAGAATCAAATAAAGAAAAAAATCATTGTGACAGCAACTCCTCTGTCATCCAGCTTGTACTTCTAGGGAAATACAAAATGTCAGACAAGGCCATTAAGAGAGAAGTTATGTTTTTTATCAAGCTCACTGTGGTAAAATGATTTTGAGTACCAGTAATTATGAGCTATTCTGCTATCAATGATATGTCCTCTTTTACCAGATTTCATCACTTTTAAGGGTCGGTTTGAATCATGTGCTATTTATTGTTCAGGTGTTAATCTAATAGCATACATATTTACAAATAGAATGAAAAATAAAAACACTGTTGCTCACTGAAAAACTAAACAACATTGAAAATAAATGTAATTGAGTAAATTCTATCTATCTATCTATCTATCTATCTATCTATCTATCTATCTATCTATCTATCTATCTATCTATCTATCTATCTATCTTATGCTCAATGGGATTTGATAGGTAAAATTTGATAGCAGTAGTGCCATTAATTGTTTAACAGAAGTGAACGTTTCTGGTGTTATAAACTGCATTAGATGGAATTAATTGTGGATTAATTAGACTTACAATTGAATCAGCTCATATCCCCCCTTCACCATCCGCCCACATTGTAAAGCAATCCTGCCATATAAAAAAGCAACATTTGAAGAGGTTTTTTTTTTAATACAATGGGACAACTCAGTCCCACCCTTGTCCCACTTTGCTATAGTAGATGATTTGTGACGTTCTGGCAGTTTAGTGTAAGATACCACATTAGGTTCTTTGAGCAGTGAAATACCATTGGAGATCACCCCTTATAGTGCTACTAAAGGATTAGGGATAATTGGTGCTTTAAAAAAAAGCGCAATTTCCCTAATGAGGAAAGTGTTCAATGACACATTTATGCTGATGTCTTTACTTTATAGAGCACATGGCCATCTTTTACAACGTGACTGCAATGACATCACAAGTCACGTACCTTTAGAGCCAAATACCTAGCAACACATAGCATCTGAACAACCTCCAAAAGGCAGCATACACTAAAAACTAACAAACAAAATGATAATGATGTGACAACACTGATATAAGAGAGAGAGAGAGAGAGGTTCAGAGGATGTGCTAATAGTGCATTGCCACACCTACCACATGCTCACTGATGTAACAGTAAAAATAATAAATAATAAATCAAATAGGGTATTTTCATAATCTTGTCAGACAAAAGGTGGACATGCTGCTTTTAGCAAAGTTACTAACTTGAATGTAGCAACAAAGTGTCTTGAAGAAAGGTTGTTTTTGCAAATATTGAATTGAATTTACTTTATTGTCATTCAGACTATACAACAAAGAGTCCACAGCTGAACGAAATTACGTTTCTCCTGGCTCAATGTATGGTAATAAACATAAAGACAAGTGCACATTATTCAACAAAAGATAGACATAATAGACAGCATAAACAGACACAATATATGTACTGTATAGTCAAATAAACAAAGTGAATTAAAAATATTGCATATTATATCATATTATATAAGAATATTGCACATTCTAGGGAATATTATATGTTATGTTTCACATTGTTGTATTGTTGTCCAATGTGACAAAAAAAATCACATTGGTGAATAGTGGTAAGTGCTCAAGTGATTCTGAATATTTGTTTGTTCAAACAGTCTGTGTGTGTTTTTAGGAATCCAACAGGTCAGAATGATGTGTATTATTATAGGGAGTTGAGCAGTGTGATGGCCAGTGGGTTGAAACTCCTACTGAGTCTGGCAGTCTTGCACCGCATACTGTGGTAGTATTTGCTAGAGGGCAAAAGATTGAACAGTCCATGGGCTGGATGCGTAGTGTCTCTGACTATCCTGGTGGCTCTCCTAAGACAGCATGACAAGTACAAACTATGTACAGATGGGAAGGTGGTTCTCACAATTTTCTCTGTTGTCCTCATCACTCTCTGGAGGTAATTCTGATCCGAAACAGAGCAGCTGCCATACCAGACTGAGAGGCTGGTGTACAAGAGGCTTTCTATAGTACCTTGTTGAATGTTGTCTGGACAGTAGGGGTGAGGTTTAGTCTCCTCGTCCATCGTAGAAAGTGAAGGAGCTGTTGTGCCTTCTTGATAAGAGAGGTGGTGTTTTTAGTCCATGTCAGGTCATCCGTGATATGCATCCCAAGGAACATGGTGCGTCTTCCTGACTCCACAGCATTTCTGTGGATTTTAATTAGAATATGTGCAAAATGCTTCCTCCTAAAGTCAGCGATGATCTCCTTCATTTGGTTGACGTTCAGTGACAGGTTGTTGTTATCACTCCAGACGACAAGTTGGTTCACTTCCTCTCTTTTGACTGAGTCATCATTATTGCTGATGAGGCCCACCACCATTGAGTCATCTGTGAATTTGATTATTGAAAATTCAAGCATTAATATTACAATAACAATTAGAATGATGACAATAACATTTCTATAGCACATTTTCACACAAAAGGTGCAAATGAAAATGCTTTACAAGAAGTTAAAGAAAAAATCACAAAGAAGAAAAATAGATATATAGTAAATGCATACAAACAATGCAATATAGAAACACAAATCAGTAACAGAACTAGAAGAGTCTATAAGAATGTGTTAAATTACAGTTAACAATTTTTTAAGTATCTAATGGGCAGAAAGGTATAGTTAAAATAGTATAACAAGCTCAAAAAGGTCTAATGTCAAGTGCCTTCCAAGAATTAGTAAATTATGTGGTTTAAGAATGGCAGGAACATAAATTGTCTTCCATACTGGTAACATATTCATTTAGTTTACTGTAATTAGTGAGCACTGGTGCAAAGTATACAGGGCAGAATAAGGACTTTATTTTTTCTGCTACAGCTAACCAAGCCAATAAGGTTTATTTTATTTCATACTTCTTTGATAGTCTCATGATTTGTATACTTTTAATTAACCCTGTAATATATCTGAAAATTAGGAAGCTGCATTAGATCTGTACAGAATTATTTTTTTTTAAATCCATGGCCTGTTTGTGCTACAAATGAACAATTTTAGAATTATAACCCAATTTTAAAATCAAAGGCTTTGTTACTATATATAGGAGTACTCTGATAGATATTCATATTTTAAATTTATCTATACATTCATACAAATAGTACAGGTAAGAAAATTAGATAGATAGATAGATAAATTCAGAAACAAAAAGAAAAACAGTGATATGGACATTTTAAAAAGATATTAATTTTACCAATGTTAACTTTACAGGATAAATAGCTTCTTGAGATCTCCACGTTATAACAATGCATTTGTGTGATGCCACCTTTGCCCAGGCGATGCCTCTGCCAATTGCTGTAAGCTCCCAGTATTCTGTTAAATATATCAAGTGTAGATCTTTATCCTGTGGTTTTGGTGTCTTTGAGATCTTGTTTTCTGTATAACGGGTTGGTGGTGTCTGTTTTCAGTGATTGATGGTCTGTAGGTCATTAAATCAAGCAGACAGGTCTTTCAACTGACAGAATATTGAAATCATCAGATTGCTCGTCTATTTGTAAGACCCACTTGCTGACATATGAGATTTAGAACTGAGTCAGTTACCTGCCTGGTGTCATCATTGTTTGATTGCATTGGATAGCATATCTAACTGTCTTGTGATCATCAATATCTCATTTTTCACTGTGTTTATTTTGATATAACTGTGGGAGCATTTCTAGGACTCAGATGTTTTCATTCATAAACAGAAAATGTTGTTGTAGTTGTAATACATCCCACTGAGCAATTGGAAACATAACAGATGTATGTTATTGATATTTGGTCTTTTCTTGTTTATTTGTATTGATTATACTGTTGTTATTGTTAGATTCTGAATAGTCTGAAGTGTTACTGTTGATGCTGTAGTTCTTGTTATACATCTTATGAGTTATTACAACTATTTCAGCTCTCATTTTTTTTCTTTTGTTTTGCATCCTCTGGAACATTCATTTAACTGAAGCATACTGTATACTTACAGTAATTATCTGAAACAGACAGGAAATGGTTAGGATTTTTTCAATTTTATAGCCATTTTTAGATATCTCAAGAATATTATATGTTACATTTTAAAAGTACTTCAACAAATCAGGTGAAACGCACAAAAAAAACACATTTTGTTAATCTGAAACAAGGCGTGCTTTATGTTGCATGCATATTCTCCAAAAACACACTTTCTGTAAGAAAATATTATTTTGAATAATGGAAAACGTATTTGAAAAGAATTAAGTTATTATCAATTAAGTAAGGGGGGGGGGTTAGCCGCACCCACCACATTACAAATCAACTCAGGATCCCCAGATTAGGACCCCCCATGTAACGGGTGACACCTCAGCACCACACTAGTTCAGATGGAATGGAACAATGTGAGGTTTTTTATGGTACCTGGAGTGCCAATTCTGCTACCAACCCCCAGGATTTCCCCTGCAGGTTGGAGGGCCTACCTGCAGGGCTGCATGCAGATTAATGTCATACCCAGGATGGAGCAATTTCAGGTTAAGGCCCTTGCTCAGGGGACCAACAGAGTAGAGTCACTTCGGGCGTTTACGGGATTTGAACCAGCAACCTTCCGATTACTAGTACAGATCCCTACAGAGCCACCACTACACCCAATTAAGTAAGAGCTGAAGAAAATAAAAACAAGACAAAAAATGTGTCAAAGGTATCCTTGTAATGTTTTTGTGTAAAACAAGTGTAATGCCTTAACCTTCAAGCATTTCTTTTGTGGTTATGGTAACTGGTAGCACAGTAGATAAAGTTATTTCTTCTGCTGCACCTCAATGACTTTTCTGTACTAGTCAAATAAATAAAGTGACCCTAAATTCCCTAGTGCTGAAAACAGAAACTGTGTCCTCTCTCTGAACTGATGTCATTAATGTATAGTAAGGTATTAACAAGTATATATTCATTATGTTTTATATTCGGGAATGTTATTCCTTTCTTCTTCCTTTTGATATTTGAATGGACCACAGGTATTATTTCAGCTTATGGTCTTGAGGGTAGTGCTCAATAAAACTGTCTACGTGTGAGGTTTCATTTCATCATTCCTTCTTTTCATGTTAAGTGACAATCTTAAGTTTTGGTGTGCTGTTTCTCATCTTTTGTACAGTAGCTACTTAGAAATGAAATGCCACCACAGACAAATGAGAGAACAGGCTTACTTGCAGTAGCATATACAAGGATCATTGCTCCATGCCAAGGTGTTTTAACAACTTTAAAAATCACTGAATACATCCAGATGTCTGTGCCTAAGAAAGACAAAGCAAAGATTTTTGGCTTCTTTAAATTTTACAGAATGCTGCTTGAGTTGTGTCGAACACTTGGTAGATTTTGATAGTTGACAAGTGTGACAAGTTTTCTGTTAGTATATTTGAATGATGTTGATCATGATTTCTGCTCTTGTAAGGTACATTTTCAACATTTTGCTACCATAGTGGCAACAGGTCAATCATTTAGCTTCTTTCATTTTTGAGGTTTGTCTCCCATTATCGCAGATTTTTGAATCGCTTTGCAGAGTATAGAATCCCTTTGACTCTATACTAATCACACTTCACCTATACGAGTTGGCAGTGCACAGCTACTTATTATCTGAGCATTGGATCAATCACACACACATAATTCAAAACAAACAATAAAAATCATGTCAGTTAAGGGCAAAAATTAAAAAAAAAAAAGTTAGTATAGAAATCTTGCTACTTTTCTTGACTTCAGTTCTGAACTCTGGCTTTGATGTTTGGTTCTTTTAACTCATCTTGATACTTAGACTCCTACCTATTAGACTTAATTTCAGACTGTGCCCTTTAATCCTGGTTCTTTTTTTCCCCAATAATAAAAATACCCCAAGCACCTGCCCAACTTAGTTACACATTGATATAGTACTTCCATCACTGAACTCATTTAATCCAGTTCAGTGTTAAATAGGAAGAGAAGTCATTCTGGCAGCTTTAGGTTCAAGAGAGAAACCAACCATGGAGGAAGAGGGAATTAACAGTAGCTTAGAAATTTAAAACTGCAAGCCTTTTCCGCATATAAGTGTAAAGAGCTGGGTTCAATAAATTATGATCCATATGTAAACACTCTAAATCAATTTTTGGAACCTGGTTTTTCAGTTCTGTGTCACATCTATTCCCATCAGTATCACATAGGTGCATTAATGTGTAAATCCACAAGTTTTCAGCAAAGGAAGTCATTTTATAGATGATACAACAGATAAAAACCCACACATGTTGCCGTTACTGTTTTTCATACAAAATTAAAAGTTTTCTTTTGCTAGAGAAATTGCTTGATACTTCCTTTCACAGTTTTGCAGGGCTAACATGGTCCAGTGTGATTATGTGTGAGAATATGTGGCAATACATGTCTTCATCATGTCTAGTTCCTGCCTATTTAATATTAATATTATAGCTAGAAAACCAATTTCACCGCAAGCAAAAATTAACAGAACAAAAGACTTTCCTTCGAATAAAGTGAACAAGTTATTTTTACTGTAAGGGTATTGATGTTATATTCTATTAGCTTCATATTGACATAGTGTTTAGTGTTACTGCTTCCTGGCCCATGGAGAAATCAATTTTGGGTGGCTGACTACAGCCCTTTTGAGTCAAACGACCTAACCTCCTATCAGGGCTACATAACCTACCAAAAGTTATATACTTATTCCTAAGCTCTAGGAATAAGTTAACTTATTCCTGTCCCTAACATAATGACTCCTGTTGACTGCAGTGTTAGTCCTCCTCCTGGCACCCCTCTGCACTGGTAATTTAGCACCATATGGAAGTATAAGTAACTGACAAATTATATTTTTGTCTAAATCATTCATTAAATAGTAGCCTTAACACTCATCCTTGCAGGACATTACTTTTCACATCATCCAGTTCTGAAAAAGTTCCTTGCAGCATAACCCATCCATGCTTAAGCCTATTCTGCACCAGTCTGTTCCTTGGATCCCTGCCTGTTGTATTCTGAGTTATGCAATGATAACTGTCTCAGTAATTCAGGTAGCTACTGAACTTGCAAATTATCATGCATATAACCATAATAATCTTGATACATTATTTTCTTTCATTTCAAAAGTGTCTAAAAAGCTTTTCTTTCAATTTTGTGGCCTAATGACATAATAAACTTCTCTACTTGCAGCATTATAGCACATTAGCTGGACATTTGAGTGTTAAGTGATTTCCACACTGGATGCGTTTGAATTTTACGCATTGTAATTTTGTGAAAATTCATTAAGTGATGCATTCTAACAGGCAACATATACATAGCCCTGCACAAGCACTGGAGAAATGATTTTCTGCTTTGCAGAAAATGGAGTTAAAGAGGGATAATTTGTTGCATGCAGTTTATTATTACTTACAGAGTATATGGAGAGTCACATGATTTGAGGTTGAATTAAAATAATATAAATCCTTTTAAAAGATCACAGCTCATCATAGAGCATACTAACAATAAAATAATACCTGTATATCATCTATTCACTGAATTACCAAATGTTCTGTTGTGGAAGCCTGATGGATTCCGAAGCTTGTTACCATGGAGATCATTGCTGGCTCACTGATGTTCCCGTCTGAAACCGAGGGATTTTTCTTCAGACAAATTGCCTTAACATAGCAAGAGATGTAAGAAAATTGAGCATTGTGAGTTCACCAAAGGTGATTTATAATCTACATAGTAAAGGAGTGCTGCAGAATGTTATTTTCAAGCAACTACTTTTGTGAATAGAATATTGTATATGTGGGCCCAGTTATTTAATGAAGTAGAAATGCTCGCTCCATTTGTATTTTCCATTTTATATTAGTATGCAGGGCCAACGCGATGTTAGATATTTAATGACAACTCTTCAGCAATATAAGCATCGCATTTTATTTATGATAAATTATTCTAGCATAAAATGAATTCACACCATGTTTTACATTGTCCATAAAATATGCATTAGAAATGACTGACTGTAAGTGAAAGTTCAAATTTATTTTTTATGATTAAGGTGCAAGATGTGCTTAAAAGCTTTTAAAATATACACGTGAAAAGTTATTTGAGTTATTTTTTTTAAATTGGCATCAGAAAGCAGATTCTGTATTGTGAAACTAAAACAGCAAACATGTAATTGTAGTCCAGTTAGTACCACTGTTTACAAAATTTGCACTCAAATGTTGCTTAGATCAGGCACTATCATGATATTGTTATTACATTATGCTGCTAAAAATGTACTTCACAGTGCATTGAAGTCAAAATTTCTTTCACTGATGCAAACCATTTACTGTCCACTTACAACACACATTGCGCTCAGGGATGGCTGCTTAATGTGCCAGATGTTCTCAGCACAGTTTCTGGCTCTGTAATGAAAGAACCAAGTTTTGACAATGGAGGAATGGAAAGTGTTTCTAATTAAAAATAGTTAACAATACAATTAAATTAAGAATAAGAAAAATCTCACCCTGTGAATCAATTCCTGAGAGAAAACTATTTTACATCAATAATAAAAAGTGGCTGCAAACTTTGAGAAGTAGGAGTGTTTTGATGTTTTTCCATTCTTCTTTTCCTCAAAAGTCTTGGCTGAAATTTTGTAGTGGCTTCAGATTTGGGTTCTAACTAGACCCCTTGAAGACATTTACCTTTAAATATTTGGCTGATAACGGTGACTTACAACATTTATGATAAAACTGGTTCCATTTCTTTTGGTTTTCCATTTGGCGCACAGGCTGGTCAAGTGACTTGCTCAGGGTCACATGATGTCAGTAGTGGGATTTGAACCCATAACCTCGGTTTTTGAAGTCTAAAGCCTTAACTACTACACTGCACTGCCTGCTTTGATATTGACATTCTTTTGTCTAGTCAATCCAATTTTCATTTTTCCTCTGTGGTTACAAAAATAATCCTGCGGAGAAGTGAACCTTTATCCCAGTCCTAGAAATTTAAGGAATTAGAACCTTCTTTCTTTCAGTATTTGGAACAATCCTTCTTTCTTTTGATGTTCTCCACCAAAACCATAATGCTTTCACTATCATGCTTAGTTAGGTAATGTATCAGATTAGGTTTATATCACTTTGAAAGCAGAACAAAAAAAAAAGACTTCTGTTTTGCTCTTATCAGACTACATAACCTTCTTCCACATCAATCTATTCCTTTTGTTGTATGCACTATTTGAATCATAATATAGTTATTATCCACTTTGCTTTCTTTTTGCCACCCCGACATACAAATCACAATTGTGGAGTAATCATGACATTTTATTTATGTATTTATTTTTATGTGGCAAGGTCTCACATGGATACCCCTTATCCCTTAGCTACAACACAACAAGAAAGCCGGATTTTAGAGCTTGTATAAGTGTCAATCAACTTTGAAATTTCATAGTATATTTTAGAGTTCAGCAAAATAAACTCCAGCTATAATGTATTTTAAAATTGTTTCCTGTATCAGAACAAAAGCATATAGTAAGTTCACTTCAACCAGCTTCATTTTCTTTGCTTTAGAAAGCTATAGCACAACGCAATAGCACACTATCAAAGCTGCCAGACACACTTTCTATAAAGTATGTACAGCATTTTTCCATTATGCCATAAGTTGATGAAGCCATTGAGATTAATATGAGTTGGGTATCAATCATAATCAATATGTTTAGTACTTACTACAATCAAAGGTTATACTAGCAATAATTATATTACATGAAATCTTCTATCTGTATTTTGGTTATGTTACAACAAGCATAAAGTAGCTGGAAAAAATGTTGTGATCCCTTCCAAATGAACTGTATTCATGCACTTGTTTATTTATTCACTGTCTTCATGTGTATCCTAATGATAGATATGAGATATCCGTGCTTATTTTTAGTACTAACACAATAATTACTCAGTAACTAGACATTATTACCATATACTATACTGTCCCCAATACTACTAAAGGTAAGCACATAATTAGGCATGAATTAAGAATAAATAATGTGCACTAACTGATGAAATTACTACAAAAGGAAGAGTTTTAATTTAATAAGGAAGTGGATTATTGAGTAATTATAATGCAAGCATATTGAAAGAAGACCCTTTAATGTATGAGAATCTGACTATAGAAAAAACACAAACACATTCATTGTCTTTATTAAGTGAATTCATTCAGCACTCATTGTCTTCCTTGGAAAAAATATTTCAGGCTTTGGATTTTTGTAATGCCTTATTTAACAACAGTAACGTCAACCAACATTTTAAACTCATGTTGATTGATCAAGTGTGCCAGTTGAGAGGTATCTTCACCCACTTCTTTTCATAGAGCTATTTCAGCTTAGACAGTCTTTTTTGCTTTAGTTTATAATTGAAACATTTCAGTAGGATCATCATGAGAACTTTCCATTCCGTTATAAGTTTACTTTTCACCAATAGTACCTACACATATCGTTACATCACTCAAGAGTTCATTGTTCCATGTCCCTCTTAGAATGAGGGTAATTACTTGAAATGCGTTGTTTCATGCTTCCAATACTTAGTTTTGTTTTTTTCTTTTTCTTTAAGAGAGATGTAGTTCTTAGTTCTTAATATATTTCTTAGGTGATTTTTGAGGACCAACACTCCTAAGTGGTGCAGCAGTAATGCATTTTCATGATTTGTGACTGTGCATTGGTAGAGAGAAATATTTCAGGCTTTTGTAAATCTTTCCATTCTCTGAAGCACTGACAACTCAAAGACATTCACAGGTTTCTTTCAAAAGAAGGCATGGTTCACTTTCACAAAACTGCATCATGGAACTCTTTAATTTTGTGTTTTTTCCTAAGTAAAGTCCCCTTGGACTGAAGTCTTACTTTTGTCTGCTTGATTGGACAATCTGACAAAAATGACCACCTTAACAGAGCTGATAATTTCAACTGTTTACACACTGGCAGTGCTTTTTACAGTGATGACTGAAAGTGTTTTTAACAATTTGATCAATAAAGATATGGAGAAATCATGTGTTAAGTGAGCTATTGCTGAGCTTTTGAACAATGATGGAGGAACATTTAAGTTCACATTAATTCAGTAACATGTATATTTTTAATTTACATTGTTTTCTTAGGACTACCTTCTGTTAGGTTAGGTTAGGGACCTGGATCTCTGAGGGCACCCATAAAGATTTTTTAATACAAAAAATGTTAATTTCCGTTTTATTCATAATTGCAGTGGAGACCCAAAAACAAAACCAGTTTATTTAATAACAGAGTAGTAATTTGTACCTTACATCATATCCTTTGGAAAGTCCTAGGAAAAGCATTTACTTTATTCAAGGCAAGAAGGCCACAATTTCTGTAGAGTCATTAATATTTAATCACCTAATTTTTCTGTACGATTTTCTGTTGTACTCAACAGGTCTACAAGAACAAAAAAAAACAAAGAAAAAGGCAAAACCTGCTCTTGTTTTGCTAGATTGATCTTCTTGGATTTCATAATAAAACTGCATACTTGATTTATTTCAAACATTTCTGATGGATTACATTTTACTTTTGTATGCTTCCTCTTTCAAAATTAAAATGTACTGTTATATGCAAATACAAAAAATCAATAATAAAATAAACACTTTTCCTAATTTAAACATACCCTGCTCAAACAAATTAAAGGAACACTTAATCATCACAGTCTAACACCAAGTCACTTAAGCTTCAGGGATATCAATCTGTCCAGCTAAGAAACACAAGTGATTGTGAATCAATTTTACTTGCTTTGGTGCAAATGAAATGGACAACAGGTGCACTGGAGATGCAACAGCAAGAGAACCCCAAAAATGGAATGGTTTTACTGGTGGTGGCCACAGGAAATTCCTCTCTTCTTATCCGTCCTGATTGATTCTTCTCTAGTTTTGCATTTTGCCAGTGTCCTTGTCACCACTGGTAGAATGAGGTGGTACCTGCAGCCGATTCAGGTTGCACAAGTAGTGCAGCTCCTCCAGGATGGTACATCCATATGTGCTGTCGCAAGAAGGCTTGCTGTCTCCAGGCACAGTCTCGAGAGCATAGAGGATATACCAGGAGATGGAAAGGACCATAAGAAGGGCATCAACCCAGCAGTAGGACCGGTATCTGCTCTTTTGTGACAGGAAACCCAGGAGGAGCACTGCCAGAGCTGACAAAACGACCTCCCTCTTGTTACTGGAGTGCATGTGTCTGATCAAACTGTAAGAAACAAACTCCATGATGGTGGAATGTAGGCCTGACATCCTCTAGTGAGACCTGTGCTCACAGCCCATCACTGTGCATCTCACCTGGCATTCACCAGAGAAGACATAATTGCTAGTTCCAGATGAGAACAGGTTCACATTGAGCACATGTGACAGATGCGAAAGAGTCTGAAGATGCCATGGTGAATGTTATGTAGCCTGCAGCATGATCTAGCATGACCGGTTTGGTGGTGGGTCAGTGATGGTGTTGGGAGGCATATCCTTAGAGAGTTGCACAGACCTCCACAATCTAGGCAACAGTACCCTGACTGCTGTTAGGTAGTGGGGTGAAATCCTCAGAGCCATTGTCAGACTTTACGCTAGTGGAGTGGGCCCTGGGTTTATCATGGAGTAGGACAATGGGCTCATGTGGCCAGAGTGTGTAGGCAGTTCTTGCATGATAAAGGCATTGATGCCATTGACTGGCACCCACGTTTCCTAGACCTGAATTCAATTTGAAAACCTCTGGGACATTATGTATTTGTGCATCCAGTGCCGCCAAGTTGTGCCACTGATGCCTTGATCTAGGTCTGGGAGGAGATCCCCCAGGTCACCATCCACTGTCTCATCAGAAGCATGCCCAGACATTGTTGGGAGTGCATATGTGCACTTGGGAGCCATATACACTACTGAGTCACATTATGAGTTGCCATGATGACATTCATGCAAGTTTGATCGGCCTGTGATTTCAGTTTTTGATTTTGATTTTTGGTGTGTGTGTGTGTTACATTATTTTATTCTCAATGAATTACACCATATTATTCAGTAAAGATTTTTGACTTGACTATTACATTCATCGTAATAGTATATGTGATTTTAGTGCTCCCTTCATTTGTTTAGCCAAGGTATCATCCTCTTTAATAAAACCCTTGTGTGCGTCCAGTGTTCGTGTGTGTGTGTCTTCTGGTGAAGTGCGCATGCGCGGGGCCACACAGCACGTGTTCAGTCTCTTCCTGTGCATTCCCTGTACAGAGAGATACACACACAGGCGCGCACGAGTCACACACACAAACACAGGCGCGCACGAGTCACGCACACACACAGGCGCGCGCGAGTCACACGCACAGACACACACACACGCGCGACAAACAGACAGACACACAGACACACAGGCGAGAAACAGACAGACAGACACACACACAGACACAGAGGCATGCGCTTAAGAGACACACACAAAGGCGCGCAAGAGAGAGAGACACATACACACAGGCACGCGCGTGCATTGTTGCAATGTTACTTTTCTTGGTTGTTTATTAAATTACAGATTTTTCAAATGTTCATTTTTTCCCCTGTGCTTAAAACTAAACTAAAAAAAGAGTTTTTAGTGAGCGGGTCATAAGGCTATAGCGCAAATTCTTGCACTGTTAGTTTTCTCTGTTGTTCAAGGTTTTCTTAGTGTTAGTCAATGTTTTTACATTTAGTTTACTATTACGCTGTGCTTTCTATGGTATAGTTAACTATATTTGTGCTTAAAAACTTAAAAAAATATATATTTACATACAGTTCATACGGTCTGGAACGGATTATGGTCGTGAACCGAGGTTCCACTGTATTACTGTCATACAAAATTACAGGCATTTCACGGAAATACAAACCAGTATTACTGAGAGAGAAAATTAAAGGCACACAATACAGTGACGCATATTACAGCCACATACAAGGTCCCTTGCCATTTAATATAGACTGTTCATACAAATGTTTATGCACTACTGTTCTAGCGCCTGTTATTTTAACGGGCTTAATGTCTAGTATTAAATAAGAGTTCAGGTGTATTATGGGCAGGATAGCCTTAATATGGCTAGCCAGTTATTTTTGTAAACATTCTTTTAAAAAGAGTGAACATTCTGTGCAGTTTTTGGCATAAGCTTGGACCATAACAAGGTTTGTGTTGTTTATAATAAATTATCACTACATTTTCAAATGTTACAGATTTATAAATAATAATCTTTAACTTATCAGAAGTCATCATCATTTCTTGATACCAGTACTCCATTCAAAATTACTTCAGCTTGCCGTTGCGTTGATAGGCACGATACCCAAACCTTTAGGTTTAAAAATGGACCTTACAGTAAGATAAGATCATCATTATCTTACGAATGATTACATAACATTTTGTGGATGTTAATTATTACATATTTCAACCAAAAATATAAATGTCATACTAATAATTTATAAGAGAGGAGAACCATTGTCTCATGAAAACAGATCAGGAGTTACTTACTGTATTCTCACTATGCCCAAATCTATCTCTCTTATACTAAATTCCATCCATTTTCTAAATCGAGTTTAAAGCTGTGGTCTCTGTAAAAGTTAAATGTATTCATGTTCATTTTGCTTATTAATCCTATTAAAATAGTTTTCTTAAGAATTAATTTAGATGGTTATGTGGAATTTACTTTGATCGTGAAGAGAAAGAATACGTAGCTGTCTTACGGAGATCAAATCTAAAACAATCCGGGTGATAAAAGAGCACTTAAAAGCTTAGTGGACTTGCTGTACCATTAAGATTGGCACTAAGGTAAATTAATGCTACTGACATGTGCTGTGCTTTGAAACACAGAGCTGAATTTTGTGTGCCTCAGAATTCTAGTATATTCTTACTTGAGAAGGCTTTACAATATGTTACGACAAGATTTCGCAACAGTTGATTAAATTAAAATATGTAGCGTATTTAACAAGACAGGTAGACGGATATGTTCTGCGTTACTATTTTATGGTGTGAAACAAACAAAGAGACAAGATGAGGGGTTTGGATACCAACGTGGTAAACCACTTTTAATATGTAAAGCAACAAATTCGAAAAAAACTGTAGGACTAAAAAGGTCAGCCTCATTAGGTTTTCTGTAAAGCTGAAGTGTTCCCTCCAGATGCGGGTTCTTGAATGAATGCCATCTTCTGGGTTTACTGGTTCTTGAAAATAATCCAGGGGGCAAAAAGTGGGACTTCCTGTCTGGGTCTTAAGTGACATCAGTAGTTGTCTTGTCTTAGACAGGCTTGCAAGGCTCAAAGGAAAGATGTAAATGACAGTGCCACCACTCTCTCCGGAGGTAAATAACACTTGTTATTTGCCTTGAAAACTAAGCACGCATGCCTGACAGTGATAATGATAAAACTCTCAATATGCTGTGCTAATAATGATTTCAAGCACCTTCCTATTTTAAAAGAAAGATAGAACTTGTTTTCTAAAGTACTACCGTATACCATTGAAACATTCTGCACTTTACACTCAAATGAGTTAAGAGATTCAATTTCACAGCCCCTGAGTTTTTGCTATATGTCAGTGGAAAGCAAACTCTTTTCTAAATAGTCTCGCACATAGAAGTTAACCTAGGGCTCACACACTAGAAGAGTTACTGTTGCAGTGTACCTTGCTCCACCACACTGTTTTTGCAGATTTGTGAATTTATAACTTAAACAGTGTTTTGATGGAATAGCATAAGCTTTATTGAAATAGTGCTGATAGTAACATCATCAGCTAGAGCCATGAAAAGGATAAAAAATAACCACTTAAATCACTTAAACCCTAACACTATACCTAGATGGATCATGCTCTAGTTCAACTGTCCTAGAGGAATTATGCTGGTCTCTTAATCATTTTTTGTCTATGTTAGATGGTCAGACACCCTTGGCATGTCCCTGACCTTTACAATCAGAAGGAAGCCACCAATAACATTTTCATCTTACCTGTGCCATTGTGAGCCCTCAATAAGCCTTTTGGAGTTCTCCCAGGGTGTGAAGATCTTTCTGCTGTAAGTCCTCCCTGGGACCTTCTTTACTTGAAGTCCTGATGGAATCTTTCAGCCTGCTCTTCACTCACTGCTCCAAGAATTTCAAGGAAAACTTTGAGACTCATGTTGTAACTCAATTATTTGAACTTAAATAATAACATGTTCACAATTTCTTTATAATTTAGATTTTTATTGTTATCTAAAAACTTAGAAATTGGTTCTTTGAATGATATCCAAACTTCTTGTTCCAGGTCATATATTGCATCATTAAAGTCTGCATTAGAAGTCAGTTTTCTAATATCAGGTCCAGCAAAAATGCCCTCATTCAGTTTAACCTCAGACAGAACTAGAAACTTTTGCCACAATGCATAAATCAGGCTTCATCTTTTTATAGGTCTTTAACAAACTGCTTCATTATACCAGGCTTAATTTGAAGCAGTGGTAGCAGCACATTATCTGGAGCCACCCAGCTAGGTCTGATGTTTTTGTCACCAAGCTGTAGCTTTTTTCCAGCTGGCCACACCTTTTGAACCCTATGTAAATTCTTGGCTCTGCTGTCCCTCTTCACAGGGAAATAATGGGATTAATGAAAGCCCTGACTGCTGACCAGTAACATACACAGAACAATTAGATCCCCACATATGAACCAACAATTCTCATTGCAGTAAATTTTCTCAGGAAGATTTTCAAAGTTCTTGTAGGTTCCTTTCAAATGCACAGAATAAGTTATATGTCTTGATTAGCATTCTGAAGAATAGGGATGGAGCAAAGCCTGCAGAGTTTGCTTTACTATGAGTTCGATGAAATCACTGAGATTTTCAGGATCTTCACTGAACTCTGCAAAATGCATTAAAGTTATGTGGGAAGAAGGAATTGAGCTAGTTTTAAGTGGCTTATAATAGTGCAATGGTGTTTTAATTTTCCTGGGAGCTAGGAAGACATCTGCCAATTCTGCTGGACTGGCTATTGTGATCATAAATGTGATCTGAGTGAGATGTGAGGCTGTAGTGCTAACCATTGCATCACCATGCTTCAAACAACTAAAGACAAAGAGGGGAGGATAACTACAAACAAAATACAACAAACAATCACAAACTAGTAATAAGTAATATAAATATCATTGTGCTCACAAGGTTCCAGTCTTGGGACACACAATAGTCGTGCTACGTGAGACTTGCTTGTTCTTTTGTTTGAAGCTGCAGCTCCAAGTAGAGAAGGAATATCTTTTTTGTTTCCGATCTCTGTGCAGAGGTTTTGCATTATTTTTTTCCATGAAGGAGATAGAAAAAACTTGTAGACAATAATAATTCTCTCGTTATTACTATTATTTCACAGTGTCACATGTGTTTTCTTTCTAAAAGGGGACGAGGGGGGGTCCCTTAAAGTGGGACGGATCTACGAGTTTTTCCGTGGGCTGTGGTAATTCTAGTGTTAAAGGCTTGTTTTGGATCTTAGCTCTAGCAAATGGCTAATTATGCATGCAAAATGCAGCTCCGCTACCAACATACAGGGGTAAATGTTACCTATCTGGTGGTAGTACTCATAATAATCTTATTATGGTCAGCTTATGAACCCCTCAAATGACTTTTTTTTTTTAAATGCATGCAAGGTGGAAGCCTGGAGTGCTGATTGGGTTAATGCTATGCATCTCGCTGCTGCAGCTCTGTGATGTTACACTGACCTCACAAATGTGCTGGGAAAAAAATGTTTGTCTAAGCTGTCGGCAAAACTAATTTACAGGAAAATATTCGACAAATGAGGTCACTGCCAAATGCAGCATATTTGCTGCAAAAAAGGCTGTAGAAAATTTCAGTGATCAACATTAATGAAGAAGTACTCTTTTAAGGCTTAAGTGTGTCTATAAATAGCCACTTTTCTTCAGCATTGTAATCTCTGTCAAGTTTCTGCACTATGACCAAGGTTCTGTCTTTCTTGAAATATGCTGCAAACTGTTCTCCTCTGTTTCGGCACCAAGAGGAAATTGTGTCTAGATGTATCTTTTAAATGGTAAGCTCTGCAGCATCTTTGGGAAGGCCTAGATCAGTGGTTCTCAGCCTTTTTGTTCTTTGGAGATGGTTTTATCTATTTTTTTGGTTGGCGATGACCCTTGGCAACATTTTCCCATTACATGACATGATATTAAGTAACAGTGTACATTGATAAAACAGAGTACTCTCTGTGTTTGTCGGTTTCTTTGCGCTATTCGCAATGCGTTACACATTCAAAAGAGGCAGGGGGTCTCCCTTGGAGTGTTAATCACTTTAGTATAAGTCTGTTATATATATATATAACAGTGACAGGTCCCCCCTCGTTATAACAAATGCAATGATAAATGTATTTAATATTGATAAACAATATTACATACATTATCTCAAGCAGGGGGAAAATGCATTTGGCACTCAGCTGTTGGAAGTGTTCTGCAGTTGGCTGGCGCCCTGGCCGGGGTTTGTTTCCTGCCTTGCGCCCTGTGTTGGCTGGGATTTGCTCCAGAAGACCCTGACCCTGTAGTTAGGATATAGCGGGATGGATGGATGGATGTTGGAAGTGTTGTTTTTTTTACTTAAGCTGGTGGTCCATTGAGGGTGACTTATGACCCAAAAGTGGGTCCTGACCAATGGGGAGAGAAAAACTGACATAGATTTCTTACTAAATCACTAAATTTTTTTGTGCAAAAATAATATATAATGCACAAAAATGGTTTTCATTTTTGAATTTCACTCCAAAATAATAAAAATCACATGAAATTATCAAAAAAGGTTTTTTTTTCCAAGTATAATCGACTGGTGGAATCCTGTTGCACTAAGCACTGAGCAGGCTGCCCGGTATCTGCCCTTCAGGCCTACACCTTCCAAAGGACACTTAGCACATGGGGGTTTATAGTTCTGCCAGAGTCACTAGATCTTGCTGTTGGACAGCTGCCCCATATTTTTATTTCTTCAGTTCTGCTGGATACGGAGATGAATAATTCTCATAGTTGGCCTTAAATTAAACTCATGGTAAGGTTTAAAGGCCATTCATGGCTAATTTATCTGTTAGTCTAAATTCAGGAGCTGAATTGGGTGAAGACTGTCTACTTAGATGAAGATACCGAAAGATAGTAAGAAGGTAGGAAACTGAGAGAGCCACACAACTGGACAAAGGCAAAAGGGACTGCAGGTTTTTCTTAAAATTCTTTTCTGTTCTATAATGATCCATCTCACTCTATATGGCTTAATAAAATCTTTATTTATTGAGAAATCCTGTTTTTTTTTTTACATTAATTCTAGAATAGAATGAAACCCACTGGTGTTTCCTTGGACAACAAAGGAAATTTAAAGAACATTACTTGAGTCTTCATTGAAAGTAACACACTTTTCCAAGTTTTCATTGTTTCTCACCCCTGCATTCTGCAAATATCTAAATCAGCTCAGGTTAAAAACATTTTTGAAAAACAGACCAAAGAAAGTAACTTTCAGACTGTTTTGGCAGTTTGGCCTTTACCATTGCGTCTTACAAGTGCTTTTTTGCATGTTTGAGTTACTGCTACGCAATAATTACTTTAGACGGTGGTGTAAAAAAAGATATGACTGTATAGTAATTACTTTCAAGTCATTTTTGAGTCAAGTGCTATTTAAATTCACTTAGCTCTTTACTAAAAACACAAGTTTAGATTATGTCAACCCCTCCCTCCATTTAATTTTGTTTTCAAAGTAATCATTATGCAGGAGCTTGTCACAGTAAAACATTGCTAAATGTTTTAAATAAAAGGGAATCATTAATGGCTGTGTGGATCCTAAAGCTGACATCATTAAAGTGTGACAACTCACTGTCTTCCTTTTACCTTACATTCTACCTTATCTCTCATGGTCTGTGAATAGCTATTACTATATGTTATTTTATAGATTCACACTGTTATATTATTTAATGCTACAGTACATTTAAGTTCTTTCTATTTACCAAAAAAGTCATTACTGTTATTTCATTGATGCCTTTATCAAATGCGAGTTCTAAGATTGGAGATACAATTGGTTTCATTTCTATTGTTTTTCCATTTGGAGCACAAGCAGGTGAAGTGACTTGCTCAGGGTTACACAGTGTCAAAAGAAGGACATGAACCTGCAACCTTTGTGTCTGAAGTCCAAAGTCTTAACCACTACACCACACTCCCTAGAATTTTTCAAACAAATAATGATGATATGCAACACTCATGATGACCCTTTTTTGTGTCGTATTCTGGCCAATTTTCAGGAACACGGACAATCAATTACCATAGCGCTAAGCTTAAAGAGAAAGTGAGGCGTGCAATTTGCAGCAAAAGAAGTGGATGGCTGTCAGAAGCAGTCTTGCTGCTCCATAACAAGGAGGCAACAGCTGCGGTTTGAACTTCCACATACCCATTTACAGCCGTGATCCAGCACCATGTGACTATCACATCTTCGGTCCACTTAAAAGAGGCTCTACGCAGTTATAGATTCACCTTGGATCATCGTGTCAAAGAAGTGGTGCACAGAAGACTTGGGACTACCTTACAGAAACATTCAATAATGTCCTGAAAATATGTTATCATACTTTTTGAAGACCACAATGGTTGAGCTTCAACTGATTGCTGACATGGTTGAGTCTGGACCTCGTTCATAAGTTTACTCTTTTTCGGTTGTTTTGTCATTCCCTTTACTCTGATACTTGTTTACTGTGTATTCTTGATATAGTTTATGGATTTGCTATTATGTATTTTCTAATTCTGCATCTCCTTTATGTTTTTAGTTCTGCTTTGGTTTTGGTTACTATTTTTATTGTCATTTTGTTGATGATACTTCACCTCAGTTTTGTGTTTAGTGTTTTATTGAACAACCATAGCTATATTTTTGTTAGTGATGTTGTCTTCTTCCTACCACTTGACATCTTGCTGTTAAAGATGTTGATGCCCTTTCCCCATATTTCAGGTTTTTGCATTTGCAAAAGAAAAACTTTGGAGTGTGTAACTAATTTTATAATCTTTCCACACTGAGTTAGGAGCTTGTGCTTGTCTTTGACTTCAATTCTAGTTAGTGTTTTTAGTTTTAGGGTTTTGCTATGCTACCATTTAAGACGTGACACCTACCTGTTCCTTACTATATAAGTCTCTCATTTCCTGATCCTGTTCTGTTTACTTTGGTTTGGATTACATATTTTAATTATTTTAGCTTTTTTGTTAGGTTTTGTTCAAGTAAAAGTTTGTTTCTTGCTTTCCCTGCTTTTGTTAATTTTATTCCTACCTATTCTTCCCCCTTTGTGTCATGTCTGTTGTGAAACAAAAACAGAGTAAAAGAGCAGCCAGAAGAAAAAAACAGTAGACGTGAGCTAAGCCTAAATTTGACAGCCAAAAGTATGTCCTGTCTTTCAACAAAGTCAAAAATCATAATCAAAAAATCAGTCAGAAAACAAAGGAAGAATCTTATGTACCAGAAAATAAAACAGGAAAGCACACACTAGTGAAGTAGCTTTTTGTTTTTATTCAAACTTGGATAACAGAAAGTGAAGTAGTGTTAACCTTTATGTTGTTGACCTGATGGCTTTACAGGTCATGACTGCTGGTCATCCAAATTGTGGTAACCACCCTAGCAACAGAATATACAAAGACTCCACAAAATGACAGCTTTCTTGAAAAAACAAGGCATTCGCTGCAAATGATGCAAACCAAATTCATCATTGCCAAATGTTAATCCCATGTGAAATCAAAGTGCAGAAGCAAGTGCAAATCTGTGATTAAAACCCCTTTTGGGAAAATATGAAACCTAATCGTGACACACTGTTATTTAATGTAATTATTGCTGTTTATTTAAACATTTTTAAATATATAATTGTTCTTGTTGATGGTCATGGTTTTGGCAAGGATTTTGTATTTTGTTTTTTTAACTCTTGTAAGAGAAAAGCAAGACTACAATAAAGAGTTGCAGTACCACCCTGATCACCCCGTATAATTGACAGAATGAAAAACAAGGAAAACATGCAATAATTTCTGAGATGTCTTTTCAGACTTGAGTTCAGGACAGGACTGTCCTAAGATGATGGGTGGTCAGGCAATGAGTCCTTCCGGCAGGAAGAGATGGGTTCCGGTGGACCTGAAGTAACATAAGTGGTGGTAAAACCATCAATCTTCCAATCTGCAGATGGAGGAAGAAAAATGCATTAGGACTCACAGCCAGTCCCTGGAGAGGCAGGAAATTACAACCATCAGAGCCCTACGTGCAAGTGCCTGACACCTTACACTGATGCACATATTAGGGTGTGTGTTATTTTTTTATTTATGTTTTTTTTACATCTGTTCCATTTGTACTTGTTGTGTAGCACCCTCAGCTCTTAAGTGGAAGTACGTTTAGCAGACAAGGAATAGGATACTATAGATAAAAACAAGCATTTTCCATTATAGAGAAAGGCCTGCCTAACACTAGAATTACCAGAGCCTACGAAAAAACTCATAGATCTGTCCCACCTTAAATCGCTTTGCACCTCTCCATCAGCGTCTTAATTGTCCTGTAAATGTGTTGATAAGCAGCAAACAGCAAGCAGCCCGCTATCACATACCCCACCAGCGCACAGTTTTCTCAGCTCAGGTCTGTTTTCTTGCGTGTCAGTTGCTTGGAGTTGTACAGAGTGAGAATCACACCTTTTAGAAATACTATATCGTTATTTGGAACACATGCATTTCCATATCTACAACAATTTATTTACAGTAAACATATCGTTAAAACAGAAACTTTTTCATGTTGTAGTAATAATTGACAAAATGTAGACATGAAGTGTATAATGTGTTAAGCCTGATTTCCAAAGATCAAATAAACACTTTCACAAAAGGTTCAAGAACAATACAACAGCTTCTGTGGTGTAGCGGTAAGATTTGCCCACTTGGAACCAAGAATCCCCAGTTCAATCCTGTCTGTCTCCTGTATTTGCTGTTTTCAATGGTGTGCTGATCTTATTATTAATACTAGCAAAATACCTGCGCTTCGCATTGGAGAAGTAGTGTGTTAAGAAGTTATGAAAAAGAAAAGGAAACATTTTAAAAATAACGTAACATGATTGTCAATGTAATTGTTTTGTCACTGTTACGAGTGTTGCTGTCTTCAAGGATTTGATTATCATTATTTCTTTCAATCAGGTTCGTATTTAGAGGACTTGTGTTCAAGTTACATTCCGTGTTTGTCAACCGTTGTAAAGATAACAGGTTTCATTCATCGAAGTGTTCACTACCCAAATCGCTACTTGTGAATCTAAGATGTTTAACAGGCATTCCTGGTATTAACTTGTGGATTTGCCTGCGAATATTTAGTGGCAGCATCTCTAAGAACTTGTGAAATTCCCTGCGAGTATATAGCAACAGCATCTCTATTGACTTGTGGATTTTTCTGCAAGTATTTGGTGGCAGCGTCACAAAGTTGTTTCCGTCTAGCTGCATCAGAAAATGTACCACGACGTCTGACATGCCTCATTTTTACTGTTTTCTCACAGCTTGGATTTCTGCTGTCATAATCGGTTTAAGCTTCATGGTTTGTTTCAATTACGACAGTATTTGCAGGACTTGTGTTGAAGTGACATTCAGCATCTGTCAAGCGTTGTAAGCATACAACCGGCTTCATCGATAACTTCGCATCCAGCTTTTGAGAGTTGAAACATTCATAAACATCAAAGTGTTCACTACTCAAATTGACACCTGTGAATCTAAGATGTTTAAGAGGCATTGGCGGTTGTTGAAAGGTGTAAAATATTTGGCCATTTCGGTACACTTGAAAGTGACAAACAAACAATTCAGCGGCAGCCATCAACTCACATGCAGAAGCATAGGTGAAGGGCTTAAGCATTTCACTCTTCTAGTGCTCTTGTGTAGTATAATTATCTCCTGTACCGTCATCAGTCCACACCTTGATCCTGTCCCAGTCATTCAATACATAAGACACAATGTTCCTCCGAATATCAAGAATGAGCCTGATATGGCCGTGCAATATGTAACACAGGGAATGTAAAAGGCAGGTGGCATGGAAACCACTCGGCAAGTGACAGTTCTTTGATCGATGGTGATCACCTCGATAGACATGTTAATGGGGATACGGTTGGAACAGTAAAAGAAATGGGTACCTGAACAATGTAAACTAAGTCTAAAATACCTACACAATAACTATAAGTGTAATAAACAAACAATAAAACAGCGGAGAAGCTGTGGTTTAAATAAAAAGGCTGCAGTTATCAGCACAATAAAACAGCGGAGAAGCCGTGGATTAAATAAAAAGGCTGCAGTTATCAGTAGGGAGACATGAATACCGTGGCGAAGCAAGGAAGGGAATGAAGAGACCGGAGCGACGGACGGCCTTATATGGGCAGGCAGCCAATTACGTGGGAGGCGTTGGGATGGGGGACGCAACGCCGCCTCACACGGCGACCGAACTGCAGTCTATGGACATATACTGTATATGTACATAAGTAGGATTCAATAATGACCGTTACGCGCAGAATTTTGAAATGAAACCTGCTTAACTTTTGTGAGTAACCAGTAAGGAATGAGCCTGCCAAATTTTAGCCTTCTACCTACACGGGAAGTTGGAGAATTAGTGATGAGTCAGTGAGTCATTCAGTCAGTCAGTGAGGGCTTTACCTTTTATTATTATAGATTATTATACAGTACACACATGCATTTGGTTTGTGTCTGTAACAGACTGTGTACAGTTATAGTACTGTACTTGTAAAAGTTACCTTTTTTTTCTCACTTTTATTCTCTCAGTCATGATCACAATACAACAAACTGGGAATAACAATAGATGTGCGTAGTGTTTTGAGGCAATGGAACTGGACATTCTCTGATCTGGAGGGATAAAAGCTGACACACAAACGCTGGTGAATCTGCCTTCTTCGTATCTCACCATCACTTTATTTTTTTGTATTCAGTTGTATTGAGTGTTCCTGCTGCACTGAATAAACTCACGCCTTCTGGTGCACGATGACAACACAGCATGGAGAAAAAAAAGAAAGAGACAAATATATGAGACATTGGCTATAAAATTAACCAGAAAACATCATCGCACTAATGCAATATTATTTGAAAACGAACAGCGTCAGATCGGGTGTGAATTTACGTTGGTGCTGTTACTTAGAGTCAGATCAGGAGAGATGGGGTGGGTGGGGGGTGTTAGAGCGTGATCGTGATTGAGAGAATAATACTGGAACTTATTCAGTGCAGTCCCCCAGTTTTGTCTGATTCACGTTCAAGCTTCCGGACACACACACACCCCCTTCCGATCTGACGCCGTTTTTAAATAAAGACATGGTCCAAACTTGTTGTGTTACACCCCCTATTTATTTGAAAACCATGTCAGATCTTGTGCACGAACAAGACTTGGAAAACTGTGGACGTGGATGTGAGTGTTGTGCGTGACTGAGAATGACTGTGGATGTGAATTATTTTTATTCAGTTTTATTCTTGAGTGTTCCTGCTCATGCTGAATTAGTATGTGCCTTCTGATCCATGATGTCAAAGCCATACAGACAAAAAAAGAGAGACTGCGTCAGATTGGGAATTTGGGGGGGCAGGGAGGTGTTGTGGGAGCGTGAACGTGAGTGAAAATAAAACTGAAAGAAAAAGACTCTAACTTTGACAAGTACTATACATTTACAGCGGCTGTTACAGATGCAAATAAAATGTATGTTTTTATTGTATAATATTAACAATAAGAGCAGCTCTCTACTCAAAACAGTAAACTTGAGAAGCTGCCAGCATCCATTCCAGAAGCTCTTGATTGGGAGTCAGCAGTTCTTAGAATTGCACCACGCAAGCTGTCGTATCAACTGCCTACCGTAACCTGCTTTCTTTTTTCTTCGTTTATATTCTTGAATAAAAGTGCACTGTTTTGTTACACTTGTACCTTTTGTGAAAGTGTTTATTTGATATTTGGACTTCAGGCTTCACATATTATACAGTCACGTCATGATTACAACTGCATGAAAGTATGCAAATGAATATAATGTTGCATTAGTGCAACATCGTTTTCCGAAATGTACAATACAGGTCATAAAATTAATTATTCCAAATGTTATATATACTTAAGTCTCTCTTTTTTGTCAGTGCAGCTTTGACATCATGGATCAGAAGGTGCATACTAATTCAATGTGAGCAGGAACACTCAAGAATAAAACTGAATAAAAACAAATTGACATCCACAGTCATTCTCAGTTACACACACCACTCACATCCACGTCCACAGTTTTCCCAGTCCCAGTCTGGTTCGCGCACAAGATCTAACACGGTTTTCAAATAAAGAGGGGATATAACAAAATAAGTTTGCTTATTATAGTGCATCTAAGTGAAAACTGCAGTGTCAAATGCGGGGTGGGGGGGAGTTGAGATCGTGAACGTGGCTGAGAGAATAAAACTGAAAAAAAAAACAAAGCTAACCTTTATGAGTATCAGAAATTACACCGGCTGTTACAGATTGGAATCAAATGTATATTTTTATTCTAAAATAGTAAGAATACGAGCAGCTCACTTCTCAAAACAGACTTGTCCGGGATCGAACCTGTGATGCTTTGATTACCAGTCAACAGCTGATAACATTGTGCCACTGAAGCTGTCAGAGCAACTGTGTGTCAATGTCGCACCCTAACGTGGTTGTTTTTCTGCAGTTATATTTTTGAATGGAAGCACATTTGTTCTGTTATATCTGTACCTTTTGTGAAAGTGTTTCTTTGATATTTGGAATTCAGGCTTCACACATTATGCACTTTATGTCTACATTTTGTCAGTTATTACTAAAACATGAAAAACGTTTCTGTTTTAACGAGGTGTTTACTGTGCATAGATTGTTGTAGGCACAGAGAAGCAAAGCATGAGTAATTAACTGCCAATAACAAAAAACTCTTCCCTGCAGTGTTAACATGGCAAGTTTTTTTTCTTGTTTTTATAATAAACTGTTTCTAGTGGATAGTTACACTGCTCCTTATAATTATTTGCATTGATGTTATTAGTTTTTCATGTATTAAAACAGTAATGTCAATGCTTGCTCTTATAGGGCAGGTGTATTTTACAGTCAATATCCTCCACTGCACTGAAAGTTTCGAAGCAATCTAAGTAAGCTAAAAGAAAATCAATTTTGGCTCGTACATTTTAAATGGCATTTTGTCTTAGTTAAATACTAAAAGATATAAATTCATCCCTGCCGTTGATAACAATGAAGCTAAAGATAAAAACTGTTTGCCAAAAGAAGGAAAGTGCACCTCTATGAAAGAATTTTCTGCTGCCATGAACCACCATCCAACAACCAACCCATCTTACCAGATGACTTCTCCAGTTCAAATGATCTCACCAATTTTTCCATTCATCCATTGACAACTTCTAAAAGAAAGCAGTAGATAAAGTTGTTGAATATATGGCCTTCAGACTTTCCATTTGCTTTAAGCACATGTGGAATATTTATGGGGTCATTGAGCATGTGATGCAACCCCCCTATTGATTTTGTGTTCACTTTCCCTATTTCTTCATGACGTTCTGCCCTGTTTTAAAGCTACCTCCAGCAAGATGGCTAGAGCCGTTGCCTTCAGAATTCATTAACTGCCTTTTTTAAAACAATAATATTTGTTCTCATTTTTTTATGTATGCATGAACACATTTTTTTGAGTTGCTGCAGTGATCAAGTGAATTATTTTCTGTTGTGCTAATCAATGTTTTCTGTAAACTGGGCTGATTTGTATTTTCTCCTGGGAAATTAATTGTTCAGAATTTTTAGGAAACACAAGAATGCAAGCTAAAATGTCTTGATGTAAGTAGTGTAAAATGTGTCATCCTCTGCATAATTTTTGATATTTTTATTGTTGTTATGTTACCATTTTTTTTAATGTTATCAGATAATATCATAGCTGCTGCCATTTTAAAGCCTTGTACATTTCTCATGCAATTTTATTTGTTTTTTAGTTTTCTGTTCTAGTTTTTCTGCCTCTAGTTGTTTTTATGTTTCTGCTTAACATTTAGATCTGGTTGCCTTAGCAAAACAAAAGTTTTCTCTTTCTCCCTATCTAAATACTTTTTTGAATTTCCCTTAAATGTGTTTTGCCACTTAAAAATAAACAGTTTTGCTTTTCTGACTGTATAGGAACAACATATGATCATTTCACAGATTACAAAGTGCAAGTGTTACAATCCCTGCCTGTCTGACTGTGTCTTCTGAGTCACCCCTTTATCACTCTGAACATTAAATCGCTTCTCCTGTGCCAGTCACACACTGCTGATTATATAAGAGGCGACAAGGTGCAAGCTATGGCATACCCTCTACTATTAAAGCATGCTCAGAGAAGTTTGCCCTTCTTTCAGCGTGTTTATGCAATGAAAGCCTGGTCTGTGTTTGAGCTTCAGTGCTCACGTTGGCTGTGCTGACGTGTTCACATCTCATCGGGTTCATTCTTTGTTGATGCAGACATGAAGGCACATTGTCTTAAATAAGAAAAGAGGATCAACAGTCATTAAAAAGTAATATTAAAACCTATAATTTGATCAAAGTGTGCCACCCAAATCTGACTGTACTCAGATAAATTGGATACTCTTTCTATAAGAAATAATCATCCATCCATCCTCCAACCCACTATATCCTAACTACAGGGCACCCACTAGGGACAATATAGAATCGCCAGTCCACCTAACCTGCATGTCTTTCGACTGTGGGAGGAAACCAGAGTACCCAGAGGAAACCCACGCAGACACAGGGAGAATATGCAAACTCCACATAGGGAGGACCCGGGAAGCGAACCCAGGTCTCCTAAACTGCGAGGCAGCAGCGCCACCGTGCCGCCCCAAAAATAATCAGTTAGAAGAAATGTAAAAGGAGAATTTCTTTACCCTTCTAAGCTGAAACACATTTTTAAGTTAAAAATAGTGTGTTCCAGTCTCCACTCTAAATTGCATTAGAAGCAGCTTTTCTAAATATCGAGTCAGTCCAACTACTGTTTCTGAGTCAGACTGACTCCAAATGACATCTGACTGGCTAGCGTGCGTGTGTGCCATATGTTAGGAAGGATTTCTGACAGCAATTAAGAAAATCAAGTTTATTTAACATTTTTGCATGTATGATGGCATATAATTGCAGTCCAGACATTGTTTATTCAGCAAATATCTGCTGTCTCTAATCCTCTTTTGTTTTATGATGGCATTATTTATTCTTCACATTAAACAGAGGATCCTGCAACTTTGAATTTAATAAGCAGGTCTAGATAACTAATAGATGGATGGATATTTCAGAAGAAAATACAAGCGTTTGCAGTAAAGTATTATTGAATATTGTAATTAGGTATTATGTACAAATCCAACTTTATTGTGTGCAAATAAAGCTGGAAGATATTTTTAGAAGCTATAGCTTACACAGTATTTGTTTTTATGTGAATAATTCTGACACATCACACTGATTTTACGCAAAGTGATGATTCATAATGTTTGGAGCCTATTTTTGCATTTTTTGTGTGTGTTTTTCATAAATTCCTATTAAATACTCTGTATTTTGTGATGTTCGTAGACCTGTGAAATGAGTGGATGAAAATAGCAATAGGAAAGTCAGGAGGGCCAATGGAGATTGTTCTACTGAAGTGTGTATATTTACATAATAGCAATGTTCTCGTTCAAGATTTATTATGGACAAATAATGTCATTACAAAGAAGATTTATTTATTGTTGTGGTGAATACATTCACTTTAACTTCACATTCTATTAAAATTGTAACTTCAAGGTAAGGTAGTTATTTCAGATAAGGAGATGAAGCTGTTATACTCACTGATCATGGCGCCAGTGAGTGGCAATATGTTGATTAGCACATGCAAGTAAAACATTTCACTCTACATGTGACAAGATTAACTCTATGAACCTATTTAATTGTGCTAAATACATAAAATTAAAAAAACCATTAAAATGAATTGAAATCACCATAGCTAATAAGACTTTCTTAAGAATGAATGAGAATCCATTCTTGATTTTTTGGTCAAACAGATACATGAAAATGGAGAGCACATCTCCCCACAAGATTGTTTAAAGAGAGTGACATACTGCATGTGTTGGTTTCATTGTTGTCACATGTACAGTGCTTGAATACTTGAATACTTGAATGTATTAATCAACGTGCGACACATGCACTTGCTTTCCTATACTGTTAAGACATACCTAAAAAAATAAGCATCACAGCTAATGACTTAAATTTATATTATAAAATTCTTATGAAAATATCATTTGAAATTGAAGAACAGAGCGCCAAAAAAAGCTACAAACATCAGCACTGAGCTTTATTATATTGCCTCTTCATTGAAGGAAAATATGTGAGGCACATTTATATTCAGGCAAATTTAATAACAAAAAAATATTCAGGCATACAATGTATACTTGATAACCTGCAATTATATTTACCTAAAGACAGTTGACTAATGCTGACAGTGAAAGGAGACACAGTCCTGTTTGAAGGGAGGATTCCCCTCAAGTAGGCAGATAAGTTAATGGTTCCGCCTAAGGTACGGACACTAGGCACAGGCATCCATTTTGTTTGTGTATAGTAAAAGTATATGAATGAGATGTCAGACACCACAGGAATTTTACAGAGCGGAAAAAACATAACACTCTGCCTCCCAATAAGTTAAACTAGAGTAACATGCGGACCTCCATGACTCAAATAAAAGTGAATTAAAATGTGTCCACCAATATAATAATAAACTTAAATATGAATTTTGAACACAAAGGCATCATGTCTTACAGGATTATCAATACAGGCTCCAATGCGTGCCAAAGATAAGGTGTTGATATTGCATTTGTGTTCATTTGGACCTCAAATTAAAAGGAATGGTAAAAGCACCCAGGAGTGGTGAAATATAGAACTCCAAAACAAAAGAAATGTTTTACTGAAAAAAGAAAAGAGCATTGAAAACATAAATATGAACCAATGGAAGAATGCAATGAAACATTAACCCAAAAGCTTGAAGTAGTGGGTGTTATAAGAGCATTGTCTTGTGTAAAAGGGGCGAGGAATTATCTTTTTCATTTGTGGAAGCTGTATGACGTCTGTCTGTGCTCGTAATTTGTATTCTTTTCTAACTTGCTTTCTGTTTGTAAGGGCTTGGGCACATGGACCTAGGAAGGAACCTACAGTCTTTGTGTTGTATAGTGTGGAAGAGACTGGTGCAGAACTTCATAGTACAGTGGTATTTGGTAAATACACGCTGTCCTATTGTTAACGTTCTGAAATGAAGTTATTTAAGTTAAGACATCTATTTAGTTATTATTATTATTGTTTATTATTTATTTGTATTGAAGATTTTTGATGTTATAAAGTCATCTGTTGTTATTGTCCCTTTATATTCTGTGAATTTCCCCTTGGGATTAATAAAATATCTATCTATCTATCTATCTATCTATCTATCTATCTATCTATCTATCTATCTATCTATCTATCTATCTATCTATCTATCTATCTATCTATCTATCTATCTATCTATCTATCTATCTATCTATCTATCTATCTATCTATTCATCTCAAGGCCCAGTAACAGGAGTTAAGCATTTCACTGCATATTGTACTATATATTTCATTTGTATGTGACAGATAAAATTTGATTTGGTAGTGTTATAGAAGCAAATTAAGGTAGATTCATTCAGAGCAAAAAACTGGTAAAAATTTTGGCATCAAAGACAAAAATGAGTACTGACTTATTATACAGTGGGTTTGTCGTGTACCAAAAAATAAAAGTAATTACTTTTACTCACTAAAAAGTGATGTCTTAGTGTCTTTCTGTCACATGGCAAAAAACAGCATGACCACTAGCTATGTTAAAAATCATGGTTAATTTTGCTCTATCGTGTCCCCCAACCTCACCTATTTTTTAAAATCTGTGTTTTTCTTACTTCTAAAAGAAGTAAACACTGGTTGTTGACTCATATTACAAGCCCTGTGCACTGTGCTTCATGGAGGTGCTTGTAATTGTAGCCATCAGAACATTGTTGAACCCAGGTCGCACTGGGTGGCATCACCTGGGTTGTTAGTGGAAGGACATTGTTAGGTTGTTCAAATGTTTGACTCACTTAAGCAATGAAAAAGATGAGTCACTCCGCCGTACTTAACATGGATGTGTATATCCTGTTAGACATGCTACTGCATCTGTGCCAGTCCCTGTGAGAGGGACTTGAAGCCCAATTTTAGTCCCATCACCTCCGATGATACCAGTTCTTGGGTTACATTGCATGTGCTGCTGTGGTGCAAGCAACTGGCATTCTTGAACCTGAGACATTGATAGACGTAAACCACCATGGACTGGACAACAAGGACACATAAACAACAAGAGATGGAGCATCAAAATGTTCAGTGCTTTTAATTTTCAAACAGTGTAAAATAAAATGCAGTCAATTTTCATAGTAATAAGTTAATAAATAATACATAAATACAGTGTTTAGTAGAGGTTAAAACAACAATATGTAATCTAATAAACAGGTTAAAAGCCAAGGTTTAAACACAGTCAGGACCTGTCCATAAAAACCATCATTAGCAGCAGTGCATCCATTCAAACTGATGTGTCTTCTACCCACCATTAAGTTCTCCTTAAGAAGGGGAGACATCTACTGGCAAGAACAATCATCCTTTAGTCTGGCTTGAGTTTCCGCCACCAGACCTATGCATTCAGTGTGAAACAATGCCGCATGAGTGCTGTGTGCTTACTCTGCTCAGGGCCACTTCCCAACCATTTGCCTCCTCAATGTCTGATTTCATCCTAACTCTACTTCTCCATCTCTCTTTCTTGTTTTGTTTGATCTCCTTTCTTTGTATCCTGCTCAAATACCTCTTATACTATTTTGGGCGTAGGTGCATTAATAATGAAACCCAGGGCACTAATGTCCATGCATGCATGTCCAGTCAATCTCCTCATTAGCGCCAAAATCCACATTATCTCACAGTGGTAAACATATTTTGTTATACTGTATATCGTATATATAGGTGTTTTATATATTGAATATTATCCCAAGATGCTTTACATTTAAAAAGCAATGTTGAAGTTGTTTTAAATATTTTATTTAAAAACTGAGCCCAGATAGTTTAAATGACTTGCTCTGCAACAAAAGGGCCCAGAATGTAAACTATAAGATACTTACAGTCATGTTTGAAGGGAGGATTCTTACATCTAAGTAAACTATAGGAATCATATATTTGAAATATTTTTAATGCATTTTCTTCATTAAGAAAATTTTTCTGTTTTCATTTTTTGCCATTTCTTTCCTTATACCATATTATATCTTGTGATACAGTAAATACAGCTTGGTTTGATCTTTATCGAATAGTTTTCCAGAAAACTCAGATATAACAGACTGCTGTACCAGAAAGTTAAACTCTGTTGTTTATTTATAAAAGGAAATCCATTCCACTTTGATCTGATTTTTTTTTTTTTGTTGAATGTTCCCATAACCCTTGTAAAGTGTAGATCAAAGGATTGAATAATGCTTCTTAAGTTAGCCATTCAATGAAAGCCCTGATGAGCACTAGCAACCACAGCATACAGTTCACTCTGTTTCTTTTTTTCCTCCTTATTAAAGGCAAGTAAAACATAAAATACACTTCATTAAATACTTGTATAACTATGGGCCTTCTACAAACCAAAAATATGTTCAGTTGTTATTCAGGCAAACATTACAATGGACAATACATGTGGACTAAGTGACTTAGACCACTGTATAACTGACGTTTCAGTATCTCACCTGGTATAATGGACTGTTTTGTATTACTGTCTCTAGAATTTGTAGAGTATAATCCAATAAACAAAACAGATTCGGTGAGGGTGTTGTGGACAAAAACACATTATTAATGAGAGAGGTCAGAGTAGAATGGCTAGACTTGTTGACAAGGTAACAGAAAGGCCTTACTGTTTACAGCAGTGGTATATAGAAGGAGATCTATGAAAGAACAACATGTTGGACCTTGGAGCAGATGGAGTAAAGCAGCAAAAGACCATGGCAGGTGCACTCGTGTCACCAAGGAACAGGATGATGAAGCTGGACAATTGGAGATTACAAAAATGTCATCTGGTCTGACAAATCTTGATTCCTACTAAGACATGCACGTGATAGGGTCAGAATGTGGCATAAATAGAATTAATCCATTGACTCATATTCCCTTGTGTCTGCAGTACAGATTAATGACACGTACATTACCATTCAGGAGGATTTTTGGCACGTATCAAGCCTTTTAATTCCATGTGAGAGTTATTTGAATGCCACTGCATGCCTAAACGTTGTTGTTCACCATGTGCATCTCTTTATTTTAACAATCTACCTTTTAGCAGGATGATGTGTCCTATCATAAATCATGTGTCGTCTCAGGATGGTTCCTTGAACATGAGAGTGTCTTCACTATATTTCAATTGATTGCACAGTCCACAGGAATCAGTATATTTGAGCACTTTGGGAACAGGGGGTGCATTTCAGTGCCAATATGTGACCAAATATCTGTAGAGACTATGCAATTCTATCAAGTTAGCCTGGACCAGAATCCTAAGGAATGTCTACAGCACCTTCTTGAATCTATGTGTAGATGAATTGTTTTGAGGATAAAAAGGCGGTCCTACCTATTAATACACAACTGCACCTCATAAACTGTCCAATGAATATAATGTGGATTACTCTTTCAGTTAAACGTCATTTTAACATTTGTTTATAATGATATGCTGGACACAGGTTGAACATATCTAGAAATAAGTCCTTCATCCAAATTCTCTGTGGTTACTTTCACATTTACAGTGTAAGATAACAAAGATTCCACAACCTTCTAAAATGTTGCAGCATAGAGTTGAACTTTAGCAACACTATAAAGCAGCACGATACAGTACCCATCCAGCCATCGATCCATTATCCAACCCGCTATATCCTAACTACAGGGTCACATGGGTCTGCTGGAGCCAATCTCAGCCAACACAGGGTGCAAGGCAGGAAACAAACCCTGGGGAGGGTGCCAGCCCACCACAGGGCACGCACACACACACACACACCAAGCAAACACTTGGGACAATTTAGAATCACCAATGCACCTAACCTGCATGTCTTTGGACTGTGGGAGGAAACCGGAGCACCCGGAGGAAACCCACGCAGACACGGGGAGAACATGCAAACTCCACACAGGAAGGACCCGGGAAGCGAACCTGGGTCTGATACAGCATGGTTTTATGGAAAATATTTTCTTGTTAGTGTTATCATTATTATCCTTTTTATTATATGGCATTAGATGTGCAACAGTTATGACAGCTACGACTTACAATTCCAAGAACCCAGGTTCAATTTTTCAGCCCATCTATTCTTTGTGTGATATGTACCCATTCTCCCTGTGACTCCTTTTTGTTTTTTATTGGAAGTTTTCCTCCCTAATCTTAAAGACATGCACTTTAGGCTAATTGGGGACTCTAAACTGACCAATGAGGAATAGGTATAACTGATGGGATAAATTGGTTTTTCATCGGTTTGCACTTTGAGTTGATTGCTGTGGCAGATGGCTGGGGACCCTTTCCAGCTGGGACACATGGAAGGACTGGGAGAGATACAATACCTCCCCCGGGTCACGAGAGGACAGCCACCATGGTTCACATGGAGGCCATGGGATCAGAGCTTACAAGCGCAGCCCTGTTGGGACCCGTGGCCACCACCAGGGGGTGCCCAGAGGATTATAGAGCCTTGGATTGCAGCACTCCTGCCACACCCAGAAGTGCTTCTGGAGGAGATTCCAGGCACACCCTGAGTGCTTCCACGTGCTCAGGCGGCACTTCCCCACACCAGGAAGTGCTGCTGGAAGATCATCACGAAGCACCTGGAGCACAACCAGGGTATTATAAGTGACCGCCTCACTCCATTAGCTGAGCTGGAGTCAGGTGGAAGAGGACGGAGCTTGTGTGTGGAGGAGTGAGGGCGGTAGAAGGAGAAGAAGAGAGAAAGAAGAGACTAAGTATTTGCCTGATTTGAGCATTGTGAGCTACTGCACATTGCAGAGAGTTATTAAACGTGTGTTTTTGGACATTTGGTGTCGGCCTGTGTACGGGGGCTGAAATACCACATGCTCACAGACTGAGCTACAGTTAACCTAGTAATAAAAAAACATTTTAAATACTGATGGACAGAATATTTATTTTTGCAAAATAACACCAGCACGATTTTCTCTGTTCCACTTTAGGTTTTGCAATATTCAAAGAAGAAAATCTGCAAAACATAAAACATATAAAAAATATACCCCAACATAATGAACATTCAAAGGTATGAAGTTTCTAAGGTTATTGTTACCCTTAATCCATAGGAATAATTCTCACATTCTTCTTCCACAGCATAGAACATGGACAGAGATGAGATAATGTCAGATTCAGTCAGTAAGGTTTTGGATGACATTAAACATATTAAATTCACTGTTTAAACTGAAATAGTATAATAGGCATATTTAGGAAGACAAAAGCACCAGGTTGAAAGATGTAATATGCAATTGTGCAGTATAAATGAAAGCTGGCATTTCTGTCATCCTGATCATAAAAAAACACTACATGCTAATCCACTGTGTGTTCTCTTCTGCTTTTCTCCTCTCACATGCAGAATGCTAGCAAGGATTTCTCAGAGCCATTTTAGATAAGAGCTTTTTATCAAGCTAATAGGTTAAATAATTTCAGAACAAGTTTGGATCAAAAACAAAAATTCAGCATTTTTCTGGCTCTAGGTGAGAATATAAACTGGGTTAAAAAAATGAAAATATTCAGTGAATGTACAGTAATTTGAGTGGTTAGGAACTTGCTAAGTCATCATTGATTCTTAAATGAGAGCAGGGTCCACTTTAACATCATACTTCAGTAAATGTTTCTAGACACGTACAGGCTTTACTGTTTTTAATGACCTATTTGATTATACTGACGTGTAATTATTAATTGATACTCACTCGTGTGGGGTAGACATAGGTGGGTTACAGTCAGATATAGATGCAAGTAAAGGATGCTCTTTCTTCTTGTGCATCAACCCCAGAATTGGAAATGTCAAACCATTTTCACTGGACAGTGACTCTGAAAACTCCGAGGTGGTAGGCAGGTATGTGGTGGGCTTAGTTAGTCTGTAGAGGTATTGAAATGCATATTTGCTCCTGGAGAAGACACATACATTGTATTAACTTCTGGGTCCACAGGTGGGGGAATGCCCTGAAAGGGTGGATAGGTTCTTGGCCAGAGTGGGGATGGTTCTAGATGTCATTGACCATGTTGGAACAAATAACATAAATAAAGGTAGGCTATCAGTTCCAAAGACAAAATATAAAAAATTACATGCCAAGATGATTTATAGAATTGATAAGGTCTACTTCTCTGAAACCATCCAGGTAAGACTGAGGACAGTCAGGTTTTATTTAATTCAATTAATGCGTCCATTCACCCTCATTCTATGATAGGATTAAATAGTACTGTTCATTCATGTGAGCAGTTTCTATCATTATTTGTCAGCAAAATTGATACTATCCGCTTTGGCATTGTTCAAACTGGTTATGAACTTCCTACTGTTAATCATGACATTATTCTAGATTCCATTGATCAAGTCTCACTTTCAATGCTAAAAAGAACTATTGACACCCTTAAACCAGCTTTCAGACCCCTCGATATTGTACCACCATGTCTCTTAGTGGAAGCCTTTGATGTGTTGGGCCCATCTTTACTAGCCATTATAAATTATTCCATTAGTTCGGGGGTTGTGCCCTCATTTTTTAAACATGCTGCAGTTTGTCCCCATCTAAAAAAGGCAGGATTAGATCCTGGAGTTTTAATCTTTTGTCCAATTTCCCAGCTCCCATTTCTGGCTAAAATACTAGAAAAAATTATTTATAATCAATTGGTCGATCACCTTAACTCCAATAATTTATTTGAGACGTACCAATCTGGTTTTAGGCGTTATCATGGTGTTGAAACGGCACTCCTGAAAGTGTTCAACGACATCTCTCTTATTACTGACTCAGGTGATGCGGCAGTCCTTGTCCTCCTTGACTTGTCAGCTGCCTTTGACACCATTGACCATGAAATATTGCTGATGCGGCTCGAACATCTTGTTGGGATTAAAGGGGCTGCTCTAAACTGGTTCAGGTCATATTTAACCGGTAGACACTTTTCAGTGACTTTAAATTCCTCTTTTTCATCTACTGTTCCTCTTAAATATGGGTGTTCCTCAGGGATCTATTTTGGGTCCTATCTTATTCTCTATATACCTTCACCCTATTGGAGCGATTTTTAGGAAATGTAACATTTCTTTTCACTGCTATGCTGATGATACTCAGGTTTATATTCCCATCTGCAACTCTGCAACAAATCAACTCCACAACTGTCTGTCTGAACTAAGATCATGGATGGCTAATAATTTTCTTGATCTAAATCAAAATAAAACGGAGGTGCTTATAGTGGGTCCATCAGCTAAAGCCCAAATTGGTCTTGGACTTCTCGGCTCTTTCTCTGCCTCTTTCAAACCTCAAGTCTGCAATCTTGGTGTTACCTTTAATAGTAACCTCTCTTTTGAGAAACAAGTAAATTCTGTAGTCAAGAGTTGCTTTTTCCAACTTCGTCTATTAGGTAAGATAAAGCCTTTTTTATCTTCTAAAGATCTTGAGAAAGCTACTCATGCTTTTATTTTTTCTCGCCTCCATTATTGCAATTCGCTGTATTCTGGGATTAACAAATCTCTGATATGCAGGTTACAGCTGGTCCAAATTGCTGCTACTCGCTTTCTGGTCGGGGCAAGGAAGTATGACTCTCTTTCTCCTATTTTAGCTTCTTTACACTGGTTGCCTGTCAGTTTTTGAACTGATTTTAAAATCTTGCTGCTAGTTTTTAAATCTTTACATGGGCTCGCTCCTGCCTATTTATCTGAACTGTGTGTTTTACACCAGCCATCCAGAGTGCTTAGATCTTCTGGTCAGTTGTTTCTGGTTGTCCCTCGTACCAAATGTAAAACCAAGGGGGACAGGGCCTTTGCAGCTGCTGCCCCTCGCCTGTGGAACTCTCTACCTCATCATATTAAGGAGTCGTCTACAATTGAACTGTTCAAAACAAGATTAAAAATTCACTTCTTTTCACTTGCATTCAGTGACTTTCAGTAATACTGATGGTTTTCCTCTTTGTGATCATATAACATTATTTCTATTTATTATCTTATTTTATGTTCATATATTTTATTGCTATTTATGTTTTATTGTTTATTGTTTTTTTTTTTTTTTTCTTTTATTCTATTATTGTAAAGCACTTTGGCCGCAGAATTACTATGTTGTTTTAAATGTGCTATATAAATAAATTGACATTGACATTAAAACATTTAACACATGGTTCAAACCTTGGAGTAGGATAGAAAGATTAGGTTAATGGGACATTAGAACTCTTTCTGTAAAAAAGGGCACCTGTTCCACTGTGACAGCTATCATTTGAACAGAAGGGGGGTCAATATATTGAAAAAGCATATGAGTAGGTTAGTCAAGGATTGGAGGTCAAGGAGTTCAGGGCAGGCCAAAAAGTGATGAACAGTGGTGGAATAACAAATATGCATAGTAACTTAATTTCTAGTCAGATAAAGGGTGTATGAGCAATAAAAAGATAGAATGGTGTAGGTGATGATGAAAGAACTTGGCAACTGCAGGACTTCATAGTTCTCACATACACAGAAATTCCATAAAAGAGTAAGAGCTGGCCTTAATAAATGTTGAGAAAGACAAAGAATGTAGCAAAATGAGACTTTTATTTAGGTGTATAAGAGGTGTGTAAGCTAACAAACTAACCAGAGTAAATGTCAGATGTTGTGTTAGCATTAATTCAGCACTGTTATGTAAATTCAGTTGTTTATAAATAGGGAGCTATAACTTTGCGCATTGACCATTCTGTGGCACCTCTGCTCTGGGAACCAACCCTGAACATACCGGCATGACAGAGTGTTTCCCTCTTCATGAAGAGAAATTAAAAGACACATGAATAAGCTTCTTCCTGCTTGGCTCTTACAGTTGATTATATATATATAAATAAACAGTTTCTTCCACCGTATCAAAAATAGAACAAGCGGGTTGGAGTTTTACGTACCTTAACATAATTATGAAATTAAAGCAGTAACTAAAATCAGGCTCAATAATAAAGACGGGGAAGATTATAATATTGACAAGTACCCATTATTTAGGAAAGAGAGTTGCAATTTATGTGAAATAGACTTTGAATGGAAGTCTTCTTCAAGTAGATGGTTAGCCACTGCTTACTGAATTTGTCTGTATTTCATTGGAAAGCATTAAGCATAGGGGCCCAATATTGAGACTGAGTTATTGACATTCTTCAAATGGGAACTAATTTCAATATGAATCTTTTTGATAATAGTAAAATAGTATGTTTAGAAGGGAATGTTACAATCATGGAAGATTTTAATTACTCAAATATTAACTGTGTTAAACTTTAAAAAATTGAAGTACAACTGCAGGAGTTTTCAGACATAATCAGTAACACTTTTTTGATGAGTAGTGCAGCCTGGCTAGATTTTATACTTTGTCAAGTCAAGTCAATATGTATTTATAGAGCATATTTAAGGCCACAGAAGTGGTTTCCAAAGTGTTGCACATTAAAATCTACTCTCTATATATAAAATCCTAAGACTAAAATTGCAACGATTTTGTGCAATGATTTTATGTGACGTTTTTATGTCACATTTCTTGTCACGCTTTAAATCGGGCTTATTTAAAAAACCTACATATATATGTTTGGTATCATTCTTTTCAGAATTTATCAAACTTGAATGTCATGTTGTTAGATTTTCATATTCTTATTCCATTTTTAAATTATAAAATAAAAAATATCAAAACATCACGTCCCGCGAGACAAGACTTTGTGCCAAGAGATTTGACCATGCCTGGGGTTGGAAATAAAAGACAAAGAGTAGGACAGCTGCTGTACAGGCTTTTAAATGTTCGAAGCGCTGCACAAGATGCAGATCACATGGCACGGCAGCAGCAACAAGCTAGCAGTTGCTTGAGCAAAGAGGAGGTAAAAAAAACTGTATTTGTTTCCCATTGTATCACCGTTTTGGAGGAGCAACCGCGTCTCCTTGGGGTGCGTTCAGCCCCCGTTCACAACACGAGTGGCAGAGATGCTAAGTGGCTGGCATGTAGCTCATGCCGGGTGGGTTGGCAAGTGAAGCAAGCAGGGGGCGAACCCCCTAGTAGATAAATAAAAAACAAAGATGGATAAATAAAAATTAATGAAAAGAAGTAACTAAAAACAATAAGCAATTGACAAATAATTAGCCGTACATTAAAACACATCATGAGCAACTAACAACAAGGAGAAAAAAATGTGTTTTCAACAAAGATTTAAAAATTGACAGGGTTGGAGCTGCTCTTATCTGAAGCAGTAGGCTATTCCAGAGCCAAGGAACTGCAAAAGCACAGTCACCCCATTTCTTTCACCCTGGTTGTGGTAAGGCTAGTAGCAACTGGTCAAACGATCTCAGGGATTGAGAAGAGGCTTAAGAGACAAGGAGGTCAGATAGATAAGCCAGGGCCAGACCATTTAAACATTTAAAAGTGTGCAATAAAAAATCAATTCTAAGACTGACAGGAGAACAGAACTAACATGCAACACTTGACATTCCTTATAATTCAAACATTGCAAACATTCAGTAATGTGGTATAAAGATGTTTAAAGTCAGAAGAATAAATTGTATTATAGCGGCAACTGCACTTGCGTATTAATGCCCCCTGGCTATTGTAATGAGCACCCTGTGCAATTATGGGGCCTATACTGCTCCTCAACCTGGCATGCTATGAAGTGTGTGAAGGCACCTCAGTAACCTGTAATGCAAGGCAAGGCACTGGCCCATGAGCCTGTGTTGCTGTCCTGTGACACTCTCCCATGTGTGAGTGCCACTGGCCACTGTCCCATGACAGTGTCTTGTGCGTGCATGCATGCCACTACTTCTGTGCCACTATCTGAATCATGCATGATATTGTCCTATATGTGAATGTCAGTGACCCATACATGCATAACAATGGCTCAGAAAATGTAACAGTACAGTACACTTAATGCTCTAACCCCCTCTCAAACTTTGGATACACCCGGTGGACGATACAGTCATCATATTAAAAAACATCAATGCAGTATTCACTGTAATTCAATTAACCATTGAAAGAGAAATAAACAATGCAGCAGCTTCCAGGGCAACTGATTACATTGGAGACATCCAGACCTCAGCAGAAAAATCTGAACCAACCTGACCTCCCATTCTACCTTGTATAGACTGCCTTATTAGTGCATCATATCAGAAACCACAGCATGTATCCTTACTATCTATCCATCCATTATCCAACCCGCTATATCCTAATTACAGGGTCACGGGGGTCTGCTGGAGCCAATCCCAGCCAAAACAGGGTGCAAGGCAGGAAACAAACCCTGGGCAGGAGGCCAGCCCACCGCAAATAAAATCAATAAAATGCAAAAAAAAAAAAAATTCATTCAAACACAGGAAGTCCATAAGTGACCTAAGACAGAGCAATGACCACTGCTCCATTATCAAATATGTGGATGACACTGTGCTCCTAGGGCGCATATCTGGGGATGATGAAAGCCACCATTCTAAATCAAGTGGACTGTATGGTAAACTGGTGTCTTTAAAACTTTCTCACTCTGAATGTAAAAAAGAAATATTTGATTTTAAGAAATGTAAAAAAGAAATGATATTTGATTTTAAGAGACATAAATCTGTATGTTTACTCATTGTTGTTTTGTGGGAGGAGGTGGAATCAGTGAATGAGTATAAATCCTTAGGGAATAATTTAGATAACAATCTTAACTGGAATGCAAATACAAAAAAAAATCTCTAAATGCAATCAGCGTTTATTTCTCCTCTGTACACTCAAACTATTTAAAGTAGACAAGGACCTCATGTTGTCCTTTTATCGCAGTCTGATCCAGTCTGTGGTCATTTTCCGGTTCATTGCCTGGTTTAGTAGTCTAACAAACCAAAATTTTAAAAAGCTCCAGCACATTACTAAGCATGCAGCAAAAGTTATTGGGACTGATGTAGATGATCTGGTAAGTGTGTGTCAGAGGACGATGCTAAAGAAACTAGAAATGATCTCAACTGACGACAGACATCCATTACATGTAGAACTTAACTTCAGTAAATCAGGAAGGATAGTCACTTTGAAAAATCCACACAAAATGATAAAGAAATTCCTTTCTTCCTAGTGCCATATGACTTTTTAATAAGGAATATTGGAGAAAATGATTAAGGTTTGATATACTGTATATCCTCTAATCCATTTTTGTGTAAATATGCAGTATCAAACTGCCTTACCTTAACCTGTCTTGTCTCTATTTGTTTTGTTTCATTTCTTTCTGTCTTGTTATTAGATGAAACTGAGAAGGCAAATTTCATGTTTTCTTGTCTAGACATGACTAAATAAAGCAACCCTGAACCTTAAACCTTGAATATAGTTTGAGTACACATGTGCCACTGAGTGTGGCTAACATTTCAAATCACAACAGATAGGTACTGAAATCAGATGATTTCAGGGCATACTAACAGATCTACTGCTAAAACAGACTCTCCACACTCTTTTGTGCAGAGAATCATTTGTTACAAGCCATGGCCCAACATAACTGTTGAGGAAACAGAATTGCAGATACAAAAGTAGGATCAAATACAGCTGGAAGCTGCAGAAATTTGGCAAATTGGGGGTGCACCCATATCAAACTCTACCCATAAAGGCCACTGTGACCAGACAAGTCAACATGAAACATATCCTTATCACAAGAAAATAGACCAAGAATATGTGAAACCTATTATTATTTTCAGTTTACTTTTGTCTTCACAAGTATGCAACAGAAATGCAGAAGACATATTTTCTTAAATCAAAAACTTTGCTGCTCCAAGGTGGACGTATTTAGTGAGTTTTAAGGTTGTTGTTTTCATGTTTGTTCCTGCCCCATGATTTCCATTTTAAAATCCAAGGATAAGTTAGGTATTTTTTTTAATGTATAAAAAAATGTTGAATTTTAGAAGATAATTTCATTTGGCAAATTAAATGTATACCATGATCGTGAAGAAATAACGTGAAAAACACCACTTATCCTTTCACTGGCACTTTCACGTTACTCTACAGAATAACCTGTTCCATTATTCTGTATATTACCTTATCTGTTCCTGTTGTTAGAGAAGAAATAATGAGATCTGAATAGACCTTACCTGTAAACTTTAATGGGCCTTTTCCTGTTACTCCTTATAACTACCAGTTAAAGCATTGACTATTTTTCATTATAAACTTAAATTATTCCCTTCACATTATTCTACAAATTGACTATTGTAAAAATAGACAAAGAGAGATACAGGTTTGAGGCAACACCACAACATTGTATATTGTAAAATACAAAAATAATAAAGTGCTTTTCAGAAAAATAGCATCTGTGCAGACAAAAGTCTGAAAATAGACTGCCCAAGATGGCGACACTTCCAGTTAAATACAGGCCAGGCAGGAAGTGGCGGGTCCAGGTGGACTGACACAGGAAGTTATGTCAGAGATGGTGAGGTTGTCAGTCATTCAGGTGTTAGTGTACTGCGCCACTTTGTGAATCACTTAGGAATTACCCCCACCAGAACCTTTAAGCTGTCCACAAATGACACTACATACCATAAAAAGTTTTAAACTTTATTCCCACTTTCCTTTTCATGAAATAAAGAATTAGAAACTTTGAGTTATCTCCTGCTTTATTCCTTTTCTGTTTTGTTGGGTATGCACATTATTTTATGTTGCCTTTAATGACCTCTTGGGCACAGCCATCAGCAGTGTGTCTGTCTTTGGAGAGAGTATCGACCTTGTCAAGAGGTTTACTTACTTTGGCAGTGACATTCATGTCTCTGATGACTCTTCCTATGAAGTCAGTAGACGGATTGGGAGAGCATAGGGGGTCATGAGGTCGCTGGAAAAGGGTTTGTGGCACTCCTGATATCTATGCAAAAGGACAAAGGTCCAAGTCTTTAGAGTCCTGGTGCTTCCTGTCTTGCTATATGCTAGACATGGATGCTATCCAGTGACCTGAGACGTAGATTGGACTCCTTTGGTACTGTGTCTCTCCAGAAAATCCTTGGGTACCATTGGTGTGACTTTGTGTTGAATGAGCGGTTGCTCATAGAGTCCCGAATGAGGCACATTACCTGCATTGTGAGGAAGCATCAGTTACAGCACTACATCCAATTGGCGCATTTCCCCGATTGTGATCCGGCTCGTAAGATCCTCATTGTTGGGGACCCGAGTGGCTGGACCAGGCCAAGTGGACGCCCATGTAACACCTGGCTGCAGCAGATAGAAGTTCATTTTCGGAGGGTGGTACTGGACTGCGTGTCTGCCTGGGAGGTTGCCAACCGGGATTCCCAGCTGTTTCGTTGTGTGGTGGGTGCGGCAACACACTGTACCAGTGCATGCTCCCCAACTTGACTTGGCTTGCTAATAAAAATGAAAAGCATGGTCACAAGGAATTTGATCGGATTTTAAACTAGAAAAGTGAGTCGAGGGTGGACTGACCAGAAGTATAATCTAATAAAATTCATGGTTTCATTGAAAAGCTTGTTGGCCAGTTTAAATTCACTGCATACAATGGCCCATCCATCCATCCATCCATTATCCAACCCGCTATATCCCAACTACAGGGTCACAGGGGTCTGCTGGAGCCAATCCCAGCCAACACAGGGCAAAAGGCAGGAAATAAACCCCAGGCAGTGTGCCAGCCCACCGCAGTACAAGGACCCTCAAATGTGAATACAGTTGTGCACATCTCCCCTTGAAAGTTTTTTATTTTGTCTTGATGTCGATTCAATGAAAACCACAGAGAAGTGGAAGAATAAAAAACAGTGAGTCAGTATATGGAAGGTCTTCATCCTCCAAAGATTTATTCAGATAGACAGTTCAACCATTTTGTTTGTTTATATTACCATTATGTCAGTTTTTTTATTTTGTAAAGTAATTCATATTTGTTGTTCATTAAAGTTATGCTTTCATAACAGAAAATCTAAATGCATTCTGCTGGTTTTACAGTACAACGACCTCACTCCCACAGCTTGAAGAACAAAGCAGCATTTTCTCTTGCCACTAGCCTGGCATGCCCACTGCTGCATCACAAATGACAGTAGGTATGAATCCAAATGTGGGTGCCTCAGCCAGAGACTATGATTACGCCCAGGCTGACAAATGCCCACCCCTAGATGTAACTCGCTAGAAAAGAACAACATGACAAAGCAATAAGGGAGCAAGGTTAATTAAATTCTTGTGTAACTAATTCCATTACAAGCCTGATAATTTGAGTCTTTAAATATGCCATTCGCTGGGCTAAAAAAGAAAAGCTGCAGTATGGAATTGCACTGTGCCCAATAATGCCTGAAGTAACTTTGATCACAAACCAAAAAGGTAGATTGGAAAATTCAGAATTCAAAAAGCACAGACTCCACACACAAATACAGTATTAACTAGGTCTAAAGAAAAATCAGTCTTAATTGGTGTTTCATTTCATGTTAAACCTAAACCCAAAATATTCTCTGTGTGCTACCATAAATGAATTAGTTATGCAACATAAGGCCTCAAAGTAAAAAAAAAAAAAAATTGATAGTATAGATCTGTTCATCCCAGGCAGACCCCATAGTTTTCAAATCGACTCACAGTGGGACGTCACTTACGCAGCGATACCAGCATCATCTCTCAGTACTATCCTCACTAGCTTCACTTCTGTTTTTCAATTTATCTCCCCCAGGAGGCAAAACTAATTTCCATACACAGTAAACCAAGTGTCAGGGATATTATTTATAGCGCAGTCAAGGCCATAACTGCTTGTGCAGTGGCACACTTTACAGTTTGAGGACCACTTTATAAATTAAATTATAATATGTTGTTGATTGATTTAATGTTTTTAGCAATTACTTAAATTACATTAACCCAACAGAAGGAACAAATGAGTCCTCGGGTTAAAGAAGGGATCTTTATAATGTAGACACTGCAGCTTTGAAAATGGTTACAGGATTATAAATATCCAACATACCATTCTACAGTGCATCCGGAAAGTATTCACAGCGCATCACTTTTCCACATTTTGTTATGTTACAGCGTTATTTCAAAATGAATTAAATTCATTTTTTTCCTCAGAATTCTACACACAACACCCCATAATGACAACGTGAAAAAAGTTTACTTAAAATTTTTGCAAATTTATTAAAACTAAAAAAATTGAGAAAGCACATGTACCTAAGTATTCACAGCCTTTGCTCAATACTTTGTCGATGCACCTTTGGCAGCAATTACAGCCTCAAGTCTTTTTAAATATGATGCCACAAGCTTGGCACACCTATCCTTGGCCAGTTTCACCCATTCCTCTTTGCATTTGCATTTAATCCATTTTGGAATAAGGCTGTAACATAAAATGTAGAAAAAGTGATGCGCTGTGAATACTTTCCGGATGCACTGTATGTATTATTTAAATGAATTAATATACATCATCAATAAAAAACTACTCACCCTCTTGTAAGTTTTAGCGTTTTCTTATTTAATTTGGTTTTCTTGACACTCTTTAATGTCAAAGTGGTTTAAATTAATTACAAATATATTTCAACTCAATATTTAGCAGCATTGTATCTCTACAGTACCCCAGAGACAGGTGGGTGCTCCTTACCAGAACTCACTAAGTCAGCCATAAAAAATATATATTTTTTTTGCAAATAAGGAAAAAAAATATTTTGCACAGTGTTAGGCCAAATGAAACAATGAAAAACTGCTATGTCGTGTTTTATGACGTTACACTTAGGTTACAGACAGGCAAATGCGACAAAATCTTCATAAGTTAGCTAGGAGACAATGAGGAGATCCATCAAGATAAGAAAGAAACAATAATTAAGCTCTGCCCAACTGAAGCAACTGGCACAACAGGCCATTGCTAAACTATTAAAAGGTAACATCTATGCTTAAAGCTTCAGTGGAAGATGAAACTGGCAAAATGCTGCCCATGTCATAAATGGAGCAGATTACTGTACGTCAGTTGAGTCATGGATCAGGGCAAATTATGACAGAAAAGGCTTTTCTGCTTGTTCTCCTTGCCCACTTCTTCCCATTTGCAGACAACTACAAGCTTATTTATAACAATGTACCAAGGAAACTGACAGCCCCAGACCCAGGTAAAAATAATGCAGTATTTCAGTAGAAATAAGTAAATAATAACACTGGAGGCTCAAAATGTTTCAGAAACATTTGTTATTGCCATAGCAGGTTTCCTTCAAACTGCAACATATTGAGATGGGCCTAACTACAGTCCGAGATAGGTATGACATATAGTAGTTCACATAATACCCACAACACCAAAAAAACGTCAGTAATGAAACTCTCTCTTAACCAGATAATTCTCCCACAACTCTAATCTTAACTGTAGTGTAACCAGACATTCAATGGCCATTTCATGACTAGCATTGTGGGCATTAGGTGATGTTGGGACATTACATGACTAACCTCATAGGTATTGAAGGTTGCAGTTACACTTCTGTTAAACAAAATAGCCAGACACTGTGTGAGTTTGATTCAGATTTAAAATTTTTGTTTGAATGGTTTATAGTTTCTGACTTTAGAAGAGAGGCAAATGAGTTTGAAATAGACAACTGAACCTTCATTCAGCTGACTTCACTGTCTTTCATGTGCCTTGTGGTAAACCCCTGCTGAGATGTCATTTTTTCTGTTTGCCCATAAGGCAACAACTGGTGAAGCACCCAAGCAACAGTGGTTGTCTGCACAATCTGTTCAGTCTCCACCCCTATAGATTGTAAGTTATTGTAGGTCTCCTGGTGGCCTTCTTCACTGGTCTTCTTCTTGCATGATCACTCTTTTTGTGACTGGTTTGCTCTCGGCAGATTTACATCTGTGCCATTCTCTTTCCATTTCTTAATGATTGATTTAACTGAACTTCAAGGGATAATCGGTGATCAGAGTATTGTCTTGTAACCATTACCTGATTTGTGCTTTTCAATCACCTTTTCACAGAGTTGCTTGGAGTGGTTTTTTTACCTTTACTGTGTAGGTTATGCCACCATACTGACTCAACACAAACTGGACCTTCCCCATAGGGGGCATTTAAAGCACAATCAATCGAAAGCACTTGTCTACAGACAGATGATCCCCATTTAACTAGTTATGTGACTTTTTTTTACATTTTATTGAATTTATTAAAAGCAAATAACATTCCATACAAGTAAGTCAAATTTTACAAAACTAGGCTCAAATCAGATCATGTTATGTGACTTCTAACACCAGTTGGCGGCACCAGTGATGATTTAGGTGTGTCATATTAAAGGGGTGAATACTTATGTGTTTTAGATTTGTAATTAATTTAAATCTGTTTGCAGAGATCCATTTTCACTTGATATTAAGGAGTCTTACAACAAACGAAATCTATTGTGATTTAAAGCTGTATAACAATAAAATGTAAAACTTCCAAAGCTTACGTAAATATGAGCTGTAAAATAGAGAGGGAGGCAACAAACATAACGAGATGGGGATTTCACCCTTTATACTTGAACATAAAGCAATAACACATCTTTACAGACTTGAGTCCAAAACAGAACTGAAAATTAACAAGAACCTGGCCGTTATATATTTGGCAGGAGGCAAGAGGAGGGCTCTACAGGACCGGAAGTGGAAGTGATATTTCTAGACAGTTTGGTTCTTCTGATGGCACACCGGGTCTGCAGGGCAAAAAAGAAGAAAGTATTAGAGAACAGCGCCAACCCCTGGTTCAGTGGAGAAACACATTTATTCAAGCCTGTAAACTGTCTCCCATGCGCACATGTGTGACAGAGCATATGTTAAAGTTTACTAAAAACAAATAGATAGTAATGCAAAATAAATACCAGGAAGACATCATTTAGGTACATGCATGCTAATTTATTTTTGTAGTGAATATGTATACAATAGCTCTTGTTAAAATCTTCTTTTTAATATAATTTTTTCTATACAATCGATTGCATTTGGTTGGACTTCTTAAAATTGTGAAAACGAGTTCCTTTTACACTTCATTCCCAGTATTTGCAAAGCATGCATTGTAGAAAAGACAACCATGTTAGTATGTCTACCATAGAGAAGGGGGTCTAATCAAATTTGCATTAGATGACCACCATTTTTCAGTGTGATTGGTTATAGTAGAATACATAATGCATTGTAGCAGCCTTATCTCTATATATTTTGTGTAATAAGTGGAAATTTGGGTTTTCAGATGTTTGGATTTATGGTGTAAGATTATCATATCTATTTCCCGAATCTGTTTTAACTAACTTAGATAACTGGAGAGTCACAGTCTGTACCCTAGACAGGGTGCCAGTCCATTGCTGGGTACAGTACTTTTACAGTGGGCCAATTTTAGAGTTGCCAATTAATGTGACATACACCCGCAATGGGGCTTACTGTACTCTTCTTTAAGCCTCACTGTGGCTAGTTAATTCCTCTTTGTCTTCTCTTCCACACCTCCCAGACGACCTTCCTCTGTCCTCCACACCTGACTGCAACCGGCCTGGATTAAGTTGAGCAGCTTTTTTCTACCTTGGACTCAGGAGTACTTCCAGTGCTAGGACATAGTCTATTTGAAGTACTTCTGGGTCAATTGGAATTCCCATAAAGTAGGGAGTGTAAGTCCCTGCAGCTCCCTCTGGCTGCACCCATGGAACCTGACAAGACTGTCCTATGGGACTACAATACCCAGTGTGCCTTGCAGGTGTCTTTACAGGTAGTGTTGCCCGTGGAGGCTGCCAACTAGCATATTGGAGGAGCATGTTGCACTGCCAGGTTGTCAGGTTGACAGGTCCCCCTGTCCTTGCATCACACTGGCCTGTTGGCCAGGTAAGGAACTGGAACCTGTCCCATCACAATTAATATAAAAACAGTGTTTCAATATGTACAATTTTGAAGGTTACTTTAACGATGGAGAGCTTGATTAAAAAACATTCACCTTCCACTTTTCAAGTATCACTGTTTTGAAGAAACAAGCACTCCATTATGCTTGGTCCACCCACATAACCATCAGGAAGACTTACATGGCGGTTCTGTGAAGTTTTGCATGTTCACACTTATGCTAGGTGATGAGTTATTCTAGATCATTGCCTTGGATTTTTCCTGAAAGCTTGGTTGCTGTCATTCATTCATTGCCTTTATGTCCAGTATGTTAAAGACAAACAAAAGGACACCATTATTACATATTTTTTGAAGTAAAAACTTTTATTAACATATCTGAAATAGTTTGGAAATCATGAAATGAAAAGTCCAGTTAAACAAGAAGAATAAATAATGGTGTTATGAAGCTTCTCACTAAGAGTCTGGAATAAAAACTTGAAGTCACTGTGGTCTGTTGGGAGCCACATTTGACACTCACGCTATCGAACAGTGGTCAGACTAGAGTGACGGAGGGAATGTTAACATTCTAATTGGTGCCGTGGGAGAGACCCTGGTGAAAGATTTTCTTGTTAGAGAGCATTCAACGGGTGGTAGTTTTCGTCTTGCATTCTACACCAGCTTTGGCAGTTGAAAATATAAAAACAGTTAATAGCATGCTGGTAAAAAACACATTTGTTGTTAAACCTCATAATCAAAATCTGCAGGTCTGGATTATGAGACATATTGTAAAATCTGAAGATAACAGAAGCAACGAGAATGCCGTATAAAGTTGTTTAGATGAAAATGGATTTTAGTCTTTTTTATTTTTTATTTATACATCCTGTTCCCTATGGAATATAATATAAGGTGCATCAAAAAGCACTGAAACGCATTTATACAATGGTATAGAGGATGTCCAATTTAGTACAATAATAAATCAAGTCCAATATTAAATTCAGAAAGAGTAGTAGAGACACGACTGGTTTTGGTCTTGATTTGATTGATCTTACTATAAGAAGAGTATTCCTGAGGGCAATACAGGTACTTCCGTCTTTTTTGACGCTTACTATTCCAAAAGCTTGTTAGCAGTGCATTGCTTTCATCCATGTTGACTTCTGGCTGCAGTAAATGGTCTGTTGGGATTAAAAAGGATGGTTCATGTATGGGACAATCCTGCATATGGCACACTGTAGAATTCTTTAGAAAAAGATTAACTGTGAAACGAGAAAAGGAGTTTGCAGTGGTTATACCCATACATGTGGGACTTAAAACCTGCAATGCAATCCTTCTCCAAGCGTTTTTCTTGCATGGGTGCTCTTTTGTTAATCAACATACATTTTTAATTTGGGTAGTTAAGAAGATTATAATTATTGAAATGCTACTGAGGTTAGGTGGAGGTCAGAGGTGCCCTTTAGCCTTTTCAGCAAAGTTGTATTGACTTGAATGTTTTGCTTGGAGGGCAGTCTGCTGGATCTGATGTTAGTGCTGCTTCTACTTCATTCCTGCATAGACTCATGTTTCACTGTGTGTCTAGCATTCACACATTTACTCCACGTCTTTGTTAAGGTCAAGGTTCTTTAGTTTTCTCCCACATCGCAAAGGTGCAAAGCAAGTTAGCATATAGTGTAACTCTAAATGGGATCTGTGTGAGTGAATGATTATGAGTGTAAGTGTGCTCTGTCATCAGGTAGCACACCATCCAGGTCTCACACTGGTGCATACACACAAAAAAAAACCCTAAGTCCCATGAAATAGTTTAGGTGTTCTTTATAGATCGGCGGGTGCTGAATCCAAATGTAGCAAAAGAATTGCTCTGTTACAACCAGTTTTTGAAATATGAATGGGTTTAAAATAAAAAAAAAAGAAGTATTTTTTAATTAATTATTTGCACCTGAAAAAAATTTAAATTACACATATGATTACTTAAAATATAATTATTTGTAAAAGGTAGTTACTACTATCAAGCTTGTGAATTCAAGACCTGCCTCTTCCCCTCATTCATTGGTCAAAAGACCCGTCTTCAATGTACAAGCTCGGTCCTGTGTGAATGCATTTCCTCTGCAAGCACTGCTCTGATTTTCCTGAAGTATTTGCTCACCTTAATAAAAAGGATACATGTTTGTGTGTCAGGCTGTGTGTCCATCTGGTTGCTGTGTTTCTGTCATTCCAAAAGGTGGCACATCACAAGCATTTCTCTCTATTATAAAAATAAATCTTGGAAGGTTGGAAGGAGACGAGACGTGATTTTCTCACAGAGACATTTTCACGTCCCACGAGACTTCCAAACACAAAATCAAAATTCAATGCGATTTTGATAAAAAGGTAAAAGCAAAAAAAGATTGAGCATATGAACATAGGTGCTATGACAAGAGTATGCTACGTGAGATGTACATCGTGTGGCACAGCAGCAGCAACAAACCAGCAGCTGATCAAGCAAAGAGGAGGTAAAAAAAAATATATATATATATTTGTTTCCCATTGTATCACCATTTTGGTGGGGGTTTTGGAGGAGTGACCGCATCTCCTTGGGGTGCGTTCAGCACCCCTCTTCACAAAGCGAGTGGCAGAGATGGGGGGGTTGGTGAGCAAAGCGAGCAGGGGGCAATGCCCCCTAGTTTAGTAATAAAATGCATTGCATTTGTCATGCAAATAGAATTGCTGCTTTTACAAATCTCATACCAAACAGTATATAACAGAGACATATGCATTGCATGGTGCACAGCAAACGTTAAATCAAAACATTGTCTTAGATGGGCAGCAGCAGCTAGTTAAAGGATAAGTGACTGTGTGCCTGTCTGGTGACTATATCTCTGTCATTCCAAAAGATAGTACATCACAAACATTTGTAGTAATAAAATGCATTGCATTTGTCATTGCAACAAATGGCGCATCATAAACATCACTGCTGTTACAAATCCCATACCAAATGGCACATAACATGGTGCACTGCAAACATCAACATTGAGGTCTATGTTGGTTACTTAGATTTCAGCCAGTCTTACTTTTGTAACACAGTTGGTTTAATAATATTTTAGTAAAATACATCCATGCATTCTGCCTGTTGTGAGCACATGACTGGGTGATTTGATGTGGATTATGCAACACAAGCAACAAGATTTTTTTCATGCACTTTTTTGTATGTTTTTTTGTTGTCTAGCATTGCTCTCCCATGCTATCAGAAATTTTGCTATCTCTGTTCTCCATAGAAACATGAAATTAAAATGTTGTCCTAGCTATCACTACAGACTACATGAGGCAAGTGACATATTAAAAAAATTACCATTTTTGGGTGGGTGTAATTTTTCTTTAGCCCATGTCTGAAAATGAGATGGAATTCCCACTTATTTGTCTCCTTGTACTACCAAAGGACTCTCCAATCTCAGCTCACATTCAGACTTTTTACTTTCTGGGCAGATGCTTCCTGCTTCCCTGTGTAAACGTGGCTGCACTCTGATAAGGTTTTGACAACTTGGCAACCTCAAAGATTGTTTAATTTCTTGAAGTTTCTTTCTGTTTTGTGTTTCTTCTCTTTATAACACTTTATTTGCACGACCTGCTGCATTTGTTTCTTCCAAGTTTTTGCTTTTCATTGAATGTTCTTTCCCTTTCCCTTTCCCCTTTCAATAAAATATTGTGGAATCAGAATATTATTGGTTTATAAACAGTTTGGTCCAGTTTAGTCTCTAGAAAAAGTCAGTACAAAATTAATATTTTTATTATCTGAAATATCAAAATTAAAATTGAGCAGGTGGCCCTTAGTGATGTTGTGATCTTAGTGATGTAGTTACAATGTGGATCTCACATTTTAAAACTGTTAAAATGAATAATTTTCATCACAGAGGTTTACAAAAATTAAGTTTAACATGACACAACAAAAGAGAGAGAAAAAAAGAGCTTGAAAAGGTACCATTTTAAGTACGTTGTACAATTTTTATGGTTCAAGTGAATAAAAGCCATCCTACTGTAAAGTAGCAAAACCCCTCTATTCAGCCACTTTAAAAACCTTAAAAGATGTTACATTTTGCAATTCAATGTGTCAAAGGGCTATATAATTACTTTTCTACAATTTGTATTAAGCTTGTAATTTCAAAAACCTTAAAATTATGCAGTGATTATGTTTAGCATACGGTGATAGCATCTGCTCCGTTCTCCGTGAAATGTTTAGTCAAGATTGTCATGTGTGTCTATAAAGAAAAAAAAGAGTTTAATGCAGCATGTTGACCTAAAGATTTTAAAACTCTGTAAAACTCTGTACCAAAAAGGTATTGCTTGTGTAAATAGCACAGACTAAGTAATATTTGAATTTAAAAGGCAGTTGAAATTATATAGAAAATATTTACAAATGGTTTATTATAATCTTAGCAAACAAAAAGCACATTACAAGAAAGCAATTCTTCTTTTTTCTCTTTTGTTTACCAATTGAAATTAATTGCTTTTCTGGAGAATTTTATCATCATCATCATTTCTTTTTCATACTGTATTTATACATGGAAATTGCATCATTAAATTCCCAGATACAAAATATATTCGGGCAAAGCTTAAATGAGAATCCTGGGATGGCCAATGCAGCAACCTCCAAGGCAATGATCTAGAATAACTCATCACCTAGGATAAGTGTAAACATGCAAAACTTCACAGAACTGCCATGTAAGTCTACCTGATGGTTATGTGGGTGGACCGAGCATAATGGAGTGCTTGTTTCTTCAAAACAGTGATACTTGAAAAGTGGAAGGTGAATGGTTTTTAAATCAAGCTCTCCTTAGTTAAAATAACCATCAAAATTGTACATATTGAAACACTGTTTTTATATTAATTGTGATGGGACAGGTTCCAGTTCCTTACCTGAGCCAACAGGCCAGTGTGATGCAAGGACAGGGGGAGACAACCTGTCAGAGCAACATGCTCCCCCAATATGCTAGTTAGCAGTCTCCACGGGCAACGCTACCTGTAAAGACACCTGCAAGGCACACTGGGTATTGTAGTCCCATAGGACAGTCTTGTCGGGTTCCATGGGTGCAGCCAGAGGGAGCTGCAGGGACTTACACTCCCTACTTTATGGGAATTCCAATTGACCCAGAAGTACTTCAAATAGACTATGTCCTAGCACTGGAAGTACTCCTGAGTCCAAGGTAGAAAAAAGCTGCTCAACTTAATCCAGGCCGGTTGCAGTCAGGTGTGGAGGACAGAGGAAGGTCGTCTGGGAGGTGTGGAAGAGAAGACAATGAGAGAAAGAAATATGTCAGATGTTTATAAGATGTCAAGGAAATAGTTACAAGAAAAGAAAAACAAGTTACATTAGACAAAAAATAACAATAAGTAATAAAAAGTAAATTGATACAAAATTACATACCATAGACATATACTTAGTAGAAAAGTCCTTTATAAATAATATTGTATTCTCAATCTAAAAGTGAGTCTGATGTTAAGGTCAGATAGCCAGGAAGATAGAAAAAACAACATAAAAAAAGACTAATTAACTTGGGGGAAAAAAAATCTGCAGGGGTTCCAATGCCAAAAGACTACCCAGCACCCACTGGGCATTCTACCTTGAAGTGGGTGCCACATGTACAATTGGCGCTTTGTATACCTCTGGAAATGGGTTGTGGGTTCACCCCAAAATGGGCAACTGCACCTTTAAGGAGAGGACCAAGCACAGACAGGATGGTTGGTCTAAAGAGGTTTTAACTCAGAAAGGAAGAAAAAGAGAAAAAGAGAGAGACATTGAGCAGTAAAGCAAGGAGCAATAACGTTTTAGCGCTGAAAATCCACCACGGTAGTCAACTGCTGGAAGAGTGTTTCTTTTGCCCAGGGTTACAACTGTGAAAGTATTTCTTTAATACTTTTCATTGTATGCTGATTTTGGACTTGTTGTGAGAGGGTTAAATAGGATGAGTGTTGGTCATGGAAACCTTGAACGATTTCTATAAAGTAAATTATGCACTACTGCTATCAGTATAGCGGATGTTCTGATTCTGCGGCCGCTCTGGGCTTAGTTGTTCTCCCGGCCTACGGTACAACCTAACATAAAGGTTCTTAAGGCATTCCTCATTGTTTCCAGACTTTGGTCCAGAGGATTCAACGCATTTGGTCTTGTGGACAGCTGGGGTGATCACATTTATTTGAGCATCACAGGTGGCTGCACAGTGCCTTGATCAGGTTGTGGTGGAGCAAAACGCCACCATAGAAAAAAATGGAAAAGAAAGCAGAGAAAAATAGAGATTAGTGAAGGTTGCACATCCATGATGAATATGATAATTCTATGCATGCCAATTAGTCAATTAAGAGTACAACTAAAATGTACCTATGAGAAAGTAAAATTTTAAAACGTGGGCTTTTAAGAGTTTTTAAAAATATTCCACATTATTAGCCTGGTGTTTCTCCATGGGTAAAGTACTCGAGATTTTTGGTGCATAACAGTAAAAACGTCATCTGACCACTTCTTTTATGCTAGGCTGTTGGAATAATAAGCAGACCGCTTTTAGAAGATATAAGGTTATGACATACAATGTGGGGGGACAGGCACTCCAAAAATATTGGAAGGGAAAAGATTATCTAAAGCTTTATATATCACTAGCAAAATACCCGCGCTTCGCAGCGGAGAAGTAGTGTGTTAAAGAAGTAATGAAAAAGAAAAGGAAACATTTTGAAAATAACGTAACATGATTGTCAATGTAATTATTTTGTCACTGTTGTGAGTGATGAGTGTTGCTGATATATACACACATAAACATATATATATATACATATCTATACATATACACATATATATATACATATATATATCTACATATATACACATACATATACACACATAAATACACACACAAATACATATATATACATACACACACACACATATATAAACATATATATACATATACATACATATCTACATATATACACACACAGCTATTTCGTATCAGTGCAATACGCTGCTTGTTAAAACGGATAACTCCCGCCTTACGCAAGTCTGCGTGGATATTATGAACTATCGTATTTGTTCAAGTTCTGTTTAAATTTTAAATAGAAGGAATTTTTATTTAGTCGACAGAAATATCTTTGGTAGGAATGGTAAAAACAGACAGGAATATTATTCGTGAATAAATCAACTCAAACCTTAAACAACTTATAATATTTTGCTCTCCATAAAAATTTATCCTGTCTAAATTATACAAGTTAGAAATAAAGTAAACGTTAAAAGAACAAACATTCACATTTCTTTACTCTTATGTAATTTTATATAAAAATAAACTTAGATTTTAAATATCCCAAAAGATTTTGCTCTCCATAAAAATATATCATGTCAAAATGATACAAATTCAAATATGAACATGCTGCATAACAAAACCTAGAAATATAAATGAAATGTGTTCTTTTCAGCAATAACAAATCAAATCATTCAGTTTTCTTTGCTCATATGTCATTTTAGAGCTGGACGCCTGGCATCTTTTTTTGGCCACAGGTTCGTTTCTGTTTGGTGTGAGGTTCTGTGTTGTGGAGATTCTCAGGATGGATTGCAGGTGCTCATCAGTGAGGCGACTCCTGTGTGCTGTTTTGTTAGTCTTTATCACTGAGAAGAGCTTCTCACACAGATATGTGCTACCAAACATGCATAAGGTTCGAGCCGCATGTAGACGGACTTTTTTTGTTCTTCGAAGTCACCAAAGCGCCGTGCAAACTCAGTGCGCTCAGTTTATCAGCAAAGTGCGATTTGGGAACACCGTAGTGACGACTTGGTTTAACATTACTTGGCAACAGGGAAAGTGAGGCAAGGTGCACTGGTGCATTTGTGTCTCCCATAAAAGCAGCTTCACTTGAAATCACTTTGTGATTGTGCACGGGTTAAAACGTCCGCTGAAGTGTCAGATTCTTATTTAATTATGCTGCTTTCTGTATCTTCTGCATTGCATTCAGGTTAACCTGATGTTTTGTCTCATAGTGCCGTCTTAGATTAAATTCTGTAATTACAGCCACATTAGCTCCACAAATGAGACACACGGGTTTAGTAAACATATACTCAGCCTCCCATCGGTTTTTAAAGGCTCTATTTTCAGAATCAACTTTTCTCTTCAGCATCGTGTGAGCTAGCTTCGCAATAACTTGATTAACTCGGTAAGTGTTCGGCAAGTCAGCTGAAGCGCTGCATTATGGGATCTGTAGTTTATTGTGTTACCAGCGCTTCATATACCCGGGCTTTAATGACTTTTGTGAGTGTTACTGAGTGTTGCTGTCATCAAGGATTTGATTATCATCATTTCTTTCAATCAGGTTCGTATTTGTAGGATGTGTTGTGTTCAAGTTACATTCCGTGTTTGTCAATCGTTGTAAAGATGACAGGTTTCATTCATCGATTCATTTCTTACTGCATCAATAAACAGCTCGTCTTCTTCTTTATCTGAGACCTGACACACTGCATGCACGGTTTTTTTTTACACTGTCTTCCTTTAGTGGGACATTGACTTTTTCCAACGTGTGCTTTGTTTTGGATTTATGAATATGCTTGTATGTATAAACGCTTCATATTTTTGCTGCCTTTTCAATTGTGTAATTCGGTTTTGTTCAGCGCTTTGGAACTGTTGCTTTTATCTGTGCACCGCGCCAGTTCACGTGAGCCGCTCGGTGTACATGCATCGAAGGTTCCCAGCTGTGCTGGTGCCATCTCGTGCTATGTCCATGGCTGTATTTAATGTTACCTTAGTCCTGGCACTTAAAACATTCTCTCGCAGTTTCGCTGAGTTTGTACCAAACACCACCCTGACCATCTCATCTTCCTCTGCATAAGCACAGTCCTTAACCCGTGAATATTTAGTGGGAGTTTGCTATTGGATTGCCGCTGACGGACGGCCTTATATGGGTAGGCACTAAATTACAAACGCCAGCGGCAGCCTGTCTATGAACTTAATTTAAAGTGTAGGTTTACATCGTGCTTTGTTTCCGAAGTAGCAGAAGTCATGAATATGGTTGTATATGTCACTCGCTCGCTTCTTATTGTTTCGCTGCCTTCTCAATTATATAATGCATGTTTTCTTCAGCGCTTTTTTTAGGTCTTCCTGGTTTTCTATGTACTGCGTGATTACGTGGGAGGCGTGATGATGTCACACGAAACTCCGCCCCCACGGCGTTGAAGCTCATCTCCATTACAGTAAATGGAGAAAAACTGCTTCCAGTTATGACCATTACACGTAGAATTTCGATATAAAACCTGCCCAGCTTTTGTAAGGAAGCTGTAAGGAATGAACCTGCCAAATTTCAGCCTTCCACCCACACGGGAAGTTGGAGAATTAGTGATGAGTCAGTGAGTGAGTGAGTCAGTGAGTGAGTGAGTGAGTGAGTGAGTGAGTGAGTGAGGGCTTTGCCTTTTATTAGTATAGATTAGTAGTATTTTAAAATTAATTCTAAAGGACACAGGTAACCAATATAATGATGGTTAAACAGGTAAGATGTACTCAGATTTTCTTTTTCTAGTTAAGATTCTTGCTGCTGCATTCTTAACTAATTGCAAGCAACTGGTGTCTTTCTTAGGCATTCCTGTTAGTAGTGCATTACAGTAATCTGGTTGACTGGAAGCAAAAGCGTGAATTAATTTATAAGCATGTTTCATTGTTATAAGAGGTCTACATTGTGCAATGTTCCTTAAGTGAAACAATGCAGTCTTACTAATCTGGTTAATATGCCATTTAAAGTTTAGGTTAGAGTTCATGATTACACCTAAAATTCTGTACCACTGTCTTGACTTTAAATTCTAAGGTATGAAGTTTATTTCTAATACCCTCATTATTTCCATTTTATGCCAAACATTAAGATTTCTGTTTTTTCCTCATTAAGCTTGAGAAAGTTACTACTCATGCATTCAGAAATACAAGTAAGACATTAGATCAGAAAGGCCAGTCTTCGGGTCATCAGGTGATATAGATGAGTAAAGCTGTGTGTCCGCTGCATAAATGTGGTAGTTCACCTTTTGTTTTGAGATAATCTGGCCTAATGGGAGCATATTGATAGAAAAAGGCAGGGAACCCGGAATAGATCTTTGTGGTACACCATGTACAATTTCATGGACCTCTGAACTACAATCACCGCAACTAACAGAGAATTTTCTCCCTGCTAAATGAGACTAAAACCAGAGTAAGACATTACCAGAGACACTCACCCAATGACTAAGACAATTAATAAGAATACTGTGGTCTGTGGTGTCGAATGCTGTGTCCAGGTCTAAGAGAACAAGAACTAGTGCAATTTCAGTACTATGATTTGTTCTAAAACTTGACTTAAACTTATAAAAAATACAATGTTATTTAAGTAACCATTTAACTGCTTAAAAACTAATTTTTCTAGAATTTTACTTAAGAAAGGCAGATTAGAAATTGGCCTAAACCAGTGGTTCTCAGACTCGGTCCCGGGGACCCCCTGGGGCTGCAGGTTTTTGTTTGGACCACCTTCTGTTTTTAATTGGACTCCTAGTGTAATGAAATGAACTGTTATATCCCAGTTTCTATGCTTTGGTGTCAATGAAGAGATTACAAAAGAGAGTGTATTAATACATTTTAATAAAAATGATGCAGGTATATGTGGCTACAGTATTTTTTTTTTTTTGCTTTTTATTTATGTTCATCCTGATTTCCATTCTGCCTTTCTATTATTGAATAATTAGTGTTGCAGCCTTTCAACATTTAGTGTTGTCTCCTTTGCTTGGTTCTTATTGTCACTGTTAGGATACAATAAAGCCTACACAGAAAAAGAGAAAAATAATAAGAAAATAAACAACAAAAGTTACACATTTAAAGCAAAAGCAAAAAAAAAAAAGGAATATTTCTAAATGTCTTACAATGTAAAAGTCATACTGCTGTGCTTTTCTGAATGCAGAATAAGAAAGGAGAAAAAAAACAGCTAACTAAATGAGATCAATTATTATCACGGATTGTGAATCTGGTTAGAACAAAAACCTGCAGCCTCAGTGGGTCCCCAGAACCAATTTTGAGATTACTTTTCCGAAGCAGGGGGTTTAACAGCTGCAGTCCTTGATCCTTTCGCTGACCATTAGAGTGGAGCATTTTTTGGTTTATTTTGAGGTTTCTGATCATGAATATGATAATTTTGTTTTAATGATAGTCCTTTCCTTCTAAGAGCCACTCTCAGAAGGTTAGAATTGAGACATTTCAAACATAGGCTCGTAGGGTATTGTTTATGACTGTTTTCAAAATCAGTGATTACAAATGAGATTATTTTTGGGGTTTTTTTTGCCATTGCAAATATTTAGACTTTTAACATTTAAATGGAAGGTAGCATTTTGATAACTTAAATGCATAATAATACAGCTATTCATGTTTATTATGTACGTAGACCTCATGAAGTAAATCATCGCATTTCTTATGAACACCCTGAATTAGGACGACTTCTGTTAATTCAGATATTTTAAATTCTCAACTCCTTTTTGCAGCTCCCATTGTGCTCTCAGCACTTACTCCTTGAGAAGGTGAAGTAGGAGGAAGTAGACCGTGACATTTAGAAAAATGCTAACATGTCAGATTTTAAACCTGACTGGAGACATGGAGTTGGTTAATTAACATTTTTTTTAATCTGTGTTTGTTAATATATTGCCTACACTTTCTCTCTCTGACTGTAAGAGTTGAACATTTTATGCTTTATTCCAGAATATGGAGGAGTCAACCTCTGCTTAGCCAGTAAAGCATGGGAAGTTAAACCTGCCAAAGCTGGTAACAGCATTGCTTATTTTGCTTATATTTCCAGCCATCATTTCATTCAAAAGTTGTTTATGTCACCTTCACCCTTTTTAATTTGTCTGAGTGATGTTTACCTTTTTCCAGGGGAAAGTGTATTTTTATTTAATGCTTTTACCTATTCACTCCTTCTATAATTACTGGTTATTTTGTTCAAATCAGTCACACCAGGCACTAAATAATGCATAAGCAATCTTCCTGTGTAGTAAGGCATAGGTTTAACATAATGGGATACCTAATTTGAAAGACAGATGCCCCCCCATTCATTGGTTTAATCAACAATTTGTAAAACATGTTATTAGAGGAGAAAATGCTGATGAAACAAGCCATAGTCCCTTCAGTGCAAAGAAATGTAAGACTGCAAGATATTAAAAGCTTGACTCTTGTCAAAGGCCACATCTCCACTGAGATGAAAAAGTATTTTTTTTTTCTTAAATTATCATTTTCTGTCCAGGCTTAGATTCACAGTCAAAAAGTCTTTTAATAAACCAGGCTTTGAATGAGCCATCAGACTCAGTCCCTGATTTGTGATCCCAGATTTACTTTTTTATGTAATATTAGAAGGCCAGCTCATAGAATCAAAAGGATATTTAATTCTGTTCATATCCACAAAAAAGACTTTTAAATATGTAGGAGTGTGTAGCTGCCTCTCCCAGTCTGCTTGTACACCTTTGTTTTACTAGATCTGGTGAGCCGCTCACTTCCAAAGTATCACAAAGCTATCCCATCTTGACTTTGGAGTCTTTGCGTCTCTCTCAGGACCCTGTCCTTTACCACCTCCTGTCTGTGAGTCCACACATAAAACTTTCTTTCCTTCCTTCCTTGGACTCCAGGGTTAGGTCCCTCAGGCAGCCTTCACACGTTATTTGAAGGCATAGTATATATTTAAAGTATTGCCAGCTGGAACTGTACACCATTGAGGGACAGGCTCTTCTGGCCTCCTGCCAGACCCCAAACATATTTTGTAAGGAAGAAAACTTCATAGCAACCTAAGACCAGGAGATCTTCCAACCTCTTGCCAACTCCCAAGGCAGAGAGTGTTTGCACCCAGGTCTCTGCTTCGTCTCTTCTGCATTTCAAATTTTGACTTATCAGTCCAGAGCACCTACTTCCATTTTTTCTGCACCCCACTCCTTGTTTCTTGTTGTTCATGGGTGAGTCAATTGGCATTATTTCCACCTTGGAGGAATGGTGTTTGGACAGGAACTCTTCCATGAAGACCTTTTCTGATAAACTTCTCCAGACTGTAGATGGGTGTAGAAGGGTCTCAGTGATTTCTGTCAAATTCTGAGCTGATAATGTTGCCTAATTTGAAAAGAAGCAAGCTTATTGTGTGTTGTGTTTGTTGCACTCGGTTTCTGTGGCTGGCCATAGAGTTTCCTGCCCTCAGCCTTACTCGTTTGTTTGTGCTTCTGCAGAAGAGTTTGGTCAGCATATCTGGAAACACCTGTTTGCAGCAAATGTTCTGCTTGAGAGAGAATATGATGATGCAGGATGAGTAGGGTTAATAGCTCTCAATAGGATAAGGTCTTGAAATTGAATTCTGTCAATTTCAGCACACTTGCCCCGATGTGATATCAGAGAAATTTCAATCTGATTTCTCCAAAGCCCTTCAAAGCTCTTTTGTCAGTTTCTCTTTTGTCCTTCTTCTTTTGGGATTAGCTGCATGACTTTTTTTTTTACATTTTGAAAGTGATTGATATGTTTCTTATACTATGTTGAGTAGAACCACATCAGCACTTTGTTGAATCTCAGTGTCACATTTATTGATTTCTACCAAATGTTTACTGGGATTGAATCCCTATCTCTCTTAAACTTCTTGATCTGCTTGAAACTGCTCGCATTTTGATATAGTTAGGCCTCCACTTCATCAGATTCATCCCCATAAGGGACTGCTGCAATCCCTTTCTATTTACTGTAATTCACTGTTTTTTGTCAGTTTCTTCCTGGCTGTGTGTATGACTGTTACATCCTGCATCCAAATCTTCCCTTCTTTGCAGCTTTTGCTTCAAAACTGTGTGCTAACTCAACAAAATTTTATTATATTAGAATCACTATGTCATTTATGCAGCTAATTACAGGAAGAGTTCTTAGTCTGTCTCTTACAAAATTTAGGGAAGGATGGGGTGATTTCTTTCTTGCCTAATTTTATAATAACATAACAATATATCATACCATTTTCATAGTTTGTTTAATCCTAGGCAGAGTTGCAGGTGACTGAAGCCTATCCCAGCAAGCACAGGGAGGAAAACAGGAACAATCCTTTGACAGGACACCAGCCCATCACAGGGTGAACACACTCATGCACAAGAGCAAATTCAACAATCCACTTGACCTTCATGTCTTTGGTGTGTGGAAGGAAACCAACTCACACATTGGGAGAACATACACACGGGGATGTGAACTCAGGTCTCCTTACTGCGAGGTAACAGTGCTCCAACTGTGCCACCTACATGACAACATAACATAATAATTTAATTGGCCAAATTAAAAAGAAATAAATTCCTACTAATTATACATTATTTTCAAATTACCAACGGTAGGAGGCACTACATTTAATCCTTCAACAGTTCACAGTGTAAAAGACCTTTGCAATTTTCTTACTTTTGTTACATTTAAGGCTTTAACAAGGCAAATGAAAGGTCTCTTTATACTTCATATGTTCTGCTCTCCCACTGGTATTCTTTTCTCATTTTTCACTTTTAAAGACATATTAACCAAAGGCTGGACATTGAAGTGAAAATGAACTGGAAAAACACTTAGATTGCATTGTCGTCAAATCCAGAAATAAACTAATATTGCAAGATGAAAAATTACAGAGGATTCTGTATGGGGAGCGATTACACATCCATAGTTTCTGCTATGATGATTTTACCTTCTGTGATACTGTAACAAACTAAAATGACTTAGTATTTTCAATAATTTTGGTCATCCATCATATCTGAATAACTGGCACGGGTAACAATACATGTACATTTATGAAGCTCAGCTTGTTGAGGCATGGTGTGCAATTTTCATTTTTTGTTTTAGCATTCTTTTAAACATATAGACTGACAACACAACTAACAGGGGGCACTATATGCAACATGGTCCCGACAAAAATAAGAAAGCTCCATCAAGGACAACAGATGTAGTTATGTCAGAAGAATTGTTGGATTAGCACCATGGGATGGTGGTGTTATGTTAGTTAAAGTGCTTCAGAGTGAGCTATTCCGGGTGCGTAGACACAATGGGGGACCTTTAATTTATTCAGTGAAGACCTTCAAATTGATAGCTGGGGTGAAGTCCTTCACAGTATGCATTGCCCCCTTTTCTTTGGTGATCAGGCTAGCTACGGGGATGTCCAGCCTTTTAGGAAGTGCTGAAGCTAACAATTGAAATGGATAACAGGAGCCAATAAAAAGAAGGTATTTAGAGAATAGCATCTGGTATTCCTGGCTCAAACATTACAGGAATGACCCTAAAAGTGGTCACTGCTTGTGGTTCAGAAACTCAATCCTGTCAAGGAGTTGGAAGGTTAGTGGAAATGAGAGTATAACTAGTGGAAGGAAGAGAGGCATGAGTCAACAGAATAGAGTCAAAAAGATTTTGCTGGCTGCAGTTAAAGGTGAGCAATAGAACGCCAGAGAAGGGGGCAAATCCTGTGGTAGGTAGTCTTAGTGGGACAGTCAGAATTTTGTTTTCTGTTTGTTGTTTTGCAACTGATTACTTCTTGTGATGTTCCTCTTTCTTATTCAGTTTAAAAGAAAAAACAGATTTTTTATCTCTGTAGTCTCCTTGGCATTCATTCTGGGTTCTGGGACAGCTCATGCATGCACCCTATTCTCTGCAATATGGCTTTTGCTTTTTAAAGCTGTACATTTCTTGAACTGTTGATGACACCATCTCACATGTAAGATGTTAAATTAGAATATTTCAAGAGGAAAACATGCCATTAGGGCTTCCAAAATAATATTTGGTTAAGACCCAGCTGACTCACTCTATTTACAAATATTTTTTGCCATCTGTGTGAAAATTATTCTTGGCCAGATATCAGCTATGCTCCATGTTCATAAACTCCTTTTGGTCACATCTTCCATATGACATTTAAACTTATCCACTCCTTATGTTTGCCGTTACCAAGTGAGAGCAATTACACAGCTGTCACCTGGGCCTCATGTTTAGCTTATTGCATTTGAGCAGGCTCTTTACATCATCAAGTCAAACAACAAAATTCTATTCTTTCAGATCTGCTTTGTTTCCTGCCTTGAAAGGTAATGCCTTTATTTGTAAGCCTTCAGTTGTATGCCCATTGTTTACAACTTGGGTTATGTTTTTTTGTCATATTGTTATTGTTACAGTATGTTTGGCTGATTTCTTATTTTGGATTTTTTTTACTAGCTGCATTTCCTTATTTACTGATTAGTTTATTTTAATATGATGATGTGATCTTAAACTTCTATCTCCCAACTCCACTTACTGAATCTAACCTATACTTTATAGACACAATACCTTATCTCCATCTACTCTTGACTGCTCAATGGAAAACATGGAAGCTTCAATTGTGAAGGTAAAGCCATAGAAAAGGTTGACAAAAAGAGCACATTGTTCATGTGTGTTTATTGAAGAACGTATTGTAAAGTACTAGCCTTCTTAAACATACCTTCTTTTGACTTCAGTGCTATAAAACACAATAACCTACATAGTACAATTTAAAGCCAAACTACTGTCATTTGTCTCATTTCAGTTTCTGGAACTGCTTTTCCTAGTTTGAGTTCTAGTTGAGTTCTACCAAGCAGCCAAGAAGCAGCCTTAATTCCCCTGTCCCCAGCTCTTCCCGGAGAAGTCTCTGGTATTCCCAAGCCAGCAAAGAGATATAAGCCCTCCAGTGTGTTCTTGGTCTGTCACATGGTCTCCACCCAGTGGGACATTCCTTGAGCAGTTCTAGGGGGAGACACCCCCGTTTGGGGCATTCTTATAACATGTCCAAACCATATCAACTCGATCACCTTATTCCAGAATAGCAGCGACTCTGCTCTAAGGCTCTTACGAATCTCTGAACCTCTCACCCTATCATGGTGTGTCAGCTCAGCCACCCTGCAAAGAAACCTAATTTCTGCCATATGTTCTAGTAATCTCATTCTTTCCAAGTGATGGTCGTAATTTGGGACAGTGATGTAGATAAACTGGTAAACCGAGAGTATTGTTTTTAGACTCAGCTTCTGCTTCACCACCAAGGACAAGTACAAACAGAACAGCTGCCATGATTCCAATCTGCTTGTTGATCTCATGTTCCCTATTTGCATCACTTGTGAACAAGATCCCGAGATATTTGAACTCCTCCATTAAAGTCAGCTGTTCTCCTCTCAAACTGGAGAGATCAATCCATTCTTTTCCGGGAGAACCAAGACCGGGTTTGTCCTTGTTAGATTAGGAAAAGGGGACAACATAAGCTTTATAAAGCAGTGATGCCACCCCTAGTTTCCCCAATTCGCCACCCTCACATCCTCACCTGTGTATTGATATCCTGTCCACGAAAGCATAAACAGGAGTGGTGACAAGGCACAGCCTTAATGGATCCTGTCACCCAACGAATTTGACTTAGAGGCAAGTATTCAGACACAGCTCTCACTATATTCATATAGGGAATGAATAGCATGTAAGAGTGGCCCTGTTACCCCGCAGGCAATATATATCATTCAAAGATAAAATGAATTGGAAGACACAGTTATCTTTGTAACAACAAGGCACAACCACATAGTTTCTTACATTTGATATGAGTATAAAAACTATTCTAAGTCCTATTACTTTATATTTACTGTATATACACATCAGCAGGTCACATTCTGGGCTCATTCAAGATAAGCAATACTGGTACGAGAGATGGGCTCTCGCTAACAGTATCGTCTTTTTCTCTACCTGCAGATCGAAAAAAACAACCAATGCGGAAAACTGACTTCGTCTGTTCTGGTCAAAGGACTATAAATTTGAGGCATTCCCGGAAGGTGGAGTCTCACTTGGTCATAGATGTTGTACAGAACTGAGCTCTACCCCAGACCTGACTACTCAAGAGAGGCACTGCTGCCTAGTATCTTTATTTGCACTCTGTGCCACTGAACACTGTTTCTGTTGTTGCTGGCACCTTTATTATACAAGATGACTCTTTTGGCACCCTAGTATTTACTTTGGAACTTGTGTCGTACCTCACTCAACCATGGCATATTGTTATAGGGGGAGATCTCTTGATAGCCCTTCGAACCAAGAAAAAAATTAAAGGTGACCAAATGTATACATAAATAGAAAGCTTTTATTTAAAAAAATACAGAGAAAATGGAAGACAACAAATCCTTGCTGTGTCTCTTGGCCTACCTAAATGGGTGGTAGAACTTTCCATACCTGTTGAGTTGACTGTACTATTTGCCCATCTGCATATACCACAGAAATGGTTCTCACAACCTCTCTCGCTCTACCCTCAAATCCACGACACCCTTACCACCAAATATCCACAGAATATGTGCATCAAATATTATGCATTATGCAAACAGTAGTGCTAGAAAAGATCCAGAAAAGAGTGACTAGGCTCATTCCTGGGCTGCAGAGGATGAATTATGAAGAAAGGTTAAAAGAGCTGAGCCAATACAGTGTAAGCAAAAAGAGATTAAGAGGTGACATAAAATTTAAAATTATGAAGGGAGTTAATTCAGTGGATCAAGACTTTTATTTTAAAATGAGTTCATCAAGAACAAGGGGGCATAGTTTTGAACACATCTTAAGAGTAAATTTGACACAAACAGTAGAACATTTTTATTTAAACAGAGAACTATAGACACCAAGTAGCATGGTAGACAGTAGGACTTTAGGAACTTTCAAAACTAGATTTGATGCTTTTTTTGAAGAATTAAGTGGATAGGACTGGCAAGCTTTGTTGGGCTGTATGGCCTGCTCTTATCTATCCATCCATCCATTATCCAACCCACTATATCCTAACTACAGGGTCACAGGGGTCTGCGCCAATCCCAGCCAACACAGGGCACAAGGCAGGAAACAAACCCCGGGCAGGGCGCCAGCCCTCCGCAGGACGCACACACACACAGACACACACCAGGGACAATTTAGGACTGCCAGTGCACCTAACTTGCATGTCTTTAGACTGTGGGAGGAAACCGGAGCGCCCGGAGGAAACCCACACAGACACGGGAAGAACATGCAAACTCCACGCAGGGAAGACCCGGGAAGTGAACTCCTAACTGCGAGGCAGCAGCGCTACCCATTGCGCCACTGTGCCGCCCGTGCTCTTATCTAGATTGTTCTAATATTCTAAAGAAATATTATGCATCAGGTGCCTTCTGCATCAAATATTTTTTTATCATCCCTCATGTATTCGTTATATAATAAATAGTCTTTATGTTAACGCAGTATTCTTAAGTACCACTCAGTTCAAAGTTTCTTACTCTTACTGTGATGCACTAAGCACAGGACAAACACCAGCTGAATGCATGTCTATGGTCACTAGAGATGGGCATCTTGCATTTTCCAAAGTGCATTAAATAAATCCATCTTCAAACTCTGCTTTTTTTTACTGCAGCAGCCACAGGAAACACTTCTTTCCTAACCGCGTTACCTGCCCTATTAATAATGCTAATCCATATAATACAGTATTTTGTATATAGAAAATAAATTAAAAATCCATATGATTCATATCACTATGATAAAAAACAGCAAACACTTTAATATGAAAATGAAGAGACAAATGTCAATCTGTTAAATGTTGTAGAACTAGGCTGCTAAGATCTTTGAACTGAACTCTGTTTTTTCGAAATTCAAACAAAAACCTTGTGCTTGACCTTTAAACACAGCACTCCACCCCACTGATTCACTATTCTAGATTCTTACAATAATTTTTAATTTAATTTTCCTATTGAACTGCCATTTCTGACATGGAACTTTTTAGCTGCATTGTAAAGTTCTGAGTTTTGCCAGAACCAATTCAGTCTACTGTTTTCCACCTGTTGGATTATTTCCATGCATCCATTTTTCAAATCCTCTTATCCGGATCAGGTCCTGGGGCAGCTGAAACTAATCCAAGCAAATATCAGACACAAGGTAGTAGCAATCCCTGGATGGAGCACCAGCCCACTGCAGGATGAACACAAACACATCAGGGGGTAACGCAACATCACCAATTCAGGTAACCTGTAAGTTGTTGGACTGTGATAGGAAAACGGAGCCCCTGGAGGAAATCCACGCACACAGGGAGAAAACATACAAATTCCTGAAAAGGAGCACCAGGGGTGAGGACCCCATTCTCCTTACTGTGAGGCACCACAGCACCACCTTGATCATTTCCAAATAATGGAAACTAATAATGTTTACATATAATAAGGTTAATTACTCAGAATCAGATAATGAATTACCGGATATGAATTAAGTTTATATTAGACTTGTGACAGGTAGGCAACATTTCAAGCAACTCAGTATTCAAAATCTTATTTTGATTGTTTTAACTCTCTCCTTTGCTTCTACCTCCAGGGTGTCCAGAGTGCATCATATAACTGAGCTTGCCCTAATAATTAGCACTAGCCAACCCGCGTCATACCATACGCCGCATAATCAGGCCGGTTTTTTAATGATTTTTAAGCACAGGGAGAAAATTAACATATGAAAAATCGGTAATGTAATAAATCAGCAAGAAAAGCAACATTATAACAATGCACGGAACGAACCAACACACAATTTTCCGTGACTGAAACTGGCGGACCGCCATCACTCATGTGCCCACCTCCAACTCGTCACTTGAGTCGTTGTCGTCTTTCCACAGTCCAGATGCACCTGTGACTCACGTAGACTTTCAGTGTTCCTGCAGGAACATCTAAGAAGACGCATGTTTGTCGCGGATGCGAATGGCTTTATGTAGCGTGTAAAACAGTTTGCTCATGCGGTCGTGCGTCGTAACCGAAAACTCGTTTTTTAAAGACTTCATTGTGTTTTAACCTCATTTGTAAAGGATTGTTTTAAGGAGCCCATGGGATACCCCTCGCAAACCATTTTACACGCCGCATATGGCGATTCACCTCCGCGAGAAACATGCCTCTATGAACGTCGGTGGCTTAGTGAATCCATGCCCCTTCCGGCGTGCTTTCCATGGGTGTCTTGCCTTAGTGAATTATATATATATAGATGTTGATTTGGTGGGCCTCTCTTGAAGTGATGTTACCAGCCCAGCACACTACAGTTATATAAGTTGTGAAGGATGTCACTACCCACATTAAATGAACACAGTCTCCTAAGGAAATAATAATATTTATTATTATATTATCAAGTATTATTAATAAGATTATTAATTATTATTAATAAGAGAGATTTAAGTTGTTTTGAAATATATCCACGTGGAGCTTATTAAATTCAGAATTTCTGGAAGCGTTTTCTTTTACTTTCTAAAAATTCTGAAAAGATGAGTTATGCCATATAATTATGCTTTATACTGTGTGATAATACATATTTAGTGATGTTACATGATATTACATGATATTTTTTCAGTCTTGCAAGTATTTGCAAAAAATTGTAAGTAGTTTATAAAAAGACAAGATTTGGCAACAGCTTTAACTGTTAAAGTAGACACAATGGGTAGAAGTTTGACAAACCAATAAGTGAAGCTAAAGACAGTAAAACAGTGAGAAACAGTTGATAGAACTTGGTGATTTTCTTTTGAAGAGATGCATTAGATTAGGATGTACAGTTTTTCAACATTACTAGATTAGACAAAGAATTATAAAGAAATTTTAATTTTAAGGTGCTTTTTAGTCAAATATAATTGTCGATTACAATTCACATAACATCTCTTAAGTATTTGTGTAATTAATTAGAGTTTTGGCATCAGTTGATGCTGCTAATCTCATTTTTGGATGTCATAGCACATGTTTTCCTTTAGTGTTTATAATATTTATCATTCTGGCATGTGCAAATTTTCATATATATCTATATTATTGGTTTTCACAGATACAGCCATGTTGTTTGAGGCAACAGAATCCAAGTTATTTAAGTTGTCAATGTTCATCATTTGGAAAATAGTCATCAGATCAGTTTAATTCTCTTTGAAAATAATTCTCTTTTGAGTAGTGGAAGCTAAAACGTGCTTCTTAGAAAATTTTACGTTTAATAATAATAATAATAATAATGTTGTTTTCTTTGTATTACAACCCCATCTATGCCCTGACTATGATACTGCCAGGGTCCCCTCATGCTTTTCATCTCCTCCTCATTTCCACATTTCTATTTATTACCTTCATTAACTTCTGTCAGACGTTTATAACATTTAGATGGCTTGGAAGGTTAAATTCCAAAGCAATTTAAAGTAGAGGTTCAGTGAGGGCTTTATGAATTTGGTCAAAACAACACATATTAGCAGTTATCTTCACAAACGCAATCATCTCTCATCTAAGTGGGTCAGATGGGTTTGAACTCATACTGCAGCTTTTTAATACATCACTCAAGTTCCTTGTTACTGCTGTGCTTTCTCATAATCTCATAATACCAACAGAGGCCTACACAACCTTTTCCTTGTAAATTCCCCATCAGATGTCCCCCACATTCTTAGCTTTATTTTTTTTTAGTAAATTGGCGCTTCACACCTTAAATTCTTCTTGCAACCAAACTGTATTCCCTCCCTCAATCACCCTAAATCACTTAAACATGAATAAAATAAACATACTCGCCTGTTTCAACCTCCCCTTTTAAGAAAATGTGGGTATTATAAGACGAACCTTACCATCAGGATTTCTGTAGAATATTAAAAGGCCACACAGTATATTAATCATTCCACTTTAATCTATGGAGGGCATTATATCCTTGCTGATTTGTTCTTTGCTGACTATAAAGCTCTTGGCCCACACTAGATTATAATTCTGCAATATGTTCCTATTATTGATTAGTACAAGAAATATGATCTCCAAAAAAGCACAATAGACCCTTCTTATAATGTTTCCAGTGTTTCATCCTTCTTACAATACAGAGGCCAAAATGACAAATGGCATTTTAGATATGACTTCAAATGTGCATTATTCGTTTTAAGTCTTAATTCTGTTCATGTACTTTTCACAACATGATATTTAATCCAAAATTATACTAACTTTTTGATTATTTCAGTAAATTCTCAAACAACCACCTTGTTATGTCTGTGTACAGACTTGGCTTGAGAGTGGACCAGGAAGTAGATGAGTAACACAAAAAGGGTCAAAACTAGGAGATCAAAAGCATAAGTGTCAAAATCAAAATAAGGGGAAAAAATTGTGGTCAAAACTTCAGTGCAAAAAGTCAGGACCAGAAAACGTTGGGACTGAGAATTTTTTGGAAAGAGTGATTTGAAAAACCGTTTTGATTCTACAACTCAAATAAGAATGAGAATTTGTGGATGACCTTTTATCTTGTTGCGTCATTGCCTAAAACTCAAAATGGTAGATGAAATGGTCCAACAAATTTGATGACTCCTTATGTAATTGGCATTTACAAAAATAAACGTTAAATGAATATTCAGGAGCATCAGAAACCCTCAGAAATCCATGGAGAGAAACATAAAATAAAAAATAGAAACAGAAGCCAAAACCGTAACACACCTACACTTACTCATCAGTCCCATTTGCTGCTTAGTCTAGGCTTTGGTGTTACTGAGAAATTGAGTCTCTCTTAGCTGTCATGCTTATGCCAAAAATTATACAGATGAGAAGAGGATAGAATTATTTGTTTAAAAATGAGAAAAGCTTTTCATATGTGGAACCAAAAAAACACAGTAGTCTTATAATGTCGGTCAGTGAAGTGATCAAAACCAATGGGTAAGCAGTGATCAAAAATGTTACAACAATTTTTTAAGTCAGGTCCTTGAGGAGACACAAATTAACCAATTGAGTTACAATTTCGGAAGTCAAGGAAAATAATTATTTACACTTGACTTTATTTTTTTATTGGTATTTTATTTAACTCCAGCATATTAGTTAAAAAAAAACCTCCTCTACCTAAAAACCTTGCTAACTGTTCACTGACATTCTCTTTCTAGATATCTACTTTTCTGTGTGTTTTGTGCCTTTTTTAACACTCAATTGTGTTCAACTTCTGGCTTTACAAATCACAAAGTATTGCCTAATGATTAAAGCACTGAACTGTAAAGCATTTAATCCTCACTCCTCTACAATTGAGATTAATTAAATTGGTTTATATATTGTGACAGATAGTGGGCGCTGTTGTCCCCTTGAACCCTCGGATCAGACACCAGATAAAAGTCCAATTATTAAATTTATTATAATAATAATGTGCACAAAGCACCCTCCACTCCCCTATATTCATAAATCAGTAAACAATAAACCATACACAATAATAAATCATCCTCTCCCAGACGCGTTGTTCCCTTCCTCCCAACTCAGCTCGCCCGTCTGGGATCTCCCACAGTCTCTTATAGACCTTGACTCGGAAGTGTTTCTCTCTCTTTATCAATGTGATTGGTAACACTTTCGGGTCAGATAAAAACTCCTTTTCTTCAAGCCATAAGTACATCATTTCCTCTGTCCACGTGACTGGGACGTACTTCCGGGCTGTAGGGAAAATAGTCCTTGGTCCTCCCTGCAGCATCCTCTGGTGGCCCCCATGGTATCCAGCAGGGTTGTGAATAAACACTCCAATGTCCATGATGCCCTGCTGGAATTCGGAGCACCTCCATGCTACAGGAAGGGCTCCATCTGGCAGCCTGGGGGTATTGGACAGGATGAATAATCAGCCATATACCACAATATACTGTAATCCATCGATCCATTATCCATCCCGCTATATCCTAACTACAGGGTCACGGGGATCTACTGGAGCCAATCCCAGCCAACACAGGGTGCAAGGCAGGAAACAAACCATGGGCAGGGTGCCAGCCCACCGCAGGGCACACAAATACTGGGTAACCGGAGGAAGCCCACGCAGATACGGGGAGAACATAAAAACTCCACGCAGGGAGGACCCGGGAAGTGAGCTCTTAACTGCGAGGCAGCATCGCTACCCATTGCGCCACCGTGCCACCCGTGCTCTTATCTAGATTGTTCTAATATTCTAAAGAAATATTATGCATCAGGTGCCGCCCTATATACTGTAAGTGTAAATTTAATAAATGAATTTCATTTGATAATGAGGACAGACTTTGGTAATTCAAGTAGGAAATAACAATGAAAATACGTATCTGGAGAAGGGCAGTTATTAATTTTCTTATGTGTTCCTGAGCTAACTCAGGAATTTATTTTGATTAAAATCATAAATACATTATGCTCTTCCTGACAGAATGGTCAGCCATTGACCAACCCGCTATATCCTAACACACGGTCATGGGGGTCTGCTGGAGCCAATCCCAGCCAACACAGGTTGCAAGGCAGGAAACAAACCCCAAGCAGGGCACCAGCCCACCACAGAGCAATTTAGAATCACCAAAGCACCTAACCTGCATGTCTTTGGACTATGGAAGGAAACAGGAGTACCCGGAGGAAACCCAAGCAGACACGGGGAGAATATGCAAACTCCACACAGGGAGGACCTTGGAAGTGAACCCGGGTCTCCTAACTGAGAGGCAGCAGTGCTACCACTACGCCACCGTGTGTAATGGGTTAAGTATTAAATATTTAAAATAAATGCACTGTAAGTTAGAGTAAATTAAGCAACAGTAAGCATGTGGAATGAAATCCAGGAAATAAAAGTGACCAGAGCGACTAGATTTAATAAACATTAGCAGCATTCAAGGAGATGACTGCATTTTTGACCAACCTTAATACAGCTAAAACAAAGGTCACGAAAAAGTGATAAATTACTTGAAATGGCATTATCTTGACAGTAATATTCATGGAACTCCACCATGAAACAAGTCATCAATGTCAACTGGAAAGTATTCATTGAACTTTACTTTAAATATGGAGAATGTGGCCAATAAAGTGAACCTTTACAGTCACAAGGTTGCAGAATCATCTTTCAGCCTTGACTCAGACTTGCACTTTGTACTGCTATTGTTTTCAATGTTTTTTCTATATTGAGGACAGGCAGCAGGTTAAGAGTCAGAGGAAGAGATGGTAATTTAAATTGCAATTTAAAAACCAATGATTCAACCACAGTACATATTAAGCTTCATTATTGGAAAGTACGCATTTCTTATTATTTGCTTTGATTTTATACTTATAACATTACTCAAGTTGTTTTAATAACAACTAGTCACACAATCTTTAGAAAGATGAAGAATAATATAAAATAACGGAGGTTCAATAGTCTTTGTTGTGCTGTCACTACAGCAGTTTGAAATACAGTAATGTGCTAAGTTCAGTATTTTAAGGTCCATTCCAACAAAATGTATGTGAATCAAAACTGTCCTGTTTTGCTTATCACTAGTTGTGGGGCATAAGAGAGGAACCAGTCCTGAACAGGAATGTTAGGCCACCACAAAACACACTTCTGCAGACATATACAGTTAAAACATATGTGACAATGTGTCAATTTAGAGTCACCAATTATCCTAACCTGGAATTCCAGAGAAAAGCTAGTCAGCCATGGGATGAACACAGACCAAGATCTGAAGCCAGAACTCTGGACCTTTTGAGACATCAAAGTTAGCCATTTTTTGTGTGCTGCTCACAAGTGTAATTGTTTAATGAAAACTCCTTTTATAGTGAAATCTGTCAGAAGTAAATTAGATTTAAAAACTTTATTAAAAAAAGGTTTATTTATTCATAAAGAGAATTACTTGCCCAGTATAGTTTTATGAGTATGTCTGCCTTTAGAACACCCATTTTCAATGTATATATGGGGCATATTTTTATTATTTTATACAATAAGAAATTCTAAGGAAACCACATCATGAAAGTTCATATTAAAATAACCCGCAAAGTGTGGCAAATAATAAGCAAAGCAGGAGATAAAAAGTATAAGCGGGATTACTGATAACCAACTGTTGACAGAGTGCCAGAGGCTTTACTAGAAGCTTTGCTAATTATTTCTTTTGATTGCTTTATATTTCTTGATTCATTGAAAGCTGCGACTCAACGCTGAAGATATAAAATATTAATTGAACATTAGATAAACAACTGCTTACTAGAAAAACGTGCACTGTTAATGCCTATAAGAAATATAATTCCACCTGTGATAGAATAAAGAGATGGGAGAAGAAGAGGAGATTGAATACTCATGGCCAAGACAGATGGGGATTAGAATCCTGCAGAGGCTACAAGAAAGCTCCTTTTCCTATTCAGGTAGTTGTCTTTGATAGTATATTCAGCAACACAATAGACAGCACTTAGAGAAGGTAATCAAAACATATGAACGTTGCAGAATGAACCATCACTCATTTTCACTGTAATAAAAAGAAGCCTGGCATTCTCTTATTGTTGACATACCGAGTGTACACAATTCAGTCCTTGTCAGCTTCAGGGCTTCATACTCCTGGGATTCTTTATCCTGCTTAATGCAAAATCGACCAACCAATCACATTGTATAAAAGATATTTTCTTTCATCTTTATTGGCTAATACATTTGATTTTTACCTGTCAATTAACTGCCAGTTGGTATAGTCCTGAAGTATTGCTGTTACTTTCTGAACAGTTCAGCAGCTGGCAAATAATCGAAGTGGCAATGCCAGCCCACTTTGTACCTCACACATCAGTAACATTGATATTTTTTTTGTTTTTATTATTAAAAGCATGCTTACTAACCTGTACTGGAGCAAATGGTTTCATACTATGAATGAATAAATGCATTCCCAATGTGTAAATTTCTTTATTGCCTTCTTTTCAATCAGTTCAACCAACCATCTGTCCTTTGAGTTCTAGCAACAGTGTTTCTTTTTCTTCATCATTCTGTTCTTAAAGGTATGATTAATGCTTAAGATTAAGATTATGCTTTGTTGTTTAGAGAGTCATAGAAAACTGGTCTTATTTTAGCATTTATTCATGACAATTTAGGAACCAGCCTAGGATGAAACAACATCCAATTGAAGAACACACTCACCACCACCCCATTATATACTCACTGCACTTAATATCTTTAGGATGGAAGCAGAAATTAGAATTCCAAAAAAAAAAAGACACATAAACATGAGGAAAATGTTTTAACTCCACACAGGCAGCAAAGGTAGAAATGAAGTGAAAATGTATTTCATTTCAACTATTTTTTTTTTATTTTTTTGCATTAATAGGAAATAGAGTTTTAATGGCTTGAAAGCAACGTGTTTATGCCACCATGTAAATTTCTTACTTTCTTCCTTAACCATTTCTGATTTCAATTTTCTTAATAAATTTATTTCATGCTTTCACTGCTATCACAGTAAATTACTTTTAAATAAAAAACTGCATGCATCAAATGTTTAAACATGACACACTGTTAAAATTTGTATTAATGTAGTGGTTTGTGGTGCAATCCACCCCCTTCTTTCATTAATTCTTATGAGAAAATTGAGGATGCTTCATTCTGTTGCAACGAACATAACATTTTTTTGGCAACAGAGCTAACAAATAAAAAGAAGTTAGATTGAATTAATTGGTATGGATACTTTTGTATGACAGCTAAGAATAAATGGCACCACCCATGAAAGGGACAACGCTCTATGTGCATGAAGGGGGAATTTGATTTAATGTGTGGTATTTTTATATACATTTTATGGTTTACAGTATGTTAACTATAAATCTGTACCTTTCTCTGTCACTATAAATGATATAAAGAATATATAAAATGAATGAACATGTATGTAATTTATTAAATTAATATATACATGTATAAAAAAGAAATTATTTATACAAATGAATGTTTTAATACCATAATTAATTAAAGGAATACTTAATCCAAAAATTATATTTTGTAAATTCTTGCTCGTGTCTGAACATTTTCGTTTGTGGGATTAGTTTCCGGAAGTGGTCTACTTAACAATATTGTAGTAAAATTCCTTTTTTTTTTTTTTAATGTTAACAAACTTGACTAAAAGATTTGTCACATGGATTATGCAACATAAGTAAGATGGAATTTTTTTATGGACAATTTTTTTTGCGGTTGTCCAGTGTTAGTCACCATAGCTTTCTATTTTTTTCAGAAACTTTGTAATAGCCTGTCTGAATGAAAACATGAAATGTAACATTTTTTTTCAGCTCAGCTCTACAAACTTCATGGAGTAAATACCATATTAAAAACAAAAAATATGGGATCATCTGAAAATGAGACAAACATAGATTTAATGTATGTATTTTAAAGTATGATTAGACATTATTTTTGCATGCTCTGACAGCACTGTTAATAAAATATTAATAATAATTCATCCCTACCATCTCTTGGCTCACTTATTCCACTACAAGGTTCAAGTGAATAATCTGGTTGGTACACTTGTAAGTCTTTCAATGACAAAGCACAGGGCGACATCACAGAATTGTCAAGGTCTCATTGGAGGTTCCATCCCAAGCTCTGTCCTTTTTTATGCCCCTGTCCCTTTTCCCTATTGTTGTTAATTCTTTTCAATTAGTTTAGAACCATTTGGGTCATGGTCTTCAATTTCAGCAGCAGTCAACTGAGGGAAATAAAAGGACTCTTTGATTCCTCAAGTATTTGCTACAGCATTGCCACAGGCCCCTTCTAAGTCGTTTCTTGATGATCTTTACAGTATGTTTTGACTTAGGTTGTAATTATTTTGAATTTGACCTTGGCTTTGTTCTTTTTAATGCTTTTGGAAGCTCCTTTAGTTTGATTATTTGATGTACCTCAATTTAAGAGCTTTGGAATTGTGTGTTTGCTTAACTCTCTGGTTTTCTTCTTTACTTTCTTATATACGAAGTATAGGGAAAGTATTGTAATCGTCCACAAATTCGACCTCGAGATTTCAATGAATTTCGACATTTTAGACCTCACTGAGTCTGATTTAATTTCTCATAGGGAAAGTATTGTAATCCTCCAAAAATTCAATTTCAAGATTTTGATGAATCCTGATGTTTTAGACCTCCCTGAGTCCGAAAATACCATCTTTGGAATTATATCTGTGAGTCTGTTAGTGTGTGTGTGTGTAAACACAATAACTTGAGTACACTTTCACTTAGGTCAACCAAATTTTGCATACAAGTATTAGTTACAAAACGCAAATTTCTATTAACTTTTGAGCTATTTCCACTAACATGAAGTTGTACTTTTTTATTAATGCAGCTGGACAGTCCAATTTATTAAACTTTACTTTTATAATAATTGTTCAATATATTATTAATTTCATTTGATTTGCTGTTGTTGGTTCTTTAATGTACATAATATAAAAACATAATCATTGTCTTGCGGTTTACTCCTCAAATTTCCGTCCCTTTTATTTGAAGAAAATAGTATTCCATAGAAGCATGTTGAACTTATACAGCAAATGACTTCACAGCAAAACTAGGAAAACAAAAACGAAAAGAAAAAAAAGAAAGTTTGAAAAAAAGGAAAGCAACAAAATAGAATTAAATCCCACCCTAAATACTGTTTTTTTTTTCTTTTTAAAAAGTCTATTATAAGTAATATTTTGTATCAGTCCTGTTGCTTTTTGTAAAATTAGTTTTTTTATTTATTCTTTTGCTAATAGTATCCATTTTTTATTGGTTGATTAAGATAGATAGATAGATAGATAGATAGATAGATAGATAGATAGATAGATAGATAGATAGATAGATAGATAGATAGATAGATAGATAGATAGATAGATAGATAACTTTCTTTATCCACTTGGGAAATTTGACGTTTATTGTTATTAAACTTTGAATGAAATTTTGCCCAACACCTTGTAATTATTTAATTGGTGGTTTTGAGTTTCTGAAGGATTTTTAGTTTTGGCTTTCCATCTAACTTTAAATCATGAGTAAGTATTTAAATACACCTCATGAGGGTAACATGTCAGTAACCATGTAACCTATGGTAGAAATCAGATAAAGACCAAAATATAACTTTGATAAATTAAACATTTTGAGTAGCACAATTTATGTTACTTCAGAAATTTTGTGTTAACCCTGAGGCAAAAAATGCAGGCTTATTAAAAGGGACTGGAATTATCCAGCAGATTAATGAGAACTGGTGGCACAGTAAGGAGACTGTGGAAAATTGTGGGTTCGCTTCCCGGTTCCTCCCTGTGTGGATAGTGCTTTGAGTACTGAGAAAAGTGCTATATAAATGTAATGAATTATTATTATTAACTGGAAAAAGAATTTACATTAGCAGAGATACAGTAGATGTGTTGGGCAAAATGAGAAAGGAAATGCTTAAGAAGACAAGAAGTCTTGTTGGTTTCTAAATCCCTTAACTTAAAGAAATCTAGCATATAGTGATAGTAATGTTGATAGATTTTATTTGTCCACAAGCAAAAATGTGTTTTTTTACTGAAGCTTTTTAAATACATAAACAGGTATGAGTATGTAAATAAATAAGTATACATACACTATGGTCTGAACACACACCAGCATGACTAAAAAAGAAGAAAGAAAACTTCTGACTTGGCAGTCACAGTCATAGTGAGGCATTATGCAGGCGTATTGCTGTTGGTTATTCGGTCTTTTTAGAAGACTCTAGTTTGAAATGGATGGATGCTTTCTAAAGCTGTCTACAACTTAATTTATGCTTGGCTTATCAGTAGGTGATGATTACTTAGCAGTGATGGTGGATGGTTTTAAAGTCACTGTGAATGAGAATATAAGCCCTTCACACGGGGCACAAAGATTAGTTCCAATAAGCAACATTACATTTATAATTGTACGAGTAGACAAATGCCTGAATAAGAAACAACTATGTAGGATTTTTCAGTGGTATAATATACAATTTTCTCACGTCCTTGGGCCATGTCTTAAAATAACTATTTTCCCGCTGTTATCCTTTCATCTAGGATTATCCTTTTTATTACAGTTTAGCTTTCACACTGGTAGAAATCATTTGTAGTAGATGTGAGAATGGCTGACATGCTGGTTTGTTTCCTAGAATTCTGAACTCACCTTTCCCTGGCCGCTTTGTAGTTCTCTTTGCGGCATTTGGAAGCAGGAAAACAGAGCTTGATAATACACATTTCTTTACTGCAGATGCATGTTATAATATTTGCTCCTTTTGGCAATTTTCTCAATACTTGAAACTTCAGAGTTACAAGTTTTATGTAGGTTAACAGAGTTACATTTTTTTGCATAAGGTTAAATAAAAGTGTTTTGCTGATTCAAGATAATATATCTATGTATTAGCTGCCAAACATTTCCCCTACTATAACTATCCATCCATTATCCAACCTGCTATATCCTATCAACAGGGTCACGGGGGGGGTCCTCTGGAGCCAATCTCAGCCAGCACAGGGCGCAAGGCAGGAAACATACCCCGGTCAGGGCACCAGCCCACCGCAGCCTACTATAACTCAAACACACTAAATTAAACATACATCAGGTTTGTACTGATTTCTTTTCTTCTATTTGAAAATACTAATGAACAATTGTAACATTTATAGATCAGGTGGTAGCCAATATTCTCATCTTCTCATGTGTACATATTGTCCATCCATGTAATCAATTGTGTTTTAATTCTCGATTTAATGAAACAAAACCCTTCAGTTCACAATTTTCCTGCCCTTAATTAAATATTTATATCATTTCCACAGTTGCACTGACAGCTGAAGGGATTGACAGCAGCTTTGGCTTCACAGCGTGTGTTGTACTGTATGCTGCTCTCTCTATATGAGTGCCTGATTGAACTGCAGCTAACTGTCTTTCTCTTTCAAGCTGACTAAATTGTGAAAGAATAATGTTTGTTTCCTGACATTAGAACATGTTTTTCCTTTGTGTGCTCTTGTCCAAACTGCTCCCATTGCATTGAGGGGTGGGGTTCTTCCTTGTCAGTCTCACAGCATAGGGTCCTGGAGTGAGGGGAAGCAGTGTTAATCTGCCAGATTTCTCCTTCTTCGGTGCACTAATAACGTACACCCCTACGGTTTGAGTGTCATCACTTAGCCACACCACCTAAAATAAACTAATTACACAAAGTCAGCCTTTTATCATTTTGAATTGTTACCTTACAGTATAGTTTTGTAGGTTTATTGCTGAATATCACAAAAGTTTTCTTTATACTAGCCCTCAGTAAAGCAAACAAGCATAACAACTTATACAATAATTAATTTTAATTAATTTTAACATACTAACTTTTGTAAACTAAAATGTACAACACAGATGTTTCAGTAGAAATTGATAAAATATTGGTTGTTTAGTAGGAATTTGTTATTTGACGTTGTCAGAGGAAAGCACAGGCTCACATGCAACAGCTCAGTTCATAAAGCTCCTCTAACCAGGGAGTCCAAAAGCAGGCAACTAAAGATTATCACATTATTCGCATAATTCTTTCTGAGCCACCTGCTGAATCGACATCAACAGTAGGGCAACAAAGACAGGTGGAAATGGACATGTGCTACCTCCACATGCTGAAGGGATGACACACACTCATAGTCATTGCATTTTTTTTATATCCAGGTAGAGGAAATCATTTTTATATCTTACAGTTTTATTTTCTGATGTGGCATTTGTTGGCGGAAAATCTGCTGATGTGGGATAATTCAACTTTACTGAATGAGCAATTTGTAAAGTAGTGTGCAATAGAATTTTTAAATAATAAACACTTTAAAATCATAACCTTTACTTTCACTAAAGAACAAGACCAACAGATTGGTCCGGTGAGAAGTAAAAACTATCAGATGAAATTTCCACTTAATTCATCAGCATCACAACCTCACCTTTGATGAAATATTCACGTAGGAGATAAAAAGAAACAGATCAAGGGACCAAAATGAGGTTGATTCACTGGTTTGAAGGGCTGAGTGTCCAAGATGGTGAGGAACTCAACAACAATATGTAAGGACATCTGTGTAGGTATGGATCGAGATAAGTTTAGGAGGCTTGGGCATGTAGTGTGGATGCTATCTGATGCCATCTACAGAAGATATACCAGGCACAGTGCACTGGGAAATTACTCAGGTGCAGGCCAAGGATCTGCTGATGGGATCATACCAGTGGCTGCCTCGATCTGCAGGACTGTAGTCTCATGAGGCCAGATGTGATTCTCAAATGAGAATAACACATCTGGGAATAATCTGTTAAAATGTGTGCAGTGAATAGCAGTGAAATCCTGTATTGCAAAAGCTACAACCACAGAGCTTCTTCTTAAAACACCTGCCAACACTTTCTCCAGTCCATGCATTTTAAAGCACCACCGGGGTTTCAGAGAGAGAGCAAAAGATATTGACCAAAAATATTTGCTGCTGAGGAGAAATAAACAGTTAAAATTGATGTTACTTATTCAGGAGTTCAGCTACACAAATTAACTGAAACTTAATAATTAATATGTATTTGTAATGAGGGCTGTGACAGTGGAAACAGGCAGGCACACACACACATATAGAGCATCACAGTTACTTATCTCCACACATTTAAGAAGTGCCTCTGTCTGCTACCATAAAATAGTAATTTTGACTATTACATCACTATATCACATAACAACAGCAAATAGAATTTAGATAAGCATTGTGGTCTATGGATACACAACATTTTAAAACACTGTGGCTATTTTGTTATGGCATGTTTGCATCTCCAATTAGATAGTAATGTTAAATTTGTTTAGTTATTTGTTTAGATGTGCAATCAGAAGGTGGATGTTGTGCATTCTCATCTGTGCATCTACTGATGTTGTTAGGCAGATTTTTTCATTTCGGTGTTATTGAGTACTGAAATCTGCATCTCTTGTAGGTCTTCATTTTCTGCTCTCTTAATGGCAGTCCTTTTCACAGAGCGCGACACACTCAGTGTTTGCTTCAAAAGCATATTTTGCAGTTCATATTTTCATGAAGGTAGCTGCCAGTTCTTTCAAGTTTATGTCTTCTTCTGCTCTATCATCGTAACGCTGAACAAGAGAGCACACACAGTACCTGAGACAATATATTGTTTATGTTTGATGTCTTCAAATGCTAACGTTTAATCTGACCATACAGAAGGGGTTTATTTTGTTTATTTTAAACATGTGCAATGTGCTCACTGCACACACAACGCATGTATGTTTGACAAGTGGTATTTTAGGAGGATGGTTTATCATAATCAGAAGCTTGCTCTCTGTTGGACCAGGTTAGCAAGAGCAGTTCAAAATCACAGTCCCTACTTTGAGTGCCACCTTTATGAGGCATCTGATTGGCTTAGAAAAGTGACACTCAGTGAGCCATCTAATTTGGCACCTAGTTTTAAGCACAGTTCACTCATGGTTGTCTTCCAATGTACATATTATAAAACTGGCTTCATCGAGACTACCAGGACCATGGCTATGTCTGACTTTGTCTTTTGACTTTGTGTTATAACTGACTTTTCACCCAACAGAAGTTTATTTTCTCCAGGAACACTGCTGACTGAAGTTATTTTCCTGTCCTTCCTTGTCAACTGGCCAAATTTCAAAAATTAATTAATGGACAGATACTACTGGGCTTCATTTATCAGCTTCAAACTAATTTGTTTTACTCTCTGTAAAGTAGATCTATGTATTTTTCTGTATAATTATAAAGTTTATATTTGCATTTTACAGAATTATCTATTGTTACCTGTGTCTCTAACAATCTCCCAAGAACAAATTATATAGTGAAGGTGCTCAGTATAAGTATTCCAAAATTGTGATATGGGCAGTTTGGGAAAATGCTGAGGTATCTGGAGATTAAGGCACAAGGAGAAGAAGACAAGATTATAGTCAGAGACAGGCAAAGGTCCATATCAGAAAGTAAGCAACTGAAGGGTCAATTCCCTTTAAGGGCTTGAGCAGTAAACAGGAATCATTTGAAAAGAAAGGAAATAGAAACTGAAGTGAAACTAATACTGACTTGATTCTTTAATCACCCTGAAACACATCTTTTTTGGGTCGTTGATCAACCAATCAATACCTGATTGTCCTGGGGAAGACATTTTATCTCATACCTCCTGATGATGTTATGTACCATTATCAACCAGTCATGTGGTAACAGTGAATCCCAATAATCAAAGCAATTAAAAAATCACAATTAAACCAAAATACAGTATCTTGTCAAAAATAATACAAAGATTAAATTATAAGTGAAATCATAACATATTAGTAATCTATTCTGCTTGCACATAAAGTTTTTTTTTTCTTTTTTTTGTGTGTTACAAAGAAATTTTTTTTAGTATTTCTCCAATGGCAATACGAGACCTCTGGTAATACCCTATAAACCAAAACATAAAGTATGGAGTGAAAACTGTGCACCTTTTAATTATGTGGTGAGAGTAAACATGGATTTTGGGCATCACTTCTCATTGTTCCATCAGCTGCTACTTCAAACTCATGCTCAATTAACTTAATTTGCACATGTTTAGGGATGAAGGCATAAAAAGTGAAGCCCCCCACATCCATCCATCCATTATCCAACCCGCTATATCCTAGCTACAGGGTCACGGGGGTCTACTGGAGCCAATCCCAGCCAACACTGGGAACAAGACAGGAAACAAATCCCGGGCAGGGCGCCAGCCCACCGCAGAAACGCAGACTGCAGTAAAATGGACGGACTTCACATGGCCAATGGCCAGACACGGGATTCGAACCTCCGTGGCTGCATCAGTTTTTCACTTCTGTGCTACTCTCTAGTTATTAATATTGTACTTAAATTAAGAACCGTAATTCAAACCAATGTGAGTTCAGTAAGACATTGTTCAATTACTAAGGTGAGCCAGCAAAAGCAAAAATGAATGGAAAAAGTTAAAGAAAATTGTTGAACATATTAGAAAAGTTAGTATGAAAAATGCAGTATACTACACGCATCAGTCAGAAATTAAAATGACCATGGATACTTCTCATCTAAAATTCCAAAAAAGAATATGTATCTGTGCTGGCATATTGGGCAACTATGCCAGCACCCAGTGCACAAATTGTTGCAAGACATACTAACGGTTGATGATAAAACTCCTTTAGATGCTGGTCAAAATTCAGAAAAACGTGTGTGTGGGAAAAGATTTGGATGCCCAGTTTTGAGGCCCTTTCACTTAAATTAAAAAAAAAAAGTTTTTTTTATAAGTGACTGGTAAACTTAATATGTAAGGCATGAAGTATTCATCCGAAGTAAATAATACTTCTCATGAGTGACCATGGAAAGAGTATCGTTGAACATTTCTGTGCAGGGTAAGTGAATGTTATGTTACACAAATAAGTCAGGTTTCTTTTCTCACTAATAAATACTGTAGAATTTTGTTCGTCTTCACTCTTGCTTTGTCAGACTCAGTAAAACACCCAAGGATTCATTCGATAGATCTGCTCTTTCAGCAGTGGTGCAGCTGTGCTGTCATCCACTGGAGGAACTAAGTTGAAAAAAACTTTAATTAGGGAAAAAGGGCTCTCTTAAAGACTTTTCCTTAACAGGAGACTTAAATACAAGTTTTTAATGTTGCTGTATCGTCACTGTTTCAGTTCTGATTGCTTCGTTTTAATATTCTAATAAGTGTGTTATCTTGGAGCAAAAGCACCCTGTAAAAGCAAAATAGCTGTCTCCCCTATCACAAAAAGGAACCCGATCCGTGTTTTTTCATTTTGTTGCTAACCTTTGTTTGTGTACACCTTTCCTATAAATACAGTAATTTCAGACTGGAGTATATGCTGAAGTTCCATTTATTTTTCTAGGATATCTGGAAAAAAATTCAACACAGTAATTCTTTAAGTAGTGTGAAGTAATCTTTCCATGACTGTCAAGAAGTTGCCTCCTTGTATGACAAGATTAAATGAGTAGAATAGCTAATTAAGTTTCCCCACTCAGGCAGAATAAATATAATCAAGTAATGAGTGGAAAACCCAAACTGCCTATTTTCTCAGAAATAGCATTTCAACCTCTATTGACATCAGTGGTACGTTTTCTTCTGTGTTTTTGTTTTGTTCTATTTTCCTTCAATGCCTTCCTTATACATATGTAAACATCAAAATGCATTAAAAAGTGATGGAGGTTTATGAAAGGTTGAAAAGTAGTATTGATGAAATATTCATGCAGCAGCATGAGAAAGAGAGACTGACAAGGAATTAGGCCATACTTAATACCGCATTGGAATAGCAACATTACCCTTTATCATTTATTTTATTTTAGTTTATATTTTGCTTTCTGTACAAGAAATGACATGGCATGATGCTTATTCCTGATGACAGTGCAATGAAGGGTTTAATGCAAATAAGACTGGTTAACATTTCATGCTCCAGCCAGCTTCACTTTGATAGGATTGCAATTAAATTATTTGATGGGTGCTCAGAAAAAATCATTTCATTTATCCGTGTATTTTTTGTCAAAACATTCTGAATCATATATTGAAATCATTTTATGTGATTATTTTAAGTAAATGGAAATAAATCAGGTACTGTAATGTGTTACCCAATAATAGCTATCCAATGATTTTTTTCTGAACACATCTATTCTGACTCTATAAGTGCAGGGCAGGAACCAGAAGTCAATTGCAGGACATACTCAGGCCCACACTGGTCACTAACTCATACCAGGCTAAATAATCTAAAGCAGACAACTATGAAATACCCGGAGAAAGACCATCTGTTATGATATGCCAGCTCTTCAAAACAAAATGAGGCTTTACCTCCAAACTTTATTCTCAGGATTCACTGAGGCCTAGCAACGGTGCAGTAAGTTTTATCCCACTCAAAAATATGCTTTCTGGAGGACAACGAATAAAAGTTTAGGGTTTTCAAAAAAATACGCAAAAAACTCAAAAAATAAGAGAAAGGAAACTACAAAAACCCTTAACTGAATCAAAAGGCAATAAATCTTTATTGGCTCAAACTAAGTTGAAAAGCATAGGCACAGAAAGAGGAAAGAAGAAAAATCAGGACGTCTAAACAATACTTACAATCCACAGAGAACAACAGTGCCGAGACAAACTATTGAATTGTTAACAGGCTTATATCAGCCTGGGGTTAATTCAGCAACTCCAGCATCCGGAGGCCCCACTCCCTTAGGCACAACGTGTAAAGAACAAGGAACATAAGACATCAATACATAATTAAGATGATATAGTAAAAAAGAATAAACAAAAAATGATTCAATATACAATACATAAAATATAGAAAGACAGAAAACAAAAACATCATCAATAAACCAACTTACTAAACAACATTAAAAAAAAACACAAATAGATGAAATGAAAAACGAAATCATACTTGAGCCGGGAATGGAACCCTGTCTAGACCATTACACCACGACAATGTGTATACACATATATGTATAAAGCAGCAGTCGTATACACAAAGCCAACATTATTTAAAATAACATAATCAGTGGCGTCTCTGCATTAGGAGCAAGTGGGCTTCTGAACAGATTGCACTGTTGCGCAAAAAGAAAATAAGTAGTAAACTTGCCTCAATAATTTAATATATTCTTAAAATAATTATAGCACACTCAACTTATTTGTCTTTTATACAACTTTTTGGAGTATGTGAAATTTTCTTTGTGCTTGACGCCATTATCTGGTTTCTAGGTTGCTGGAACCTGCAGTGTTTTCTGTTTAGTTTTCAGTTTAAATATTTCAGTTCCACCTTGGGACTTGAAGGCTAGAGCCATTTTTAAGTAACCCATAGCTTGATTTTTTCTGATGCATTTTAAAGGGTGCATTAACTTGCACATCATGCTATTTTAGAGTAGTTTTCATTATCATAAATCACCTTGATTGCTCATCTACAATGGAATATACAGTAGCACATTGTCTATTGAATAGAAAATATGAAATTTAATCTTTGGAAAAACACTCAGGATTAAAACACTAAGAGAAATATATATGGATAATGTATTTGCATGTTACATTTCAGATTTAATTTAACTAGCAACACAATTTTCCCACTATTTTAAAATTAGAAATTTTGTTAAAAGAAATCTACTCCATTTCTATTGCAGAGGCAATGCTCATCAGTCATGAAAACTCATACAGCATTTTAACAATATACTGTATAAAAGCATCTCACAGAAACTTCCTTTCAATGATCCTAAGGTACAGTGGGAAAAGGGCCTTTGACTTAACATCTCAGTAAAGAAATGGAAGTCAGCCATACATAGAATTCGCTCTAGCTCTGTGTACACCAAGCACTCAGTAATTCAACTTAAATTGTCCAGCATGGACCCGGAGCAAGATGCAACTTGTGAACGTTGTCATCTCGCTCCAGCATCACTGGGACCACAAGTTTTGGGAATGCAACAAATTAGCATAGTTTTGGAAAAACATCTTTGAGTGTTTATCAGACAGCCTTGGTGTCTCCATGACTCCTCATCCATTAACAGCTGTGTTTGGTGGACTCCCAGATGGGCTTAAAGTGGAGAACACATTGATTGTAATTGTCTTTACTTCACTACTAGCACGTAGACTTATCTTGCTTAACTGGAAGAATCCTACCTCACCATTTTTAAGTCAGTGGGTAACTGATGTTGTATACCATTTGAAATTGGGAAAGATTTAATTTTTGCATAGCAGATCTGTCCAATTCTTTTTAAAAACCTAGGAAGATTTCTTTTAAGCATTTTTATAATAAGCATTCACATAGAGGGAAAAATATATGGGATTTTTGTGTTCATTTATCTCCCTGCTCTTGGCTCTCTTCTTTTTGTGGGTTGAATTATTGTTCTTTTAGGTTTTGTTTTTCCTATGCTTTCTTAATGTTCTCAAGTTTTTTTCTTTCTCAAGATTGAATTTCAAGTTATTTGTTGTATAACTTCTGCAAATTGTATATGTTTGATTGTTTACTATGTTACTTTCTTGCAACAAAATACATTTGAAAACAGACTGAAATTTTAAGCATTTATTTGCGTATCTGCCTTCAGTGTTGAGCATTTAATGTTGATGTAGAAATATCTTTTTTTTTGAGATTTTATTAATTTTATTTCAATCATTCCATACAAATCAATAAATTTTTACAAAAAATAGAATTAAAAACAATATCTTTTAATGGTGATTGTACTTTATGACAATGTGTTGATACACATTCATTTAGTGTGATTTTTTTAATGATTGTTTGCTTTCTCTGGTACTGGCAGCCTAATATGTTGTAAAATGCAGCATCTCTCCTTTACTTTCTTACTCTCTCACCACTCCAATTTTCCATGGCTGATTCTATATGGCTCCAATGATCTTTTCCAAGCCACATTCCCTGCCTGCACTTTCACATTGCCTTACACCACTTACTTAAGGTCAGAGGCACCAACATCTGCAATCATTTTCTCTAACTCTGTGAGCCAATGCAGGCTGATCCTGAGACTTGATTTAAGCAGAGCAGCAGGTTTTGTAAGTTCAGCTCTTGAATTGCTTGATTCTCCCTGTCACTCACTCACAGTCACTCACAGATGCACATGAACACCCTCTGCCTGTCTTCTTAGGGTGGTTCTGCTCCTTTCGACAGCAAATCTCCCTCACAGGTTCCTGTGGACCTACCATAATTTTCATACCAAAAATGCAACTGAACATATCCTTCTCAAACCTGTTTATCCAGTTCATGGTAATGGGTGCATTGGTCACAAAGCAGGGTGCACTTATTCACACACCAACACTCATTTGGAGTTGATTCAGAATTGCCAATTAAGTTAACATAAGCATTTTTGGAGAAAGAAGAGGAGTAACCTAAGGGACATTCATCTAGGCCAAGATTTGGACCCAAGACTCTGGAGGTTTGAGGCATCAATGCTAAACACTTCCTACGTATTCAATGCATGCATCATAAAGTGTCCCAAATGGTTTCTTCTTTCAGAATGTGGATGCAGTGGAAAATATTATATTAGCTAATTGAAATGTGTGTGGTATTGAATACAAATAATTATTAATGGCAATGCAGAGGAGTCCTGTTCAGAATGACCTCCTGCTTTGACTCTTCTACCTATTATTCCGTTGTCTTTTTAAGTAAAGAGTGATTTATAGTGAATGTTAGAATGAAAGTACAAAATAAAGATCATATACAATAAAATTATGAAAAACATGCTTGAAAAAATGTATCTCCTTGACTGAAGTAGAGGCAGGTGACTCCACGGCCAGTGTCTAAATCACTAACTCACACTCTGAACAGGATCCAGGTAACTGGAGGCTTATTTATTGTGAAATATTTAAGAATCAATTTAATTAAAGTAATTCTAATTTTACCTTGCAATTTAATGACCAATGTTTTTTTTTTATCAAAGGACTGAAAGACAAAGAGAAAAAGGCTTACAGAACAGGGAGGCTCTAGGCTTGTGGCGTCCCTGGGCAGAGAAAGAATTAGTGGCCCCTTCACCCTCCAATGTCAATATGGTATCTTATGCACGGCGGATGGCCACGTCCGTTGCTCATGACACAAGCGTTTAACTTATGATAAAGTTCAGGACTGATCCTTCCTGTGACGCAATGAAAGCCTCCTGAGCCGCCTTTCTCTTTCGTTTCGAATAACCAGATTCGTGTACTCGAAATCTCTTCATTTTGCACAATGTCTTTTGTCCTCCCCTATCCGACTAGATATTCACTATGACTATTGCACTAACACTAATACTTTATTAAAACTAGGTGAAACATTAACTTGTAAGACTACTCGCCCACTTGCACTAGCTTCGCTTCAGCTGTCAGCTGTGTCGTTATTTTCTTTTTCTGTTTTATATTCAATATATATTGGCATGGCAGCCCCTGGGATTTGGCGGCCCTGTGCAGGTGCACAGTTTGTACATGCCTAAGGCCGCCCCTGCACAGAGGTTCACACAGGGTAACAGAGGCTTTCCCAGCAGAAAGGCAGAAATCACCACTGGGGGGACATGCCAGTCCATGGTAGTGCCCACTAAAGCACACAGGACCAATTTAAAGTTGTCTTTTAACCTAACTCACATGTCTTTTAAGATACATGAGAAACTCAAGAAAAGCTTATGCGCTCCACATAGACAACAACTGGACCCTCGAGGCAATGAAGGCTTTGTCTTTTTTAACTGTCACATATTATTACATACAGTACATCTGTTAAATGAATAATAAAGTGCAAATTTAGAAATATCATAAAATGACAAACCTTACCTAATGACTAAATAAATACTTGTACAAATTAACATTTTAATAATCATTACAAAATGTGAATGAAGGAACGGCTGTAAGTGTTAGTGCTAGAGTACAACAGCCCCTTTGATCTGTGGTGTGGATTTTATGTAGGATGCTGCTTATCCCAAATGCAATCAGCAAGTGAGACTTCCAAGATCTGATGATGCTCGTCTCCTTGATGTCCCAAATTCTATGCATGCAGCCATCCTTCATCAACAATGGCAGCGTTACACAGAGCAGGTGTCCAGAAGTATAATTGGGGAAGCTAGGGAATAATTGAAGATGGGTCATCAATTCACTCACACACACTCATTAACTGCAAAGGCAGTTTAAAGAGTTTGTAATTAATGTAAAATGTATTTCTTTGGGATACTGAAGAAGTACCCTTGAGCAAATTCAGACCAGTGTGGGGAGATCAATAGAACTTAGCACAGATGGACACAAGCAGTGTCAATGCCACCATATCCTAACTGTAGATGGTCCATTTAATTATGTGGCATCTCACTGTGATTTTTCCTCATTACCAAGGTGTGCACGTGAGCCTCCATCACTTGTAACATTTAAGTCACAGTTTTTCTTCCAATATTACCTTTCTGAAATGTGTATTATTATATTGGACTGTGTTCTCAAGGCTTTTAGAAGGCCAGGATTCATGCCCACTGTTTATATTTACTAGTTACTTATATGTGACTTGCTGAGGGTCACAGCCGTTGAACCAGCAATCAGCTTTACAGCTTAACTCTGAAACCCTAGCAGTTATTCTGCACTGTCCCCTATGTGTTTTTTGGCTCAGCTTTATTCTTATGATCCCCAAAATATTTTGTATTTATGCTTTAATATTGATGTGAACTCTTTTACAAGCTTCTTCTAATCCCTGCTATTGCTTCATGCTTAAAGTATATGACGGTACAGGTTTACTTATAGCAAACTACAGACTTTGATTTATTCACTCAGCTCAGTCCTCATCTTTGCTTCAAAAGATACGTGATGATGACCCCTCCAGCTCATATTGCTTTATAAAATAAAATTTCATAATTCTGAAAGAGCTTGACAGCTTTTTCCAATGTGTATTTAGTCCATTGACATGCTGAATACTTTACTAAGGCACATGCTTCAATTTGTAAGAAATGTGTTAATATTAGCGTACATTTTAAACACAGCAGCAGATTAGTCCCCTAGAGATTAATTTTTACACTTTACCCTTGTTTCTTTTTAGATTTCAGAACAGCTTACTAGCTGAGGTTAGAACAAATGTACAACTGACACTGCTTAAGCATTTTCTTAGCTGTGTGCCTTGCTATGTGTGTGTTTGTTTTTCAATTTTAATGGGAACATTGGGTGTTGGCCTAACACTAAACATGCCTCAGACAGCATTTAATAAGGTGCCACATGAGAGTTTGGACATCAAACTAAAAGAAGTGGGAGTTCAGTGTGATGTTTTTAGATGGGTGCAGAATTGGCTCAGACACAGGAAGCAGAGTGTAATGGTGTGAGGAACCTCAACAGAATTGACTGATGTTAAGAGTGGTGTTCCACAGGAGTCAGTGCTAGGGCTCCTGCTATTTTTAATATATATAATGATTTAGATAGGAATATAAGTAACAAGCTGGTTAAGTTTTCAGATGATACCAAGATAGGTGGATTAGCAGATAATTTGGAATCCATTATATCATTACAGAAGGACTTGGATAGCATACAGGCTTGAGCAGATTTGTGGCAAATGAAATTTAATATCAGTAAATCTAAAGTATTACACATAGGAAGTAAAAATGTTAGGTTTGAATACACAATGGGCGGTCATAAAATCAAGAGTACAACTTATGAGAAGGATTTAGGAGTCATAGTGGACTCTAAGCTGCCGACTTCCAGACAGTGTTCAGAAGCCATTAAGAAGGCTAACAGAACGTTAGGTTATATAGCACGATCTGTGGAGTACAAGTCCAAGGAGGTTATGCTCAACCTTTATAATGCACTGGTGAGGCCTCATCTGGAGTACTGTGTGCAGTTCTGGTCTCCAGGCTACAAAAAGGACATAGCAGCACTAGAAAAGGTCCAGAGAAGAGCAACTAGGCTGATTCCAGGGCTACAGGGGTTGAATTATGAGGAAAGATTAAAAGAGCTGAGCCTTTACAGTTTAAGCAAAAGAAGATTAAGAGGTGACATGATTGAAGTGTTTAAAATTATGAAGGGAATTAGTATAGTGGATCGGGACTGTTATTTTAAAATGAGTTCATCAAGAACACAGGGACACAGCGAAAACATTAGGAAGTTTTTCTTTACACAAAGAACGACAGACACTTGGAATAAGCTACCAAGTAGTATGGTAGACAGTAAGACATTAGGGACTTTCAAAACTTGACTTGATGTTTTTTGGAAGACATAAGTGGATAGGAATGGTGAGCTTTGTTTGTTCTAATGTTTGGATGTTCTAATTAATTAAAAGAAGGGCACACCCTAACCTATGTAACCCCTATGTGTTTTATGCTTTGTATTTGCGGTAAGTTTATCCATCCATCAGTTATTATACCTGCTGAATCTATTTGGGTATTCTGTTTGTCTGAGTACACCAGAGCAGTGTCAGGTGCAAGGCAGGATCCAACCTTGGAGGACGCATTGTAATTTAAGGTGTCATGGGATTCCTATATTGCCTGATTCTTTTGTATTTTATTGGCTAAGAAGAGCATTGGCTTGTTAGAGTGATTGTCAAGGACTGATTTGAATAGAACAGAGTTTTTATTTTCTTTGAAAGTGACAAAAAACAATGAAGGAGCTCTCAAAAAAAAAAAAAACAGGTCTACAGCACCAAAAACTGAAATGATCAAAGCCAAAAGGTAAATGAAGAAATCTAAATTTTAAAAGCAAATGAATTGCTTCAGAAACTGGTTTTCTTTGGCTGATGTGTCTTTTCTTGAAAAAACAAGGTGCAGGTGCCAACATAAATGTGTCTTTTATAAAAATAAACAACTAGTAAAAAACAGCAGAAAACAATAAACATAAAAACTTATTAATTTCTGAAAGCAGAGTGCTGAGTTTGTATGAGTGTACCTTAAGAAGGATTTGCTTGTCATTAGAGTTGCTTTCTGTTTTCAGTCTGGTGCTGTTAGCTCTCTACAGTGGTTTAAATTGTGTTCATAAAATGCATGAGTGAATGAAGGAATAGATGGATGATGGGTTGATTCTGCTTTGCCTTGATTGTTGCTGTGATATTGAATCCTACGACCATTAGAACATAAGAAATTTGACAAATGAGAGGAAAACATTCAGCCCATCAAGCTTGTTTGTTAAGCTAATAGCTAAGCTGACTCAATATCTCAATATCCACATACTTCTTAAAGGCTGTCAATAAACAAAGTGAATGTCGTAATTACATATGTCCAGATGAGTAGTGTCAGAGCAAATGGAAACACTTCTAGCAGTTCATCCATCCATCTTCCCATCTTCAAATACTTTCAACCTAATTACAGTTTTGTGAATGGGTCACCCCAAATGTGGGAGCAAAATACTGCACTGATTGCCAGTCCATCCCAGGATACTCTTGTGTACAAGGACAATTTAGGGCCACCAATCAAATGACATTGAAATCATTGAGATCTTTGAGTACCCAGAGAAAAAAACATGTGGATGTTCATCATGACATCAATACAGTGTAAAGAAGTGCTCATACATCACAACAATAGGAATCAAGAAAGTTAATAGGGTGTTAGATTATATAGCATGATATTCAGAGTACTTGTCAAGTGAGTTGGTACTTAATCTATATAACTCATTAGTCGGGCCTCACTTGGAATACCGTGTACAGTTTTGGCCTCCATATCTTCCATAGTAGTGCTAGAAAAAATCCAAAGTAAAGCAGCTAAGTTGATTCGAGGAATGAAATGTATGAGCTATGAAGAGAGATTGAACTATCTTAACCCTTTAGGTTTAACTAAAAGGTTAAATGACTGATGTTTTATAGAATTATGAAGAGAATTAATACAGTGGATCCCAACTGTTCCTTTAAAATAACTTCTTCAACAAGAACACTGAGACATGGTTGAAAACTTGTTAATGTCAGATTTCACACAAATGTAAGAAAGTTTATTTGCAAGCAAAGAACTATAGACAAATGGAATTAATTAGGAAGTAGTGTGGTGGAGATTTGGACTTTTGGAACCTTCAGATCTCGACTGGATATTATTTTAGATAATCCATTTGAATAGGCTGCGGTGGGCTGGTGCCCTGCCAGGGGTTTGTTTCCTGCCTTGCGCCCTGTGTTGGCTGGGATTGGCTCCAGCAGACCCCCGTGACCCTGTAGCTAGGATATAGTGGATTCGATAATGAATGGGTAAATATTTGAATAGGATATTGGACAGAATGGCCTGTACTCAACACAATTGTTCTAATGTTCTAGTGTTGTTTTTTGTATTTTATTTGTCAACTTGTTTCTGTTCTACTGTGTTTCTTCAAATAATGAATATATGTGGGACAAATGAATCTGTCAACTTGCCACTCTAAAAATAGTATGTTATCATTATTTAGGGAGAATTGCAGTATTTGCACTTTGCTTCTAAACACTATAGCAGTTTAGAGACAGAAAACAATCCTTGATGTTCTCAGTCTGTAATTCATATATGTTTTTCACCATTTGGTAGCTAGTCTTACTTAGGAAAAAATCATTTTTGAAGTTTATGACAAATACCAGTTCATTTAAAGGTGCATGAATTCATTTTGGTGTGTTGCAGGTTGGAGTAATAACAGTGCTGCTTGCACAGTGAGTGATGTATAGAGAAACACAGCCTACAGAAAAGAAACATCCAGCTTGTTTTTTCCTTTTCTGTGTCAGACAAAGTGCCAATTATGTACGTGTACTTAACCAAGCAAACTTCATGGATTGAATGGTCTTCTTTTGTTTGTCAAAGTTCTTATTTTCTTATGTTTCATCTGTCAACTACATCAGCAAAATATGTGTTTGTTTTTCAAACTTAGCAAAATCCAAATCATCATTGATTGTTTAAATTCATCCTTTCTTATCTTACAAACAAAGGAATGTCAGTAATTATTTGCTTCTTTTGTGAATGACTTTAATATTAATCAGAAAAGAACAGGAGTGTTATTTGATCTGACACTTGGTGCGGAAGAGTAGACACTCCCACATCAGTTCATTTCATTCCTACTCACTGATGGCATGTGTAGTTGTGACAGATTTGCTTAATGTATGAAGTTAAAAAAAATAATGATTTCTACGGTTCTGTCACTCGAAGCTCAGATGGACCTGCTTTAACCCAAGGCAATATTTCAATAAAGCATCTAGCTATGCCACTAGTGAAATGAGTAGAGGTGGCCAATCAAAGTGTCTCATCACTTGCTGAAGAGTTAGTGTTTCATTGATTGAAACACATAAGGTGTTAGGCCTACCATGATGAGCAGAAATGCTGTGATGGTTAGTTGTAAAATGTTCTTTATTTACCATTAATGCTCCTGTCAAGCATTAATAAACATCCACGGAAATGAATCACCTCTAAGGTACTTTCTTACCTTTGACACAGTTTTATCTCTTCCTAATTCTTGTTCTTTATAAGTTTTTCTATTTACTTTACTACCTCTGCCCCCTTTTACTGGAGCTCAATAAAGGTTTAGTTCTATTTTGTACTCCCTAATGATTGGTTCTTGTAGCAGATGTCATGGAGTGCTGGAAAAACATTCCACTGGAGAAAAGCCCACAGAGAAAGAAATAAAGTGTCAAGTGAGTAAATGGCATGGATTCCAGATCATTGACCATTCAAAAGGAATCCCACCAGACGCATTATCCAAAATTGCCTGAAATAAGGATGGCAGTTTCAGGGCAAATAAAACTATTATTTTAAAACTCGCTGTTAGGATTACCAGGTACCAAATATTTACCATATTTATTTAGATTTCTCCACTATTGTGTTCATGTATGACAGCTATAACACCCAAACACATTCTCTAAATTCAGTCCTTTCCTTTCGGACCTTTTAAAAGAATAATGTAGTGCGTGAAATGGTCTACACATGCCACAAGTTACCAGGGGCTTCATGCATAATGCCATGTGTAGAATTCACATTAAAACATGGCGTACGGACAAAAGTGGAAATGTGCATACGCACAAAAAAATCTAGATGCATAAATCTGTAATGCACGTTCACACACCTGCAGTTCCACCCTGTCTTCTCCCAGAATTACGCTTCTTTGAATATGCAAATCAATATAAATAGCCGTTAAGTTCAGCATTCTGTGAAAAACAATGGCAAAAGCATGGGGGAAAATAGAAGAATTTCAGCGAATACCAAGTGGAGGCAAGGAAAAGCATACTATTTGTTGGTAATATAAACAACAAAAGGAAGTTGATCGAGTGACATATAGTGTGTTGGAGAAACTCGAAAGCTCAAGTTCACTAAGTCGCACAGTGCACAAAATAAAAAAGAAGTTGTCAGATATCAAAGTCGCCGTGAAAAGGCAAGTCTTAGCCCATCGTCTGAGTGTTGTCATTAAAGTAGAACGTCATAAACTTCATCTTAAAATCGTTTAATTTACTAGTTTCTCAGATCCCATTGTAACTAAAGCAACACGTTAAATGCTTTGCTTTTTATGTGTTCTTCTATGTGCTGTATGTGTGTGCATCACTACGTGCTTCTTAAACGAGCTTTTTCTTCCTCCAGTAGGACACGGAATACATTACATTTGTGATATTACAGCTCTCTGAACAATTCAAATATTAAGATGTATAACTGATATCATTTTCATAATGATGGGAATTAAACCATGTATTAAATATGGAGACACAGTGGCACAGTGTTAGCGATGAGCTGGCGCCCTGTCTAGAGATTGTTTTTGCTTCCCGAAAGATTTAAAGATATGGTTGTGTGCTCTAATTCTGACATAATACAAAAGAATAAAAAAAGGAATAACAGATATGACTCATTACAAACCACACAAAAGGGCATTGACCCCTCCCTCCACCCCCTATCTAATTCCATATAGTTTGCTTTGGTTTCCCCTTGGTCCACAAGAATCTGATCACCCAAATAGCTGCATTGTGCATCATGAGTACAGTGTTCTCAGAAACTAAAAGGATACAGTGTTTTTTTTTATTTTTTTAATCTTCTTTTTCCTGTTGTGTGAAGAGTCTTGCTGAGTGCCTACGTGTATCATGGCCCTCACTTGATGACCTATGAATTGATTACTAATGATTCCGTCCCAATATTCGCATTGCTAGTAGAATTTGTCTTTGGATTGCTTGTTTGTTTCCTTGTAAATTTGGCATGATCTCCCCGCTTTTCTCTTCTTGTGAGGGTTACAGCCCACTTTCATGCTCTGAAGGAAATAAGGTGCCAAAATTGCCCTAAAAAGTATTGTACTATTGCATATTTGGGCATGTGTGTCAAATTCATGCATTTCACAAACTGAATCGTCCCTTAGAATCTTTATTTTAATATTTAAAAAGTGGTTGAATTAATTAATATAATTGTTCATATTTTGGGAAAACTTAAAGCATGGCTGTATCATTTCTTTCTGAGATAAAAGTTATTCTGTGCCAAGTTTCCAGTCTTGTTAATATTTAAAATAAAAAAATTAATTAATAAAATAAAAATAATAAAAAATTTTCTTCTAAATCTCCTTTTTTTCTACAACATGAAAGCAATCAGCTAGGTAGCATATTAATGTATTTTGTGCGTGTGTGTTAAGATATAAATTGTACAGATTGTACCTATCTGCAGTTTAAATTTTGCTACCAACTTTGCTGCCCTGCCAAGTTGATAAAAGTCATGGTTAAGTTTACCAATAAAAACAAGATGTGCTTGACATGTGAGTAAAGGGTACTGCTGCCTGGTAATTATCAAGTGTGTCCGTATGACTCAGTTGAGGGGGTGTATGGTTGTGAAGGTTGAGATATTTACACAGTTTTACTTTGGTGGGAGTGCATACAGTATTAAATTGTACACACTGTAGCAATAAAAAAGATGAGTTCCTCTTCATCAGTTACAGCATTGATACCTTGTGCAGGAGGAGATATACACTCACCGCCTTTTGCCTTCAGAACTGCCATAATGCTTTGTGACATACTGTAGATTCAGTAAGGTGCTGGCAGCATTCCTCAGGGATTTTCGGCCATATTGACATGATAGCATCACACAGTTGATGCAGATTTGCTGGCTGCACATCCATGATGCGAATCTCCCTTTGCACTACATCTCAAAGGTGCTCTATTGGATTGAGATTTGGTGCCTGTGGAGACCATTTGAGTACAGTGAGCTCATTGTCACAGTCAAAAATATAGTTTGAGATGATCTGAGCTTTATGACGTGACGTGTTATCCTGCTGTAAGTAGCCATAGAAAATGGGTATACTGTGGTCATAAAGGGATGGAAATGGTCAGCAACAATACTAAGGTAGGTTATGGCATTTAAATGATGCTGGTTGGTTGGTACTAACAGACCCAAAGTGTGCAAGAAAATATCAGCCACACCATTAAACCACCACCACCACCAGAATGAAACGTTTATACAAGGCATGATGGATCCATGGTTTCATGGTGTTGACACCAAATTTTTGACCCTACAATCCGAATGTCACAGCAGAAATTGAGACTCATTGGACAATTCTGATGTTGTCCAATTTTGGTGAGCCTATGTGAATTGTATTCTCAGTTGCCTGTTCTTTCCTTACAGGAGTGGCACTTGGTGTGGTCTCCTTTTGCTGATTTAAGGTTCAACGTGGTGTGCGCACAGAGATGGTCTTTTGCAGTGTGTGTGTGTGTGTGTGTGCCCTGCGGAGGGCTGGCACCCTGCCCGGGATTTGTTTCCTGCCCTGTGTTGGCTAGGATTGGCTCCAGCAGACCACAGTGACCCTGTAGTTAGGATATAGCGGGTTGGATAATGGATGGATTAACAAGCAGGTGTACCTAATAAAGTGGTTGGTGAGATTACAATCTAGAGATTTACCAGTAGGCTGTTGGGTTTTTTGAATAACCAACAGACAAAAATATTGATTGCTTTTTTATATATATATATAATTTGTTAATCCCCAAGGGAAATTGTCTTGTTGCTTGCCCTTTTGAGGAGTCAAGGCACAGGGTCAGCCATAGTACAATGCCCCAGCACCAATTTTCAGGTTAAGGGCATTGCTCAACGGCTCAACTGGGTCGGATCCCTTCTTGCAGTAACAGGATTTGAACCAGCAACCTTCCAGATACCAGAACTCCATACACAGTTTATACCATCATTGTTAGAAATTTTAACAAAAGTACTGTTTTACATAAAAAAGAAATACCTATGGCACAAGGATGTGGATGGTGAGGCCACAGATGAGGAAGAGGGGGATGTTAACAAAGAATCTGGGGTCGCAAAGTGCTTGCAAATATCCTTTTTTAAGTTCTTGCACTCTGTTATCATTTGACTTGAAACCAAAACAAGTCTAAAGTTAAGATAATAATCCATCTTCAATATAACTCCATTTTATTATTCTTACTTTAGTTCATTAATGGGCTAACATTTTTTTTCCCAAATGCAGTTTTACCAAAAACATTATTATTTATTAAGGACAGAAAGTGTTTAATCTTTCTCTGTTGAATGTTATACAATAAAATCTGCATTAAGAGTTTAGAAACGTTTGTGGAGACACATACTGTACAACATTCATTCGTTGCTTCAGTTTTTAGTGTTGTAGTGTTCATGTGTTCTTTATATCCATACTTATTATTGAAATTCATTTTTAATGACTACCACAGGATTACAGTTAACCAGTGTATGTTGCTCTAATTCATTGTTCAAATTTTGCTGTCCAAAAAATGCAAGTAAGTTATATTTTACACAAATAAAGGAATATGTCACTTTGGTGAACCAGTTAACTGTCAGTCTGAGGGAAGACCAAACTGTTACATGGGGAAGTACACTTTGGGTGATGACCAAGCTAGAGACAGCCATGATCTGAGTTCAAATGGATTTTAGGGATTATGGGAAAGAAAAGAATGCTTCCAGTCATTTTCTTTAATTAGAAATGTTTAAATGATTATTTCAGCTGAACTACAAATATTTGATAGTTTTTTTTTTATATTTACACCTTAGAAGGGTGAAATATTTGTAGGTTTTAGTGCAAAAAGTTATTTTTATTTAAATCATTATAAAACATAAGTATGTCTTGAAACACTAGGTGTGATGCAGAAACTAACCCTAGACAAGATATCACCAGTTCATCACAGGGTATACTTAGACACATGCCCACATTCATAATCATCCAGGGCCATGATCTCACAATGTCATAATCCGACTTATGACTTTCCATCTGTTTGTGAATAGTTTCTGTGTGCTGGAGGCCAAGAATTCTATTGGTTATATGAATTTTTGTTTCAACGGGGTGTTAAAAACACCTTACACACACCATCATTGTGGGCTTGTTCTGTTGACAGTTGCTATGCCATTATTAGGCAGAATGACTGGGATGTGTGACACATGATATCCGTACTACAACGGTATGATTAGTGTCATGCACACCCTTGTTGTCCAAGAATAGATTCAAAAAGTCAGAAAAGTTTTCGGTCATTCCTGATTATTTTTCTGACTGTGAGTATACATTTTTTTGCTGTTTTATTATGATTTCCTTTAAGCATCTACTAGTTATGTATATTCTTCTTTGGCATTTGACTTTCACTTGAATTTTGATTCCAATATCTCTCAAACATGCTGTCATCCTGAACAAGCAATACAGGCTTAACGTTGAATTTTAAAGTAAGGTCCTGAATTCATGAGGGAGCAGCACCAACCATTGTGTCCCAGTGCCTCTTCCAGGCATCACGTTTAACATTTTTTTGCTCTAATATCCTTCTGTTGTTAAGGACTTATATTCTAATTTTTTTAATTTCCCAATTGTGATCTCTTACACTATTGTCACATTTTTCTGATATCCCAGAAATTTGTCGTGCAAGTATTTGATTTCACTATTATGATAACATCTTATTGCTGCCCACTAATTCCATGATTGCATTAGTGTAGCTAAAATCATTCAATAGTTAATATAAGGTCTTCCAAAAAAGGCACTATTACATTTAAAAAAAATGATAGCAAAAAATAAGAAGATTGCTTGACAAAAGGAAGAAATGACAAAATAACAAAACATCGAGAGAACCTGGTATGAGCTGTCCTGGCATCCATTGAGAATACAGAACAATATACTGAATGCTTATTAGAAGTGCTTGACAGGAAGAGTTGCTAGACAAGACAGAAAAGGCAGTTTTAAAAGAATTCTACAGTCTTACTGAGATTTATTTTTGCCTGTATTATTTTTTCTAGAGTTACTTAAGGATTTTTTTTTGTTGTTTTACTCATATTCCTCTGATATGCTGGCATCTCCTGTCTTCCTTACCTTTTTCACAGCTGAAACCAAATTTTCGACAACACTTTAGTTTTGAGCCAATCTATGGTGCATCCATTAGTCACTTTCTAGTACATAACAAAGACTTTACCTCTGTCTTACTGTGTTTCCGCCTATAATTCTACAGCCTAATTCTAATATACATTGACACTGCAACAATTTGTCTGAGTCATTCTTAATGTTTTTCCTAGGTGACTAAATGAAAAAGACGCAAGTAAGGGTAATGATGAGAATATTTTACTTAGCAATTGGTTTTAAGTAGCCAAGTTGACTCAGACAGAGTTAGTGTTGAAGGATGGTTTAGATTTTTCATTACTGGGCAAAGAGATTATAAAAAACTCAATGCCTCAATGAGATATAGTTCTGTAATCAAGCTATAACTGTAATATACTGTATTTGGTTTTATGTAGCCATTTTTATTTGATGTTTATATTTATAACTCCCTCAAAACTCATCATCATGTACATTATTATGAGTGGTTTGAAAATAATTATTACATAGGAATTGTGAACTTTAAAATATTTGCTATGTTTTATTTATTAAATAGCAATTTAATAACTAGCAGTTGACACTATCAACTGTCAGACAGTGTTCAGAAGCCATTAAGAAGGCTAACTGAATGTCAGGTTATACAGCACAATGTGTAGAGTACAAGTCAAATGAGGTTATGTTGAAGCTTTATAATACACTGGTTAGACCTCATCTGGAGTACTTACTGTTTAAAGTTTTGATCTCCAGGCTGCAAAAAGGACATAGCAGCACTGTAAAAGTCCAGATGGAAGTGTCATAAATTAGGTGTGATCCATTCCTGCTGCTCCCTGGCAGCATCCAAGACACCCACGAGTGGAATGATTTCAGGACTACAGGGGATGAATTATGAGGAAAGATGAAGAGTTTTGTCTTTCCAGTTTAATCCAAAGAAGATTAAGAGGAAACATAATTGAAGTGTCTGAAATTATGAAGGGAATTAATACAGTGGATGGAGACTGTTATTTTAAAATTAGTTCAGCAAGACACAGTTGTACACTTGTTAACGGTAAATTTTGCACAAACATTAGGGAGTTTTTCTTTACACAGAGAACCATAGGCATTTGGAATAAGCTACCAAGTAGTGTGGTAGACAGTAGGACATAAGGGAATTTCCAAACAGACTTGATGCTATTTTAGAAGAATTACATTGATAGGCCTGGCAAGCTTTGTTGGGCATTTGTTTCTTTGTTCTAGACTAGATTGTTCTAATGTTATTAGAAACATGATATCACAGAGCTGTCTCCCAAGTTTTTGGATGTTTAAGCAGTTCTATTGCAAATTTACACAATGATTTACTGTAGTTAAGGACAGGACTAATTGTCATACTAGGACCTCTATTCTCACTATTTTTGACTTCAGTTTAGGTTTTTGTTTTAGCTAGATGGGTGCATTTAATCTTTCAGTTTTGACCTTGGCTGTGTTAGTTTAATTATTCTCTTTCTCTAATTCTTCTTCAATGTCCCATCATTAAAAAAACAGTTTATACCTTGACCATAATAAACACCATCTAAAGAGCTGAAAGTTGAATCCTAAGCTGTAAGACTTGTGGGATCAAAACCAGGAATCAAATGACAAAATCCAATATGTAAACCAAAATTAAATTATTAATCTAATTGAGCCAGAATTCGATGTCACCAGAAAAAATTACTGAGAAGCAAAGGTTAAAGGTTTTAGGTTTGTATCCACTATGGAAGATGGAGGAGGGGGAGGTCACTGATCCCCAAACTCTGGTTCACATATTATGATTTTTATTTCATCCTAGTATGTTCCAGTATTGTATACACGTGAACAGTGAATCCTTCCTCTTTCTTCTCCTCCTCCTAACTCTTCTTGCTCCACGCAATGTGTTGTCCTCTGTCCCCCGACGCCAACTCCCCAATGTTAGGTGGAAGACTTTTTTTAAGCCAGACCCTGGGAGTGCTTCCAGTGTTTGGGCAAAGTGTGGAAGAGTTACTTCCGTGTCAGATGGAAGTGTTATATAGTAAGTTAGGTATAATTCATTCCTGCTTCCCCCCCTGGTGGCATCTATGACACCCAGCAGGGCTATCTCACGGGACTAAGATTCCCAACCTGCCTCATTGTCTGGAAAATGGGAGCAGCATGGATGTTGCCCTCTGTTGGGGGAGTGTAAATTCCAAACAGGCTAACTCCCAGGGTCTTTTCATTTCTCTGGGCTCCCTTCCTGGTAAGGGAACAATTCCCAATCTTTCTCATAGACAGGATGCATGACAATCCTATATGAAACTTACTCCACAATCTTAACACACAGTAACACACAGCAATAGCTTAAATATCATTTTGGTAATTGAGTCATGCAATGCGACTTCCATGATTCCATGACTGTGCCCTTTAACAGCACTCCATCATGTCATAGCATCAGACATTCAAAATGGTGGTACCCATCAAAAAACAGAAAGTACAGGATTTTGGTATTTAACATTTTAAAATTAAAGAAGAAAGTGTTATACCTGTATACTGCTCAAAAAATTAAAGAAACACTTTTTAATCAGAGTATAGCATCAAGTCAATGAACCTTCTGGGATATTGATCTGGGGCCTCATGCATAAAGCTGTGCATAGAATTCACACTAAAACATAGCGTACGGACCAAAGCAGAAATGTTTATATGAACAAAAAAATCCAGATGCATAAATTTGTGCGTTCGCCAAATTCCATTTTCTTCCGCTCCATAAATCCCAGTCAGCGTGAAAAGTAACGCACGGCAACGCGCCTGCTACCACTCTCCAAACTCCTCCCAGAATTATGCCTCTTTGAATATGCAAATCAATATAAATAGCCTTTAAGCTCAGCGCTCTGTGAAAAGGCAATGGCAAAAGCATGGGGGGAAATAGAAGAATGTCAGCGGATACCTAGTGGAGGCAATGAAAAACATACTATTTGTTGGTTTAAACAGTGGTATAAACAACAAAAGAAAGTTGATTGAGTGACATAGAGTGTCGGAGAAACTCGAAAGCTCAAGTTCAAAGTTGCACAGTGTCCAAAATAAAAAAGAAGTTGTCAGGTATCAAAGTCGCCGTGAAAAGGCAAGTCGTAGCTCACTGTTTGCTTGTCATTTGAAAGCTTAGGGTACAGAGAACAGAAAAAAAAACAGGGACACAACGGGGAAAAAAGCTTGAAATGTCAACTTTAATCTCGAAATTTACACTTTAATCACGTACTTTATTTTGTCATTAAAGTAGAACATCATAAACTTCATCTTAAAATCGTTTACTAGTTTCTCAAATCCCATCGTAACTAAAGTAGCACGTTAAATGCTTTGTTTTGTATGCTCTTCTATGTGCTCTATGTGTGTGAATCACTAAGTGCTTTTTAAACGGACTTTCTCTTCCTCCAATAGGACACAGAATCCATTACATTCATGATCTTACAGCTCTCTGAATAATTAAAATTCTGAGATGTATACTTGATATCATTTTAATTATGATAGGAATTAAAGCATGTATTATACATGGGAACACGGTGGCACAGTGATTGTTCATGCCTTACGCAAAATGCTTGCTGTGCCTTGCGGGACCTTTGATGAAATACTTTACTGCAGCAGTACTGTCTGTTTCAAACATACTAACCCCCAATCCCTGTCCTTCGTTTTCTTTCTCCAAATACCCAATCGCCACACAATCAGCTCTGTAATAAACGTTAAGCCATCTGTAAGCTGAGAATGCAGATTCTTCAAAACTTTCAAGGAACATTGAAATATATTTGTAGTTCATGTTAAATTAGTCTATCCTTCCAGTGTTGCGCTAGCCCCAGCAAGAACACAGCGCGAGGCAGGAACAATCTGTGAACGGAGCGCCAGCTCCTTGCTAGCGCTGCAACACCGTGTCCTCATATGTTTAATTATTAACAATACCGATTATTTAAATGAAGTTAAAAGTTTTATCTGTATAATATAATAAACATATGTTGTTGCATTTCATCTTAAAAATGATATCGTCATCATCTGTAAATACGCGCTTTATAAAGTGGTTCAGGTTGTGCAATATTATAACTGTATCGCAAGTTTACAATGAGATAATTGCACTTATAAGTACAAACAGTTCTACAAGGAGCACTTGATGGACTGATTGATTGCATTTATAGTTCTTGGGATGAAACTGTTTCTGAACCACGAGGTTAATACAGGAAAGGCTCAGAAGTGTTTGTCGCATGAGAGCGGTTCAAATAGGCAGCATGGCTGAGGCAGTGTGTACTAGATGCTGTATACCAATAATTCTTTTTCCGATCAGCTGCTATAGAGCTGTGATTCTACACTCAGATACAGTGATATAAATACTCCAAGTAGTGCAGTGAGAGTAATATGGAAAAAGATGATCCACTGTGGCAACCCTAATGGGAACAGCTGAAAGAAGAAGAAGAAAGTGCAGTGAGAGTAACAACGCTAAAGCAGCTATGGTATTTGGAATAGTTTGGCTATTCTGTGGACCATTATATTGTTACAGGTTAATTACAATCAGACGCCTTAAACTAACAAACAATATGCGGTTAATTTCAGTGTATATGATAAAACCGCGTCAGGGATGTGGATCTAAAAAAGAAAGGGAAACCCCACTTGAACATAAGCACTGCTTTGACGCTGGGTGCCATCAGTTTGCAAAACCGAGTGGAGAACTTGCATATGCCAGGGTTTGAGCTACCGTAAAAATGTGAGGGCTTACACCAAGTTTAGGTTTTATACATCGTGATTTGACCGTGGAAATGGGAGTACGCAATATTTTTGTGCGTACGAACCGTTTATACTTGAGGCCCCTGGTCAGTTAAGTAGCAGAGGAGGTTATTAATCAGTTTCAGCTGCTTTGGTGTTAATGAAATTAACAAAAGGTGCACTAGAGGGGCAACAATGAGACGACACCCAAAACAGGAATGGTTTAACAGGTGGAGGCCATTGACATTTTTCCCTCCTAACCTTTGCTGACTGTTTTTTCACTAGTTTTGCATTTGGCTATGGTTAGGTGATTTGTGGACCCTACAGAGGTTGCACAGGTAGTCCAACTTCTCCAGGATGGCACATAAATACGTGCTATTGCCAGATAGTTTGCTGTATCTCCCAGCACAGTCTCAAGGGCATGGAGGAGACTCCAGAAGTTAGGCAATTACTCGAGGAGAGCTGAACAGGGCCATAGAAGGTCCTTAACCCATCAGCAGGACCGGTATCTGTTCTTTTGGGCAAGGAAGAACAGAATGAGCACTGCCAGAGCACTACAGAATGACCTCCAGCAGGCCACTGCTGTGAATGTCTCTGTCCAAACCATCAGAAACAGACTTCATGAGGGTGGTCTTAATCTGGAAGTGATAATAAACAGCACGGTACTGAACACAACACATCTTAGTGCCATTATCACGAAAAGGATCAGAAGCACAGAAAGTGGGTTTCCAGTCCCAAATCAGAAAAAAAACCTACCAGAGAGCAAAAGAAAAATTAATTGGTGATTGAAGGGTCAGAAAATGGTTGTCGGATGCAAGGGTCTGGAGGATCTCACTTCTTCTTTCTCCGTATGTCAGTATACATTCCCGTAATGTACCTAAATATAATGCAACACTGCACACCAGGAACCATCAGAAACCAGAACGTCTTGGGCTACGAAATAATCAAGAAGACTAAAAAAGACATTATTTGTACACTAATTACATCAAATGTTAGTAATAGATCATTATGAAGTTTGATTTTTCTGGACAAGGAAGAAATTAAAACTGCCCATTGCTCTTTTGACTGTGTTTTCTTTCAATGAAATATGAAGGGATTTTGAGAAAAGGGCACGGAGACAGAGACATAGTCAAACTATTATGCTGGGTTCAAAATATCAAAAGGTCTAGCTGATCTTTTGTGTGTCCTAATAACTAATCAAAAATTAGAGGATCAAAAAGTTAGTAAATGCATAAACAAACGTAACAGCACAAAAAAGGGTCTTGATTATCCAATCTTGGGAAAAAGTGAGTTCTTATACTGCAATTAAAATACTGTCACACATTAGGACATCAGACATCACTCTTTCCAGAGGCTCATGGGAGACATGCCATAGCAACAGGAAGCATGAGGTGATGCCTATGCAAAAGAAAATGGCATTGCAAAAAACAAAGCTAAAAAACAAACTTTTAATCAAAAAGATTAATTAAGATTTAATCGATAAGACAGAAATTAAATCTACCGGGTCTAAATACACTGGAAAGATATGAATAACAACTCTAAAGACTCTAGAAAAGGAATTCTAAATAAACAAAAATTATAAATCATGACAGACAGCCTTTTTTGAGCTTGCTTCAGTTTTAAATTTTTTCAGCACTGATTCATAGTATATACTTAATAAGTCTGTTTATGATACCTTCTTTGATATTCATAAATATGATGTGGTTTTCAAATGACATTGATAGCTTTACACAAATGTTTGTGGTCCAGTGCACTTGTCACTCATATACTAAAACTAAGTAATAGTGTTTCACCTGTCATCTGTGTGATGACATAGGCTAAATGCTATTAGAGGCTGCAACATCATCAAGACCTTGTGGAGGCAACTGTAGGCCTAGAACATAGGGACACAGTGATTACTGATTAGTTTTACAGTTAGTTCCATAAAGTGCAGGAAAAGCTTAGCATGGCTGTGCATTGTTCTTGTTGTCATTGAAAATGCGGCTTTAAATATAACAGATTAATGTGCAAAAAGTAATTCTGCAGTTTCCAGTGTGCTTTGCAATAACCAGCTAGTCTTATTCCTCCAAGAAGACGGCAGGCTTGCAAGGACTGGATGTTGCTTCTGGCTGGTGTAGCTGAAGTCTGAGATCTGTGAAAGAGTAAGCAGTTTATGATCTTACAGAGACCTTCTCCAGCCTCTGCTTGTTTGCTTGCTCACCGAAACAACCGAGCCCTGATAACATCATCAAGCATGGGAACTTATGAGAGAGAGATGTGTTTTATTCTGACTCTCTGAAGAAGATAAATGGATTTGGATTCACTAAAGCCATGCTTCACTCAGTTAGTAAGGCGCTGGCTAATTTGAAACTCTTGGATGTTAGACCTCTAGGTACCTAATGTTACAATTTGAAGCAAAAGCTGAAAACTAATGAATAATGGGCATTTTTAATATTATTTTGTGCTGTATTAATATTAGAATATGCAGCACACAATCATACTGCTATGCTCTGCTGTATGCTGCAATGGGCATTGCTTATATTGTGTACTTCTGCTATCCCTTTTTGACTAATTTGTATTAAATACTGCTGTTTGTATTTTTCGAAACTTAGGGTCAAGTTCATTTGCCTTTTTTTAATGTACTTTTAACATATAAACAGTGATACAGAAATTTAACATATATCTGAACCTATGGGTACCAAGCATTTTAATTGTGGACGTGGGCGTGATATTATTGTAGTGCACAATATTACATGTGACGAATAAAGTAAAGGAGAGTTTGTTCGTGTTGCACTGGTCAACAACTATTTCATTGAGAAGAAAGGTCGACCGGCAGATTAAAAGTAGATGTAGACATTATGTCTACATTTGTCTACCTTGACAACCTTTAAGAAGAATCTGGATAAGATACTGGGACAGCTTAGGTATTAGCTAAACAAACAGGCTTGACGGACTGAATCGTCTCCTCTCATTTGTTGAAGTTCTTATGTTCTTATCTGAGAAAGAATAAGAAATTAGAACTGACAGGAAAATATTTAAGGAACAATTTTCAAAATTCGCAGGTCAGGAAGTTGAAAGGGCTGACCTTTATACCCCTTGGTCTATGATGTGATGCCACAAATCTGTACAAAATGGCATTGCAGGATAATGCAAAGTCATTTAAATAATCTTAAAACAACAAAATGTCACAAAACCAATATCATGACTAGGCCAAGTGACCCCAAAAATGTATAAAGTGTAAAAAAAAAAGTATAAAGAGAAATAACACTCCAATAAAATACAATAATTTAATAATACAGAATGTCCAGTCTTATCATAGTACATCAGATTCTTTAGTTACTGAGTAAAAAAAAGTCATTTTCCATGGTAATAAAGTGCTTGAGGTCAAGTAAAAGAGATATACTCTTTGCTATGAAATATAGTGAAGCATTCTTTTTATTGATTTCTGTTCACAATTCTAGAGTCCTGAGCCCAAGCACACTCTGTGTAGACTTACAGATTCTGCCTGTGCATGCTAGTTTTCCCCAAGGTATTTCTGTTCTCTTCCCATAATGAGAAGACATACAGTATGTGTAAGTTCTGTTGGCAACTGTAAATATGCATGTATACAGAGGTGTATGTGAGAGTACCCTGCAATGAACTGGCACCCCTTAGGTTAGTCCTTGCCTTGTGTTCGATACCATAGGGATGGGCTCTGTCCCTCATGACTTTGACCTGGATGGAAGAGTTTTGATTTTGACTGGCTAATTATCTGTTTTGTATTGTATATTCTTCAGTTTGCATCCCCCGCCCCCCCAAAAAAAATCGAACAGGTATATCTGACCCTGACAGGGTTACTTACAAACAAGTCTTGAAGCTCCATGAAAACTATCAAACCATATCAACTATATATAAAAACTGTAAAGGTAATAAAAACAACATTTGTTTGTATAGCAAGTTTTCATACAAATCATGTAGCTCACAGTGCTTTACGGAATGAAGAAAGAAAAATAGAAAAAAAATAAAAATAAATACTAATTAACAGAACAAAAGTAAGGTCCAATGGCCAGGGAGGACAGAAAAAATGAAAAAAAGAATTCCAGATGGCTGGAGAAAAAAAAAAAACAAAATCTGCAGGGGTTCCAGGCCACGAGACACCCAGCTCCCACTAGGCATTCTACCTAACATAAATGATCTCAATCAGTCCTCACAGTTTTCAAGCTTCACATGGAAGAATTAGATGATGACTGTCATGTGGACCCCTGGCCTTCAATCTATCAATGTAGGGACTGCACAGTGCTTTGACTGGGTGGTAGTGGCACAGATCAGCAACACAGAAAACTGGAGAAAGAACAGCAGACAAAGTAGGGGTTAGTACAGATTTTGGAGGCACGAAAAATAATTATTATTAAATGCATATTCAGAATATCAGGGTTAAACTAAAATGAAGCTATGAGAAAACCATGTTATAATAATGAGTTTTTAGCAGTAAGTAACAATTAATCATCATCTAAACACACTGAAAAAGAAAGCTAAAATATTCACCATGATTCATTAGGGGTCAGGTTCACTGCTTTACATAATAAACTGTATCTTGCCCTCTGGGTTATGCTGGTCAAAGTGGGATGTGCAGCTGAAAAAATTGATTCTGATACCTTGCGTTGGTGAAATAACAGATTTAGGTTGAGATTTCTGTATTTTATGCTCCCTATAAATATTGTGAGAGCTAAGGTAGAAATTAAAGGACGTTTACATTTAGCTTGGGATGAGAGATGCAGAGCATAATGACCCAAGATTTGTATTTATCCTGCTTCTGCAATGATTGTATCTGCTCACTGTATTGCGTTTATTTAAGCAGTTGGTCATGTGTTAGATTATCACTCAGATGATATTCTTGCTGAGCAACTGTATTTGCCTGGTGCAGAAGCCTCCTGCAGTAGGAAAACAATCAAGCATGCCAGGTCTTTTTTAATGCAATCAGACTGCTTCCCTTGTTCTTAATAATGCCAGGCATCAGACATGCATTTCACTCACTACCTGTCAAAGCTGACTCACTCAGACCACACTCCGATAGGGGGAGAAGGAACAGAGGCCATTTAAATTTATAGTGACAGTTATGGATGGCAAAGAAGGGGAGATTTTCATTTAATAACAGCAAGACTGCAGAACATTAAAAGTACTGTTAGAAAAAATTAGATTATGCATTTCAGTGAATTTCTTTATTAGCATATAAATGACTGAATTTATAGTGTCTTGAAGCCATACTACAGTATTATAGAAACGGATTCACATTTAGTTCTTCAATTAGTGAAGAGACCTACATCAGTATAGCGTATTACTCAAATAATCAGTGCAGGCTTGGAGAGCTGTAACAAGTTCAAGGGTCAATACAAATACAAACTTTACAAATGACTATTTACATAATAAGTATGCATAAAGACACATTTGTTTAAACAAACAGGAAACAATATACAGTAGTTTAAAAATAAAGAAAATAAATGGAACCCAACAATATCTGTCCATCACTTAATTGTTGAACTATGTCCAGCTGATAATGGAAATGAGAAAAACATAAGTTCCAGTTAATAGCCTTCCTGGAGAAAATAAACCTCTGGATGGTCCACAGTCAATTATAACAGATCAAGTCAACTACCGAGTCAGACACAGACAGAGTCCCTGAAACCTGGGCCAACTGTCTGCTCACCCACAGTGCTAAATCAGGATACCAAGGAGAGAAACCGAACATGGAAGGGTTAGCAACAGTTGAAAATTACTGTAATAATAACAGTCAGATACATGAGTATTTGGACAGTGACACAATTTTTATAATTTGGCTCTGTATACCACCACAATAGATTTAAAATTAAGCAAGCAAGATGTAATTGAAGTATTGACTTTCAGTTTTAATTTAAGGTATTTATACCAAAAATATTACTGTATATGTGCCATTTAAGAATGACAACCATTTTTCTGCATAGCTCCAAAATTTCTAGGGGCTCAAAAGTATTTGGACATTTGACTGACAAGCTGTTTCATAACCAAGTTGGAGCAGTTCCCTCATTATTTCATTAACTACTAAGCAGGTAAAAGGTCTGGAATTGATTTCAAGTGTTAAATTTGCATTTGGAAGCTGTCTCTGTGAATTCTGAATATGAGGTCCAAAGAGCTGTCCATTCAAGTAAAAACAGTACATCATTAGGCTGAGAAAACAAAACAAACCCTTTAGAGAGACAGCACAAACACCAGGGGCCTCATGTATAAATGGTGCGTACGTACAAAAATGTTGCGTACTCCTGCTTCTACGCTCAAATCGCGATGTATAAAACCTAAACTTGCCATAAAGCCACGCACATTTTCACGCTAGCTAAAACCCTGGTGTACGTAAGTTTTCTGCTTTTGTGTTTGTGTTTGGTTTTGCAAACTGGCGGCACCCAGCGTCAAAGCAGTGCTTTTGTTCAAGTGTGGTTTCCCTTTCTTTTTCAGATCCACATCCCTGACGAGGCTTTATCATATACACTGAAATTAACTGCATATTGTTTATTAGTTAAACGCATCTGATTGTAATTAACCTGTAACAATATAATGGTCCACAGAATAGCCAAAGTATTCCAAATATCATATCTGCTTTAGCGTTGTTACTTTCACTGCACCTTCTTTTTCTTCTTTCAGCTGTTCCCATTAGGGTCACTTTCACTGCACTACTCAGAGTATTAATATCACTGTATCTGAGTGTGGAATCACAGCTCTACAGCAGCTGATCGGAAGGGAATTATCGGTATACAGCATCTAGCACACACTGCCTCAGCCAAGCTGCCTATTTCAACTGCTCTCATGCAACAAACGCTTCTAGGCCTTTCCTGTACTGACTTCATGGTTCAGAAACAGTTTCATCCCAAGAATTATAAATGCAATCAATCAGTCCATCAAGTGCACCTTGTAGAACGCTTTGTACAATTACCTCACTGTAAACTTACGATACAGTTACAATATTGCACAACCTGAGCCACTTTATAAAGTGTATATTTACATATGATGACAATATCATTTTTAAGATCAAATGCAGCAAAATCTGTTTGTTATATTATACAGATAAAACTTTAACTTCATTTAAATAATCTATATTGTTAATAATTCATAGAGCACATAGAAGAAAATATATAAAACAAAGCATTTAATGTGCTACTTTAGTTACGATGGGATTTGAGATACTAGTAAACAATTTTAAGATGTTCTACTTTAATGACTAAATAAACTACGTGATTAAAGTGGAAATTTCAAGATTAAAGTTGACCTTTCAAGCTTTTTTCCTACTGTGTCCTATTATTTTTCTTTTCTCTGTACCCTAATAAGCTTTCATATGACACTGAGACGGTTGGGCTATGACTTGTCTTTTCATTGCAACTTTGATATCTGACAACTTCTTTTTTATTTTGGACACTGTGCGACTTTGTAAACTTGAGCTTTCGAGTTTCTCCAACACTCTACAGGTATGTCACTCGATCAACTTAAAATAATAGTAAAATAGTAAGTTTTTCCTTGCCTCCACTTGGTATTCGCTGAAATTCTTCTATTTTCCCCCGTGTTTTTGCCATTGTCTTTTCACACAACGTTGAGCTTAAGGGCTATTTATATTGATTTGCATACAAAGAGGCGTAATTCTGGGAGGAGACTGGGCGGGACACCAGGTGTGTACACATGTGTTACTTTTCACGCTGACTGGGATTTATGGAGTGGAAGAACGTGGAAGTTGGCGAACGCACAGATTTATGCATCTGGATTTTTTTGTGTGTACGCACATTTCCGCTTTTATCCTTATGCCATGTTTTAGTGTGAATTCTACACACAGCGTTATGCATGAGGCCTGAGGAGTGTTCAAATCAACCATTTAGTACATTCTTAAAAAGAAGGAATTATCTAGCGAACTCAGCAACACCAGAATGTCTGGTGTCCTTGGTGAAGAAAAACTCCTTCACAACATTTAGGCAAACTATGAACACTCACCAAGAGGTAGACCTATCTCTGCCAAAGTCTACAATCAAGAGAAGACTTCATGAAAGTAGAGACAGAGGGTTTACCATGATGTGCAAACCATTGGAAGGACAGATTAGACTTTGCCAGAAAACATTTTTTAAAAGCCTCTCCAGTTCTGGAACAGTATTCTTAGGACAAAGGAAACAAATTAATATATACAAGAATATTGGAAATAGTAGAAGAGAAGAAATGGCTCATGATCTGATGAATATCACACCATCTGTGAAACATGGTGGAGGCAGTTTTATTGCATGATCATTCATGACTGCAAATTAAAGCCAATTACTAGTGTTTATTGATTATATGACTGTAGAAGAAGAAGTAGCAGGATGAATTCTGAACTGTATAGGGCTGTACTATTTGCTCAGATTCAGGCAAATGCTGCAAAACTGATAGGACAATGCTTTACAGTACAGATGGAAAATGAACCAAAACATACTATGAAAGCAAACCAAGTGCTTTCCAACACAAAGTAGTGGAATATTCTTCAATGGCCAAGTCAATCAACTAAAGCCAAGATCTCAATCCAACTGGACATGCATTTTACTTACTGAAGACAAAACTAATGGCAGAATGTCCAATGAACAAGCAGCACCTGAAGACAGCTGTAGTAAAAGCCTAGCAAAAATTCAATAGGTTGGAAACCCACCATTTGGAGATGGCCATGGGTTCCAGACTTCAGGCAGTCGTTAACTGCAAATGATTATCAACTAAATATTGAAAATGATCATTTTATTTATGATTATGTTAGTTTGTCCAAACACTTTTGAGCACCTGGAAATGGGGTGCTGCTCATACAATATTTTGGGTAAACCCCTTAAATTAAAGTTGAAAGTCTACACTTTCATATCTATTTTGGTGACAATACAGAGCCACAATTATGAAAATTGTGTCAGTGTCATGGATCTAAATGTATATGTTTGGACCAAATGACTAACAAGCAAAGATGCAGTATGCACAGCTAATCAGCAGCTCTAGTCAGGGTATGCTAGATTAAAGTAGTTGGTTTTCAGCTGGGATTTAAAAACAAAAACTGCTGAAGTATCTCTTACAGTATATAAGATAGACAGATAGATAGATACTTTATTAATCCCAAGGGGAAATTCACATAATCCAGCAGCAGTATACTGATACAAAAAAAAAACCAATATTAAATTATGTCAAGTAGTAAAAGTAGTAAAAAGTGTCCAGGGAATGATTCCACATCAAAGAAAGTGGTAAAAGTGATCAGTGAAATAGAGAATAATAGAGAAAAAAGATAAAAAAATAAAGTCATACACGGAGCTGCTGGAATGGCTGCCACTCTCGGCGGCGCCAGATGTACGAATAGAAGCAGGCAGATCATTCTGCAGCTCCAGGATCCTGTAACTAAAAACTTGATCTCCCAGTGTTTTTTATTAATCCTGGCATGGTAAAAACTGCCATTTGCTGGTGAGATTATAGTAGCTGTCATAAGCCGAATGGTTGTAAGATACATAGGTCGAAAGTCAACGATTATTTGAATATATGTGATACAAAGTTAACTGACAAACTCATCCACAAAAGCACTATTTTCCTTTTGGTTAAAAATCTGAAATTTTGCAAGATTGTACATCTACACTAGTAGGTGTCCATTAAAAAAAGACATTTTGATATATTAATTTTAGGGATAAACTCCCCTACAATAGAAATAGTAAATACTGTTAAATACCTCTTTGACTGACTTGAATGAAATAATAATGATGTAGTGAATGGGCGAGTTTAGGGCACCATCTTTATTTGCGGCTCAGCGCAGAACATATTTGGCTGCAAGTACAATGCCACCGGCACAGCAGTGCTACTTGCCAATAGTGTGGATGGATGAGTGGTTAAGTGAAGTTGTTGAAAGTAAAAGAGACAGGATGATATATGGTGTGAGCTCTGAAATGGAATAAGGAAGTTTTACCGGAGGTGAAGTAAGAAGTGGTTACACACTCAAATTTCACTACTTTGGCAGAGAGGGAGAGAGAAATACAGGAGGATACAGGAGACAATAAGGCATAACTTATGCTGCTGCTGCAGCTCAGAAGAGAGGGGGGATGGACACTGTACTTATTAAGGGACATAGGCAAATCCCATGCACATGCATAACATAATAGCAGACTATACTTTCTGAGAAGGTTGGCATCCTTCAACATCTGCAGTAAGATGCTGCAGATGTTCTACCAAACGGTTGTGGCGAGTGCCCTCTTCTACGCGGTGGTGTGCTGGAGTGGCAGCATAAAGATGAAAGACGCCTCACGCCTGGACAAACTTGTTAAGAAGGCAGGCTCTATTGTAGGAGTAAAGTTGGACAGTTTAACATCTGTGGCAGAGCGACGGGCACTAAGCAAACTCCTGTCAATCATGAATAATCCACTGCATCCACTTAACAGTGTCATCTCCAGACAGAGGAGTAGCTTCAGTGACAGACTTTTGTCACTGTCCTGCTCCACTGACAGACTGAGGAGATTGTTCCTCCCCCACACTATGCGACTGTTCAATTCCACCCGGGGGAGTAAATGCTAACATTAATTTTATTTTAATTTTTTTCATTTTTATTACTATTTAATTTAATATTGTTTCTTTGTATCAGTATACTGCTGCTGGATTATGTGAATTTCCCCTTGGGATTAATAAAGTATCTATCTATCTATCTATCTATCTATCTATCTATCTATCTATCTATCTATCTATCTAACATAAAGGGGGATGCAGCCCCACACTCTTCGATATACTCCCTATCTATAACCTAAACTGCATGCATGGATCCTACTCCTTCAGGTCTTGCACATGCGAAATAATTGCAGCAGGGTATTAATGCACGTTCTCTGACAAGCCTCAGGAGATTTTAAGAAAAAGTACATAGAATTTCACAGAAAAAACTTAAAAGGAGCTCCCCACAGTTACTAGTAGTTGTCCTAACATCACCGTTGCTGAAGTATGTGACATTGTATAGCGGGAGGTTATAGAGATTGCTGATACGATGATACTGATAATGTTTATGTTGTGGGGCTGTTTTATTCTCAAAACAACATGCGTCTGTCTTCCTTGCTCTTCACTGGGTTGTTGCAGGGTAATTCACATGAGGAATGAGCCATTTAGTGTTGTCTAGGTGCATATACTGTACCTCATTAAAAGTGTCTGTTCTGCATGATGATAGTCAGAAGTACATGGTGGCATAGTTTTGCCTTGTGTGTGATGTGTAAGATATGCATCTCCTAAGTGATAACATTCTACATAGCTCATTTATTGTACTGTATATTCAATACTATCAGAGTAAGTCAGGGATGTGCGGTCAGGGGAGGCACTCACCTGTCATCATAAAAAAAACTAATGATGATAACATAAAATAAAGGTGTCCACTGGTCTGTGCTATAAATTTGTTTTCTTTATGATTGTAATCATTTGATCATTTTTATAGTCAAAACTGCTGAATTGGCGAATTTCCTGTTCAAATACAGGGGAGAAACGCGAGGTGCGGCAGCGACGAGCCTCACCTCACCTCAGACTGCGCTCTCCCTCACACGCTGGGTTGATGCATGCAATTGGCACTTGCTGTTGCTGTCTCTCTGTTTGTCGCCAATATAATGTTTGCAGACTCATTTATTATACACCCTGCCTTTCCACAGTCTGGCTAATATCTTTAATGAATGTATGTGACATATTTAGTCTTGCTGATCAGACATAAAACTGCTGTGAAAAGGCACAGGGTGAGGCAGACAGTACCATGCTGCACTGAAGGGGGCACATGTGAACCCAACAGGTGCTTGTTGCTGCTGTTCTTCTATGCAGAGGCTCTAGGTGCCAATAAGTGAGCGATATCAGAAAGTCAAGTTCACTGCAGCAGTCTGTTTATTTTTATTTTTTGTTCCGACTGTCTGCCAAAATGGAAGATTAAGACTTGTAAAACTAAAGGAAAATAAGGAGGACTTTTATAAGAAAGTGATGGAGATTTTTGTGTAGAAGGATAGGCGCATGGACTTCATTTATAAATAAACGGTTTTCAATTTTATAAAAAATGGGATCAGACTAAGAAAGCAAAAATCCAATATTTAAAAACTAAATTTGACCTTAAATAAAATATTATTTTGTTTTTTAAAATTTAGAATTGATTAAAGCATCAGAATGAAAAGCTTTTAAAACAACTGAATATTTCAATTAAGGTCAAAATTGAAATCCGTTTTTTTTTTTTACACCGCTCAATACTTTTATTTGTATTGAATGAGCATGAATTGTGGAATTGCAACGACAAATTTAGAACACATGGAGGGTACGGAGCAAAGGCGCTCTCGCCACTGTAAATGTAACTCTCTTTCTTAGCCAGATAGGTACCTTACCTATCTGTGTGTAAAGTGTGCTGATGAGATAAGAAACATAACCAGTAGTCAGTGTGCATGCTGCCAAATGAAGAGTGAAGAAGTTACTCTTTTGGGTTCATATATTTGTAAATCTGATTCTGAGTCCGTGCCTCACCAACCATGAACCTCACCGCACGTCACTGGTGTGTGTGATGTGTAAGATATGCATCTCATAAGTGATAAGATTCTACATAGCTGATTTATTGTACTGTATATTTGATAGCATCAGTGTAAGAGTTTAGTATTCAGCCAACACTAAAATACTAATGGGAACCACCTAATGACCACGGGGTATTTCACACACTGGACATAATCTATTGCATTATATAACATTCAAAACCTCATTACATCATCATTAATAAATCAGAACAAAAGTGTACCAAATAAATCCTGCTCCAAAACATTTCCTGTAAAGCCATTCCGTACTCGGAGGTTATCCATATTATTTACTGTATTGATAAACACGTCCAACATGGCAATTTTACAGTTAAGCCAGATAAAGGAACAGCATCACTTGAGTATGTTGTAGAAGAGATGGATTTCAGCTTGAGGCAGAAAGCGCACTGAGACAGCAGATCTACTTTTATTGTCAGCTCCTTTAAATAGTGCTTCTGTAGAAGTGCTAAAATATACATGTGCTTCGTGTACAGAGTAATCCCATCAGTGACAGTGGTACATGAAAAGAATTACTTCAGGTAAGGGAAGTTAAACCGTACTTCAAACCCTATTCCAAACATCTGTAACCCTAGTCCATAAACAGATGGTGGACGTTATTATCTACTACTTTCTCTAGTTCTGCTTCAGTTCAGCATTGAGGTTTAGAAGTGTTGAACTACTATTGAGAAACTCGGTCAAATGCAGCTTATTAATTAGTCTGCATAGTATAACTACACTATGATTAATTGACAATTCAAGGGTTTGTACAAGGCTAATTGGTTTGAATTAATGAAAAGGTTGGATGACGGATGAGCAAATGTTGAATAAATTAATAATATAATATAAAATTCTCAAAGCTGCCTAATACAATTTGGGGTAGGGGGTTGGCAAGGAATTTGGCTGAAGACTAGCCTGGGGGGCAAGGTTGGAAACAGCTATGGAAAAGGTGCCAGTCCATCGAAAGGCACACTTGTGCCTACACGCCCACTGGGCCAACTCAGATACGCTGACACAGGCACACTCTATGGGGGTATTTGGATCAACTGCATTTCAGTCCTGGAGTGACACCACAATGTGTCACAAAAGTTACATTGGTAAAATATTCATACCAGGTGCCTTTGAGTCTGTAAGTTGCTACAAGTCCATGTCTGACATTTTTGTTCTTAGACTGTTCATGTTAATTTTGCAGGTGATGAACAAAAATAACATGCTGGCTGTTGCGCTGCTTCACTTTATTTTAGCACAGCACATCTGCTTATAATGCCATTGAACAGAAAAAGTAAACGTAAAACTATAGCTGGTGCTTTGAGTGCAGTTATTACTATCTTATCTGTGCATAGAAAACCAGAAGCATGAGAGAGGAACCAGGACATCTTACTAATAGCGAGATGTGTTTCATGCAACGATACACGTGTAAGAGAAGGAAGAATGGAATTAGTACTCAAGGCAACACTCGTGGTAGCTGGACCTTAAAAACAGATGGATTCTTCATGGCCAAAACAGTAATCTCCTTCCATGACCATTCTTCAGTACTGCTCAGATCTTATTCTGCTCCATGCACTCCCATCTGCCTTATCCTGTGTATGTGCATTCAGTCTGTCAATTCCACCTCACAACACTCATCTGATATCAGTGACAACACGATGTGTCACACACCCCATGCAATGAACCAATGCTTGTCTTGCTGACAGACATGCATATAGACTGATAGCAGCCAAGAGACACCTCTGAAGTACTTTAAGTAAATTCTCTATCTGTGCCCCTTCCCTACCCAAATCTGGACAAATTACCCAAGGCTGCTCCCCCCTTTATGATAGTCTGCAGCCACCTGATAAATGTGAACCATTCACATGGTTTAACAATTTCAGAATGTGAAAGTGGACATTTGATTACTTATGGCATGGTCTGTCTGTTAGTTTCTCTTGGAAAAATACACGTGAGGTGTTTTGTTTCAGTAAGAAAACACATAGCAAGTCAGCAGTGTATTTATTCACCTGCAAACCACCAAAGGACTTGTGCTGTGTTATAATTCTGAAATACATCAGGCTGGCCCAAGGAGATGACTTTTGGAATGCCTAATTAGAGAGTGCAGATTTTAAGGCATTTTCAATTCAAGCATTAAAAAGTAAATCATGTGCAATTCACGTATGCCTGTATAAGTTTTATTATCATATACTTAACTGGTCCATACCTGATATGAATTAAGTTGTAGTGTGAACATGGCTTTGTATATAAACTGCCTGTCAGATATGTACTTCATGGTGACAGTAACCACCAAAATCAAAATGTAATACCAAAGCACCCCCCTAATTTACAAACCTAAATATTTAATTTAGGTCCATGTAATATACTGACTAGATCAATATAAACACAAAATATACTACAAAAAAATTAAAGGAACACTTTTTAATCAGAGTATAGCATCAAGTCAGTGAAACATCTGGGATAATGTCTGGTCAGTTAAGTAGCAGAGGTGGTTGTTAATCAGTTTCAACTGCTTTGGTGTTAATGAAATTAACAACAGGTGCACTAGAGGGGCAACAATGAGACAACCCCCAAAACAGGAATGGTTTAACAGGTGGAGGCCACTGACATTTTTCCCTCATCATCTTTTCTGACTGTTTTTCCACTAGTTTTGCATTTGGCTACAGTCAGTGTCATTACTGGTAGCACGAGATAATGCTGGACCCTACAGAGGTTGTTCAGGTAGTCCAACTTCTCCAGGATGGCACATCAATATGTGCCATTGCACAGTCTCAAGGGCATGGAGAAGATTCCAGGAGACAGGCAATTACTCTTAAGTGAGCTGGACAGGACTGTAGAAAGTCCTTAACCCTACAGCAGGGCCAATATCTAAACCTCTGGGCAAGGAGGAACATGATGAGCACTGGCAGAGACCTATAAAATGACCTTCAGCAGGCCACTGGTGTGAATGTCTTTGTCCAAACAATCAGAAGCAGACTTCATCAGGGTGTCCTCAGGGCCCGATGCCCTCTAGTGGGCCCTGTGCTCATTGCCTGGTACCAGTGGAGCTTGATTGGCATTTGCCATAGAATACCAGAATTGGCAGGTCCACCACTGGTACCCTGTGGTTTTCACAGATGAGAGAAGGTTCACCCTCATCTGGAGAAGCCGTGGAGAACTTCATGCTCCCTGTAACATCATTCAGCATGACTGGTTTGGTTGTGAGTCAGTGATAGTCTGGGGAGGCATATTCATGGAGGTACGCACAGACCTCTACAGGCTAGACAATGGCACCTTGACTGCTATTAGGTATCGGAATGAAATCCTTGGACCCATTGTCAGACACTATGCTGGTACAGTGGGTCCTGTGTTCCTCCTGGTGCATGATAATGCCCATCCTCATGTGGCGAGAGTATGCAAGCAGTTCCTGGAGGATGAAGGAATTGATACTATTGACTGGCCCCCACACTCTCCTGACCGAAATCCTATAGAACCCCTCTAGGACATTATGTTTTGGTCCATCCAACGCCACCAGGTTGCACCTCAGACTGTCCAGGAGCTCAGTGATGCACTGTTCCAGATCTGGGAGGAGACCCCCCAAGACACCATCCGTCGTCTCATTAGGAGCATACCTCGACGTTGTCAGGCATGTATACAAGCATGTGGGGGCCACACAAACTACTGTGTAATATCTGGAGTTGCTGCAATGAAATTTTGGCAAAATGAACTAGCCTGTCGCATCATTTTTTCACTTTGATTTTTGGGGTGTCTTTATATTCAGTACTCTGTAGGTTGATAATTTTCATTTCCATCAAACAATGTGGCATCCTTTCGTTTCTAACACATTACCCAGTTACCCCTTATCAGTATAGATATCCAGCATGATTTTTTTTCCCATTGAGATCTGATGTGTTTTCAAAGTGTTCCTTTAATTTTTTTGAACAGTTTATAATCAAATCAAAGCATAAAAATCATCTTTACCATTTACTCATTATTCCATTTTACTGTCTTCAAACGGTATATGCAAAAAATGCATTTTTAGTATCCACTCAGTACGCATCATCACAGGGTTTTCCAATGAGAAAACGATTATGGAGAACGTTTTATTGAGCCAGAATGAATTTAAAGGGTTTCATCAATAATGGTGGTGAGCAACAGAAGTTTTAGCCAATTTGTAGGGTGTTTATACTTTGAATTAAATCTGTCTGTAACAATGCCATTAAAGCCTACAGTTACAGTCATGTTGTCTTATTGATCGTTATCTCTTATTTTGCCACATCTATGTCTCCTGTGCTACTCCAGTTTGAGCATTTCCATTATTATTATTTTTAAATTATTATTATTAGTAGTAGTAGTAGTATTAGTGAATAGAAGTAGTAGTAGCAGTATTTTTTGTTATTGTTCTTGCTGATATTTCATGAAAAATGATATAATACATCTAAATTACATAATTGTTCCCTATAATTGATGAACAAAAACACTTTAAAGTTGAGGGCAGCACGGTGGCACACGCTGCTGCCTCGCAGTTAGGAGACCTGGGTTCGCTTCCCGGATCCTCCCTGAGTGGAGTTTGCATGTTCTCCCCATGTCTGCATGGGTTTCCTCCAGGTGCTCCGGTGTCCTCCCACAGTCCAAAGGCATGCAGGTTAGGTGCATTGGTGATCCTAAATTGTCCCGTGTGTGTGTGCGCGCCCTGCGGTGGGCTGGTGCACTGCCCGGGGTTTGTTTCCTGCCTTGCGCCCGGGGATTGGCTCCAGCAGACCCCCGTGATCCTGCAGTTAGGATGTAGCAGGTTGGATAATGGATGGATGGACTTTAAAGTTAACCTTTGAAGAAGTATCTGAGACCATTATAGCAATCCTCTGCTGCTGAATTTTCGTTACCAATTGCAAATCCCTGAACTAAAACAAAGGGATAGTTAGATGTAGGCTTTTGATTGTTGCTGAAATTATTATTTTTATTTAAGTTGTAGCCAATGCTATTTTTGCCCAACCTTCTGCTCAATGACAAGTTGGAGCCAGTGCTCACCAGTTAATCTAAACTACATCGCTTTGGAAAGGAAAACTAGACTACGCAGAGGAAAACTCACACGTGTGTGCAGAAGTGTGAGATAGCGGGTCTGTGGCATGTGCATTTTAAATAATTAGATAATACGCAGGTCTGGCCTAGGTAGCTTAGCGGATTGGCTATGTAGGCAGATGTGGGGGCGGGCAATCTTGCATCCATGTGCGTACATGTGAGACTGACTCATTCACCTCACTAGTGCTGGAGCTATGATTGCCGCATCTGCATTCCACAGGGTTTTGGAAGAGAACCAAGACGTGACAAAGAAAGAGACAAGACGAAGAACCATGAGTGAGCGCAGTATCAGGTGCCTGAGCCCGTAACAGGAAAGAAAGAAGAGGCAGAATGGTCAGTACCTCGCAGTGGAGTAAAGAGCAGCACTCCATGAAGTGGACTATTACCCGCTGATTTAGTGGAGGAGCAGGTACAATGGTGGTGGAGTCCTCCTTATGGATTTGTAGGATTTCAGGAGAATGTGAAGGAAGACAGGAGAGCAGCTTCCTCTGAGCTGTCTAGCAGATCCCGATGGAGGCAGCCAAGACGAGAGTCAGAAGGGAGAACCACAGCTTCTGGTGCCTCTGCTGGCTAAGGCAACTCATTGCATGATCTGGGGAGAAAGGAAAAAGGTAGTTGCACTGGGCTTAGAAAGAAGAGCAAGGACCCATGATTCTGTTCAGGAATAAGCAGGTCAGAAAATGACTGAATGAATGACTTTCACTTTAATTTTTCTTGATTATAAATTTATGGGTGATCTTTGATGCACTGCACTTTGGACACTTGGTTACCTTTTAATTATTTATTTATTTAAATAAAAGCACTCCAGTTTCCACCAACCCCTTGCTGACTGTGTGTGTCCTCTTTTGCCTGGCTAATCCTTGAGAACGGTTCCAGGTTCAAATAGCTCCAGGAAGCAACTAGGGAGTAAGGAACTGACCTGGACCGTCACAAGAATGTGCTGACAACAACCAGCCTCATGCATACAGACCGATTCATTTTCTTCTTCATTTGAAAATAACTGGGCAAAAAGTGAACACTTGCACAACATGGCTATCACAGCTGTCATACATACACAGACTATATGATTGTGATTTAGAAGATGATAAACATGTAAAGAATGAATGAGCCATAACACATTCACCAAATCCAGTCAAATAAAACTAACAGACTTTTGTTTTCCACAAATATGCTTTCTAATTTATGTGGCTTATTCAAAACCAGATAAGCTTACAGTTCGGTAAAGGTTAGTTGGTAAAGCTGTAGCATTTTTGCAACATTAGAAGAAAGGTGTTGAGAAACGGCCATTGGCCCAACAAACTTGCCAATCCTATTTACCCAGATCCTCCAAAATAACATAAAGTTGAGTTATTAGGCATCACATAGACCTCTAAAATATTGGATTCCTCAGCTTTATGAAGCTATTTCATTACTGAAAGCAGAAAGCATGGACATCTAATTACACTTAATTTCAATTGAAAAAAATTAAGGATTCCCTAACCCCAAAAAACGACTCCCATTTCTGCTGAAATAATACCACAATATATGAAAATAGAATTAGTTCAATATTAACATATCTCATCAAAACAAACACTATTAAGATTTTTTTGCTTCATCAAACATTGTATCCACATTCAAAGGAAATATTTTTCACAACCTTTTACATGAAGACACCTGATGAACACATATTTCAAGTTGAATGATCCATTGCATGTGAATACAGCATTACCTATTAGAATGACTGAAACATCCAGCCGCAATCCCAAACATCCTGCTCAGAGCTGTTCCGCAGGCTGCTACGAGGTGGACCTGAAATGACTGCAAATATGATCAGATTTTAGCTGTAGCAGCATGCATTTGAATGTCTTCCTAGAACCTGTCTTTGAAAAAATTGCAAAAACGCAGCTTCATTGTGGTTCCTAAGATAAGAAAGGTTATGAAAAGACTTTCTCTGAATACCCATATTCTCCTAAAGCCATTGTTCATTACTCACAGGAAGCATCTACTCTTGTGTATTTTGATGTCTAACACCAATGTTCATTTAGCTTAAAGTGAAAAAAGTAATCAAATTAGTCTGAATGTGAACACTGACAACTTGGCTACTGTATAGGTCAACATAATAATAGCTGTGTTTGCATATATTTATATGTAATGAAGTAATGAAGAAAATCGACACATACTACAGTCTTATACCGACTGAGCCCAGTATAATTTAATTGCAAGCTGATTTGTTTTCTTTAGTAAAACCACAAAATGAGGAATAGTAGGCCTGAGGATTGTGTGGGTGTATGACTGACAAATTATGGAATTCAAGCTATAAAAATTCAGATTTGCCTCAAAATGACATAATAAACAGACAAGGTTATAAGAAATATAATTTATCAGAGCAAACTTTCAAATTCAGAATGACTAACTGAAAGTTTATCTCCATCCTGTATTAGTGTAGCTCCCCCAGCCATTAAACTCACTTAAGTACCTTCATGAAATCCTTCCCTTTGTTTCGTTTGTACTGGTTTCAGGTATAAATCAGCGTTGTTCTCTGTAAAGGCTGTGGAAAGCCAGGTGACTATTGTTGGTATGAACATCTCAGTTTAGTGCAACAAAAGAAAACTGCCTTGAAAAACTTGAAAAAATCAAATTTCAAACAGTGACTCCAAAAGATAAAGCAGCATATCTTCACAATCCACTATTATTACATTAATTTTTTTTATGAAATGGGAAAACCTCATCATGCATGTGCATTTATTTAAAATGTCAAAATTAAAAATCTGTGTGGAAGTCTCATGATAAAATTGACTGTAACGAATATCAGATCATTGTGCCATTAAACTATATTTTCAGAGAACAATGGAATCAATATGATTTCCAAGCAATGCCTCTATGAGATTGTTTTTTAGTAAAATGGAAATCCTGAGTACATATTTATTTACTGTGTGCATGAAGCTACTGCATGAAGTCACTGAGCCACAGATAGGAGTTTGTTTCCACTCTCTCTCATTTTTACAATAAGTTAAGCCACTTGCATTTTTAAATTTTACACTCCCTAGCATCACATCACATACCCGCTGTGATTTCAGGCTGTGACAGAGGTTCACACACGATGGCTTGCAGACACAGTAGCCACTTCTACAGACAGCATATCAAGCATGATCTTCTATAGTGGGGTACTGTCAGCTCTGCAGGTGTTTCACTATTTTGTTGTAAGTAGAGGCTGTGAAATGAGTAAAAGAGAAACATATAAAAAATATATACAAGTAGAAATAGCCTTTCCCAGGAAAATTTGAAATGGTGAATGCATTTGAGGTGATTGAAGTTTTTAAAATTATGAAAAGAATAAGTAAAGTAGATCCAGGCTATCACTTTAAAATTACTTCAACAAGAACACAGGGACACAGCTGGTAACATGCTAAGGCTAAATTTCACACAAACATTAGACAGTAAACAGATAATTAAAACTAACTAATTGAAAACATAAATAAATTACAGGTATATCTGGCCCTGGTAGACATGCAAGAAAACATTTCTTGGCAACATAAATGAGAATTCATCCATGTACTGAAGTTGCTTAAATCAACTTTAAAGTTTGAAAGATCAAATTCCTCCACACATGGCAGAATCCAACTTTGAACAGTCTGCCAGGGCACATACTTCCATCTCCAGTCACCTTAGAATAGAAGTGAGACCAAAATCAGGCACCAGGTGGAATCCATCCACATACAAGTAGAGAACACAAACAATGCACAGAAATCAAATAGTTGGGCAATCCATATCATCTCTGTAGTAGCAGTGCTAACCATTTGGCCTCACTGCTGCACGGCATTGTGTTTATGGTAGCAACCTCTTAGTGCTGAATCCAGGACTAAGAGATATGAGCTATAAGAAGAGACTGAAGAAGCTGAACCTTCTCAGTTTAAGCAAACGAAGATTAAGAGGGGACATGATTGAAGTGTTTAAAATTATTAAATTTCTTTATGAGCAAGAAGAACATTAAGGACAGATTTTGCACAAATGTTATAAAATTTTTCTTCACAAAAAGGACAACAGACACATTGAATAAATGACCAAGTAGTGTGGTAGAGAGTAGGACTTTAGGGATCTTCAAGTCTTAACTTGATAATATTTTGGACAACCCAGGTGAATTAAATATGAGAGCTTGTTGGGCTGAATGGCCTGTTCTTGTCATAATTGTTCTAATGAGAGCCGGCCTTAGGGCGAAGCGAACGAAGCAACCGGTTCGGGCCCACAGCTGGATTTTTTTCCTGTGATGCGACGCTGCTGCGGAGGGCCCAATGGAGCAACAGACTCCTTCACTCCAACCTCTATTACTAATTTTTTTATATATATAATTCACGGGCAACATATTTCATCACCTAATTACTCCACGTGGACATCTCCACTCGGCACTCCAGTCTTCATTATGCTTCACTCAGGCCCGCGTGCCTGTTGCCACCTCCACAGCTCATCTGTGCCTCTGTCCTCAGTGGGCGGCCACTTACGCTTCAGTCAGGGCCGCTCCACCGCACTGCATTCTCGACAGAGCATTAAAGGGGCCGTTCTCTTCATAAAGCCATCACTTTCCTTAATATTAATATATTTCCATTTTGTTAGAAAGAACGTCTTGTAGATAGTAGTTAGGCCTTGCCGAATTTCCACAGTTTGAAATTATTGTATTCCAAATGTCTTCAGTTCCACCGCCAAAAGAAAAAGCTGCAAAAGATTAATTCTTCGCTACCCAAAAAGGCACTTTGCAACACTTCCTAACGAAAATGGTTAGCTCTAGCAGCAGCAGCAACACTAGCACCAGGACTGAGCTTCCATTAGTCGAAGATACAGCAGCGGCATCCAAGCCCCACAAACCTGTATCCGACTCCGAGGAGTCAGAAGCCGATGACGTTAAGAATGACATGGACATGGGTTTTTCGTCAGGTTCAGCAACGTTGCCAGTCATTATCAGACGAGGCTGATAATGATTTTGATTCCTTTAGTTGGGGAGATCCAGGTTTGTGGGGTGCAGCAATCACTCACAAGGAACATGTCTTACTAGTCCAAAAGGGGCCCTTTCGCGAAACCGGGATTCAATAGCCGACGAATGATGATGGGCTCCATTTTTCTGATTCCTTTTATTCCCGAAAATTACCAAATGGTAATGTGCTGACAGCCTGCAAATTTGGCTCCTGTCAGTGTGTTATGGTTACGGTTGTCAGTGTGAAACGGAAATCGTCCAAAAGTGATGGTTGTAGATGCCGGGAAAACGCATTTCTGCAGCTCAGAATGCAGGGAAATCGCTTGGTGGCCGGGGCACTGCCCCGGACCACCTTGCTGCCGGGGTCCCTTACGGGGCCCTCGGTATTTGCTTCAGGCCCAAAATTGTCTAGGGTCGGCGCTGTTGTAATGTTCAACTGGAGTTATTCAATAAACATATTTTTATCATTAAATGTTACTCGTCATTTCATCAAACTATGCAATAACCGCACAGGCATTTTTTTAGTTATAAAGGAATATTACGGTATTCTGGTAAGATAACACAACATTTCAGATATGCACAATTCTTCCACTGGCTTGTTTAATCTGCTTAGCCCAATATAGGCTTATAATGAATATACAACATTATGATATCTATTTATTTATTGACTGCAAAGAACATCTGAGCACCAATCCAATGTAAAAGAAGCATAAAACACAAGAAAAAGAGTTGGGGATACACCCCGTATATTGTTTATTGAAAAGTGTTAGAGACTAATACTGGTCGACAATCTGGAAAGAGTAAATAGGTGAACTGAATTATTTCATAGTAGGAGAGCAGGAAGGGTGTGTTGTAGGGCAAGAAGTAGCATGAGGTCATTATAAAGTGCCGGAGGTTAGGTTATCTAAAAGGGCGCTGCAGAAGTGAGAGGTCTAGCTGGGTTTTTATTCTTGAGGTCTGTGTGAAGGAGGTGGAGAGGTATTAGTACTGAGCGCTTACTCCAGGTCCGGCGTGTCAACACCCTGCTTCAAACCCTTCGACTGCTTCCCAAGCACACGTGTGTGACACCAGACAAAGCTAGTTCTCACACTTTTTATAAACTGCTGCATCCTTCTTCTGTATGTTTAAAGGTGCATAATATCATTTAAACAAATAGATTTGTGTATCAATGACAAGTATAGTTGAAGAATTCCATGAGGTATGATTTGCCCAGTCTTTGATTAGTGTTTCTGGCATTGGTATTCTCTGTCAGCAATCCTACCATAAAAGTGACCTAAATCACAAATAATTAAGATATCACTATAATGATAAACAAAATTATATCAGTTATTAAAAACTGTGCTGCATGTGTATGCTCTTAAAAATCAAAGTGCTGGAGTGGTTATTCAGAGTGATGCCATAGGGCAGTGGTTCTCAACCTGTGGGGCGGGCCCCCCTAGGGGGCATGAAGTAACAAAAAGGGGGGCACAAAGATGTGAAAAAAAGAAAACAAGAATCAAAAATATAAAAAAAAATTTGTTGAAACCAAAACAAATTAACTTAAACTACATTCTGATACTAGAACAATAAATATAGGGTTAGATAAATGTCGATAAAAGTTAAGTAGGTATAATAAAATATGCATCTTCATTTCAAAAAAATGTTAGGAAGGCGCGATTAAAACTGTTATGAAAAATACTTAAATTACTTAATTGCAAATACTTAAAGGTTGAGAAACGCTGCCATGGGGGAATCATTTTTGGTTCTCAAAAGACCCTTCCACATGAAGGTTCCAGAAAGAGCCCTTTATTTATTTGAGATCTGTAACAGGTTCCATACAGTGAATAGTCATGAAAAGATGATAACAGATTTGTGAAATACCAATGGGTCAGGATTTTGAAAGAAGTCTTCCAGCATACGATAATCCAGCAGTGACATAGCTAGGGACAGGCGGAGGGGGTGGTTCGTCCCAGGTGACACATTTTTGGGGGCAGCGTAAAAGGCTCAGTACAATTCGTGTGTAAGAAGCAGGATTCGGAAAAAAAATCACTCATGAATGAAAAAAGTAAAATTCTCTAATTTTTATCCACAAATGCTTCAAAAATAATTTTCAGACTATCCTTCTGTGATGGCATCAGACACAGCAGTTGAAATTTGTGATGCAATAACAGAAATAAACAGAAACATTACACCAATAATAATTTCTAGGTAAGATAAACAACTAATTTACAATTTATAATTTCGTTTCGTTATCAATCCAAATGCGTTCTTACTCTGCGCAGAAAACATCCCCACCTGTCACTTGTACACTACACTGCTTCTGGTTTTCGTAGCGTAATTATGTTAAACTAATAATTAGAACACGGCTTATCAGTGCATCTATACTATATTCTTGTCTAGTTGATGCTTATAAATAATTATATGTGAAAAATTATTGCTGTTCCTCTATACTGTATATGAATAAATCTATGCAAAATGTATCTTAATTGTTCTCTATATGTCATTTTAATTTTCTATTTAAATAGGTTAACATATTCAGATATGTTGGAGGGTGGAAAATAGAAGCACTGCCCAGCCCCGTGCGGCACGAACTCTAGCTATGCCACTGTAACCCAGGCTAAGTCCAGGTTTTCTTAATCTGTTAGTGTCCGGCAAGGTACACCATTCATTAAAGATTTCAGCCTTTCCCCCATACATATAGGAAGTTTTCAAAGCATAAAGAACCAAATTCTTATGCAAAAAACACTTCCCAGAATGAAGTGGTGCTTTGTCAAGCGATGGCTCTATGAGGAACCACACAACCTAGTAAAAGACATGTAGAAAAACATTAAGTTTAATTTCTTACCTGAGGTATTAAAATGGTGTACAAAAGGTTTGCACTTCAGATGTTGCACTGGAGCAGGTGTACAGCTGTCTGTGTGTTCTCTTCGATGTCAGGTAGTTTGATGTGAGCACCAGTTCACCAGTACTGTCCAAATGCCAGTAAATGAGAAATTCCCAAAAAGAAATAACACCCATTTGCGTGAAATATTTGGTTTAGAAAATATTCATGACAGATTAAACATGTATTTAACTTTATATGCCATCGTGCTTGCCTGCCTTGTCTAGCTTTTGATTCTGTGGTTTAAAAAACCAAAAAAATGAAAAATCTCTAATTTGATTTTTTTAAATAACTGGCAAATCTTTCATTTTAGGCACTAATCATGGAACAATCAAAGAGAAGGATTGATCCATAGACCAGTCATTGAGAAAATCTCTGCTCACTGGGTTGAGACTCTGGAGGATAACATGTAGGTAATTTTTTTCATTTATAAACAGTAACTTATAGTTTTTGCTAACTATAAAAATAATATAATTTGCTGCTTTAATTGCTTTGACACAGCAAGGCTTAATGTAACAATTGCAAATTACTTATAGGTGTGCCTGAAAGATTATGGTTCAGATATTCAGAATAAATTGTTTTATTTTCATCAGAAAAAATCAAGGGACAGGTGAAGTAATTTTAGTATCTGTGTACTAATTTATACTACCTAAATATAGTAATATAATATAGCAATATAAGTGGTGATTGAAACATTTTGAACCCGGTCTGTTAAATTAAACAAGTTTTATTTTTCCCAATTGGTAATTAATTCACTTATTACAATGGTCATAACGGCACGGTGGCGCAGTGGTAGCACTGCTGCCTTGCAGTATGGAGACCTGGGTTCGCTTCCAGGGTCCTCCCTGCATGGAGTTTGCATGTTCTCCCCGTGTCTGTGTGGGTTTCCTCCTACAGTCCAAAGACATGCAGGTTAGGTGCATTGGCGATCCTAAGTTGTCTGTAGTGTGTGTGTGTGTGCCCTGCAGTGCGTTAGTGCCCTGCTCGGGACTTGTTCCTGCTTTGCACTCTGTGTTGGCTGGGATTGGCTCCAGCAGACCCCCATGATCTTGTGTTAGAATATAGCGGGTTGGATAATGGATGGATGTATAATGGTCATAAAGGTTTTCAATGTTATTCAATTGAACTGTTGTTTCTAACTTGTGCAACCACTCTTCTGTGGTTGCAAGTGGATGGTCAACAGCTTGGAGTGTCACTTTTCTGTGATTGAATGTTCCAAGCTAACCAGAACAATATTGACCAGTTATGTGGGCAACTTGAGACCTGTAATCATTATAGACTGCACCCTCGACATCATAAAAATTTGCTTGCATGAAATTGCCATTCCTGTCTCATACCCTGAGTTACTGTAATGCTGGAGAATAACCATATTTCCTACATTTTTTCATTACCTGGTTTAGCTCAAAGTGATGTGTCCAAGCTTCATCCCCAGTTATGAAAAGCTTTTTATGCCTCCCCCAGTCCAAATTCATTATCTGAAGATTTCCCTGAAATGTGGTTATGCTTTATTTCAGGAGTCAGCATGTTAGGACTCCAAAATGTATTGATCTTGCTGATGTTTAATTGCTCATAAAGAATGATTTATATGATCCATAACTAGCTCAAACAATGTCTTCCATCTCACATACTGACTCCTCAAATCTTTATTGCAATTCTATCTTCCATGGCAGCATTTCATTTGTTGTCAATAACAAAGGCCGGCCAGACCAGGCATCATCACCTTTGTGAGATGTCCTATCAGTATGGAATTCTGCGGCCAATCTCTTGACTGTAAAATATGAAGGGAGTGGATCCTTCAACATGCTAATGAGACAAAAAAAATTGTTCTAGTGTTAGAACTCCATGATAGCACAATTTATAACACCATGTTGATTTTGTTCTGAAACTGTAAATATACACCATAATCCACAAATGCAGGAACGTTACTGACATATTTTAGTACACAGGAGTTGTACCTTTGGCCACTTGCAAAATCAGCATCATAGAGTTTCACTTCAGGCTCTAAACGTTTTTGATGACATACACTCATTATGTACACTTACTGCATTTACAGTAAGTGACATAACAGTGACTGCCTCTAGAAATGATATTATGCCTATAATGATTCATGTAGGTCATGATATAAAGCTCAAGTCTAAATCAGTTAGCATCAAAATAAAAAGGTATAAATGACATTGCCAAAAGTTGAGGCTGAAAGCCTTTTTTCACATTAATTGTAAAATGTGAGTGACATAAATTGTTATGTTTTATTGTGCATTGTGTGTCCTCTGTGTCTGGGGTAAGTGTGAGAAGAGTGCTGACCTATTGAGAGCAAAAGATGAAAGCTTTGTTTCAGTCTGATTAATCACTCAGGAGATTTGTGTTTTATCTCTGCTTGTCTGCCATAGTCATTATCAGTGTCTACTTTTAAGTGAAATTTTGGAATGAAAGGATATTTGGATTCCAGCTGATGTGTGATGGTTTATTGATCTATGGCTAAAGTTCACAGAGAACTACTGAGAAAAAAAATAAAATAAAAAATAACTTGTGTTGACTCCCGGGTACCTAATTTCTGGAAGCTGATAGCCAATGTAAAAAGTTTACACGGACAAAAAAACAATGGCAATATTTAAAACTACTTACTTAGAGGTTATTCCAATTACACTTTGGCTGAATGCATTTATGTTTGCTGTGATGGACAGGAGCTTCAGGGCCATAGACTCACAAAGGTGAATAGGAGCAAAAGCTCAAAGAAGTTTTAAACTAAATCCCTGGATAACTTCTGACCATACTTTGGAACGTCTGTTGTGCTAAGGAGTAGTTCAGCATTTGCAATAGGTTTGAGCTCTGAGGTCACCCGAGAGGAATTAAATTCTCGACAAAATAAATGTTGGTGCACCAACCTGTTTGCTTTAAAGAAAAACAACAACAAACATGAAATGACGTCAGAAACAGAACAATATAATAGCCTCTTATTAATGTGGAGCTGAATAATTCTCAAGGTATCTTCAGGTTATAAAGGAGCTCTGTCCCTTTAGTCATATGGTCTAAATGCTTGGTCGTGAAGTGATGCATCCCTCCGAGTGGTCGTACTTTTATGACTGAGGGACCAGAAGGGGCGGAGTCAGTTGCCTTCACTGAGCAGTTTCTCAGTAAAGTGGAGAAAAAGGTCGACAGCACTGTTAGCAGCAGTGCCCCCTCTCAGTGCAGGGTGGAATTACATACCTGGGAGGAACCCGGATGACAGCTCCCCCTAGTGCCCTAGGGATGCATTGCCCATTTCCTTCAAGACTATGCTTTTGCCCTTTCTCCTGGGTGCCTCATCTCTAGTGGTGTCCTTCATTCGTCAGTGCGGATATGTATTATATGTGCCACTACATGCTTCCCTCTCTTTTGAAGGATATTGCAAGATGCAGCCCATCCTTTACACCACCCTTAACTCCCTGTCCACAGATCCATCCATTAGAAAGTTAACAGAGACTTCTATAAGACAATAATCTATAGAAGAGGAAAAAAAGAAAGTATCATAGTTACTGTATCTTCTACTACATTGTCAAGAGACAACTTTGAACTGACAGTTTAAATATATGACACAGCATGTGTCTGATTTAAGGCTGGAATAATGAACATGCAAATGTTTGTAGGTCAGTGTAGATACCATTGTTTTGCTTAAACAAATTGTGAATATTTCAATTTTATTACTAAACAATGTACTTATAGCATATGAAATAAGCAACAAATTAGAAAATTGATTCATAGACCAAATGGCAACTCTTAATTTCAATTTCAGCTGTGTCTCATCCAGTCTAATAGTTTAGGTGGGATCATGGGCTGGATAAGTAGGCTTTGAGAATGAAAAAATAATTTAAAGTGATATTTGTGTAGGACAGCTGGGGTGTTAGGTGGATGCATTTCCAGTTTCACCCTCCTAGAGACAGTCACATGTCTGGGGGATAGCCATAGTGCAAATGCTTGCACATGAAATCTCCAGTGGTTCACTAAAAGCAAGAATGGTTCATCTTGTCCTGCACCCTTTTTAACTTCCTTTTTATCCTAAAGGACAAGTTTTAAAAAGCCTTTTGAACCTTTCCTAGTGATGCCTTCTGATGAACAGTTTGATGTACATAAAGTCAACCTTCTGGCTGGAGGGACAGGAGTTTAGCCCATCTTCAATACTTTCAAGCCCATAGACTCCTACTGAGACATTATCATCACACACACACCCACCACTCATTTCTCAGTCTCCCATAGTATCCTGTTATGCTCCTTCATGATCCATTTTGAGGCAAATGCCAGCACCATATGTGAAACATGCAAATTTGGTGTTCTTCACTTCAAATTAAATGATTTAAAACTGGATAGTGTAACGAAAATCTCACGCCAAGTTTCTCTAGCTCAAGGTGTCAGTTCTTATTGGGTCACATTGGTTTTTGTTCCAACTAATGTCTTAAATAGAAACCGATGTTCAATTATTATCAACAAGGATTACATTTTTATTAAGGCTTTCCAGGAGCTGAGGTTCATATCTTTTTTTAGCCATGACAACCAATCTCCTCTACCATCATCAAAACCCCTCAGAGGTCAAGACAATAACAGATTGACAATAAACAGATTTCAGGTTTCATTTCTCTATATACTTTCAAGGCATAAATGCATCATCAATGCTGAAATATATTTTTTTCTGCACCAGAGATTAATTTAATCAAACATCACATGTCTGGTAGAGGAATCGCACCCTTCTAATATGGATGTAATTTCAAAAGGGCCACAACTTTTAATTTTCACCAAGCTGACTTCCTTTTCATTCATTAATGTTCCAAAACCACTTATTCAGAATCACAAAAGGCCAGAAACTACACAGACAAAATCAAGTACCATGCAGGAGCCAGCATTGGATGGAACACCAGTCCATTGAGAAGCACACTTATTCTCTCTCACACACACACACACACACACACACTCAGTCTAACAGTGCTACTTTAGAGATAACAATCAAACTAACCTGTATACCATTTTGTGTATCACTTCAGAACTTCATTTAAATCAGAAAAATAAAGCAGGAGCTGGAAGCAGAAGTAGATCCCAGCTTACCAGGCATTAGAATGTACTCCCATTTTTAGCTCACTTTGATCATACCCACCCAAGTTCATTATATGTGATGCTTAATTCACACTGAAATCATTTTGTCTTGAATGCTATCTGGCCCCAAATGGCTTGTCTCTTATGCCTCCAATGCAGTTACCGAACAGAAACATTCACTTGTGAAGTACTAAGCTGTGACTTGTCTGTTCTTATGAGCAGTGGTAGATCTACTGATATAGCAGTTTTTTATACTCCACATTGTTATCTGAGCACTCACATCCTTCTAGCTACCAGAGATGACCGTCTTTTCTGTATTTACCAGTAGCTGATTGCTTAATACAATATTGAGCTGAAGTCCACCTTAGGATTAGTGAATGCAATTGGTGATTTGTTTTGCTTTAGAAGTGACTACCCAGATAAACAAGTCTCTGAATGAGAACAGTAGCTCCATTCCATATTAACATGTATAATGTCCATGCTAGAATTCAAAGAGGTTTGGGACAAGGACAAGATTTTTTGCATTGTTGGTATCTCCACGAATGACTTGTTAATGGATTTCCCAAGTATTGAAGCAAATTTGTTGATAACAGGCCTTTGTTTTCGGAATACACCGGACGCTTGTAATCTGTCAGTAATATGCAACCTGAATGTACCTTCAGAAACAGGTGCTGACGTTGTGCACTACTTGAGCTACGATAGACAAAAAACTGTGTTGTTTGGGCAATAAAAAGAAAAGTGTCCCGTCAAGCTCAGTATGCAGTGCATTTCATGACTACCCAACTGGAAGAGAAACAATATGAAAAAGGTAAAATCAAAGATATTTACGATCTAAAGTCTGTGATGTAAAAGAGTAGTCATCAGAACAGTAAATAACCAAACACTGCATGACAAAATCATCAGAAAGAAGGTATTCAAAATCACTAGGCAAAGGATAAGTCTGAAATCATGCAAAAAGTTTTGAACAGAAAATCAACAACAAACACTAATATAAAAATCTCTGAAAGAAAGTGAACAGGACAAAATGAACTCCATGGGGAAGTCAAAAATGCACTGCACAATCTTTTTATGTCCCATGGCCTCCAATCATGCAACCTCTTATTAATTAAAATAAAATAGCAACAGGCAAAGACTGGATGGGCCAAGGTAAATCAAATAATAGATAAAAGGAAGGGCCTGGGTTGAGCCACAAGCATACCTGAATGTGAATATTATGGTCAGGTACTGATGCTGTTCATTAAAAATTAGAATTGGAAGCCTTTATTGTCATTATACCAAGTATAACGAAATTGCTGTCTATAATTATATTGTTTTCAATTATTATCATAACACTGCCGTCGCAAACATAATGTTTTCCAGCAATTAATAGATCCAGCTCATCCGTAATAACCAGTTCATATGGTGGACTGAAACAGATGTGACATTAAGGCCAAACCATCAAGATTGTTTTTATAATTTGAAACCATACCTGTCAGCATCATAAATTCAGTATATCTGCTTTTAATATACAATATGTGGCCAAAATAAGGACTCTTCAATAATGCATTATAAAAATGAGATTGTATTTTAGGTATTTCATAACAGCAACATTAAAAGTGTTATAACTAACAATCAAAATAAAATGTGGTAAATTTTAATGTTATTTTATTTAAAGTGCATATCAAGTGTGTCTTTCACATAACAGGAATCAGTGAAAGCCTGTTATAAGCTGTACAATAGCGATAAGCCAGATAGAAGCCACCCGAGCTAAAGGAGTATTCAGCTGGCTAATTCACTCATTTTTCAAAGCTGACAGGAGGGATAAAGAGTGCACAGTTGCAGATTTATATCATATTTCAAAGCACTATACTATATATATCAACCAACCTCTGAGCAGTGAAACACCAGCAAACAATAAGGATGTTTGTGATTTCATGAAAAGTTAAACAAACCCCTTTTATTTTGTTTTCTAGTATGTTACACAAATGAAAGGCAAATATTAATGAGAATTGCTCTAATTCTTTATCCACATTGTGAACTGTGATTCCAGGTATGCAGATAGTTTGTGCCTGCCGCACACATTGTCGATTAACCTGACACCCTTGTTTCAGGAAACTGGAGAATCCAAAACTTGACACACAAAATTTGATAAAGATAGAAATGAAAGACTCGGGGAAATGAGCACTGACCATTGGACAAATGAGGCAGCAGTGCTAATATCTGAGGTATTATTAATGTGAAAAAAATTATTCAATACAAATTTGAATTTTCAATGCATACTGCTGGAAAAATATTACTTACTTATGACATAGATTCCACAAATAACATTAAGGCGATTCGTTAAAACACATTTTATTACAGTTTATGCACCACCTCAATGACTTGTGCATTGGGCTCATATAGACAGTTATGATAGGAGTACTAGAAATTCCCCGTATGAATGCAAATAAATAAACTAAAACAATAGCAATAAGAATATGAGGAAACAAAAATTTCTGCCAATGTGAACATTTTTACAGAATTCCAAATTACATTTTCTCCATTTCAGAGTGACTGGTTTGTTTTATGATGGTTTTCACTGATGTTACTAGTCTTCTCGAGCCTTAAGCTAAACTATGCACCATGGTTGACTGAGCCCTTATTGTTTTACACTTACATTTTGGAATGACCTCCCTATAGTTATTGGATCTGCCAATTCCATTCAATTGTTCTTAATTTTGCTGAAGACCAATCTGTATAATCTGAATTCAACATGTCCTTCTGAGCAAGTTCTTATGATTTAACATTGCATTGTAACAAAAAAGAGAGGTGGGCCTAAAAGGATATGGGGGTACTAGGTGGAACATTTTGCTCAGATATCTGCAGTAAAAAAGTATAAATGATAGTCGTAGTCGTCTTTAAGTATTGCAGGCTTATACAGTCCCCATAAAAAGCACCGAGTGTAGAGATTAATCCTTCTTCGAAGTTGGTCTTATAAGTGAAAGTGGCTTCCTGTATCAAAGTTGTTTCAATAGTGATTAAACTAGAAGGGACAGGACTTGTGTGATGCTGTGTAAAAGTGACATCAATGTCCGTCAGCAGTATCCTACTCTGTGTTAAGGATTAGCCAGGGTTGTAATCGTGAATCAAGTTTATTCTTTACTTATTTAATACTTTTGTTATTTTACAAATCTTTTTGCCTTTTTATGTTATGTTCATGGTATTGATTTGTCTTTTCTTGATTTGTGGTTTTCTTTGATTATGTTTTCTTTAATTATTTAAATTTGTAAGCATTGTGTTTCCTCGTATTTTGTCTTGTTCTCTTATGTTTCTTGTATTTTGTGGGTGAAACCAAAAGAGGCATTGCCATCCTGATGTCATAGCAGAAGGACCGCCTTTAGTGTTTATATTCAGAAGGCGAGAGCGGATCCTTCACTGGCCCATTTATTGAAGGTCTAAGTGCATTTTTATAAGTATTGTATTTTCTGTTTTTTTTGGAATTGTCTGCTTCTCTTCTTGTTTTTTGATCTTTGGATTGTGATTTAGGACTTATTCGCCTTGAATTATTTTATTGACCTTTTTTTCTCCTTTTTGTTATATCTAAATAAATTATTTTATTTATAATGATATTTCATTGACCTTTTCCTTACACGCCAAAAATGTGATAGTTCTTTTCCATAAAAAGACATGTATGTGTAATTGTGGTATATTTTGGGACTATTAAAGAGATAATTTGAACTGTGAATGCCAGGGCTACTTTTAGGTCTGTTTAGGCCAAAACCTCTCTGTAGAGTTGATAAGTCAGACTGCCTGATGTGAGGCCATTTGTAGGCCAGCTGGAAAGGCCTGGTTGGTTTGTAGAGCCTTTGGGAGGGCTAATACCCTCTTCGATATAGCTGTGCACTCGATTTATTACATTTCATTTAAGGGCAAAGAGGGAATGTTAATCCACAACTGTATCAACCCATTTTCTTTCCCCAGTTTCTTACCTTATCACACCCCAAAAAGCACACTCTAGACCAGTGGTAAGCCAAGTCAGTTCTGGAGGGCCACAGTGGCTGCAGGTTTTTGTTCCAACCCAGTTTCTTAATGAGAAGTCAATTATTGCTGATGAAGCACTTACTGCTCAAGTGACATTTTGATGCTTCATTTTAGTGGTCTCACTTGTTAAGGTTCCCCACCTCTGATTGCTTATTTCAGTCTTAAACAGCTGCACTCAATTGTTTAAATTGCTCCTTATTAGCAATGATAAGCACATGATAAAGGAGCCAACAGTTTTCCATCTAACCTCGCTCCATTTACACCTGTGTAGATTCATCATGCACTATTTGGTTTAATAAAGCACTTAAGGGAAAGATATAACAGACTGAAAATTATCTGTTTTAGGCTTCAAATCATTTTGATGACATCATTGGAAAGGGAAAAATCTACGATATACGAATTTTACATTGCAGACTAACAAATAATAAAATTAAATAAGATCTGAGACGTGCAAGAATTGGTTTCTAATTAAGCAATTGGGTTGAAATGAAAACCTGCAGCCACTGAGGCCCTCCAGGACCAACGTTGCCTACAATTACTCTAGGCTTGCATGCCTAAAAGTTTCTAGAACTTTCTTTTATTTTGTTCACTGTATATATTTTATTCTAGTTTTCTTGCACCAACAGGGATTTGTATTTATTTTTTCTATTTATCTAGTGTATCTGACATCTCTGCCTCTTGTAAATTTTCGAATATTTGTTATTATTATTGATCACAGGAAGGGCATTCTGTAAATAAAATGTAAAGAAAGCTTCAAATATCTAGAAAAACAAAAAAAATCTGTAGACTTTACATTAGAATTAGGTCATTTTGGGACTAATGTTTGATAAATAAAGATTGAAGCAACTTAAATATTACAACAATTGTGAGGGTTAATCGGTAGGCCATGTTATTAGCCAAAAGATTGTTAATGGTAGAGATCAGGGGTTCTTAAACTCAAATATCAGTCCTGGGGACCCTCTGTGGCTGCAGGCTTTTGTTCCAACTAGATTCACAATCAGTGATAATAACTGATCTCATGTAATTAGCTGGTCTTTTTTCTCTTGTGTAATTCTACATTCAGAAAAGCACAATAGTGATTTTTACATTTATAAAATATTTAGAAGTATTTCTATTTTTTCATTATTTTTAAATGCTTGACTCTTTTTTTCTTTTATTTTGTCCTTTTTCTGTGTAGTTTGCTCCTTTTGTTGTATCCTAATAATGACATTTAAAAAGAAGCAGAGCAGACACCTGGGAACACAGTACTGAATGATGAAAGGCTGCAACTGCTTTAGCGTCAGACCCACTAATTAGTAAATAATTGATTAAATAACCAGAAAACCTGGAAAAGAACAACAAAGTCAAGATGAAAATATTGTTAAAAGTAAAACATATATTTCCAATATAACTGTTCAGTACATTTTAGGAAAAATTTAACAAACGTAGTTTCATAATTTTTACATTGACTACAAAACAAAGAAATTGGGCAATAACAGATCACTTCATTAGGCTAGCAATCAAATTAAAAACAAAAGTTGGTTGGAACAAAAATCTCCAGCCACAGTGGGAAACATACAGTTTATATATATGCTTCATTCTGTAGTTATACCCCTTTTTGCTCTTACAATATTTCATTCCAGGCATTTTATTTAGTTTTGCACAGGTTTTATTCTATGTCTCTCCACTCCCCTAGAGTATTGAACTCATTTCTGCCAGCAACCCCACAGTATAATATTGTAAGTGTGATGCTAGCTTCCAGGGGTAAGTGCAGCTTTCCTATTTAGTTGAGCTAGTTAGGTCACTTCTAATTTCACTCTGCAGTGGGGCTATGAACATGAAGGCTGAAGTTCAATACAATTTGGAGATGGGTCATGTTGTGTGCTGTGACATGAATAAGATCTTGATTGCAATTACAAAAAAAATAGAACTCAAGGGACAAATTCTTGTGACTCATTTTTCACTTTAAGCAGAAAAAGGCCCTCACCTTACTGATTAGTCAACCTGCTTGAAAAGAAAACAGTTTGACTGTAGATAGATTTTAAACTTGAGAAGGACACCGGCCAACAGTTTAATCTTTTGAACTGGTGTCACTCACCAAATAAGATTTGAAAACAGTGCAATGGGATTAAAATCTTGAGACTGAACACATATTGTATGGAATAGATCTGTCAAAGCGAGATGAGATATGCAAATGCTGCACGTTTGGCATCCTGACTAGTAGTTATGAAGATAGACGATTTGCTCTCACTCTCTCCACTGGTTTAACAACCATTTCCTGGATTCACCCAGTTTGACGAGTAGTTTCCCAAACTTTGCCATTATTGGAGCTGAAATTTTTATGGCCAAATGTCCATCTTAAAGCCAACATCCTTTTTACAACACTCAAAAGGAACGGTGTCCTTATTCTAACACCAGGTCACAGAGGTGTATAGAGGAAAATAGTGATTGTTATTTAATTATTTTCTTTTTTATATACATAAAATATAGAACCAGAATGTTTTTTCTTTCTCACACAAAATTTCCCAAGTCTGTCCTGACACTAATATGCCCAATTTTTGCTTGATATTTGGTCATCTCTGTTGCACAAGATTCTCACACAAATGGAGAGCTCTGACCTGTGGGGTTGACAAGTTTTGTGCATTAACTTTGAACTTTCCAGTCTAATACAAAATAAAATCACTTCACCAATTGAGCCCACTTAATCTAGTTCAGGGTCATGTTGGCTATAGTGCAGTATTTCTCAACCTGAAGGCTGTGGTGGCATTACAGGTGGGCCGCAGCAGACCCCATACAAAACCCTATCCACCAGTCCAATGATCACGCTCTAATCACAGCAGCAGCATCACAGGTGGATTGCGACTGATCGTGGAGGACCTCCCCAACCCCTGCTCTGATAATCATGCTCGATTTACCAAGGAGGTAAAGCATTGATGATCTTGAGTGATTCATACAATGCTCTGGTGATTGTATGAAACCTGCTTCCAATCTTGGATGATCACACTCAATGCACTGAGGGGGAGCATAACACTCGCCCCACTCAGATGATCATACTGAATTCACAGAGATGGACCCCCAGTGGGTCACAAACACCCTAGCATGTAAAAAACTGGGTCATGACAATGTAAAGATTGGAAAATACTGTTTTAGTATATTAAGACCTTTAGCATCATTTTTGGCATAGGAATTCTGGTGGGACCATACCAGAATTTTCTATTTTATATGCAGACTTCTTTAACATTAATTTAACTTACTAGCAAGACATGTACATTCACACACCATTCATTTATTAGAAAATCAATTAAGACTGATGCCTGGTCTGCTTCAGTTGGCATCAGATCATTATTATACCCTTTCACATCATGCTAATCTGTGAAAATACAGTATGGATTTAAACTTTAGGTGAACTGAGAAACACCCACTGCCCAGCCAATCTGTTGGCTTTGAATCCACTAAATTAAAAAAAACTCAAGTTTATAACTAAAAGGCTTTGAGGTGAAAGATGTCACGCCACAGTACCAAAGAAAGAAAACGCAACACACACTGCATGACATGAACAAAGGACTCTAGAACTTTCCAGTAATCTGGGGCCTCATGTATAAATGGTACGTACGCACAAAAATGTTGCGTACTCCCGTTTCCATGCTCAAATCGCGATGTATAAAACCTAAACTTGGAGTAAAGCCACACATATTTTCATGGTAGCTCAAACCCTGGCGTACGCAAGTTCTCTGCTCAGTTTTGCAAACTGGCGGCAGCCAGTGTCAAATTAGTGCTTTTGTTCCAGTGCGGTTTCCCTTCTTTCAGATCCCACCCTGACACGGCTTTATCATATACACTGAAATTAAACCGCATATTGTTTATTAGTTCAAGGCATCTAAATTTAATTAACCCGTAACAATATAATGGTCCACGGAATGGCCACACTAATCCAAATACCATAGCTGCTTTAGCGTTGCTCTCACTGCACCTTCTTCTTTTTCTTTCAGCTGCTCCCATTAGGGGTTGCAACAGCGGATCATCTTTTTCCATATTACTCACACTGCACCACTCGGAGTATTTATATCACTGTATCTGAGTGTGGAATCACAGATCTACAGCAGCTGATCGGAAAGAGAATTATCGGTATTCAGCATCAAGCACACACTGTCTCAGCCATGCTGCCTATTTGAAGTGCTCCCATATAACAAACGCTTCAGAGCCTTTCCTGTACTGACCTCATGGTTTGGAAACAGTTTCATCCCAAGAACTATAAATGCAATCAAGCAGTCCATCAAGTGCTCCTTGTAGAATTGTTTGTACTTATAAGTCCAATTACCTCACTATAAACTTGCAATACAGTTATAATATTGCACAACCTGCACCACTTTATAAACAGCATTTTTTACATATTATGATGATATCATTTTTAAGATGAAATGCAGCAAACTATTTTTCTTATATTATACAGATAAAATGTTAACGCCATTTAAATAATCTATATTTTTAATAATTAAACATGTGAGGACATAGTGTCGCAGTGCTAGCAAGGACCTGGCACTCCATTCAGGGATTGTTCCTGCCTCGCGCTGTATTCTTGATGGGGCTGGCACGACACTGGAAGGATAGATGGATAAAATAATTAAACATGTCCTATGAAGATATTTCAGTGTTCCTTAAAAGTTTTGAAGAATCGGAGTTCAAAGCTTACAGATGGCTTAACGTCTATTGCAGAGAAGATTGTGTGGCGACTGGGTACTTGGAGAAAGAAAATGAAGGATGGGAATTGGTGGTTAGAACATTTCAAAGAGACAGTACTGCTGCAATAAAGTATTTCATCAAAGGTCTTGTACGGATCAGCAAGCATCTTCCGTGAGGCATGAACAATATGTGGACCAGCTTGTCACTGTCACTGTGCCACCGTGTTCCCATGTTTAATACATGCTTTAATTGATATGATATGAAGACTGAAATGAAATCAAGTATACGTCTCAGTATTTAAATTATTCAGAGAGCTGTAATTTCACAAATGTAATGGATTCTGTGTCCTGTTGGCGGAAGAGAAAGCCCATTTAAGAAGCATGTAGTGATTCACACACATAGAGCACATTGAAGATCAAATACAAAACAAAGTATTTAACGTGCTACTTTAGTTACGATGGGATTTGAGAAACTAGTAAATTAAACGATTTGAAGATAAAATTTATGATCTACTTTAATGGCAAAATAAACTACATGATTAAAGTTGACATTTCGAGCTTTTTTCCCACTGTGTCCCTATTTTTTTTTTCTTTTTTCTCTGTACCCTAATAAGCTTTCATGTGATACTCAGATAGTGAGCTATGACTCACCTTTTCACGGCAACTTTGATATCTGACAACTTCTTTTTTATTTTGGGCACTGTGTGACTTTGTGAACTTGAGCTTTCGAGTTTCTCCGACACTCTATGTCACTCGATCATCTTCCTTTTGTTGTTTATATCACTGTTTAAACCAAAAAAAAGTACGTATTTCCTTGCCTCCACTTGGTATTTGCTGAAATTCTTCTATTTTCCCCCGTATATTTGCCATTGCCTTTTCATAGAACACTGAGCTTAAGGGCTATTTATATTGATTTGCATATTCAAAGAGGTGTAATTCTGGGAGGAGTTAGGGAGTGGCAGCAGGTGCGTGCATGAGTGTTACTTTTCACGCTGACCGGGATTTATGGAGTGGAAGAACGTGAAAGTTGGAGAATGCACAGATTTATGCATCTGGATTTTTTTGTGCGTATGAACATTTCCACTTTTGTCCATACGCCATGTTTTAGTGTGAATTCTACGCATGGCGATATGCATGACGCCCCTGGTGACTAGTATGCGGACAGGTGTACTGGACAAACAATTGAAAACATTTTTTTTGATATATTGTTATTTCCTCACCCGGACTCACCACTTTATTCAAAGAAGGGCATCAAACTTCTGGCTTCTTTTGCAAAACATGGAAGGAGAACATATGATGCTTCCTTTTTGGCTTTTTTAAATTTAGCGCTATTAGGTGATCCTCCTCATCAGTGGGAAAAGATCAAGCTGCTGCTAAGGCCCAATCTAATCATTGTAATGTCTTGTGCATAGTTCATTTCCTGCAATTAATCTGCTTTCTTCTGTTTTCTGAGAGAAAAATGAAAAATGAGCCAACTAATTAACAAATAGAAGGTTCATTAAACATCGATGGATTCTGTTCCTATCAAAGATAAGATTTGAATAACTTTATGTGCTTTGAGTTACCACATTTAATGGGTAAACCCTCTCCCAAGCCTTCCCATATCCATTCCCCTCATGTCATACAGTATGTGGTGGGGGAGTTTTTTGCCAACTACAAAAAACTTTGTGAAACAAAAAATGGGATACAGTTTTTTGTTATTGACTACACATCCATCCATCCATCCATCCATTATCCAACCTGCTATATCCTAACTACAGGGTCACGGGGGTCTGCTGGAGCCAATCCTAGCCAACACAGGGCACAAGGCAGGAAACAAACCCCGGGCACTGCGCCAGCCCACTGCAGATTGACTACACAATTATTGCTAATTAGAGAAATAGGTGATTAGTCCTTATCAGACATTTGCAGGAATCCTGTCTCATCTTTTTAATACAATGCTTTCAACATATGCTTAGCACAGTGGGTAAATAAATTACAAAATAACTTACAGTTAACAGCTTCACATACCAGAGTCAAAACAGAATTTCATCTGCCTAAAGAAATACATTTATCTTTTATGTGTTGCATTTTTCATTTTCTAACCCACTTCATTTAAACCACAGTTGCAATTGGGTGGGCTGGACATTACCAGAGGTAACATAGGGCATAAGGCAGGAAAGGGGGGCAGTCCATAGCAGGACAAACAAACACTCACCTAAAGCAGCCTAGGGCCACTTTAGCATCTTCAATTCACCTAACCGGCATGTCTTTAGACAGCAGGAGGAAATTGGATCACTCAGAGGAAACACAAACAGACAAAGGAAGAGCATGCAAACTCCATGCAGGGAGGACTTGAAATATGAACCATAGTACTCTAACTGTGACGCAGCAGTGCTGCCACTGTGACACCATGCTGCCCATGTGTGACATTTCCTCTTGTAAATTCTACCTTGTAGTACAGGCAAATATCAGTTCTATACAGATAAAAAAAGCAGTGTGACTAAAGGTCATATAAATAGAATTATAAAGCAATTAAGTTAAAATTATACATCATAAATATTCATATTGGTAAGCATAATAAACTCCACAGTTTACCTTTAAGGGAGCAAATGGTACTGGTCCTTTTTGTACCACTTTGCTGGCTTGCTGTCATGAATTTGTGAGAACCGTAGCATAAAGACCTGACAGCTGTAGTCAAAAGCTCCAACAACTGGAAGGATCCATCAGCCTTCAGGATGCAAAAGATATGGGGCAGATGAAAATAAAGATAATTTTTGTGCAAAAATGCTTTTCTTAACAAGAATTCCAAAGGGGCAAAAAAGGCATAGTAGGAGTCTCCTAAAATAGGTGATTGAGTGTCCAACAAATCCCAAAAACATAAATCAAGAAAGAATGGTCAAAAACAGAGCAAAAAAAAAAAAAAAATCACTAACTAAAACCACCAAGCACATTCCATATACTGCAATTGACCAGTGGGTCTCCTCTGCCTTTATGGGGCTGGGGGTGCTTCCACACAGAGACAGAGCGGTCGCCCAGCTTCTTGGGGGAAAACCTACAAAGCACAAGGGACATAAAAGAACATGTGACCACACACAGAAAGTAAAGCACACACTAGTGAAATATTATATACAAAACATAAATACATGTGGTAAACATATGAAGAGTAATTTAAGTTACGCAGAAGGAAAAAAAGGAAGTTAAACGGAGAACAAACAGCATAACTGACAGAACCATGATATTTTGTGCTTTGTATTCCTGACTAGAAAATTAAAAAATAGAAAAGAAACACATACGACCATCACTTTAATGAGAGGCTCTAGTCTTCAAGCCCTTTTGCTAAACTGTAACATTCAAGCTGCACACGCACACACACACCCAATAATAAACCTAGAACCAGAGCCAACAGAGACAGCCCCTCAGCCGTAATCAGGCTTGCAGCACCTGACATGAAGACAATTTCACAATTTTAAAATAACAAATATATTTTTAGAAAAGAATAACATTTTTACATTGAGGTAAAATTTCTTAAGTTAACAAAGTTGAGAGTTGTAATAAATATTTTAATAAATAGTTATGGGAAGCTTATCCCTTATTCTGCATAACATCTGGTGGTCCACTGACCCTTAATGCAGAACTGGCACCATTTACAACCATTAGGAAAAGACAGAAGTAGCTGCAAGCATGTATTAGACTGTTTCCCCGACACTCCGTACAGCCGGCAATGAGCCCTCACCGGCTTACTATGTTGGAATGACGCAACCCGTTCAAGGATAAAGGTTTGCTTTCATAATTGTTCCAAGTTGGAAAGAGGAAACCCCATTGGAATCCATTTGACTACTAAGAGTATGCAATAAAAACCCTGTGTTTGTTGATGACAGAATAATCAAGAATGGATTATGGGTGAAAAACTAATATTTATAAGTAAAATAATTAAGTGGAAAATGACTCTTCCTGAATGTGACTGTCACATCACGTTGTTGCCAATACAAGTCAACAGGACTTCTTTTCAGTCTCTTTACATTATGTAGACCTGAATGTTTCTATTGTGCATAATGACATTAGTGATTTTTACTGTTAGGAATATACTTGTATAGCCCAAACTCACTCAAGAAATGCCTCAAGGGGCTTTATCAGGCCCTGTTTTTTTGGCAGCTATTGCCTTGACACCCTAAAAAGACAAGAAATAAACTCCCATATTAAAAAAAAAAAAAAATGTAGGCTAAAGAATGGAAGAAATCTTTTGAAGGACAATTTAGAGAAAGAAGGGTGGCACGGTGGCGCAGTGGGTAGCGCTTTGCCTTACAGTTAGGAGACCTGGGTTCTCTTCCCGGGTCCTCTCTGTGTGGAGTTTGCATGTTCTCCCTGTGTCTGCGTGGGTTTCCTCTGGGTGCTCCAGTTTCCTCCCACAGTCCAAAGACATGCAGGTTAGGTGCATTGGTGATCCTAAATTGTCCCTAGTGTGTGCTTGGTGTGTGTGTGTGTGCGCCCTGTGGTGGGCTGGTGCCCTGCCCGGGGTTTGTTCCTGCCTTTCACCCTGTGTTGGCTGAGATTGGCTCCAGCAGACCCCCGTGACCTTGTAGTTAGGCTATAGTGGGTTGGATAATGGATGGATAGAATCAGAGAAAGACACCCTTCCAGGTAGGGTGGGCGAACAGAGGGTGCTAAAAAATGGGGTACATACAATGCACAAAACAGGACATAAGTAATCCGTTTCTCAGAGCCAGCTATCATTGCCACCTCATAAATACAATACAGCAGTACAAACGTCTTTGTTCTTGCACCACTCGTCACCAAATGCAGACGTAGAGAGCCGCAATAAATCTCAAGGCAAAATACAGGAATAGATTATACTACTCACTAAATACAGAACTATCACAAGTTACCCTTTAATGGAAGAATGAGGCCCGGTAAACTGGCAGTGATTTAGAAGCTGAAGCCTGGCTGCTTTAGATCGGAGGTACAGTGAGTTCAGGGAGTTTCTTAGTCTCAAGCAGGCTATAATCAGTTTTGCAATGGAAAATCTTTGAGCTTTTCATTTTTGCAGATGTTCTTTGGAAAGAATAATGACACCTGCCATGAACCAAATACATAACCATTATAATAATGCTATAAATAAAACAGGCCTGACATAAATCATCCAATACTGTTATTCCGTACATTTTTTATGTTAGGGGTACACCTCTCAGCCACTAAGGATCACACTGGCTGAGAATTATCACAGCAGCCAAGTCCAGCCTTTTTATTGCAGCTCATGCACATTTCCACTTCTCATTTCCCCACAGATGAACTTCAACTGACCTCCTCAGTGTGTGTTTCATTCTTGACAAAATTTGCCACGTCTGAAATGCTTTGTTCAGAGAGCTCTATTCTGCCAACCTTAGTCTGCTTGCTAAGAATTCACACTTTGTAAGACTGACTGAATGTGTAGAAGAAGATTGTATGCAAAACACAATATTTCTAAAAGAATACAGGTAATCCAGTGCTGCCCGGTGGCAAATTTCCTGCTTTTTAAAAGCTATTAAGGAAAAATAGAAACCAAGTAAGCGTTTAAACAAGCAGGTTTGAGGCTGAACACACATCATTGCTTTACACAGCTGGATAATTCTGTAAGTATGGAGCTCTTCAGCTATTGCTCACATTAAGTGACTCGCAGTGTAACCCTTTACAGGAATTGAACCGGTGGCCCAGTTCTTTAGTTTTTAGGCTATGTGTAGCTGCAGCACACCAACTTCCAAATTGAAATGCATAGCATGCACCAGCTTCTTCTACAGTGATCGGTTACATGTCGAGCCACAGTGGGCCTTCATTGACCAAGTTGTGCACCAGTGAGCTGTAGAAACTGCAGAGCTGCAAGGCAACAAATCCTTTATGACATAATGATATACTATTAGAATATTTTCATCAGAGAATAATTTGGTAACCAGATAAATTCTCTTATTTATTTATTGATTCATTGAATGACTGATTTTTCTTCATATCTTATGCTTATCTTAACATTAGGTGGCCACCAAATAAAAATATCTAAACATTCACTTGCTCAGCTTGAAACTTTGACCTTTCACAAATAAATTTGGCACAGTTTTCCCTCAAATTAAAAAATCCCCCGTAGCTCTGTTTAAGAAGGTGGTCATAATTCCTCTACATATTGAACAGTTACTGAAGAGCAAAAAGAGTGGTATATTATATAAATATAGTCATTAGAAGATAATTGCACACCTATCTGTGGATTTGGTGATGTGCATTTTGTCATCATTATAAAAAAACATTTAGAGGTCCAGTAGATATTGTGTGATATCATTTACTGTTGAATTCTTCTCTGCACCATTATATTGAGGATTACTTGTGTTCTGTGTATTGTATTGTATTTACCCCCTTTTGTTTTGACACCCACTGCACGCTCAACCTACCTGGAATGGGGTCTCTCTTTGAACAGCCTTTCCCAAGGTTTCTTCCAGTTTTTTTTCCCTACAAGGATTTTTTTTTTTTTCCCTTGTCTTCTTAGAGAGTAAAGGCTGGGGGGGCTGTTAAAAGGCAGGGCCTGTTAAAGCCCATTGCGATACTCCTTGTGTGATTTTTGGCTATGCAAAAATAAATAATAATAATTGTATAACAGTGCACATAATGTATGTACATCCCTCAGAATGCAAAGGATGTGTTCAACTGTCCTGAGACTGTATAATGAAGACCACCCATTAAAGTTGGAAGCCTTAAAAGATTAACCAGACTAGGGTATTAAATGTGCACCTTAAAATAGGCGCCAGCATGGAGCACCAGATGTGACAGACGTGAGGAAACACATCTGCAACTTCAGGGAAGGGAAAGCAAGGGACTAAAAAAACCAGATGGGTGACACAAAGGGACAACATGTCTGCAACTTTAAGTACCGTATGCATCTAACATTTTAGGTGAGTGACTTCTTAAAACAGACATCAGCCACATCTACACCCTTAAAGGATGCATTAGACAGGGGAAGCAAATGTGCAGACTTTTAGGAGTGCCAGGCAGAGGGATACCAAGACTGTGGCACTGTCACGATGCCAGAAAGGAGAAACACATGTTCATTTGTAATATGGATGCGCAGATGGGCTTGAAATCAACAAACATAATAGAGGCTAGATGCCAAATATATCTATCTGTATATATCTATACTAATAAAAGGCAAAGCCCTCACTGACTGACTGACTCACTGACTGACTCATCACTAATTCTCCAAGTTCCCGTGTAGGTAGAAGGCTAAAATTTGGCAGGCTCATTCCTTACAGCTTACTTACAAAAGTTGGGCAGGTTTCATTTCGAAATTCTACGCGTAATGGTCATAACTGGAAGCTATTTTTCTCCATTTACTGTAATGGAGTTGGGCTCGAAAGCGGTAGGAGGCGGGGTTTCGTGTGACATCATCACGCCTCCCACGTAATCACGTGAGCTGACTGTCAACGCAGTGCGTAGAAAACTAGGAAGAGCTCCAAAAAGTGCTGAAGAAAACATGCATTATATAATTGAGAAGCGAGCGAGTGACATATACAACCATATTCATGAGTGCTGCTACTTCAGAAACAAAGTACGGCGTAAACCTAAAATTTAAATTAAGTTCTTAGACAGGCTGCCGCTGCCGTTTGTCATGCCCATGGGTAATGTGGGATACAAGTTTAATGAGAGGACGCAGGATATAAACGAGAGTTTTGATCACTTTGTAACTAAGTTAAAATTGCACGTGAAGGGCTGTGCTTATGCAAATTCCGAGACTGTGTTTGTGGGGGATTGACAGTTAAGGCGGGTGGGGGAGTCACGTCATCATCTCCCCTCCCATTCACCTCATTTCGCTCTGAGCTGAGCTCCGCAGCTAACGCAAACGCAGTGTTACGGAAGCGACTTTGTGATCTTGACAATCGTGTTACATTATTTTTAAAGTGTTTCCTTTTCTTAGCACAAGCACAGCTGAGAAGCGCGTTAAAAAATCACGCATTTAATCACACTTTGCAATACAAGCAAAGGGGAACTTCTGTCAATGCATGATTTCCTGGTACACCGATTACATTGATCAGCGCTTCCCGATTCATTTTACCCTCGCACCCCCTTGGTTTGAGAAGAAGTATGAAAAAATATGAGGTTAACACAGAAAAACAGATCACCAATTGAAGCTTTATGAATAACCGATTCGCCATCAATAATTGTTTTGGTAAAGCCATACTCAGTGTAATCCTCCTTCCATTTCATAATTTTTCCGCCACTAGCCATGATTAAATGAACGGTAAAAAGTAAGAGCGGCGAGGTGACTTATTCAGGCAGGCAGGCGACAGCTCAATAGCTCGAATTTGGATATAAGTAGGTTCTATTTAGTCGCCAGAAATATCTTTGTTAGGAATGGAAGTTGAATTTAGTCTTTAAATTTCTATGGTAAAGAAAAAGTTATGCAATGATGACTAAAACTAACTATATAAAGTCAAAACTTTTATATATAAAGTCATTCCCAAATATATAAAGTCAAACCTTGATTATATAAAGTCACTGTCGGAATAAATAAAGTCAAAACTTGAATACATAAAGTCAGCGACGGTATATATAAAGTCAAAACTTGTTTCTCAATATATAAAGTGAAAACTTGAATATATAAAGTCAGCGCTGGAATATATAAAGTCAGCGCTGGAATATATAAAGTCAAAACTTAAATATATAAAGTCAGCGTCGGAATATATAAAGTCAGCGCTGGAATATATAAAGTCAGCGTCGGAATATATAAAGTCAGCGCTGGAATATATAAAGTAAGCGCTGCAATATATAAAGTCAAAACTTCAATATATAAAGTCAGCGTCGGAATATACAAAGTCCGCGATGTAATATCCATCCATTTCCCAACCCGTTGAATCCGACCACAGGGTCACGGGGGTCTGCTGGAGCCAATCCCAGCCAACACTGGGCGCAAGGCAAGAACCAATCCTGGGCAGGGCACATGCATCATTTTCAAAACATTAAACGAACAGTGTTTTTTTAATTTATTTTTCTGAATACGTTTTTGTTCACTTAGTTCAGTTCAGAGTCATTTCAATCAATAGATTTTGACTTTGACTTTATATATTCAGGAGTGAGTTTATATACTCCGATGTTGACTTTATATAATCAGGAATGACTTTATAAATTCCGACGCTGACTTTATATATTCAGGTTTTTGACTTTATATTTTCCAGCGCTGACTTTATATATTCCGACGCTGACTTTATATATTCAGGTTTTGACTTTATATATTCAGAAATGACTTTATATACTGTATTCAAGTTTTGACTTTATATATTCCAGCGCTGACTTTATATATTCAAGTTTTGACTTTATATATTCAGAAAAAAGTTTTGACTTTATGTATACCGACGCTGACTTTATATATTCAAGTTTTGACTTTATATATTCCGACGCCGACTTTATATATTCACAAAATCAATGTATTTGCCGGTTATAGGGCACAAACGACTCTCTGAGCCTCCCTGCAGCGTCCTCTGTTGGCCCCTGTGGTATCCAGCAGGGTTGTAGAGGAAAACACCATTGTCCATGATTCCCTGCTGGTATCCAGGGCACCTCCATGCTGCAGGGAGAGCTCCATCTTGCGGCCTGGAGGTATTGGCTGGGATGAAAAACCGGCCATGGACCACAGTACTCTCCCCCCAGCAAAAAAACGTGGTTTGGAGTGTCCAGCCCCGTGAGGGACATCTTCCTCCAGGAGAATCATTAGCAATGTCTTTGCCACTCCGGTGAAAACCTAGGAGGAACAGTATAAAAATCAGGTCTTTGCACCTCTTTCCTCCTAGAACAGCTTCACCATCCGTGGCCTGGCCTGCGGCATTTGTAGCACAGCCGCTGTCCCCCCAGTTGCATCCCTCTGCGAGACTGAAAGCACCTGGGTACTTCTAGCTCGGCAAATCTTCGAGTTCCCACATGTTTAAAGAGTTAATTAATTCGGCTGGTGGCCGTTCTCCATACCTGCCAGCCGGGAGCCAATGAGCCTATCCACTGTCGGCACGTGCTCTGACGGGTCTCATGGAGGCTGCTGGGAATTGGAGTTTTCTTTGGCCGAGGACCAGGTCGCCTTCTTCGGCGGACTGCGGCCTGTCTTTATTAATTTTTCTGCAGACCGATCAGTTGTTTCTCGGCCCTCCTTACCTTCTCACGGGGTGAGCGGTGCTTCACTCGCCTCCCCCTTCCCCTTCGGACCGTCTCTTGGAGGGCAAAGTCATAAGAAGCGGGAATCAGACCTTTTCCTTCCCACAATGCACCGGGTTTGGTCACATGTCCCTCGCAGACAGCCGACATGCGGAAGTCCCTTCTTGTGCTCGTCTGCTTGCACCAGAGTATACCACCGTCTTTTGGAACATCTCCTGCCTCCCGCAGAGCCTCCAGATGGACATCTGGGAGGTATGTGCATGGGACAAAATGTGTTATTTTAAAAAGGTTTTCCAATCCTTCCCCGGCAAATACCTCATTGAAGTCGTCCTCTTCCGGATGCTTCTCCCAATATATGTAGCTGCTCCATGGCGTTTCTTGAGCGTAGGCAAGGTTAAACACAGGACCTCCACTTGAGCTGCTGCTCTGCCTGTTCTTCTTTTTTCCCATGACGGTCTTGGAAAATGGGGTTTGTGGCAATGTTTCTCCATGTCCTGACGCTGTCTTCTTAGGGTTCTCTGCCAACAGAAAATTTGTAAACAGGTCCTCTGCCAAAACGATGGCCAGAGTATCCTGCCGACTATGCCACTGTGACAGATACGGGGCGCTATCGCTCCCTTGAACCCTCCAAGTCGCCAGACACCAGACAAAAGTTGACTTTATGTGTAAGCAGCAGGAAGTGAGTCCCCAGTTACAACATTTAGGTAACACTTTAGTTTAGGTCCTGCAAAAATGCATCTATTACTCATTTACTATTCTGTATGATGACCTAAACAAATGCTTCTTTTATGTTAGAAAGCATCAGTAAAGTGTTTATTCATCTCTGCCATAAAACTTCACTTAGGATTGATCTTTGGTGACTTAACTGAGAGACATTTCTCGTGATATTACATATTCAGTGTAAGACCCCTGAATCCTTCATAAGTCATTTTACAGTCACGTCAATATGCCACACAGCACAGAGATGACTTACCAATCTATTGCTGTATAATAAACGTAATGAAAACCCAAAGACGTCTTTGTTAAGGTCATGTCACATAAACGTAAATGAGTAATGATACATTTTTACAGTACCTTAACTAAAGTGTTAACCGATATTTTAAAAATGTCTTCAAAGTTGAGCTGGGAAGTGCAAGGCCGACATTTTTGGTATGGATTTGCACTGGGTATCGCACCACTGTTCACTGACGTCAATGTTATTCACCTTGGTTGGCTGCAAGTTGTTTAAACAGACCCTCTGCAGCAGGCTCTGCTGTTGTGTGTGAGCGTGCGTGAGTTGGTGTGTGTGTATGTGTGTGTGTGTGTGTTAATGCTGCCTATTAAACAGTTTATTTGCACACCTGACTACCTTCATGTCTGCTCACATGTTGCCAGGGTGAGCTAGCATTTCTGCAATGCTGTACAACAGATTGTCTCAGTTGAGCTTTAGCTTTGATATTGTAAACCTGCTTCACTGTGTGCACAGCCCAGGTGCTTAGAGACCTGAAATGTGAGATGCAATAATATAACATGTACATGAAGTTAAGAGTTACGTATTGCAGGTTTAGTGTAAATTGGACAGTCAGATAAATGGATCTTGTTAGACAAGGGCTATCACATTCGCATAACTGTAATGAGGCTTTTTAAACTTATACGAAGGTCATGAGCTCTTTTCAGACATGCAAATATTAGCGCAATAATTCTTGATTTCAGGTATGTTACTTGTCCTCGTCTGTTTGCTGTTAGAGCCTTTTTGCAAAGCCTGAAATTGCCTCCCTGTTTAAGATGCCATTCCTTCATTACCACAATGTTTCTTCTTTTAAAAAGCATTAGCAGACTACAGTGTGATCAATGAATCCCTAATTTTGTTACATAATCTGCCATGACATGCATATATAATGTAACAGATGGACGACTGCTGTACAACATATTCTTACAATTGAAACCCTGGCAGCTTAGTCCTGCTACTCTGAAAAAGCAAGCCCCAGAGTACTTGCCTGCGCTGCTCACCCTATATAAACCTGTGCAAATGCTCAGATCCTCTAAAGCCTGCCTTCCAGCAAGGCTCGATAAGCTGCACTGCTCTCACAGAACATTGATTCAGCTTTTTTCATTCACTTACTGGGAACACTCTCTCTGTGCTGCTTCACAAGGCTACTGAATCTTGAAGATTTGGAGCCCTGCTTATTTTTCATTGCGTTTTCATCTTTAGTTAGCCCTCATAAACCTGAACTCGGTTAAGCAGGTTTGAAAATAGATGATTGGATCTCTTATTTGGCCTTCTTTTTTATTTACCATAAATCCACAATAATTTGCCTATTTCTTTTTTAATTTTGCAGTTGAACACTTGAACCCCAGTTTAGAATCCTTCTGTGTGGATTTGTTTTATTCTTCTTACATTGATGTGGGTCTTCTCCTTTTGCCAAAGGGTATGCATTTAACTCACTCTCTAAATGTGGATGTGAACGGGTACTCACTTGTGCTTTGTGCTCACTGCTGCCAATGTACAAATACAACTGCTGCACCCACAGAACAGGAAAAGGGGAATATGAAAGTAGATTCATTCATTCATTTTCCAGACATTATGATTTTATTGAAGCATTTCAGGATGATGAATAGATATTAGTGTATACTAGCCAACCCGTGGCGTAGCATACGCCACATAATCAGGCCGCTTTTTAAATGATTTTTAAGCACAGAGGAAAAAATAAACATTTGAAAAATCCGTAATTTAATAAACCACCAAGAAAAGTAACATTGCAACAATGCACGCTAAGAACCAACATACAATTGTCCGTGACTGAAAACCGGAGGAGCGGCGTCGCGCCTTCTCCTTCCAAAGCGAAGGACGGGGTTGAACGGTGCTAGTTCAGTACGCACTGCCCACTTATGTGCCCGCCCCCAACTCCCTACCTGAGTCGCTTTCATCTGTGTACAGTCCACACGCACCTGTGAGTCACGTTGACTGTTAATTTTCCAAACAACGCCTCAGTTGGTTTCCACATTGACTTTTCATTGTTCTTTGCGGTTCTGGCTCCTTTTTATATATAATCCACCAAGTTACCCGACCATGTATGAGGTGGTTTACAAAGGGCAGGGACGTAATCAGTGCGAGCATATGACCTGCATGTACTGGGAATTTCTCGTTCGTGGGGAACAATTTCAAGACCCGGTCTCCATCACGAATGGGGTTCAACGGCTTACCCACGCCTCCCCGCGCTGGGTAGACACACGTTGATCCATTCAGTGTAGCGCGCGTGCAGTACCGGACATACAAGTGCATCACAGACCTGTTAATGCTCAATCTCACGTGGCTGAAAGCCACTTGTCCCTCTAAGAATTTGGAAGCCGACCGCTGTTATGTCGTGTAACTATTTAGCAGGCGGGAGTCTCGTTCGTTTTCGGAATTAACCAGCCAAATCGCTCCACCAACTAAGAACTACCATGCACCCCCCACAGAATCGAGAAAGAGCTATCAATCTGTCAATCCTCTCCGTGTCCGGGCCGGGTGAGGTTTCCTGTGTTGAGTCAAATGAAGCGAAATGCTCCACACCTGGTGGTGCCCTTCCATCAGTTCCTTTAAGTTTCAGCTTTGTAACCATACTCCCCCCTGAACCCAAAGACTTTGGTTACCCGGTTGGCTGCCCGGCGGGTCATGGGAATGACTCCGCCGGATCGCCTGTTGCGGGGCCTGCATTGGTGAAGCAGGTGAGACGGTAATGAAACAGAGGCACAGGGCTTATTGGTTTTTAAAGACTGCTTCCTTCATTGGGTTTTAACCAATGCATGGAACGAACCAACACACAATCGTCCGTGCGGGGCTCAAGCGCGGAGGGTGGAACAGGAGGAGAGGAGAAGGACGTCAACTCCGCTCCCTCCATCATGCTTGTGTGCTGATTTCTCGTTCAGTATGCACTGCCTGCTCATGTGCCCACCTCCAACTCATCACTCGAGTCATTGTCGTCTTTGTACAGTCCAGATGCACCATGCCTCTATTAACAGTCAACGTGGGTCGGAGCAGCATGTGACCTCTATGACAGACGAATATAAATGACGGCGGTTTTTCTGTGTCGTCGCGTCCGAGTTGGTGGGCGTGGCTCTGTGAGTTGTTGTCGTATCCAATGGTCTTGGAGTTGGTGGACGTGGCTCCTTCCTGCGTGCGCCATAGGTGTCTCACTTGTCGGTGGCTTAGTGAATCCACACCCCTTCCGGCGTGCTTTCCATGGATGTCTTGCCTTAGTGAATTATATATATAGATACTAATAAAAAGATTAGTTAGATGAATACATGGGTATGACATGTACAATAAAACATTAATCGACAGGTAGTTCATATTTGTTCAATAGTAATAATTACCTTTCAAAATCTCTACTGAGCACAACATATCTATTTTTATAAAACATTCCTTACAATTTCTTTGAGGCGCTGATGTATGATTTTATAGTACATCAAATCTCAATAAATCAAATTTCTTTAATGCCTGTCTTTGGCTTAAAAATAATTTAGCATTACTGAAAGACATTAAGGGCAGCGTAACTGCCCAGACCGGTTGTCTCACAACGACCTTCTTGTTGAGCTTCTATCTTTTCTGCTAAGACACTGGATTCCTTCTAATGGTACAAAAGTGTGGGTGTAAATGCGTTTTGTAATGGACTACCATTCCATCTAAAGTTTGTTCCTATTGCAATGTACTCCTGCTGTGAAAAGCTTTCAAAGTGAGCAACCATGAATAAGAAACAGCAAAAATGGATGAAAGTCTGAAAAATATAATTGTGTGTTCTTCTTTTATGTGCAATTTTACCCATAAAGCATGTCCCCCTGGGAAGTACAATGGCGCAGTGTTAAGTGATTCTTCTACATAAGTCTGGAAGACTTGGTTTGAATCCTGGCCTGTAGTCTCATTTAGAGAAGATTTGTGTGTGAAAATATGGAAACGGCAAATAAAACAGGAAAGCGCATATGCAAAATCTCTAAAACTTGGTGTACGCACATTTCTACACAATTTACCCTTTTTAAATCTCAATCACCTTGTAAAAATTCGTACAATAACACAACTCAAGGCCACCCTGAAACATCCATATATCGAGCATGCTAATCAACCTCATACATAATATATATTATCACAGAGCCTCTTCTCTGTGTTCTGGGGGTTCAGGAAGGACATACAGTCAGTGTCTAAGCAGGCTATCACCTGGTACATGTAATGACATGATTGCTGTTACAATGAACAGTACCAGCAATAAGAAACATTAAGGGCTCAGCCAGTTACCTTACAAACAAGCCTGCCACCACATACAGCACCACCACATCTGTCAAAGCTACTTTGCTTCAAAATGACTGAATCATGGTTTGATCCGGACCACTGAGAGATGATGTTTGCCAGCACATCTTGGATGACTTGTGCATTAATGAAATGCAATTGCTTACAGTTAACAAAAGCAGCTTCATTCTCGCTATTTGCCCTTATTGCAATGTGAGTGCAGTAAAGTGCTCTGTTAGGAGCATCGGACACTGCTGCAAATTGCCTTTTTGTATTGGTGTTATGTTTTATGTATTGTATGTGCTCCCACACCATGCGAAAACTGGAGGAAGCGTCTTGCTTATCAGTTAATGGCTTTCAGCAAGGCAACAATGACAGAGTGAATCTTGGCTAAGATATTCCTGACCTGTCAGCAAGCAGCCAAAACTGATGAAAAAAACAAAAAAGTTCTTCAGTGCAAATGCACTGCACTGGACCTCTTAAAAGGGACCTAAAATTCAGTCTGTACATCATATTCGTCAATTTTGAGGTGTAATATATTTGTCATGTTAACGCACATTCTGATAACTGCTCAGTGACATAAATTATTATATGTGTGAGATGTCATTTAGCTGGTTTGGCTGCATTTCCCTATATGATCAAGGGTGATATCATTTCCCACTTTCTCTGAAATGTTGCATACGTGTGATTCAGAGTTTCCATAAATATATGCATGTTCCCCAGTCAAGTTTTTGTATATAAACTGGATGTTTATGTTGAAAGATGTGTATCCAAATTTCAAACCTCTTTTTGTGCATTCGCAAGCTTTTTAAATGAGGCCCCTCGTGCCTACTTGCATGAAGCTCTCCCCGTGATTGTTTAGGAGTGTTCTTCAGGTTTTCTAATTTTTTCCCATTTTTTAAACATGTGTGCTGTTGGAAGTGGTGTCCATAACTTGTCTCAGAGTAAGTGAATGTTTCCTGTGACGTAAATGATGCCCCATCCAAACACAGGCTTGATAATAATGTGGCTAAGGTTAATTATTATCTCTAAGCTGGCCAGGTATGAATAAGTTTCTGTGTGTATCATGTGATGGATTGGCACCCCATCCATAATCAGAATGCCTTACATCTAATACAGTCAGGACTGACTCCAGCCTTCTGTGTTCAGAACTTTGCTACACAGGTTCAGTAAGTGCATGGTTGACATATCTACCTCTTTTGTACTGTACATATCTTTGTAATATATATTTTAACACATTGCGGGAGTGTTACAAATGATCAGCCATCATTTTTGCTAAGAGGTCAGTCTCATCAGTTTCCTCTAATAGCATAAACAGAACATTCAATGTGACTTCTGGCTGCTCTGCATACCAAAGCTGTCACTTCAGAGATTCTGCATATATTTCTCTAATTTAATTGCAATATATTATGTGGTATACTACCAAGGAAGTATTTTTATAATCAATTTGAAATACAGTTCATCATAGTTTTATGCTGAGGATCATTTCTTGAAATTAATGCTCTGGTGGGCTTAGCTGTGTTTATCTGATTATAAGTAATCAAAGTCACTGAATTATTACCCCTGAAAGCTTGTTTCAACCATATTGATAGAAATAAAATTAAGAATGTTGCACAGGCTTAACAAGAGTGAAATGGTCATAATTATGTATTGTTAAACAAAGTTGTATGAGAGAGAGGGTCAACATTTCTGCCTTATACTTTTTCTTGTCCCTTATTTCTGTAAAATAAATTCTGGAAAACCTCCCTCAAGTGCCAGACAGATCAGGCTGAAAGCTGCAAAGACAGATTCTAGTTCACATGAATATTTATCCACTTATAAGATACTGCTTTGAAAAGCCATCTGGGCACATATCCCTTATTTCTTATTTTATTGACTCTTCAACTGAAAGAAGCAAATTAGCCTTTGTCATATATAGCTCTTGACTCTGGCAGCCTTCAGAGATGAAAGAGACTAACCTCCAATGGTTTCAAGTAAGACCTAATGATATTTTTAAAAAACAGAAACGATCAGTTGTATCAGCCGACTTTTATTAACCCAAGACATTGATGACTGACTGGTTAATTTTTTTCTTTAGTACTAATTTTTATTTTCTTTAACTTGATATTTAAACTACAGTGGTCATGTTACAGATAAATCAGGTAAATCAGCAGTATAACAGGCAACCCTTGTCTTACAGTGATACCATATTCTGTAAACCGAACCAAAGGGTTTCTACATTGTGAACAATAGGAAGTACAGATATAGCCTCATTTCTCTTTGATTTCCACAATTTCGAAATATGTACAGTATACAGTATATACTACCCAGTAATAGATAACACCATACAATTCCTCCTGACTTAAATCTTTGATGGATCCATTTTTTTACATTTCCCCATTTTTATTAAAATAACCAAAGTTCCAATTGTTGATCTGTTAATATACTGTACATTAAAAGACACTGGAAAAGAATATAAAACATTTTGCAAAGCTATTCCTTTTACTCAGGGCCATCTTAACAGCATTATAGGCCCCCGGGAAAAACAGTGCACTGGGGTCCCTACCAATACAACCACTCAGCAAGTCACGAAATACATAGATTAGCATGGGGCCTCTATGCTCATGGGACCCTCAGGCAACTGCCTAGCATACTCATGCATTAAGAGGGCCCTGATTTTAATAATACTGAATTCCAGGCTAATATTAGATGAAGAAATATAAAGTTATGTAAGTCTGGATTGGGGTGGCGCAGTGGTAATGCTGCTGCCTCGCAGTTAGGAGACCCGGGTTCGCTTCCCGGGTCCTCCCTGCGTGGAGTTTGCATGTTCTCCCCGTATCTGCGTGGGTTTTCTCCAGGTGCTCTGGTTTCCTCCCACAATCCAAAGACATGCAGGTTAGGTGGATTGGCGATTGTAAATTGGCCCTAGTGTGTGCTTGGTGTGTTTGAGTGTGTCCTGCGGTGGGTTGGCACCCTGCCCAGGATTGGTTCCTTGTGCCCTGTGTTGGCTGGGATTGGCTCCAGCAGACCCCCGTGACCCTGTATTCGGATTCAGCGGGTTAGAAAATGGATGGATGGATGGATGTGCTAATATGAAACTATTAAAGAAAGTATGTGGAAGTTATAGTGTTATTTAATTTAAACTTAAACCATAACATTTTATTAATCTCCTTCAATGCATTTAATATACAGCAATACACCACAACATTAAAATGACCTAAATAATATTGCGTAGATCTACCTCATGCTGGCAAAACTCTGACCTGTTGAGGCATGGACTCCATAAACTCTCCTGTTGTATCTCGCATCAAGTCATCAGCAGTAGATCCTATAGGTTACGTAAGTTGGAATGTGCGGCCTCCATGAATTGATCTTGTTTTTCTAGCACATCCTACAGATGCTTGATCAAATTAAGATCTTGGGAATTTGGAGGCCAAGTCCACACCTTTGTATTATAATGGAATTTGTGAGACCAGGTACATTGATTAGGTTAATCTGCTCCCACCCTTGAAGATTAATGCACACACACATAGATATACACACATACACATAGCAGTCCAATCCAGACAAAGTCTCAAATAATACCAGTTGCCAATCACCCCGCAATATTCCACATAGGACACAGCTACACATACATACTGTGATAAACAGCCAGCAGCTCAATCTGGCCAGGACGTCCCTGAACTGAAAGAATGGAGCAAGGGAGAATTTTCAGGACACTGCCTCCCCCAGAACGCTAGGTGGCAGCTCCCCTGGATGGTAGCTGTACCCCGGATTCCCTCAGGGCATCCTGGGACATGGAGTCCGTTTCCTCAGACCTGTTGGGTGCCGTGGGTGCCACCAGGGGGAGCTTTTAAAGGACCTGGGGACTCCTACTTTCCCTACAACCTGGAAGTACTTCGGAGTCAGGAGGACGGAAGCCCACAGTACTTCTGGGCTGCTTAAAAACTGATGATGTGTCATTTGACCTGGAAGAAGATGAGGAGCACTTCCGGGTCAAGGAATATATAAAGGACTGGTTGAGACCCAGCAGGGAATGCTAGGGTTGGGAGGGAGTGTGACGGAGCTGCTGGGAGGAGAGGATTGTATTGTGGTGATTATTGATTATTGTGGATTGTGGCGATTGTGGTGCTTTGTGCACTTTATTTAAGAAAATAATTAAAAATCTGCTTGGTGCTTTCAAACGTGTGTCCTGAACACCTGTCTGTTGGGTTTCACAGGGTAACAGCGCCCTCTAGCATCCACAATACACAGAGATCCTATCCAGACATAGCCTTGATTGGTGCCAATTGCTAGTCACTCCACAATAATCTGCATAGGATTCTCTACATAGGGACTCACTATCATTAGCACCAACAACCATATGGGTGTCCTCACGACACACATAAAAGCTCACCGTTATTGGTTATATACTGCTTACTAACGGAACTATGTTTTACTTTTACAGTAATTGTAATTATTGAGGAGTAACCTTGTCACCTTAATAACTCAGTGGTCAAGAATGCAGCAATCTTCCCCAAACTAAGTGCCCCGTTATTACTTCAGTCACTCTAGACAAAAGACAAAGTAGACAAAATATAAAAGCAACGTGGTATTTATTAACATATAACAATATCAAATAAAAGAAAATATAATAGAAAATAAAATACACAGCAAAGTCTGGATATAAACAGTGTTGGCAAAGCTTACTGAGATTCAGAAATGTCAAGGAATAGATGATGTCCTGGGTGTCTTTTGATTTAACAGTCTATGTTATTTATAAATTACATTCTCCGACATCCAGATGTCATTGCCGTCAGATGAGCCATATTTATGTTAACATGCACACGTGGGGTTTCTGAACATGTGCCATTATACACATTTGAATTGCTGGCTGTCTTTGTAATAAACAATACTGCCCAAAGACATTGATATTTTTACATACCATGTACTTCCTTCCTTTCCCAGGTTATAAACTAATTGTAACAGGTTCTAGCCCTGTAATGTCTTTAGTATTTTTCTGTTCCCAGGTTATAAATAAATTTAAACAGTCTCTAAGTCTTTGACATTTACAGTTAAACCAAGTGAAACAGATGCAGTTGTAAACCAACTAAAAAAGATGTACTAAAGTTATAACTTACTAGTACAATACAGGAAAGTGTATGAGAAAGAAATGCTTTAAATGTGAATTGCCTCTATAACCAAATTGCTTTAAAGAGTACTGTAAATTCAGTTCTTCCTGGTTTGTTTGAGCAAAGTATTAAAACTTAATATAAGCAGTCTGCAGTTCAAAAATTGAAGGTTTTCCACTCCAGGACAACCCTGAACTCTTTGTCATGTTCCACAAACCATTCCTGAACAATTTACTGCAGTGTGGCAGAGAGCATTATGTTGCTGAAAAAGGCCACTGCCATTAGGGAATACCATTACCATAAAGGAGTGTATTTAGTCTTCAAAAATCTTTAGGTAGGTGGTATGTGTCAAAGTAACAATCACGTGAATGTATGGACCCAAACATTTCCCAGAAGAACATTGCCCAGAGCATCACATTGCCATCTCTGGCTTGCATTCTTCCGATAGTGTATCCTGCTATCATCTTCTCCCCAGCTAAACCAAGTACAAGAACCTAACCATCCACAAAGAAAACATGACTTATCAGGCCATGAAGCCTTCTTCCATTTCTCCATGGTTCAGTTCTAACACTCATATGCCCATTGTAGGAGCTTTCGGAGGTTGCCAGGTATTAGCATGGCCACTTTGATTGGTCTACAGCTACACAGCCTCACACACAGCAAACTGTGATACACTGTGCGTTCTGATGCCTTTCTTTCATGGTCAGCATTATAATTTTCAGCAGTTTGTGCTGTGTAGCTTTTCTGTGGGATGAGACTAGACAGACTAGCCTTCGCTCTCCATTGGCATCAGTGAGCCTTTAAGAACTGACTCATCACTTGCTGTCTAATATATCCCACAACTTGACAGGTGCCATTGTATCGAGATAATGAATGTTATTCACTTCACCTGTCAATTGTTTTAATGTTGTGACTTATCAATGTATATCAAACCACCATATTATCAGTATAAATAGATTTTTTCTAGTAAACACACATAATTAAATTGTAAATGACAACAGCAATTCAGTATAAGTGCACCATCATAAGAAAATTGGACAGAATTTAAATTGATAGGAATTAAAGCTACTGGGTGGGAGGGTAATAGGTTAGTATTCATAAGTGTGTTGCTTCTGAATCCAAATGTAAATATTGCAGTATATAAGCAGTTCTGTTTAATTCGGTCAAATTCCTGTTCTCCATCCTTAGATGACAAGACCTTAGGGGACTCTGTTGTTGCAGGTGTTGTGCTCTGAAATATACAAAATGATGAAAAGGCCACGCATATAACCTAAATATTCCAAATCTACAAAAAATGCCCCCACAGAGAGAGAAAACCATAAAAACCTCTAGGTTGAAACAATAAAAACAATGAAAAATCTTTATAAATGGAGAGTTTACTTATATTAACAAAAGAAGAACAAAAAAGGGAATGCAAGGGAGACAAGCAAAAACTAGGCACAAGACAACAAAAGGATAAGAAAAATCAACTCAGAATGAATAATCAGACACCATAAAAACAGATTAAAGAAATTAAATGAGCAGACAAATCCAGAAATAATACTCAAAGATACTGAACTGCAGCAGCTCTCAGTGAACCATTTGAAAATAAAGACAAAATCACACCTCAGTGGTAATGTCACAGTGTTCCCCTTATCTCCTTTTGTGGTTCTAATCACGGAAAACAGAAAATTTAACATTAACGGCTATATACACAATAAATGACAATTAGACAACAAAACAATAATTAAATAAAACAAAAATAACATTAAAACAAAAAGCACATGAAAAATAAAAATTCAAATACAATGCAACAATAAAAAGTAAAATATATTTAAGCTAGGAATAAACCTTGTCTGAATCATATCAGCTGGCATAAATGTTAGGTTGAACATATATTACAGATTTGATGATAATTGTCTAACTTTGACAAGTTCATATTGATTTTGTGAAATCATGGAAGGAAGCACTTTCTCATTTCTATTTCTATAAAATCTTGACATTGGTGTTTGTTAGTGATATTGGTCTATAGGATTCACACATTGTGTTAATGAGTTTTTATTTTTCTATGAAAAACCAGGTATTCATGTCTGGTATTATGGTAGGAGATTTTGTACTCTGATAATATTACTAACCTTAATTTATCAGAGTGTTTTTATAACATTATGTTTGTTGGTGATCTGGGCCTGCAGCTTTTCTACCCCATAAGTACTGAATTAAAGATTTTTATTCAGTGTAATTTTGTTACATTCAGATGAGTAGAGCTATAGAAATATAAACAAAAGATCTGTGTGTATGGAGCAGTCCGCTTTGCTCACACTCAACCATAGCCACTAGAAGGCACATGCATGTACTTTTAAATTTTTTTGGTGCTTAAATGCACCTCACTTCTCAGTATGAAAGACTTGTGTGCAGCAAATGCTGCAGCACGGCACAATAAAGGGACACAATGTTGAAACGAAGCAAATGGTACAGCTCAACAATAGGCAAGTGAAACATCTCAGCAACAGATGGCAAGGGTTTCACCTAAGTTTTCACCTAAAACATTGTCTATCTGGAGGATTTTTCTCAAGACAAAGATTAATAGGATTCATATGCCAGCGATACGGCTAAGATATCGTATCGCCAGTGTCTTCTTACGAAAGCCAGTGGGGCAGCAAGCACAGGTGGGTCCACATCCTCTACACTGGGTAATTCTTGAAAGTTAGCTGACGCCTCTCCAAGTTAACGAATATAATAAAACTGCTAAGGTGTCTCCAGATTGTATTTCATCCTGAAGACTACACTAAGCACGTTTTATAATATTTGTTAAATCTCTTATATCTCAGTCTTTAATAGTTTTTTCTTCTATCCATAGTATTAATTTTGTCAACTATGTATCAAACTTATTTTTAATGTGATGTGTGAAAACATTATTATTCTTTTTTCATGTTCAGTATAAATTGGCATTATGTAAGTAATATTTGTTGCTCATTCATTGGACAAAGCCTCCATACCAGGGCTGGCCTGTCCATACAGACAAATTAAGCTTTTATCTAGAGTAGTACATGAGCAAGGGTGGCTATATGCCCCAAACTAAACTGTTATATACAACCTATTAGACACATCAAAATGTCATTTAAACAATACTGTAAGTCATGCCAAATAGGTGAAAATTGTGTCTGTTCCAGAGCAGGCCGCCCACCCCATCATTTATGGCACTAAAAACAATTATTTCCAATGCTGTGAGAGTTTGTTAGTCACAAGAAAAATGCAGTATGTTAAAACAACCAAAACTGTATCTGTGGATATAAAAAAAAGGAGACTGTGAAATAAGTAGTAGAGGCAAGAATTGATGTGCTAAAAGGCAGTTGTATCCTGATCTCATCACTTACCATTACCTGTGCTGCTGTATAGAGATAATACTCATGTCTTTATGTCCATTTCCTGGTGTTCTCATCTTCTTTACTGCCAAGACCCTAATGTATTATACTGGATAACATAACAGTAAAAAACACAGAGAAATAATGGAGAAATGCATTGTTTTCCTTGAATGGTGTGTTTACAGAAGAGCATATTTCAAGAAATGCCTATTTTCTTACCAAATATCCCCTTCCATTGCCAAGCTCATTTCTTGTAAGATACTTTACAGTGAATAAAAAAGTGAAAGTTTTCTATTGGTTTGGCTAGGCTTAATGGGCTCTTTTTTATATTTGGACAAAAAGGAAACTTTAATGCTAGGCAGGTACATGAATATTGCGATCAGAGATAATTGTCTTTATAGGGGTCTTGAACATTTGAGGAATGGATTTTACAGGCTTCTTAATACATTCATACTCTTACTTTAATTGTTTTTAGACTCAGTTCAGCTTACTGATTTTCTGTGTATTCTAATGGGTGAACTTTTCATTACACTCAACTATAGTGATGCTTAGGGTTCAGTGGTTTTTGAAAGAACACCAACACATTTTCTTCACATCAGCCTATAGTTGTGGACTGTTTATGAAATGACAGAATGATCACCAGTGACCAGTGACCATTTGGCCTAGAGCAGTAAAACTGAGACTGCATGCTGTTTATGGGTTTAGGCAACCTTTGGGCTTTATTCCTCCAGAAATGCTTTTAACTAGAGCTTTTTCTTTTACTCTTCTTCATTGTCTGCTGGCCATATTTAGTTTTTTACACCACAATTTTTTTACATTTAATAATTGCAACTGATTCCTGTTTTACTTATTGTTTCGTCCATATACTATAATAGACTTCTGTTCGATGGCCTCCCACATAATTTAGTGCCTGCCCATATAAGGCCGTCCGTCGGCGGCAATCCAATAGAAACACTGCCGCTAAATATTCACGAGTGAAGGACTGTGCTTATGCAGACGAAGATGAGATGGTCAGGGTGGTGTTTGGCACAAACTCAGCGAAACTGCGAGAGAAACGTTTAAGTGCCGGGTCTTAGCTAACATTAAATACAGTCCGGGAACCTTCGATGTATGTACACCGAGCGGCTCACGTGAACTGATGCAGTGCACAGACAAAAAGCAACAGTTCCAAAGAGTGCTGAACAAAAACCGAATTACACAATTGAGAAGGCAGCAAAAAAATATGAAGCGTCTGATACATACAACCATATTCATAAGTGCAGCTACTGCGGAAACAAAGCACACGGTGGAAAAAGTCAATGTCCTGCTAAAGGAAGACAGTGTAAAAAAAAAACCCGTGCATGCAGTGTGTCACGTCTCAGATAAACAGGAAGACGAGCTGTTTATTGCTGCAGTAAGAAACGAATCGATGAATGAAACCTGTTATCTTTACAACGATTGACAAACACGGAATGTGGCTTGAACACAACACATCCTACAAATACGAACCTGATTGAAAGAAATAATGATAATCAAATCCTTGATGACAGCAACACTCATAACACTCACAAAACAATTACTGTATATTGACAACCATGTTACGTTATTTTTAAAATGTTCCCTTTTCTTTTTCATAACTTCTTTAACACACTACTTCTCCGTTGCAAAGCGCGGGTATATATATACAGTAAAAGTAAGGGTATACATACTCTCAAATAGACAAACCACATGCCGTGGCGCAATGGAAGAGGCTTCGCCTCTAGCACCGAGGTTCGATTCCTGAGAGGGGGTGCAGTGAGTGTGTACGCCTGATGACGCCAAAATTAGGGCGAAACACGTGTCGCGTACTCTTTGCATTATTTCACAGTAAAACTATTTATATATATATATATATATATATATATATATATATATATATATATATATACATACATATATATACACACACACACACATACATATATATCAGCGCTTCCCGATTCATTTTACCCTCGTATCCCCTTGGTTTGGCTGTATGAAAAAATATGCGGTTACCGCAGAAAGACAGATCACCAATTGAAGCTTTATGAATAATGGATACTTTATTCGCCATTAATGATTGTTTTGGTAAAGCCATACTCAGTGTAATCAATTAGATGAACGGTAAAAAAGTAAGAGCGAGGGGAGGGTGACTTATTGAGGCACGCAGGCGAAACCACAATAGCACGCAGGCTCGATGTACTGTAGTGTGCGTCAACTCGATCTGAATTACGCGATCACATTCGAAAAAATATATCTTTTCAAGTTCTACTTGGTCGACACAAATATTTTTGGTTGGAATTTCCCCTTGGGATTAATAAAGTATCTATCTATCTATCTATCTATCTATCTAAGGCGAATTTACTCTTTACATTTTTATGGTCTGCGGTGGGTTGGCACCCTGCCTGGGATTGGTTCCTGCCTTGTGCCCTGTGTTGGCTGGGATTGGCTCCAGCAGACCCCCGTGACCCTGTGTTCGGATTCAGCGGGTTGGAAAATGGATGGATGGATGGATTTCTATGGTGAAGAAAAATTGATGCAATGATGCCTACATTTAACACATTCCTACCAAAGATATTTCTGTCGACTAAATAAAAATTCCTTCTATTTAAAGTTTAAATAGAACTTGAAAAGATACGATAGTTCATAATATCCACGCAGACTGGCACGTAAGATCGGGAATCATCCGTTTTAACAAGCAGCGTATTGCACTGATACGAAATAGCCTGCCCATTTAATTATTTAGGAATGGATAAATAAATTAAGATTTTGTACAAATAATGTTTTGATTTTTCTTCCTTGATGGATTCTGGAACCCCCAGCAACAGTTGCTCGCACCTGATGTTGCCTGGTCTGATGAGTCTCGATTTCTGTTGAGACATTCAAATGGTAGAGTCAGAATTTGGCGTAAACAGAATGAGAACATGGACCCATCATGCCTTGTTAGCACTGTGCAGGCTGGTGGTGGTGGTGTAATGGTGTGGGGGATGTTTTCTTGGCACACTTTAGGCCCCTTAGTGCCAATTGGGCATCGTTTAAATGCCATGGGTTACCTGAGCATTGTTTCTGACCATGTCCATCCCTTCATGACCACCATGTACCCATCCTCTGATGGCTACTTCCAGCAGGATAGTGCACCATGTCACAAAGCTCGAATCATTTCAAATTGGTTTCTTGAACATGACAATGAGTTCACTGTACTAAAATGGCCCCCACAGTCACCAGATCTCAACCCAATAGAGCATCTTTGGGATGTGGTGGAACGCGAGCTTCGTGCCCTGGATGTGCATCCCACAAATCTCCATCAACTACAAGATGCTATCCTATCAATATGGGCCAACATTTCTAAAGAATGCTTTCAGCATCTTGTTGAATAAATGCCACGTAGAATTAAGGCAGTTCTGAAGGCGAAAGGGGGTCAAACACCGTATTAGTATGGTGTTCCTAATAATCCTTTAGGTGAGTGTATATGATAGCAACACTCATCACTCACAACAGCTGACAAAACAATTACATTGTCAATCATGTTAAGTTATTTTCAAAATGTTTCCTTTTCTTTTTCATTACTTCTTTAACACACTACTTCTCCGCTGCGAAGTGCGGGTATTTTGCTAGTATTATATATACTGTGTGTAGGTTGCTCCAACCTTTTCACAGTACATAAGTGTAAGTATATAGAATTCAATTTTTAAAAATTGATTCTCCCTTTACAGGGTTGTAGGGAACTAATTAGTATCCATGATGGGATTTCAGACTATTGTGGGGGAAAACTCACAGACATAGATCATGCTTGGGCATTTTATAATTTTCAATCAACCTAATATGAAGATCTTTAGATGGGGAAGTTGAGTACAGGGACAACATGGGACAGCAAAATGTAAACTGTAAAGTAAGATGAAGTAAATTTAGGTAAGGCATGCAAAGTTGAGACCAGCTTGCCACCAAAAAAAGTAATTAAAAACTCCTAAAAAGAATGCATTGCATTTCTGACTGCAGCAATATGCCAGAACAGAAGTGTAGATTAGTCTTAAAACACATAATATAACAGCACAGCCAATAGGGCTGGTATCTTCCTAAAACTTCATTGACCGTTTATGACAGTCAACAGCACCAACATTTGAGGTCCCACACAGCCACAGAGGTGGAAGAAGCTAGTGCTGTGAACAGTGTGTTAACTGCTAACAATGACAGTACCCCAAGCTTTTCTAATTGAGAAACTACAATACACAGAATTTAAAGGTCTGTTGAAGCCTTAGAAAACTTTACAAAAAATGCAAAAAAGTGTAAAAGGGACTTGTAAGGAAACAAAACTTTTGGGCAACTTGGCAAATGCAACTACTCCACAGTGCAAAGCAGCACACAATCTTAAAATGTTGTGTTAAAAGTAAGCTAAGTATACTTTTAAAAACTACTAATTATTGTGTGCAGCTCTTAAGTTCTAAGTCTCTTAACTTGTAAGCACTTTGCTGTTTAAAATTTTCAACCAAGCAAAACTGAGCACCTTCAAGTAAAAAAGTGTAAATTTAGGGCTGTGATGGAAAATGTCTAACAGCATTTTAAAACTGGCTTGGCCATTCTTGGGGACTAAAATACAAGCAGGCAATCTACTGAACAAATAATGTAGACAGAGTTCATAAATGTCATGCAGGTTAACTTTCAATAAAAAAAGACGAAGAAACTGTCACCAATGCAACGCTTCAACATTGTGTTTCTCATTAATGCTTTGTGCACAGTGTACACAATCCACTTTCAGTTTCATACTTTCCTTCAGATTAATAAGTATCAACTGATTTATCATTATGCTTTTGTCATGTTACTTTCTCTTAGCAATAGTTTTCTGCCTACAACAAAAAGTGGTGTATATACAGTATACAGTATATTTGTGATTGGAGCCAGACTGTGTTTTAATGCCATCTTGATGGTCACTACTCCATAGTTTAATTCAAGCATCCTTTAAGTGAGAGCACAAGTCTCCTGATAATCAACCACCAGGGTGACAGATTTTAAAAAAACAAATAAAAACTTCCTTCTGGGTTTAAAATCAATCTGATTTGGTCTACATCTAAGAATTAACACAGTCAATATGAGTAATTGGTCATTGTGTATGCACAAGAGGATAACTAGCGTGTAGCTGTGCAGAATGCAATGATATATTGTTATGCTGATTTTAAGGAATTTATTCCCAAGATAATTTGTTAAATACCAGACTCTCAATCATTACATACGTAGAGTAAACAGTAATGTTCACAGTACTGCATTGCTGTTTTCAGACAGACAAGCATTCTATCTATCTAAAGGTGCTGAGGCATGCCTCTAATCAGATTTGTTTTTAACAACATTTCCAAACATAATATTTCAAATCTTATATCAACTTAAATAATATTATTTTTTTGAAAACTGCATTCAGAATGCATTGCAAATAAATAATACACAGTATAATTATTGCCATGTTTCTATAATAAAAGTAAATCAATTGTTTAGGGCCTTTCAGTGAGTTAGGACAGCAGGAACTAGACTGACTACCTTGTAGTTTATGCTGTTTTCTAATTTTAATATATACAGTATAATAACTTCATAAACATTCTATAAGTATGATTAAAGGCTGCAAATGAAGTAGTGAGTTGGGAACATGCACTGATAGTGCGTTGCCGTCTTTGAAAGACATCCAATCACCAATCATTTCCTGCGTGTCCAGTAGAAGTTTGTAATTAGTGTTGGGAAAAATGAACCACATCAGGAAACTTCTTCTATGTCGAAGCAAAGGAACAATTTTTTTGGAAAAACTCATTTCAGAAATATACCCACACTTTTCCTGGGCAGATTAAACTATTTTATTGAATTCTTGAGATATTTGTCTGCTCTTATTTTTTCATTTGGTATGAGCAGCTGAGGTGTCACCCATTGCACAGCTGCACTCAGATCTCAATCTAGGTGGTTCGTTGTGTGGTGGGTGCGGCAAAGAGCTGTTCTCAGGGTATGATCACAACCTCTTTCTCTCTCTCTGTATGAGCAAACTCCATCCCAAGCTTTACATCTTCAGTACTCACCTCCTGTTCAGGTTGCCATCCAGTCATAAGTGACCATAATGAACTCAACTAAGCATTAAAAGTGTATAACCTACAAACATCGTTATTTAAAGATAGATAGCAGTACAGCACTGTGGAAAATTAGGCTAATTTCAAAATACCGAATGAGCTAAATACATGAACCAGATCTGTAAGAAATGTCATAGTCAGGATTGGGGGTTGCAAACAGTACAAAAATGTAAATCTAGAAAAAATACCGATCATAAAAACCAAGACAAGATCAAGAATACAACCACAATTTCCAAAACCTTTGAAAAATACTTTGAAATTGTGGATAATATTTATAGTTTTTTTCAGAGCGTCCTTATTGTTCGTAAGCTAGCCAACTCTGTGTAAATTAAGGGAAAATTCATTCTGTCTGTTTCCATTACCCAAGTGTTATGATTGCACCATCAAACAAGTGCCAAAAAATGAGGGATAAAAATCCCAGATGCTACGAGACATGATAATAATCAAGAACTTTATTTTTAAAAATTATGAATTAAAAAATAAGTATTAAAAACTAGGAAAGCTTAAAATGTCAAAATAATGGAAGCCTCTTGTTATAAATTTTGGAATTGATTGTTTCCTTTAAATGTTTTTGTTTTTTTTTACTGCTATGTTTTGTTCTTTTTGACACTATTTGGATGAGGTTGTTTCTTTTTAGTGGCTAACTTGGTTAAAATTTGATCAGCTGATTTGGATCACATGACCTCTGTTCTTCTAAAATGTGATGTCATGGCTACAGGGATATGAATGGTGGTAGAGAAGCACTCTGGTTACCCTAGTATTGGAATATTTCTAAAGAACCTAACAATTGCTTCATACTTCTTTTGCTATTTAGATTCCTGTTTTTTTTTACTTGCCTACCATTTTGTTTTTTGTTGTTTCATTCATTGCACTTTTTGGTCTCAACTTTGGTCAGTATTTTTGACCATTCTTTTGCCTAATCTGCTAATTGTTGCTTTCCAAACTCTATTTAACCTTCTTGGCATTAACCCTGAGCATCTCCCTGAATTGCAATTCTATGTCAAAACTGCCAATCCCAAGTGGGACTTGGTTTAACTTGTTTTATTCTAAAATAACATCATGCTGGAAATAAAATCATGAATATTTCTATGTGCTGTGCCTCTCTTTGTTAAATCATTAATATTTATGACTGCAGCAGATTTTTCAACCAAAAAACACAATATCACAAACTAAAACTGAACCATTGGTTGAATCAAGTGATAGTGATGATAATGTGAATTGGTCATAAGATGTTGACATGGATTGTGAAACTGATGAATGCTGCACTTTATGACTGAACTGCCAACTTTGTTCACATGAAGCTTCAGCGTGAGCAAGTAGATGTCTGGCAAAAAGAGAAAAAGATTGTGATCAAGTAGAAAAGCAGGAAACAACAACAACAACAAAATTTATTTATATAGCACATTTTCATACAAAAAGTAGCTCAAAGTGCTTTACATAATGAAGAATAGAAAAATAAAAGACACCGTAAGAAAAGAAAATAAGTCAACATTATTTAACAAAGAATAAGAGTAAGGTCCAATGGTCAGGGTGGAGAGAAAAAACAAAAAAAATCCAGACGGCTGGAGAAAAAAATAAAATCTGTAGGGATTCCAGACCATTAGACTGTCCAGTCCCCTCTGGAAAAGATGGAAAAGGAAAGATGTTATCCTCCTAAGCATTGTTCCCGGTGCAGCAACTGTCAATATTTATGTCAGGGGAAATGTGAAAGTCACTAAGCCTTGTGCTGTGGAAGCCTTCAATAACACAGTGAACAACATCAATCATGTGAATTGGGCACCGACTTACTACCCTCTCATGCGCATGCAAAATAAAAATATTATAAGAAAAGTTATCAAAGAAACATGCCTGTAATGTTTTGATTGTGATGTTGGCCTGTGCATTGATGACTGTTTCAAGTAAAATCACAAGAAAAATGTGTACCGAATCTGTATCAGTACTGCAGTGGACACCAGCTTTTCCTATTGTATTTATGTTGATGTTTTGAAATTTACATGTTACTGTTACATATAATAACATTATTTCTTGTTTAAAAAATATCAGTGTTTTGGCGTGTTATTCTGAAAGTAAAAATAAAGCTAAGATGGTTAAGAACCTAACACACCTGAGGAAGATGAACTAATCAAGGGGTTCACCCACAAATCCGCAAAAAAAAATGAAGATAAATAATAAAAGGATCTAGAAGACAATTTACTAAAAAAAACAATAGAAATAAAGTGTAAAAACTACAGGGTGAGGCCCAAAACAAACCACAACAGAAAGAAGATCTAAGAAGGACTACATTTTTATTACAGCAGCTTTATCATCTTGAGTGGAAGTAATATTATTGTAGAGTGTAAGTTTATCTTGCAGTGTCATATTGAATTCATGATGCTGCATAAGATAGACACATCTTTGACATGTCCTAGGGCTGATTTTGAGATCTACTTCCCCATATAATGGGGAAAATATACAGCAAGCATGGTGTATCCTATCTGACAATTTTCTGCATGACACTAAACATGGTTTTTGGATTCTTCTGGCTACCAAGTCAAGTGAAGTGGCTTTACTGTCATACCATCAAGCTTGTAGCATAAAGTGGCACGAAATAGCAATCTCTAGGACTGTGGTAGCAAATATACATAAACACAGGACAAGTGAAAGATATGTCAAGAACTATACTATACTATAATAGATCAATAAGTAATTAAAAATAAATAATAGGTAAGTTTATATATAGTAATACATTTGAAATAGGTAGCAATAAATAAGTAATTAATTAATAAAAGTAAAATTAACAATAAAGAAACGTTAGTAACAAGTGTAACACATGTACTGCATATAAATTCGCTACTAGAAGCAGATCTGAGGGAAGGGGGGCAACACAGATTTCAGAGTCAAGACAGTCAAGAGGTAGAAGCTAATGCAGAACCTGGTCCAGATGGTACAGAACCTTCAGCCAGATGGAAAAAGGACAAAGAAATCGTGGAGGGGGTGAGAGCAGTGCTTCACAATAATGTAAGGTTTGAGACACAATGTCTTCGATGGAGGGCAGAGAAGACCCAACAAGGACCCAATGATCATGTTGCTTTTTTGCATGCTACTACTAAAGCTAATGTTCTAAAAAGATTATATTCATAGTTCGTGGCATTTAGCTATGCTTACGGCAGTAGAAGCGTGCAATTGCACACAATATAGACTCATATTTTAGTTGAGAGGATGGGTACAAAGTCACCCATTTTAACAGAAAACCATTTAGATTAGGAGTGACCAATGTAGATTCTGGAGGACCATGGAGGACTGCATGTTTTTGTTCCAAGCCAGTTTCTTAATGAGAAGTCAGTTATTGCTGTTAAAGCATTTATTTCTCAAGCAACATTTTTCTGCTTCATTTTAGTTGTCTCTTTAGTTTAGATTTCCCACCCTTAATTGCTTGTTTTAAGTCCAAAACAGTTGATTCCCTGTTTTTAATTGCTTCTTATTAGCGAAAAGATACAAATAACAAAGGAACAAACAGTTCTCCATCAAACTTGTTTTGGTTTACACCTGTACGTATTCATAGTGCAATACTTGGAAGGAAAATGAAAAGAGGAAAGTGAAGGAGTGAGCATTACTAATACATTTTAGGCTTCCAAACATTTGGATGATATCCTTGGAAAGGAAAACAAATACAATATTGGAATGACCTGACATACAAAGTTCAAACATGAACAAGGCATTGCATTAAATAAAACCTGTTATTGGCAAGTATTGGAATCTCATTATGGTTGAAACAAAAACCCTGCAGCCACTGCAGCTCTCTAGGACCTTCATTGCTCATCCCTGGTTTAGAGGACAATCCTCCCCAAGGGAAATATACTGTAATACAGTTACTGATAGTAAAATGGGAGGCCAAAGTGTCATATGTGTTATGTATGAGCCAGTCTTGGCTTCACTGCTTATCTTAAAAGATACAGTTGATGGGGTGATAGCTGTTCAGAAAAAAAAATGGCACTTTGTTGAACCACGTAAGCTGTTTTTGTGTCACTAAGCCAGAGAGGCAAAATATGAATTCCTTGTGATTATTGGAAACCACATACATTTTAGTAGAAGTATATTTTAAAATAACCCTTTCCATTCCACTCATAATCTTAATACATACTGCTACCCAATTTAAGGGAGTGATAACTTTAGTAATTTTTTTATCACAGATTGTTTTATTTCAAGATGTAAAATTAATACCAATTAGTTTAGTGCAACTTAAAATACTTTGGGATAGCAAATGTGATTTTTTTCATCTTAACAGACATTTATGAAGACCTGAAAAGCAAATTTGTGTAGAATTTGCCATTGTATATGGTCATATGCATATAAGTAAATGTGTCTACTTAATAATTATTCCAAAAAAAGTAAAACAGAGTACATGTGAACGACTAAATTATTATTAAAAGATAATTAAACATACATCGATGATTTAAAATACTATTATGGCAATGAGCAAGGGTGTGTGCTGATGTCAGTTCTTGAAGTAGTTGAATTGTGTTTAAATGATTCTTACAAAAGGGATATCCGATGGATGACTTAGGCAGCTTTGGCAGCTGGGTTTGATTAATTATATTATTCAGTAATTTGCACAGCTCAATATTGAATGAAAGTGTTTTAAGCAGTTTTTATTTCCTTCTTTCAAAAATGTAATCATTGATATCTGAAGTGCAGACTCCAAAAAGGTAACTTCAAAAGGTTAATTCGACATATTTTCAATTCCTGCTATGCATAGTTAGCTGATGTACCTCAAAATGTTCAACGCAAATTCTTTGAACTGTAAAGGAAAAATGAACTTACGGCTAAATATAATAGCTGTTTAAATAATTCAGACACTATGTTCCAATGCATTTCTAAACTTGAATAGGCATGCACTGAAAATTACTTTGCAATTTGGCACTGCATACCGCTGTGAATAATTCTTCCCAGAGAATTCTTTTGCAAAAAACCAGTTGCGAGCCAGATCACGGGACAAGAATCTGGAGAACCTGCTGTGAATAGCAAGATGCTCACTAGCAAAAGACAGAACACTGTCATCAATGTGAAACAAAGTCAGCTTTCACAATAAAAAGGCAGTGAGTTGGAAGTTTCAATTTCTTTCTACAAAAATAAGATTTTTTTTTAACACAGTCTGGTCTTAATGTGATTTTCTTTGTTTCTGGGCTGAGGGCCAGCAGCAATGAAGAAATGTACCTGTGTTGTTTTCTCGTAGTTTTTGGCTGTAGGTTTTAGTTGTCTTCTCCACTGAATAATTAAAAGTCAAATATTCACACCACAAGTGATCAGTAAGCTTGTACAGTAATTTATAAAACCTATCAAGATCTTGCTTGAAGAAGAGGCCTGAGTTGCATTGAAAGCTTGCATATCGTAATCTTTTTAGTTAGCCAATAAAAGGTATCCTTTTGCTTGACTTTTCATTGCATCCATAATGGCTAACACTGTACTACACCCTAGTACTAACTGCATTCTGCATTTATTGGCTTATTAGAAGTTTTGAATATTTATTAACTATGAATAAATCTCGTAAATAGAACAACTGAAATAGAGACTTAGATTTCTTTAACCAGGACAACATAATGAATGTCCCTGTGGGCTATAGTTTCACATTAAGCTGGTAGGTTTTCAGATATGAACCCTTGACATAGAAAAAAATGTCACCAGTTAAACAGAATGGAAAACTGTGGTGTAAAGTACTTCTGCAAAGCTTTCCTTGGTAAATCATCAATGAATACATTCATCTCTGGTGACATTTTTATGTATTGTGATTTAATAGATCATGCAGTGAAGTATTCTGCTGAAGCAGTGTATATGAGTAGTAGCATGAAACTCCTATCTGTTAAAACTAGTTGTATTCTTAAGTCATTTTCAATGTTGTATTCCCCCACTCTCCTGATAATTACTTATTTAAGGCTGTCAGGCATTTGATCAGGGACTAGGACTACCTGAAGGCAACATTTAAGGCACATGTCGCCATAGCTAGATCACACTGGCAATTGCTTTCTAGCAGAGTTCTTCAGCTCACTTGTGTGTGTGTGTGTGTGTGTGTGTGTCTGCCAGATCATCTTCATTCTCATTTCTCTGGTTTTCAAGCTGGTCTTCATTTTTAGTTTTTTATTTTTCATTTAATTGATTTGGATCTGTTTTTCTATTTGTGTATTTTGAAGATGTTTTAAAATATTCTCTATTTAGTTTGTTTGTATTTTGTTAAATTTGAAATTTTGGGGAATTTTGAGATTTTTTTTTGTTGCGTTTGGAAATCTTTGATTTAAAAAAATCTTGAGTCAAGGTATTTTTGGATGGTTTTGCCGTTCTGTATTGGAATAAAATCATAACTCTATCATATATTAACTCATATATATATATATATGTATATATATATATATATATATAAATATATATATATATATATATTATTTATATATATACGTATATATATATATATATATATATATATATATATATATATATATATATATATATATATATACAAGATCATTTTATTTTGTCATCCAATTCTAGATCTTACCATTGCCAATGTTTCTCACTATCACAATAACTTTAGTGCACAAAATGCATTAAATTCCATCAGTGACTGATGAAAGGAAATTGCCACTTTATCAAAACTTCTCCTTTCACCTCTAAATGAATCAAGATTAACATTTTCTAATTTCTTCCGACAATAGACTGGCCAACATCTCACTTGCCCACTGTTCTCTGCAGTTCCAACTTTCTTGGTCAGCTTGTGCATTTTAGTCATCTCTGGAGATCCACCAGCGAACAGTGCTTGTAGCATCTTAGAAATGAGAGTTCTCTAAAGATCCACTAATCTTACCTTCCAGTTTAACATAAGGCCTGCGTCCTACCTTGTCTTCTTTGTTCTTCTCCAGTACAGTATGGGGTGTAAACTTATCCCTCATTGTGGGTCTTCAGATTGAAGGGCTGTCAAAATATTTTCCTTTCAATGTGCAAAAAAGAGGTGAGGCCTTCGGTCATCCATTTGGATGTCCTCAAAGAGAGGCACTAAGGTATTGGAGAGAGAACAAAAATAAAGCCAAGAATGTCACCACTGCTCACGACCTCTTCATGTGTTCCTGCAAGGTTCTGCTAGGCTCCGTCCCTGGCTTTAGTTTTTCTTATTGTTGTTTGTTTTCTTTGCTTTTTTTAATTGTTTTACTCATTTGTTGATTTTTTTATTAATTACTTTCTTTGATTATTTCATTTAAACTAAGTGTATTCTTTTTTATTAATTATTTTGTAATTTTCATTTTTTTTTATTGTGTTTTAGTTTGCCAGTTGCCCTTGTCTCTTCAGGTTCAGACCGAGAGTATTGGAGGGTCCAGTTATCTAGCTGTGTAGCCCACAAGGCTGCCCCCTAAGTAAGGCTAACTGCAACAGCACTGAATTTGTTCTCTTTGTCAGTGGATCTAATTCTAACTTCAATAAAACTTCAATTATATTAGTTAAGGTTAGACCAGCGTTTCTCAACCTTTAAGTATTTGCGACCCAAGTTTTCATAACAGTTTTAATTGCGCATTTTTTTGAAATGTAGATGCATATTTTATCATACCTATTTAACTTTTATCGACATTTATCTAACTCTATATTTATTGTTCTAGTATCAGAATGTAGTTTAAGTTAATTTGTTTTGGTTTCAACAGATGTTTTTTCATATTTTTGATTCTTGTTTTCTTTTTTCACATCTTCGCGCTCCCCTTTTTGTTACTTCGTGTCCCCCTAGGGAACAGGTTGAGAACCACTAGGTTAGAACTTTCACCTTGAATCTTGGATTTTTTGTCCCAATATAGTACTTTTTTCAATTGCTTGTCCGTTTTCTCATGATAGTACTAGCTGTGCTATGCATCTAAGATCGGTTGAAATGTAAGTAATCAATGTAGACCTCAGTGTTAATGTTTGCAGTGCATCATGCAATGCACATGTCTCTGTTATATGCCATTTGGTATGGGATTAGTAAAAGCAGCGTTAATGTTGGTGATGCACCATCTATTATAATGACAAATGCAGTGTATTTTATTATTAAAAATGCTTGTGATGCACCATTTATTTGAATTGCAGAGACAGCAACCAAATGGACACACAGACAACTTTTTGCAGTATAGCCTTTGTTAAAATGTAGAATTTTTGACATACTATTTACTGCATGTTTTATCTGTTTGCTTATTTCAAATGGACATTATTTATTGGAATTTTGCTTTAAGTAATTTTTTAGTAGATCGAATAAAGTTTAATTTTTGCCATTTTATGCCTCATGGTTTTTCTTTCAATTCTTTATCAGAAATGTTTGTTTAAATGCGCTCCCCCAAGGCATGTTCTATTATTTATATTTATATTAGGTGGCTCACTGGTTAGTTTAGTCTTATAGCTACAGGATCCTATGCACAATGTGACTCTCCTAATGAGTTTCATTTCTTCTCATATCCCAAAGATATACTGTACATGTTACTGACTGGTAACTTTATAAATGCCTAGTATCTAATGTTCCATAATAGTATATTTATGTTTAGAATGCATATACATAACATACATACTGTATATTCATAACTGCAAATAGTTCTACATGAACTAAAAGTTAATCCACTGTTTCGATTTTTCAGCAACCATGCCATATCTTACAGATTTTACAAACCAGCATCATATTGTTTGTGCAGTGCACCCCCCTATCCATTACCTTTTTTGAACGCTTACTGTACATCCTATTGATTTAAAATAACATCAATTTCTCAAACCCACTTAACCCAGTTTCAGGTTGTAAGGGGCCAAAGCCTAGGATAAGGCAGAAAACCAGTTTTGGACAAGGTGCCAATCGAATGCAGCCACCCACCCCAAGACACACACACACTCACACACATACAAATATACACACATTCATTATGAGGTCAACTTAGAATGTCCAATTAACCCAACACATACAACTTTGGAGATATGGGAGGAAAACTGAAGTATGCTGTAGAAAACTCATGCAGGCAAGATAAGAACATGCTAACTCCACCAGGAACTGTAGCTCAGAACACTGGTTCCATTAATTATCAAAGCTTACCATCATGCCATGCCAAGTCAGAGTTGTGCAGATTTTGTAAACCAGTAAAATTATAAGTATGTAAATATCAATAAATCATTAATATTTCTAATCACTTTAATAAGAGCAGCTCATTCACTTAACATAAAGGGAAATTTAAGGATCGCATCTCTCTCTAGCCAGTCAGTCAGTCATTTTCCAGCCCGCTATATCCTAACACAGGGGTCCGCTAGAGCCAATCCAAGCCAACAAAGGGTACAAAGGCAGGAACAAATCCGAGGCAGGGCACCAGCTCACCGCAGAACATACACACACATAAGGGACAATTTAGGATCACCAATGCACCTAACCTGCATGTCTTTGGACTGTGAGAGGAAACCAGAGAACCCAGAGGACACCCACGCAGACATGGGGAGAACATGCAAACTCCACGCAGGGAAGACCCAGGAAGCAAACCCGGGTCTCCTAACTGAGAGGCAGCAGCGCTACCCACTAAGCCATTGTATCTCTCTCTAGCCATTTTTTCCATATATATAATCTGCTCAGTATATATTGCATCATTGAAAATGCATCACTAGCCATCCTGTAAATGTGAACTTTCAGCTGGCTGAAATAAAAAAAGTTGTATAGACTGTTTGGTGTCATGGGCTAACATGACTACTAATATCTGAAAACATTTATTGTAAACGTGCTATTTAAATTTAGTTTTCACCTGAAAATATAAGTCTCAAAACTGGAATATTTAGCCTTTGGACTTTACTAAAGTTCTTCCTAAGCCTTCAAACTAAACTACTGCACATTCCAATGACTGAGCTTTAAAGATTACCAAAACTGAAGCAAATGCCCACCTCAAGAGAATCTCCCACTCTTTTATAAAAATGAACATTAATAGGGTATTATATTTAATTTCATTGGTATAATAATTTGCCATAATTTAAATTAGGACGGTAGTGAGACAAGCTATGTTATATGGGTTGGAGACGGTGGCACTGACCAGAAAGTAGGAGACAGAGCTGGAGAAGGCAGAGTTAAAGATGCTAAGATTTGCACTGGGTGTGACGAGGATGGACAGGATTAGAAATGAGTACATTAGAGGGTCAGCTTAAGTTGGACGGTTGGGAGACAAAGTCAGAGAGGCGAGATTGTGTTGGTTTGGACATGTGCAGAGGAGAGATGCTGAGTATATTGGGAGAAGGATGTTAAGGATAGAGCTGCCAGGAAAGGGGAAAATAGGAAGGCCTAAGCGAAGGTTAATGGATGTGGTGAGAGAGGACATGCAGGTGATGGGTGTAACAGAACAAGATGCAGAGGACAGAAAGATATGGAAAAAGATGATCCGCTGTGGCAACCCCTAACGGGAGCAGGTGAAAGAAAAAGAAGAAGGTATAATAATTTACGCTGCATTGGTATCTTCTCTACAAAAGACTGCCACTTTAAAATCAGCCCTGATTTGGATGCAAGTGCTGACTGCAAAACTGTCCAAGCCTCCCACACAGTAGCCCCATTTAATCCTGTTTTGGCTTTACTTGGCGTTCTTGCGTGTTTGCATTTATGTAAAGACATGAATGGATAGAATTAATCTCACCTTGGATTTTTGGGATGTAGGAATAAAACCAGAGTAGCCAGAGAATCTATAATTTAAAATGGAGAGAACATCCAAAAATGGGAAAATGCAACTCTAAATTGGTCCACTGTTAGCGGGTTAGTGTGTGTGTGTGTGAGTGTGAGTGTACCCTGCAGTTGGCTGCCACCAATTTGCCTTCAGTTTTGGTTCTTGCCTTGAGACTGAAGCTGCTGAGATAAGCTCCAGCTCTACATGTCCTGAACATGTTTTATGTGGTTCAAAACAATGAACTGATGTGTTTAAAAGGACAAAATTATCAAGTAAAGAAAGGAGCATGGACCTGTGTGTGCACTTTGTAAAATGAAAACTGCAGCTGTAACCAGAAAGATTAATGATTTAGGTGCAAACAGCAAATATGGCCATTACTAACAAAAAGAAAGTAGCTCGTATTTTTGCTGTGTTCATACAACTCGGTAGATACTGTAACTTTACACATACTATCCATGTCTGTGGAGCATCTTGGTCTGCTTGGAGTCAATGTGTGATCACTAATAGTTTGATGAACCTACTTTCAGACATATTTCATCCAAAAGATACGGTCACTGCTTGCCAATGGAATGGTTTTTTTTTTTTTAATGAATGTGGTTGATATACAGCAGCTGGAGTTTTTTTTAAAACCAACCTGTGTCTATGTATATACAGTATGTGTACATTTTATATACAACTAGCAAAATACCCGCGCTTTGCAGCGGAGAAGTAGTGTGTTAAAGAAGTTATGAAAAAGAAAAGGAAACATTTTAAAAATAATGTAACATGATTGTCAATGTAATTGTTTTGTGACTGTTATGAGTGTTGCTGTCATCAAGGATTTGATTATCATTATTTCTTTCAATCAGTTTTGTATTTGGAGGTTGTGTTGTGTTCAAGTTACATTCCGTGTTTGTCTAGTCTATCCCTGACCATCTCATCTTCGTTGTCAACCATTGTAAAGATAACTGGTTTCATTCATCGAAGTGTTCACTACCCAAATCGGTACTTGTGAATCTAAGATGTTTAAAAGGCATTCCCGGTATTAAGTTGTGGATTTGCCTGCGAGTATTTAGTGGCAGCGTGTCTATGAACGTAATTTAAACTTAAGCTTTACACTTTGCTTTCCTATTGATATGTGTACAAAGGCTTGTTCAGATTCAGTGGGTTGTTCCTTTCTTACTGCATCAATAAACAGCTCGTCTTCCTCTTTATCTGAGACATCACACACTGCATGCACAGGTTTACCTTTCCCAGTCTTGCAAACTTTAGCGAAGTGGTTCAATTTACCACATTTTTTACACTGTCTTCCTTTAGCTGGATATTGACTTTTTTCACCGTGTGCTTTGTTTACGCAGTACCTGCACTTATGAATATGCTGGTATGCGTCACTCGCTTCATATTCTATTGCTGCCGTCTCAATTGTGTAATGCGTTTTTTGTTCAGCGCTCTTTGGAGCTCTTTGTTGTTGTCTGCGTACTGCATTCACAGTCAGTTCACGTGAGACGCTCAGAGTACATGCATCGAAGTGAATGTGCTATCTTGTGCGATCTTGCGATGTCGACAGCTTTATTTAATGTTAGCTCATACCCGGCACTTAAAAGTTTCTCTCGCACTTTTGCTGAGTTTGTGCCAAACACTATTGTATCCCTGACCATCTCATCTTCGTTTGCATAAACACACTCCTTCACCAGCAATTTTAACTCCCGGCAGCACGTCTATTGGATGGGCAGGCACTCAATTACGTGGGAGGTGTGGTGATGGGGGACGCAACTCCGCCTCACACAGCAACCGAGCTGCAGGCTATGGCAGTATATATGTACGTAAGGAGGATTCAGTTATGACCGTTACGCGTAGAATTTTGAAATGAAACCTGCTTAACTTTAGTAAGTAAGCTGTAAGGAATAAGCCTGCCAAATTTCAGCCTTCTACCTACACGGGAAGTTGGAGAATTAGTGATGAGTCAGTGAGTGAGTGAGTGAGTGAGTGAGTGAGTGAGTGAGTGAGTCAGTCAGTCAGGGCTTTGCCTTTTATTAGTATAGATATATGTATCAACTCGACAGGTCTGTGATATTTTCTCAACATTATATTTTGTGTTTAAGTGCATTTTCATAGTTATTTTTGTATTTAATGTACAATGGTTAGAAAAGTACAAGTGTGATAAATAAAAGTGAATTGAATTTAAGACATTGAGAGTCAATAGTACTGATTTGACTGAAGTTTTATTCCCATTTAACAAAAGGAAACAATTGACACATAGATTAAAAAGTCCACAATAATTAGAAATTTTAATTTCAGAAAATGGCAGCTAAACAAAATATAGCAGTTATCGAGAGCAAAAGGAAGCAGCCGAAAGAATGGCTTTATATTATGTGCCTTGTATGCAGTATGTGATTCTTTTGGATTACAGTATATGTTACAGAAGGCTAAAACTATATGTCTAGGGACGGTGGCATTCTATTGAACAAATTGGTCATTAAAGTCTTATGTTCACATTTTTAAAAAGGTTGATTATTTAGTGAAGCATCCCATGAGCCATGCTTTTAAATCAGTAAATGGACAACAAATACCTCTATTCCATTTGACTTCAGATTATTCATCTGTAAGACCGAGAAACAAAGACTCTCACATGTCCAACAAGAATTAGATATGTCAGTTAACATCTTTAGTTTATACATTTTACTTATTTTTTAATTTATTGTAATACAGAAAAACCATTAGGATGGTCTGTTCAACTGACCCTTTCTCATCTTAAATTTTCCAACATATCACTCTATTAGACCATCAATAAGTGCTGCGCTGTTCTAAGACACTGTTACTAGTACAACAGTCTAATGGAGATGTACAATAGAAGGGTGAATGTTTTCAGGTAATGACAAAAAGTCTAATGTGTTTGTCACTATCATCCCAGTGGCCTGAAAATGAAACAAAGAATTACAACATTCAAAAGCTTTTGCACAGACTGAGAACCCAATGCTATTGCGATCTTAAAAAGAGTTGCTCCTCTTTTATTTCTCATCTCTCTCATTATGTGACTGCTGCATAATAAGTGTTGACTAGCATCATAATTACATGAACAGAAACAGAAAAAAGCAGTATGTTGTACAAGGGGATCTACTCGGATTACGACCAGGACTGCAGATGGGAAGGACTCTCAGAGAAAAGCCACAAAATGCTACAATGCCTTAATGAAGAAGGATGAAAAAAGTACAAGCACAAAATATTTTGTCAGTGCCAGGGAAGGAGAAAAGGAAACTGCAATTGTACAGGGTGTTCCAGAAGAGTTTTAGGTAGAGACGAGGGCATTGGTGAGGCTAGCATCACTGCCATGCTGGCACTGTGCCAAGAGATAATCGCTGGAACTGTACTGTTTCTCAAATAATTAGCCTATTGAAGACTTGGGGCTGTACTACCATACCTGAGGCCACTGTGATTTAGTGGGGCTGCAACTTTATTACAGCCAGGTCTCAGTTTACCTAGAAGTTATTTTAGAAAGGGTTTAAACCCACCCCACGGTCAGAGCCCAGGCGAGTGCAGAGTTGAGAGGATTGTGGGCAAGGACTTGACTGGCAGAGAGAATAGCGGCCAGAGAGAGAGAGCGAGAGAGGAGAGGTGAGTCGAGGGTGTTGTTATACTACAGACAGGGTTTGTTCCCCTATGCATGTATTCTTTTTTATTGTTGTTTTTGTTATCGTTTAAGTATTATTTTTCACATTTTTATGTTGTTTCTATTAAAATTGGTATGTTTATTATTTGGTATGTATGTGTTGTGTATATACAGTACAGTAAGTGTGTATATGTTCCTTGTATGCTGTGCATGGAACCCTGTAAGGCGAGGCCATCAATAATATAACCGGAATGTTGTTGGAGTTTAGAATTGTGAGCATTGTGGACTTTTTGCTTCTGTTCTTGGTTGTCAATTCAGAATGGGACTTGTTTGCTCTAGGTTGTATTTTTATTGAAAACCTTTTTGTTCCTTCTTGTGAAGTTGAAACAGATTCTTCTTCTTTTATAAATGATCGTATTGGACTTGTCTTACCAAGCCAGTGGCTGTCAGTAATCCTCATAATCCTCTTCCTTAAATGGCATTTTTGTTCATTTTCTAAATATAAAGTATATTTTGAACTTTTAAAATGTAAGACCCCATTTTAGGGTTGTGCAGGCCAAAGCCTACCTGTGGTAGTTGGAGACTGGCAGGCTGTCATCTCTAGGCGGACTAGTGAAGGTCCTGGGCCTGTTTTTGGGTCCGTCTTACAAACCTTACCCTCTTTTTGCCATGTTTCTTTCACCAGCTTACAACAGGTGAAATTATGTATTGGTTAGTCAATCCGGTTTAAGAGCTGCCTAGGAAAGCCCAGAGAGGATCTAGGCTTTATACTTGCCTGTGTTATTCTGTGCTTTGCATTCTAATGTATGTATAATTCTTTTTTTAAGTTTATTTGTAGAGCCTTTCATAAAGTCTTTCTAACGAAAATACAAAAATTCTATGCACAGTGATCCCTCGCTATATCGTGCTTCGACTTTCGCGGTTTCACTCCATTGCGGATTTTAAATGTAAGCATATCTAAATATATATCATGGATTTTTCGCTGGTTCGCGGATTTCTTCAGACAATGGGTCGTTTAATTTAAAGTACATGCTTCCTCAGTTTGTTTGCCCAGTTGATTTCATACAAGGGATGCTATTGACGGATGGCTTAGAAGCTACCCAATCAGAGCATGTATTACGTATTAAGTAAAACTCCTCAATGATATACGATGTGCTTCCCGAGCGGTGCTTGATTGTTTACTTTTCTCAGTCTCTCTCACTCTCTCTGACATGCTCTGATAGAGGGGGTGTGAGCAGAGGGGCTGTTTGCACAGAGGCTGTTTGCCTAGAAGATACGGACACTACTCTAAAAAATGCTGAAAGACTACCTTCACATTGTTCCCTTCTTTGTGGCTGCTTTATCACAGTGCGTATACTTAAAAGCCCAACAGCACGTATTGATTTTTTGACTGTTTGTTTTTCTGTCACGCTCTCTCTCTCTCTCTGACATTCTCTGCTCCTGACGGCGCTCCTTTGAAGAGAAGATATGTTTGCATTTTTTTAATTGTGAGAAAGAACTGTCATCTCTGTCTTGTCATGGAGCACAGTTTAAACATTTGACTAAAGGGTGTTATTTCATGTCTAGAGGGCTCTAATAATGTTAACAGTGTGGGAGAGTTTATAAGGGCTTAAAATATATAAAAATAACCAGACAAACATATGGTTTCTACTTCGCGGATTTTCACTTATTGCGTGGGGTTCTGGAACGCAACCCCCACGATCGACGAGGGATTACTGTATTCATCATAGTAAACTAGGGCTGCTTTAGCTCCTTCTTCTTCAATTCTTCCCCAGCTGAAGTTTCACGTGGCCCACCCCTCCTTGGCTTAACACACAGAATATAAGCAACATAATTTATAGAACTACACATAATAAAAGTAATCTCATATATAAACATAAAACAATTAATAAACAATATATGAACACATTAAACTATATAACAGAAAACTAAAGCAAAATGAATAGTATTTGCAACACAATACATAAAAATAACTAAATTGAAAAACAAATAGAAGATACCCTTAACCAGGGTGAAAGCCTAGCTTAACCAATGGCAAAAAGTTCCTGCTTGAATGGATTTGAAGGCCTGACATTGCAAGGGGAGGTGTTACAGGCAGAACAGATGTTATGTCAAAAGCCACCTTCCTGGGGCTTTTTCTCAATTCTGAAGGTGGAAGAGGAACATGGATCAGTGATTGTGTGACATCCCTTTCCTTCGTGAATCCTCAAAAGCAGCATGAAAACCTCACCAGGCCCGGGCATGTGACACTGTGAAAATCATACTTATTTAGCTACCTTTGAAATCATTTGATTTCCCTGAAAACACACAATAAAATGAATTATTACTTTTGCTAAAAAATTCTGATGAGCAGCAAAAGTTGATCAATAAAATTGTACTTCAGTCTTTTCAAAGCAGTTGAGGGAGATTATCTACCAGCTCGGCCTATATGGTAAAAGTACTTCTTGTGACAGCCTGGTGCATAAATCATCGTTTTAGTTTATTTACTTTGACCAGCTTAAGTTTAAGATCCAGTATCTGATTTGGGAATCTGTTCTCTGTTCAGCCAGCTCTGGATAAACTGGATCAACCTCTGCATTTTGTGCATCTGTTCTGACTGACACAAGTAGAAGTCATGCTACTATATTTAATGCAGTACTTTTCTAAAAATGGCAAACTTGAACAAAGTCTGATTTGCTAGTCCACGTCAAGCAGAAAATGTTAAGAGTCAGCTGCAGCTGATAGACATTATTACATTCAGGTGTTATTAATTGCCTGACAGATGTTGTTATCAGGGCTTGCAAAGGGCCGTTTCAAAAGCAGATAATGTGTGTAAATATTTTAATTCAGTCAAGGTGCTTTGATCCCAAAGGATTTTGGAAATAATCCATCTGTTGTTGACTCTATTGCATTACTCTTTGGCTTGCCACCCCATATTAATTCTTCTTAAAGAATATAAAGACAGAAGGAATATTGCAACACACCCATATTAAACAGGTAGTAAGTACTTCACTAGGTTCATTAACCATTGCTTGTCATCTGTTACATGTTATGTTAACAGCATGTTATTTACAAAGCTATTGCTGCATTCTTCAATACTCACTTGAAGACATATGAGATGTTATGTGAATAACATGGTAGCCATGGTGTGTGGGCTCTTCGACTGCAAGTGATAAATGAATAGTATAGTTTTGATTGTGTTACTAAGATGCAGCCCTGTATAGCAGAAACAGGGCAGTTAGGGTTAAACTGACTTTAATTTCAATCCATAAAAGGCCAGTTTCAGCAAACAGAAAACATTCCCCATAGAAATACAAAGTCTTCTTACATTACATTTGTTCTTGATTGAAAGGCAAAAGAACAGTTCAAAAGCACAAGGACAACTTAAGTTAAAACACTAAAACCAAGAATTTTAAGCCAAAATGTCTTCCTAAGTTTATTTTCTTATTTGCTCATTCACTAATATTTCAATAAATTGTACTAAAGTTTGGAAGCATGTTTAAAGCAAGCGTTCATTTATATAATGCCCACCATGATATCGTGGGTCACATGGCATTATGCATCATCACAGCGAACACACAAAGATGTCATCAAAATAACAACAAAAAAAAAATTAAATGCAAAAATAACAGTTCATTTTGTACACAACAAAAATAATCCTAATGAATTCCTAATTACCAGGTGTGAAAATTTTTGATTTGTTATACTTTATTAATCCCCATGAGGAAATTGTCTTTTTGCATGACATTTGGTGGTCAGAGCACAAGTACAGCCATTGTACAGCACCTTTGGAGCAACTTTCAGGGTAATGGCCTTGCTCAAGGGCCCAACGGAGTAGGATCCCTCCAGCAACTTTCCAGTTATAAACACATATCCTTATCCACTGAGCCACCACTCCACCATAATAGCAGCTAAAGGAGAGAGAATTACAGGAAAGAGGGAAGAGAACAGAAGTGAGATATATAAGCAAACCAAATCAAATAATCACACCATTTGAGGGGGGATTCTAGCAGACAATTATATAGTGAAATTTAAAAATGCTAGTTTGACCTACTAGATGGGACCAGATATATCAGAAAATGAAAAACTGAAATTATAGAATAACAGGTGTCGACTCATAAAAGGCCAGGTCACTAGTTTAAAAACAAGGTAATAAAAAGTTAATCATTAACCAATCATCATTGATTTAGCAACTCCTGTACATTGTGTTTGATGTAAAGAATTATTCCCAGATTATGAGGGGGATTACACTGAAAATCTGCGGCCAATTAAGAAGACTGTTGGCCTTGTTTTCTGTAGGTACTTTGAACTTTGTATTATCATGTTAAAACAATTTCTAACTCATCACATAATTTAAACAGAATTCTGATGAATTCATTTATGAGATATAACGAAAATATAAAGCAGCAGAGAATAAAATTCAAGGTCTGAAATTACAAGATTTTATCACAGATTAATGATATCTGGCCTTTGCTTTTTCCAATGCCTTGAATTCACCGCTTTTTGAATGTTTCCTCTGTTCTTCAGCAACTGGGGATTAGTTGAGACTGGGAGGCCTGTGCCAATGTGCAGAGACAAGAGTGGCTGTCAGCACTGTTCAAAAATAGATTTTAAAAAGAATGATGTGCTAGTGCAGCATTACAAGACGGAAGTAAATATCAGTTCAACAACATGGTAAACAATAAAAAATATTATTGTAGAACACAGGCAGAAACAGCTAAGCAAAGTCAGAGTTTAAATGGCAAAATGTCGAAAATCAATAGAAAAGTAAAACTACAGATTACATTATGAGTTTTCTGAAATGTTAAATCAATTAGGAAAACTGAGCTTTAGACGATGGGTAGCATATCCTATACTTTGTAAATTGGTCCATTTTGGGTTTTAGATAATCAGGATTCCATTTTGGAGGTTTAAAGTTTCATTTAATCTATTTTAAAAAGATGTATTTTGTTGCTGTTTTACTTGTCTTCTTTATGTGAGGCAATTTTGGACATGTAACATGACTGCAATCATTATAGCTCTGAGGTCACAGAGGTGAAGGTATAAATATGGCATTGGTATAAGTTATCTGGCCGGTCCCAGGTCTGTGCACCTCAGAGTGTGCCGCCACTGAAATGCAGAGTTTACAAAGCTCCTCCGACAGCAGAGGAAGATGATCATCATGCCGGAGAGACTAGATGTTTCACACGCCTACCCAAATGGGCCACCTCAAATTGGGACCCGAGTGCTGCCATGCAGAAGTTGATACCTCAGCATCACACTAATCATCATGCCCCAACAGGCATGACCCCATTGGCTATCCAATGGTTTTGACTCTTCCTGGGATGGGACTACCCGAGGGCTTTCCCCTGTCCCTTTTGTAATGTGAGCAGCCTTCAATGGGCGGCTGCAGCAGAGCTACTTCCGTGGAGAGCAGAAAGGAGTCCTGTCTGTAGTTTCAGAGCTGTGTGAAGTTTTTTTTTTCTGGTGGCTGGAGTGCCAGTCCTGCCATTAACCCCCAAGTTTTCCCTGCAAGTTGGAGCTCTGTTTGCAAGGCAGATGCAGATTAATGTCATGCCCAAGATATACTCCCCCACCAGGGCCAATTTAGGGTCACCAGTTCACTTAACCCGTATGTCTTTGGATGGTGGGAGGAAACCAGAGCAACCAGAGGAAAGCCACGTGGAGGACATGCTGACTTCATGCAGGGAAAATCCGGAACATAAACTCTGGTCTCCTTATTGTGATGGGCTGAAAGCTTGTTGCAAGGGGGCAGCACTACTACTGTGTCATTGTACTGCTCCTGGTTCAACATATCTAGAGCAAATAGCTGGATATGTTTCTGTTACCAGATTGCATCCAACACACTCTTCTCTACTTGATTGTGCCATTGAGCCCTGCAAAGGACTGGCATACCAGTACATGTGGTTAGGTTACTCATACGCTAAGTAAAAAAGTAATCAGACTATATAATGCATGTTACTTGTTAACATGTTACCCCCAATGCTTCTCCAGAGATTGTACTGCTGTTCTTAGAAGTGTATGTTCAGTTCATCGATATCAACAATCAATCAGCGATTTCTGAACTAGTGAAAGTTTTGATTTGAGAAATTTATTTTGTGGATGATTCTACCTTTGACTGCTGAAAGCTAATACAAGCGTAGGCAAACAGAGTGCAACGGACTATAACTATAACCCGGTTAAGGGTTTATACAGCCAAATAACTGGGTTGCTCATGGAAAAATCTACATGTGTTATCCTGGTTTCTCAGTGATCAATAATCTTGTTTCTATAACAAAAATAAGGGTTTGCATGGAGTTTCAGAAACCAGGTTTCTGTGAATAACTAGGTTATTACAGCACATGTAAATGCACTCATTGATAGATAGATAAATAGATACTTTATTGTTTCCAACAGGAAATTACAGTGTTTTATGGAAGGCAACATAAATTAATGGACACATTCTTATAAAAAATAAAATATATAAGCAGAGATTATTTTGTAATAGTTAATGTCAGCTGGTTATAAAATATCTCTGATTTACTGTTTATATCTTCAGCATTGTGATAGAATTAGCAGTGTGGTGAAAGTGCTTTGAAGGGTGCCCAGTGTGTCATGAAGAGGATGTGAAATATTCGTCATGATGACCAGCAACATAGATTACTACTCCCTGCAGAGAGTCCAGGATAGTCTTCAGAATATAAACATATAAGATAAATGCAAACAAGGGCTCTCAGATGTAAATAAAGCAAGTAAATTGAAAGAAATATCAAAGAAGACTTTAACATATCAGACTTGTCCAAATTTTGCAAAATAGCACACATTCAATTAAAAAGAACAATAGGAGAAGAATGAAAAAACAGATTTCTGAAACATATGCTAACCATTTTTCCTAGGTGAAACATCTTCATCCATCAAATCCTTTCTACGTTTATTAAAAGATATAACATGTCTTTATTACAGAAGACTGTATGCAAAAAAAAATCTCACATAATACAGAGAAACAAGAAATAATGTAGCTGCAGGAGGATCAGAACACACATAAAAGGAAATGAATGTACTAAAGTAGAAAGACAGACGTCTATGGAAATCCATTGGATTAATACCACAACAAAGAGCTTATCAAGGGATTAAACAAGATGTTTTATTAAGATAAAAAGATAAGAACCATTCTAAAAGAGTACGATATGAAAGAAGAAAGATGATATCAAACTGAACAAAGACATCTTTAATTAGTGGAGGATGAGCCTGTATTTGAAACACATATGATAGCAAATTATAAGTACAGTCCATGCCTACAAACCTCATAGTCAGGCAAAGCTGAATGCTAAAGAGCAGAATATTTTAAAGCTAAAAACGAAGTCTAAGCTCTACAAACACTGAGCACACATACCATATTGTTGAAATGGTCACTTCACAAAAAAATTAGACATTTTGAAGTGCAAGTGACTGACTGAGTAGACTCATCTATTAGATACAACATTCCATGAGTAAGCTCACCTGAAGGTGTTGAAAGTGAAGACTCCACTGATTTTCTTCATTAAATTTGGATTCCCTTGTTGGGCAAAAATGAAGGTTAAGAAGCACATTGCACATGGGTACCTAGTACATTCTTTCCAGAAAGCCTTCTAATTTCTTAGAGCAGTTGGCTTCACCCTGTGTATCATTGCCTGCTCTTCAAGTGCCAGCTTTTCTTTATGACTTTTCAAAGAGGTGTTTTCTCTAATTTCAGTGTAGCACACTTCAACTCAGTAATTCAAAATGCAAAAGCAGCCTGCAGATATCACTAAAAGTCTCATTTGGCTCATCCCCATCAAACATGTCACACAGCAGAGTGTCAGTTTTTTAGTTTCTAGACACTGAATGGTAGCTTTTCTGCTTTACTCTCTCCTCTCTTTTAATCCCTCGGATCTTCAGTGTACACTGTTCATTATCCTTATTTGTGTAAAACAGGTACAAAAAGTTTTCTTTCTTAGTTTTACACGTCTGTTCACATACAGTAGTTGGGTCTTTTTTTTCTTGAACCTACATTGCTTTATTATCAAGGTGATAGGAGTGGAGTGTGGATACTATTGACTCAGTTTACTTGGAGCCTCTTAGTTATTTTTTGTTTGTTTTTTTTTCAGTTGATTGGAGAGCAGTGTCATGGTGGAGGGTCTTGGGCAGCAGTGATATGCTTAAGCGGGGCAGTGTTTACCTATGAATTGTTACTTAATGGTGGCTTCTGGGTAGATGAAGCCTGCTGTTTTATAAATATCTTTGTGTCATTTCCCTTTACTTTACCCATCAGAAAGTTTATTTGAAGTTATGTGCACTATCAAAAAAGTATTTAACCTGTTCCCAAGACTTTTTTTTGTTGTTTTGCTTGTACCTTGCAGAGTGGTAGTGAACTATTTTTATTATTATAAACTGTTATTTCTTTTAAGAAAGTGTTAGATCCTGAAGTTGGCAGATCTCAAGTCATCTAACTATGACCCATGCCCTCGGATTACGAAATGCTGCAAATTACCACACATTGCAGAGGTCCCTCAAACCATTCTCTTAAAAGGTCAATTTGCCTGTTGTGGTGTGCAAAATCTGTAAATTTTGGTCTATATTTTAATTATATTTTACTCAAGACAAAACAACAGATGAACTTAAATACTTGCATGGACAATTAACATCAAAGGCAATCTGTTTTCCTGAATCACGATACCATTTGTTTGATCTGAGCAGGAATTCAGGAGATCCTCAAGCTGTATTGCTGATTTTAGCAACTGTGAAGGGAAGAGCACCACGACTAAATTGGTTTACAGCTTGTGAAAGGAAGACATGCTATGGTTCAAGCTGTATCCGATTACTTTACAACCTGCTAACAGAAGAAGATGCCGTGGGACTAGAAATCATTAAACCAGTTTACAGCTTGAGACAAGAGATAGGTAAAACATCAAAAACTGTATTGCTTGGAGAAAACGGACGTACTCAAACTGATGAAAGAGTCTGAGCAAATTCATTCATCATATTGACAGCCATCGAATTGGAGTATGTAATAATCACATGTTGCTGAAATACCCATGGAACTTTCATAATAAATATGCCTTGTGTGAAGAACGACATCAGAAGAGAACAGAACGACATCAGAAGAGAGCTAGAGTGACGTCAGGATAGGGTGTCAGGAATGTGTGGCTGCTTTTCATCTGATTGTCAGCAAAGCATTTCATGAACAGCTTCCAGTGCTAGATTACAAGCTGCATGCAACATTCATCCTCAACATCTTTACTTTATCGTAAGCTTTTTCTATCAACTATATACAGTATATATTCAGACTTTACTATCATTCTTATTTTCTATTATTCTTTGTCCTATTTGGTATTATTATTCATGTAATAAATACCATGCTACTTTTAACTTTCTATGCTTTGTCTTCATGTCTAGAGTGATTGAAGTAATAAGGTAGATTTCTTTGAGCACCAGGAGCAGCCAGAAGTTTGCCATACGCTCCATCCTGCAAGGTTTATTAAGTGCTGAGTGTGTGAGCTCCACTCAATAGTAGGGAACAGTACGTAAAGTAAGGTATTCTTGGTTGATAAATGGCCTATAGCTAAGGATGTTGAGCCTTTGTATGTTTAAATGTTTTCCTAGAGACCACAGTAATATTTAGTAAATTGTAATTCATATGTTGTTCGTGCCGATAATAAGTAAGTCTCTTGAAGTGCTAAGAGAGTGACAAGTTGTGTTATTCATAATGCACTTGTGTGGTTTAAAGTTCTACAGATTAACCAGCTGTGTGTGCGTCACTCATAGGGCACTGTTGACGGTCTGTGTGTATGCATATAGCTATGTATGTGTTGCAACAATAGACCAACCCGGTAATGAACCTGATGAGTACACTTATCCCTGAAGAAAATAGGTAAAGGGTAAGTAGAGGGAAATATCACGATAACACACTACCTTAATATGCAATGTTCTCCTTTTGCAAGAACATTCAACTTTTATTAAGATCTCAAGTAAGTATTCCAAATATTAATCTTTACTACAATGGCCCTGAAGTGTAATGCGCAAAAACAAAATAAATCATGCAAAAAAAATTCAGGAAGCACAAAAACAAATCTAAAAATGCAAAAACATATTGAATACACACAAACAAATCAGAAACAACAAATGCAAATGGAGGAGCATGCAAACAAAACAACAACTGCACAAACAAATTAAGAAGTATGAAAACAAAAAGAGCAGTGCATAACCCAAATGAAAGTCGAAAAAACAGCTAAACATTCATCACAATTAAGTCCCAGCATTTCAATAAGTGTAATGGCAGAAGCGAGTACGCTGAAATACATGCAATAAAAATTATGCCAATACCAAACGTTTTTCAACGAGGAGTGCTTTTGGAGTGCTTCACTACCAGTTACAAATACTGAAATATGTTTGTAATACTTTAAACACTGCTCTAACAGAGAATGCTGGAAGTTAAGCAAATGTTATCTTTTCTGCCAAAGTACTTAAAAATAACTAAAACAAGATAAGAGATCTCTGGGAATGAATCATGAAGTACATTTAGCTTTCACAGTTTTTTCAACTTTGATTTAGGTTTATGGGCGGCTGCTGTTTTTATTTTCATGCTTCCTAATTTGTTTGCGCAGAATCATTTTGCTCTCGTTCTGTTCCATTTGCATTTGTTGTTTCTGATTTGTTTTGGTGTGTTCAATTTGTTTTTGTGTTTTTCAATTTGTTTTTTCATTTCCTCAATTTTTGCGTATTCAGTTTGTTTTTGCATATTCTAATTTTCTGATTTGTGTTTATGTTTCCAATTTGTTTTGGTGTTTTCTGATTTGTTTTTGCATGACTTAATTATTGCTCACCTCCTAACAAATAATGCAGTTGTTAAAGAACAGACTGAGTCTGCACTGAGCTTACTGTAACAAAGTTCAAAAAGGGTTATGGACAGGTAGTATTTAGATAGAGAAAAATTAAACAGCACAGCAAACTAACTTGTTTTGGGACAAATAGAGAATCACAGTATGGAAATCAGTGAAGAACTTAGAAAAAAACTATTCAGCTCTTAACCAAAGAAAGAAAAGTTTTGTCTTGAGAATCCCAGTGCTAGGATACAGTGAAGGCTATGACGCCTTCTAAAACAGATGGTCACATGATAGCAACCAGCCTAGTAAACGGAATTCAAAATGGTTGCCATTGTCTGAAAATATCACAAAATGATGGTACAACCAGCAAAAAAGAACTACAAAATGGTGCCAGAATAATGTCACTGTTGTAATGATAAATATAAATAAATAATACAAAAATGTAATAACAATTCAAAATAATTTGTGGAGCGTAGGACATAAAAATAATAAGATTCACAACAGTGGTACCTGCCTTGATTTTAACAAAGTGTAAGTTGCAGATTAAGATTCTTGGCTCAGTTTGCAATGCATACAGTGATTGTTACTCGTTATTGCCTGCTTACACTCCAAAGACATAACAGAATGTATTATTCATCATTGTTGACTTTTCAGAATGTTCTTTCTTCTTAGGCATAGATGGCAAGGCAGGTTTAACTCATGTTGTCTGCCATGTCCACACTAGTAGTGCAAAAATAAATCACAGGTAATAATTTTATGTTGGCCAGACATGCAAGTAAGAGTTTCCCTGTACATGTGACAACATTACTACTGCAACAAATTTTGTACAGATCTAAATTTAAGTAATAATTTTCTTATCTTAAACTCCTCTGTGAAAGTAAAATGCTTTCAAAACACACAACTGTGGATGGACCTTGCACATAACTGACACTGGTTTCTCTCTATTGTCACTGGCTGATCGTAAATGCTGTTCACTGAAAACAGCCTTCTCAACTATCCTACCATAGTTCAAATTGGAAAATTAGCACATCCCTGTTATATGTAGCCTTCAAGTACAATAAAGTTTTTGTTTAACATGGGCACTACAGTGTTATTCACTTGTATGTAAAGTGTGAAGCCATTAAGGGTTTTATTAGTGACTAGCAAAATACCCGCGCTTCGCAGCGGAGAAGTAGTGTGTTAAAGAAGTAATGAAAAAGAAAAGGAAACATTTTGAAAATAACGTAACATGATTGTCAATGTAATTGTTTTGTCACTGTTATGAGTGTTGCTGTCATATATACAGGTATATATAAACTAGCAAAATACCCGCGCTTCGCAGCGGTGAAGTACTGCCTTAAACTTTTTATTAAGAAGAAAATTAAACCTTTTTAAACTTAGGGAAAATATACCAATAATTATTTGTTATGGATCTCTTTGTATACCACATTTTCATTTCGGCCTTCCGGTTGTAATATGACCAAGCTGTGCGCTGAGCTTACTCTTGAGCATGCAACATACAGTTGGCCATGTGAACAGTAATCTTGTCTCAAATCTCACAGCTTGGATTGCTGCTGTCATAATCGGTTTGAGTTTCATGGTTTGTTTCAATTACGACAGTATTTGCAGGACTTGTGTTGAAGTGACATTCAGCATCTGTCAAGCGTTGTAAGCATACAACTGGTTTTATCGATAAGTTCACATCCAGCTTTTGAGAGTTTAAACATATATAAACATCAAAGTGTCCACTACTGAAATCGTCACCTGTAAATGCAAGATGTTTAAGAGGCATTGGTGGTTGTCGAAATGTGTAAAATATTTGGCCATTTTGGTACACTTGAAAGCGACAACCGAACATTTCAGCGGCAGCCATCAACTCACATGCAGATGCATAGGTGAAGGGCTTAAGCATTTCACTCTTATAGTTCTCCTGTGTAGTATAATTATCTCCTGTACCGTCATCAGTCCACACCTTGAGCCTGTCCCAGTCATTCAATACATAAGACACAATGTTCCTCCGGATATCAAAAGTGAGCCTGATATGGCCGTGCAATATGTAACAAAGAGAATGGAAAAGGTAGGCGCCATCTCCGGGCATGAAAATCACTCGGTAAGTGACAGTTCTTTGATCGATGGTGATCACCTCGATAGACATGTTAATGGGGGTACGGTTGGAATGATAAAGGAAATGGGTACCTGAACAATGTAAAGTAAATAAAAAGGCTGTAGTTATCAGCAAGGAGACGTGAATCCCGTGGCGAAGAAAGGAAGGGAATGTAGAGACTGGAGCGACAGACGGCCTTATGTAGGCAGGCAGCCAACAAAGTGGGAGGCGTTGGGATAGGGGACCCAACGCCGCCTCACACAGTGACCGAGCTGCAGGCTATGGACTATATATGTACGTAAGTAGGATTCAGTTAACGTTGGGAACCCGTGTACCAAATTTCTTGAAGATGGGCCCATAAGTAACAAAGACTTTTGAAAAGTTCAATATGGCGGCCGACAATGGCATCATACCACCGAAATAAGAATCAAATTTCAGCCTTCTACCTACACGGGAAGTTGGAGAATTAGTGACGTTGGAAAGTTCAATATGGCGGCTGACAGTGGCGTCATACCACCGAAATAAGTACGTACATTGGTTTTGGTTAGCACAGGGAAGCCACCTACCAAATTTCGTGAAGATGGGGCGATAAATAAGAAAGTTCAACATGGCGGACGTTGTCGACTGTTATGACCGTTACGTGTAGAATTTTGAAATGAAACCTGCTTAACTTTTGTAAGTAAGCTGTAAGGAATAAGCCTGCCAATTTTCAGCATTCTACCTACTGTGGTCTTGTGCCTCCTCCAGACCACGAGGGGGCGTCCGCCCTGGTTATATTGGGGACCACGGGTGCAGGGCTTGGAAGCCCAGCCCTGTAGGGACCCGTGGTCAGCGCCAGGCGGCACCCCGATGCCGGTTTACCCTGTGTGGTCTTTGGCCGGGGATGGAGCCCGGCCGGGACGCCTTGGAAGACCAGAGGAGGGCGTGTACCTCCTCCAGACTGAGTGGGGGCGTCCGTCCTGGTTAGGCAGGGAGCCTCGGGTACAGGGCTTGGAAGCCCAGCCCTGTAGGGACCCGTGGCCACCGCCAGGTGGTGACCCGGTGCCTAATTATCCCGGGAGCCCGGCACTTCCGCCACACCAGGAAGTGCCGGGGGGAAGACTTTGTGTGGCGCCCGGAGAGCCGCCAGGAAAGCAGCCGACACTTCCGCCACGCTGGGGCGTGGCTAAGGAGATGAGGCAGGAAACACCTGGGGCTCATCCGGGGGCATTATTTAAGGGGCCGCCTCCCTCCAGTCATTGGTGGAAGTCGGGAGGCAGAAGACGGAGCTGGAGAGAGGACAGGAGGCGGCCAGAGGAAAGGCACAGTGACTGTGGGCCCTGGACTTTTGGGGGATTCAGTGCTGAAGGCACTGGGGTTGCGTGAGTGCACTAAAACTTGTAAATAGTGTAAATAAACAGTGTGTGGTGGAAAATATGTCGTCCGTCTGTCTGTGCTGGGGCCAGCGTTCACACTACATGGGAAGTTGGAGAATTAGTGATGAGTGAGTGAGTGAGTCAGTGAGGGCTTTGCCTTTTATTAGTATAGATATACACCCTTTGGGGTGCAAGCAGCTGTTGCTGGGGGTGCCAGAATCAATCGAGGAAGAAAAATGAAAAACATTATTTGTACAAAATCTTAATTTATCTATTCCTAAATAATTAAATGGGCAGGCTATTGCGCAATGTGCAATACGCTGCTTGTTAAAACGGATGACTCCCGCTGTTAAGTGCACTTAGTGCTGCATGGGTATTATGAACTATCGTATATGTTCAAGTTCTATTTAAATTTAAAATATAAGTAATTTTTATTTAGTCGACAGAAATATGTTTGGTAGGAATGTAAGTTAAATTTAGTCATCACTGCATAAATTTTTCTTCACCATAGAAATTTAAAGACTAAATTCAACTTACATTCCAGTGGGAGATTTTCCTGCAAAATCATCCATGGCATACATTACAGTCAGTTCTGTTTTTAGCCGAGACAGATCAAAAACCGCTCCGTGGCTCTTGTATTAAACTGGAGAAGGCCGCATGCGTGAAAGTTTTCTTGTATTCCCAAAACTTCTGGGGGTCGAGGGGCATGACAAACATCAGGTGTTCATGGTCTTGAAATCTGGTCTATGTCTGGCAAATAATATCGTCCAGAATCCTGCCATGAAGTTGGCCGTAGTGCGCGCGAGGACGCTCGGAAGCGCTTCCGGTGCGTTCAGTGGCCTCGTAGAGTTCCTGATATCAGCTTCAATCCAATCAATGGGTCTGAATACGGTGACGTTGCCATACGCCTGCTAGAGGGCCCTACTGACACCAACTCAAAATCTGATTGGTTGAAGCAACAAGTTAATCGACATTTATTCTGTGTTAGAGTGCCTGCACAACGGATTGCGAAGGCCTCTCTGCCTGGCAACAAATGATGGCAGAAATGTGATTGGTTAAATTCTTTAATACGAAAATACATGCCTGGAAGCAGCACAACCATCGGAAAAGCTATGAAAGGAAGCGGACAGACTATTTGGAATTATTTAATAAGTATTCATGGACAATATATAATTAACATCAGTTTGTGATTCAGATATTTTTACTTATGAATATGCTAAGCACAGTCCTTGACTCGCGAATATTTACCTTATATGGGCAGGCACTCAATTACGTGGGAGGCGTGATGATGCGAGACGCAACTCCGCCTCCCACGGCCATCGAGCTCCAGTCTATTACAGTATATGGACGAAAATAGGTTCCAGTTATGACCATTACGCGTAGAATTTCGAAATGAAACCTGCCCAACTTTTGTAAGTAAGCTGTAAGGAATGAGCCTGCCAAATTTCAGCCTTCTACCTACACGGGAAGTTGGAGAACTAGTGATGAGTCAGTGAGTGAGTGAGTGAGTGAGTGAGTGAGTGAGTGAGTGAGTCAGTCAGTCAGTCAGTCAGTCAGTCAGTCAGTCAGTGAGGGCTTTGCCTTTTATTAGTATAGATAAACACATGTCTTTATGTAAATATTCCTATAAAACTGATTTTGAAAGAAAGCAGGTCATAAGATGGAATGCCCAACCTGGTCTAATGACAGAACAACTCTAACACACTTTTGGTTATTAGACACAACAATCAAAGGAATAATATTTAAATGCATAAAACTTACAGATTGACTTCTGTAGCTGCAGTAGACTCACAGTTAGCTTCCTCACCTGCTACCATTACTCATGAGACCAAGGCATGAAGTCAATGAAATGTCAAAGTGACTGTCATTTCTGATACAGAATGCTCTTCTATTATTGTATACTGCTAACATCATCTTAGTCTGTTTTCAATAATATGTAAGCAATTAACTTGACATGACATATAAATTCTCCCTCCACAGAGACCGTGTGAGGGAGACACTGATGTTTTTTCACCTCTTGTGGCTAACCCAATGATAATTTTACCAAAGATGTGAGTAAGAACAATTATAAAAAGAAAATAAAATCCTGCTGGGTTTTCAGTATATTCAAAATATAAAGCAAATGTTAAATATTAATTATCTATATACTTTTTGAAATTTAACAAGTGTAGACGGTCTTATGCATTGGGTGGTTCTCCCCTGATTGAGCTATAATAATTAAAGACATTTACCCCATGCTGAAAGCTGCAGGGTACTAAAGGCTAATTAAGAGCTGGTGTTCATCTCACAAGGACATGTTGTGCAAAGAAATAGGAGGCAGGAAAAAAACCTAAATTTTGAGTGAGAGAAAGAAAGGAATGGAGATGGTAACCCTAAAGTATATCATACAGCAGGTGTGGGACAATTCAAGAGTCAAAATAATAAGAATGGTGGGTCATACAGGTTGGATTTTTGTATAAATTTGGGTTAGTTCAATGTGCGAGACAGAGACATCCCAAGAGGTAGCTTCTGGAGAATTTTGTTTTTTGCATTCTTCGCTCTGTTATATTTCACTATTATGGACTCTGAACTAACTAAGGCAGGTGAAAGAAAACATAGATAAATGGAAGAAGAAAAACCAAACCATTTTCTTGCATAAGATCTTTTAACATTTCCAAACCCATATACAAAGATTTTATAGACATGTGGGCAGGGCAGAAATGGATGAAAGGCAGGACCCAACCATTGATGGAGTAGAAGTTCATTGCAAGGCCCACAACACATACCCAGACTCACACTGTTATAATAGGTGTATTGTTTGTGTCATTTATGGTTTTTTTAACATTTTTATTGATAAACTGTTTTTTACTCAAAATATTGTTTCAATGTTTATTTTCCTCCATCTAAATTATAGTATTTTAACTTTATCTCACAACGCCATTTTGTATTGTTTATGAACACAACCATTTTGTAACATTCACATCAGCCATTGCTGAGGTAATTTCTCCCAGAATTTCCTATGAATGCACTACACGTGACGTCATCAATGTGACCACATAAAGGTCAAAATATGCATTTCCAGCTTATCCGAGTTTTGGATAATTATAATGTCTGGTGTGCAATTCTTTGCATAAATTCTTCTCAGTACCATGCCTTCTTTTTGGTTTAACAAGTTTTGATTTTTGTTTAAACTCTTTTGGCCCGACAAAAGATTAATTAATCTGAATATAATTTGACAATGTTGTATCTCCTGATATTATAATTTAAAATTTTCACAGTCTTCTGCTAAGCCAAAACACTAACTGAAATTGGAAGTACTAATTAACATGACATTCCATGTCGTTGCAATGTGCTGTCTGTCAGACTTGGTTTCATAAAATACTATAAGTGTATAGATACAATTCTGAACCCTAAACAACCACATTGTAATCAAACACAATACTTTAAAAGTAAATGAGTCAGAATTAAACAGACCTTATGTGTGAGCACATTTCAAGGGAGGGGTGATGGAAAGGGTGGAACACTGAATTAAAAATCAAATGATTTTGTAAATCTGGATGAATGTTAAAATATGTGAAAAAATACAGAAATTAAACATTTAAATTTAAAAACATACATAATGTACTTTAGCAAATGTAAAATATTTGGTTCAGTGTCATCACTAATAAGTGAAAAACTGTTAAGTCTCCTCATTAAAAACATGATGATCTGTGCAGTCCTGTTATTTAATTAAGCAATATAAATATGTAATGAAGCTTTCAACTTTTTAAAACTGACTGCTATCAACTCAAAGTCATTCTTTGTTATCGTTTCCAACAAATCGAAAAGGTAGAATATGAGGGCATCATATGATATTTGCCATTAAGTCAATCAGACTAGTTTTACAACTGTTTCCTATTATTTGTTTGCTGCTAAATCTTTTTAGGTTGCCCACACTGGTTGAATAGCCACCTGATTATCTGTTATTTAGACCTGGCCAGAAGACGTGTGATTTCAGCTGTATATTCCATGTTACAAAATGATAGATTATTTTATTAAATGCAAAAGGATTTCTAGGAATAGTAATGAATAAATAAATATGCTAAGTACCTCCACCTCTGTGTCATATTCTAAAATTTGAATTGAATCAGTGACACTTCATTTTCACATCATTAAATGTTGATCTAACTATCTGTGGTCATCACGCCTCACTATATATAAGTCATGGTTTTGCCTGTGTCTTCTGCTGGCACTCTGTTCTGTCTCATAAAGAGACAGTGTTTATTTGGTCTTAGACTTGTTGATTTTTTTCACCTTTTTCATTGTATTCTTCTAGCTTGCAGAGGTAAGAAGTTACCAGCAAATATCAGGTGCAGTCCAAAGTTCAAAATTGCACTAAAACAAGCTAGAATCCAGGACACTGGAGAATTAATTTGTTCATTTTTTGGCAATCATTTTAGCTTAGATTTAGACTAAATGTCATAAAATAAATGTTGCATTTATGTTCTTCATGGTCACTAAATGGCACCCCTTTTATGTGATTACCTTGACAGCACCTGAAAAACAGAATTATTTTATACAGTTTTCAATTCAGTCTATTTTACACTAAGTACAGGCACAGAGTGCCGTGACAGGTTTTAATGTATATACAAATACATACTTTCCAAATTAATAATTAGATAATAAGAACAGATAAAGACATATGTTTAAACAAAGAGAATCAAAACTGATTAAATGGAGCCCAGCAATATCTGTCCACCAGTAACGGCGCACTGCACAAATACACTTGACTTGTAGTTTTCATCATCTTTCTCTGTACATTTAGCATTCATTTCCTCAGAGGTTGATGTGCTTGCTGCTTCTTGAGCAGCTCTTCTTTTCTCCACCCTAGCAGCCTGCTTCTTCTCTTCTTTCAGCTGCATCTTTTTGCGTTAAAACTGATTAAGTCAGAGTTGCAATTACTTAGTACATTTTCCTTAATTTTTCAGTTAAACTGGCACTTAAGTGTTCAATCTGCCTCAAGAATGATTTAAGATATGAAGAGGTAGGGGAAGTGACGACAAAGGTGGTAGGGATGATAATGGCATCTGTATGCGCGCACAACTGTCCTGCTGGCCGCTTCCAAGAGTTGATTCTGCAATAAAATAAAATAAAAATAAAAAGAGGAATAATCTTGGAGGTCAATCATCACCCCGAAAGTGGATAGTAGACGTCACGTAGTATATATGTACCAAATTTCAGGTCAATGGGTCAAACGGTTTCCGAGCTACAGGTGATTTAAAATCCTGGGCAGACAGACAGCCACGGCAGCATATTATATATAAAGAAGATTAATTAATTGCTTGAATTGTGTTCACTTTTGAGATTATACAATAGAATTAGCTAGATACAATAATGTAATAACCAAATTCAGCTACTAAGTAAAAAAAAAAGAAATCAGGGTTAAAAATGTAAAATAAATAAGCAAACATGGTGCCATGCTACAAGCTTATAGCTGGTAGTGTTTCTGCCATACCTGTCATGCATTTCAACTATTATATCTCTTTTTTAGTCATTAGCACCTGCCTGTCAGATGGCACCATGTTTCTTGGGGGCCACTGTTTTTTTTCATTTTTTGAGTATGTTTCTTAAAGCCCCAAACTATGGTTTATGCCTTTGGTTTACATTCTTATTCTCAACGTTTTCACTTGAGGCTCAATTTGTTCATGTCTGCTCCTACGGTTCCTGTTTTTGCCTAATCAGAATGCAGACCTTGTTTTAAAGGCCAAATTTCTATGCTCTCCAGCTGTTCACCTCCATTATTCTCAGAAGTATAAGATGCTGTTTTAAGAAGGAGGTGATCCTGGCAGAAAGTCACTTCAAGCTGTTATTACACTTATTATCTAAAAATGTACATGCTTAGAAAAAAATACACTTAGACATCATCTACATTAGTTACTCACTACACTCATTTGAATCATACACATATAAACAGAATGCCAATTTATATTGTTACATTTTACACAATATAAATAAGAAGCACAGCATTTATATACTAGCTTGGCACAGGCTCAGTTTTTCTCCTAAAGAATAGACTACCAATATTCAATTAACCATTTACTGAAACAAATGAATCACAACATAAAAACTTTAAAATTGTATATGCGAAAACGTACTGCACAGTCCCCTGAATTATTAGAAAAAGCTCTTCATAAAGAGTATCCCATCCAGGAATGAGTCCCACCTTGAGCTCATTTATCTACTTTTCAATACTGAATTGGATATGTGAGTTGTAAAGTAAATGGATAACATTTTTTGCACTGTACTAAAATCAGTAATAATAATAATAAAACCAGTGTCTTATGTGAAATGTTCTTAGCAGCTGAGTATGTAGCAGTGATAACATTATATAATAAATTGTGACTGGGTGAGCTGTTCAATAAACAAAGATAACATGGGTTTGTGTAGATTTTTCCATACCTCAGGTCATGAAATACATTTTTCATTGCAATGAAAAAGTCCACTGAGAGTTTCATCTAATTCAACAGGCAATTGGCAATGGCACTTCTTTATTTACAGCGTTGAACAAATACAGCAGCAAACTTTCAACTTGGTCTCTTTGACACATAAAGGTTTTCTTTAGGGTTTTCAAGCCTAGTTTACATGGATAGAGTCACTGTTGATACCAACTTGCTTTTGGCAGATGTGGCCTAGTTCATCATTCTGGGGATACTAGAAGTGAATTGATACTGATGAACTGGTTGAAGGTTATTCCATTTTTAGAAGGTTCTTTAACTGCCTGACCAGAAGTGATAACCCCTTGCAATGAAACTTCAGAGGCCTGGTGAATTCCTTCTCTGATTTCTAGATCTTCTTGGGTGTATCCTTGGCAGACTTACAGTCCTTTCATATAAGCCTACAGCACGGGTGTCGAACTCCAGGCCTGGAGGGCCGCAATGGCTACAGGTTTTCATTTTAACCCTTTTCCTAATCAGTGACGTATTTTCACTGCAAATTCACATTTTAATAGCCCTGTTAGAAGGATTCAGTCCTCTGAATTGATTTGTTTCCTCATTAAAATGCAGCCAAACAGAAATGAGATGCGAAACGAGCCAACAGATGACCAGCTAAACTGGGGCTTCAAACTCCAACCAGTTTCTTAATGAGAAGCCAATTCTTGCTGTTAATTAAACTTGTTATTTAATTCCGCGGCTTGTTGTTGTTCTCATTCTGCCACAGCTGACATTTCGAAAACTGTTGCTTTTCTGTTTTTAATAAGAACATCGTCAAAGTGTTTAGGTGAGTTTAGAGATTTCAACCTTACAAACCTTCAGTTTTCTTTATTTTCAGATATTGTGTGATGTGGCGGCTTGTTTTGTGTCTCGTTATTTTTTGGCTGCTAATTAAGGAAAAAGAAACAACTAAAGGGCCTGAGTCAAGTTAATTAAAAGAAGTAATCAGCAGCAAAAACTGGTCACTAATTAAGAATATGGATAGAATGAAAATCTGCAGCCACTGTGGCCCTCCAAGACTGGAGTTTGACACTCCTGGCCTACAGCATGCTCTTTGTTTACCTCAGGTTTTCCCTACGTTCTCATCTTGTGTCTCCCAAGAAGGCAGAGTAAACTGCGACAATGGGTAAAAGATCTCAAGAAGGTTTGCAGCCATGAGCTATTTTAGTACGTTAGGTATGTGATGTTACAACTCTGCTTTAAGAGTGATATCTGTACAGAGTCAAGATTAGCTGCCATTAAAACTTAAACACCCTTTCAATTTGAAAAGATGATTCTGTGCCCCAATCCCTCCATTTCAGAATATATATATTGGAAGTAGTTTTTAATCAGCTTTGAATAACTTTTGATCAAGTTAATAACATTGCCTGTCACAAACCTAATGTGTTTCAGCCTTCCCACGTCTTTGAATAACCTACTGTATGGTCATTCAAATCCATTATCAGATTGACGGCACATTGTGGTTTTGCATCTGTTATTGGTAATAAAATAAAAATACTTCAGTATATTTTGGTCATTCTGATAGAACCTTATTATAGAATTAGTCCAATATTATTTTCAAAGGAAAAAAATGAATCAAGATGAAAATGTACATTGGTCTGTAAGATCTGTAATAGGACTACATCATGGGTTATGGCAGCCTGTTCCTCCTCCCAGTCATCTGATGAAATAACCATGGACTTCATCACTGTTCTTGTTCCTTCTTAAGGGTTTACTGCAGTTTTAGAAATTGGTTCTCTAAGAGTGTTTGTTCCTCTCAAAATTGATCCAACTCAAAGGAACTGATAGACATTTTAATATTTTTTACTGCATTGTTTCCCAAAAGTATGTAATATTGAGATCTACTATGTGCTCTCTGTCTTCCTGGCTTGGTAAACACTGTTGTCTAGTGTGAGCCTAGCAAATGTGTTTTAACCTGATTAAGTTTAATTTCATTCATTCATTAATTTATAACCTGCTTATATACAGTACTTCTATCATGGCATCACTAGATTCTACTATAAATAGAGCATCAATCCATTATCTTGCACAATCATAAACACTAATAATAAAAAGATAATTGGGAATACATAGAGTGGTAATGCCTTGCACTGTTTTTATAAAGTAATTTGAGAATGCTCTTGCAATGACATGGTAATTTATAACACAAATGTACTGTAATTTGCTTGCTCAACTGCAATAGAACAAAAGTTAATAGGCATCATGTATTTGCCATACTAAGCAAGCACAGTTATAATAACTAAAAACACATAAAATTGACACTCTGGTACATAGTGGGAGGAAAGTGGATAAAAAGTTGGTGGTCCATGTCATATTATAGCAACTCTAGTAGCTGATAAGTTACTGCATGTCGATGACTCAACAAAAGTGAAGGAAATCAGTGGGATGGGAAAAAACAAATGCCAGCAAATGGATGTCATGACGTTCTTTGCTTATTATTAGGTTTTTGAAGCTTGAAAGACTACAATCAGTAAGTTAAAAAACACATTTGAAGTTTCATGTCCAGAAAAAGAATGAAGGGAAATCAGCAGGAATCGCAAAAGTTAATACCAGTAGAAACATTTTATTACACTCTTTACAAACTGAAATGATTCCTTTTACAGTGAAGCTCAAGGAACTGCCTGCTTTTATTGCTCTTATAACTGCAAGTAAAGCCTAAAAAGAAATGATTTTCCAACTGAGTAAATAAACTTTAGCAATTAATGTGAATTAGGGAACTAATCAGTGACATTTTTGATCACTTTTCTCAATCTGTTTCTGTAACAATTTTGTTGCATTCCTTTATGTAACGTTCCCCCACCTTGCAGGCAAATCACAAAAAGAAATACAAACGCTTGCTGGCATACATTCACCCACACATAATACAGTGCATGCGAGAGTGATAAACATTAATTATCACTGGCATCTTACAAGATGCTTCGGTAGCTCTTCAGTAACATTTGTGAGAGATTCCCACGTTTATTGCTAGCTTGGTAATTTGATAGATCAGCCTTGTATTATTAGCTCCTTTTTAAAAATCATTGCACATTATTCCATTTCAATATCTATCTGTCTATCTATCTAACAAGTGCTACACCATATCCAATTCAATTCAGTTCAATTAATTTTTATGAAACCCCTCATTCTATTATATTGTGCCTTTCACAACTGCCTCCCTATGTATTAGTATCTGATCTATATTTATCATTAGTTAATCCCTATCTATCTATCTATCTATCTATCTATCTATCTATCTATCTATCTATCTATCTATCTATCTATCTATCTATCTAATTTTCTTACCTGTACTATTTTTATGAATGTATAGAGCAATTTAAAATATGAAATCAGTTTTTTATTTGGAGAAAAATGTAATTGACAATGCACATAACGTAAGCACAAAAGATGGTGCTCCCATGATTTCCCAATACCAAAATGAATTCATGGACACACACACTGAAAAACAAAAGCTTTTGCTAAATTAACAAGGAATGAACAAAGGTAAATACCCAGGCTTATCCTGACCTCTTGACTCCCCTCCTTTCTCACTATTTCTCTACTCTAGTCTCTCTCTCCTCTTGCCAGTCGGGTGTTTGCCGCAGACTCTCCTCTGAACTTTACACTCTGGAGCTCTAGTTGTGGGGTTACTTCAGTGATCAAGGCTACCCATTTTCCATTGATCAGCACATACAAGTTGGAATTTCACTGTACTCTATATATGTAAAAATAATGACCCTATAGCCCTTTAAGGTTCAAGAGCCACCAAGCCACAGTACCCTATAGTGGCTCCTGATGTGACTGAATCCCTGAGCACACTACAGGCTGTAAAAGGGCTGGCCTCCAAGCCAAATCTTACACTCCCAGCTTGAAATTGTGCATGCCTGTTCTTTACTAAGTGGTCTGTTATTCTCTCTGACTATAATATTTTTCTCAGCAGTTGTTGGTGCTTTTGCATTTTGCTCTTCTGGAGCACCTAATGAAGTTACATGGCATACAGCTCCATGGTAGTGCCCTTCTTCCTGCGTGTCTATTTGTCTATTTGTTTCAGGTCTTGCTGGACCTTTTCCTTGTCTCATATCAAGCATTCCTGCCTATTGTCCCCAATCCACCATACTTTCCACTGCAAAGGAAAAAGTTAAATTTAGGTAACAGTCATAATAAAATGTATGACAACTTGAACAAATGATATTGATATTTAAAGTTTTATATGAAAATGGATCACAATGGTTACAGCATAATAATTAATATACTATTAAGAGTTTACTGTGGGTGTTGTTGCCACTCAGCTCTAGAGTCCTGGGTTATAATCCCAGTCTGGTCACTGGAAAATAAAGAAAAATGGCAGTGTCTGGATACATAATGGTGATAGTGACCTGTGCACACAGAATCAAGGCTGTCATAGCTGCCAAAGATACATCTACTAAGTACTGAGTTAACGGGAGTGAATACTTATGCAATCAGTTATTTTTTGAGCATTTAAGGGTCTTTTTCTGTTGATCAGAGTCCAAAAAGTGAAATTCAATACTTTGTGATTCCATGAGGCACAACAATAAAATGCAAAAACTGTAAAAGGGGGTGACTACTTTTTATAGCCACTTTACTTATTGCGCTTTACCTACGATGAACGCATCAAAAGGTTACAATGAAATTTTTCCTCCCCCAGCAGAAAGACTGAGAATCTGTGAGATGAGAGGAAATGCTGCTATGAGTCTGAGATAAAAAGTAAACACACATCTCTGTTGGCCTTTATGTGCCTCTAGCTATGTGTATCCGCATACATGAGAAATTTTCACATCATTACACAAATTATATACTTCTGCAAAGAGCACATTATAAGCTCATGTGTGCAAACTCAAGATTCTAATTTTTCACACACTCCTGGTTGCAGACATTGTAGTTAACAGTGGCAAGAAAGCTGCTATATTCTTCATTTGTATTAATGTCTAGTTTGTCCTGGTAAACCTGAATTAAACTAAATTGATTAAACACAGAGAGTGTTTAATTTTAGTTAATTGTAGTCTAATATTCTGTGCATCAGGACTGTTCATGTTTATTCTGGAGAAGCATAGTGGACGTGTCAGGCTTATTATGAGTCACTACACACACACACATTGGGTAGCATACACTGTATAGTTGCCCAGCACCAGCTCTTCAGCAGGCAAGACTGGTCGAGAGATATATTTCACAATGTGTCACTTAACAAACTGCAAGTAACTACATGATGAGGAATCAGAACATTACAAAATTGGAACAATCTAGACGATAACAGGCCATTCAGCCCAACAAAGCTCGCCAGTCCTATCCACATAATTCTTCTAAATAACATCGAGTCTAGGTTTGAAAGTCCCTAAAGTCTTACTGTCTACCACTCTACTTATTCCATGTGTCTGTGATTCTCTGTGTTAGAAAAGACTTCTTAATGTTTGTGTGAAATTTACCCTTAACAAGTTTCCAACTGTGTCCCTGTGTTCTTGATGAGCTCATTTTAAAATAACAGTCTCAATCCACTGTACTAATATTAAAGAAGCAATAATTCGATCAAGTCTGAAATCCATTGATAAATCCAAAACATAAGTAAGAGGCTGTACTTATAATAATACAGGACAAGGTCCAAAAGGGATAAATCAAAAAATAGGAATCAAAATGAAGAGGAAGGTCAAAAAACAGTGTTACTGAGGTGGGCAGTGTACAAACCAAGAACACCACAAATTCATCCAAGGGAATTGGGCTTAGTTTATTTGGCCAATAGCAAGGCAATACACAAAAAGTTTGAAAATATCAGCAAGTACCAGAATGGGTCTCTTCTTTTACGCAACCAAAGTTTAGAAAATATTCCTTTCACAAAATAAGATCAATTTTTAATGGATCCAGGGCAGTTTGTGCTCCCTAATAGACAGGGCTATAGTTCTTTTCAAAAGTATAACCTTTGGCTGAGATCCCCCACATGTGAACTGTCAACTTTCTGATCTAGTCCCTATTATATAGTTTATATGAACACGTGAACAGAAGTGACTTCCTTTCCCCATGGATTTTAAAGGATGTGCTTATCTGTCCCATCCCTTCTGTGCAGCTTTTCAGACTTCCAATCCTTCTCTGAAAACAAAGCCAAAGATGCTTTGATTGATCTTGAATTCTTCATCAGTATATGCTTAGGGACTTTCCTTTATGAATGAAGATGATATAAAATATAAGAAGGATTTGGAGGACAGTCAGTGACAGATACCACTGTTTAATTAGTAGGTTGAGTGGTGAAGGGGCAGAGATGATGTCACTATTCATCAAGTGGGCTTTCTTTTCCTTGTAAACAGGAACTGCACCATCAGCAATCAGGCTGTTGCAGTCGTCTATTTCATTCACCCTGTTCCCTTCAAAACCAATCCTCATACGACAGTTACCCAACTTTAATACCTTGTATTGCCATCATGGACCTCATACGAGACTGGAACAAATATTAATGAAAAACACTAGACAAATATGAAATATCTAAAACCAAACAAAGCCAAAAGTTTACAAAATGCAGAACACTACAAAAAGAAAGCACAAATCACAAAACAAACTCAAAATGGTTCTTTACAGAAGTATAACACATAATCCACAAGCAAAACATCATAGTCACTCATTTAGTTTACTGTATGTCACCTGTCCCTTCAGAAAGCGACTTTTAAGCAATCAATGTTGCATGGCAACTGACTCAGATAGTGGAGAGTGACATAAATGATGTACATGAGGAAGGATAAAAGGCAAAGTCATAGCAAACTTCTGAAATAGGAGGGGAGAAGGGATGAGTTTCCAGCTTGATCTTAACTGGACACAAGTTTTCTGTTGTTAATCAGAGGATATAATGTTCTTCTCTTGTGGAGCAGCTCCTTTAATTTGATGCATCATTGAACCTGATCTAAGATTCTGGATGACCTCACAATTTCCACTTCAGGATCAAGGTAACCAGAACCCGTCTGTGCCACATCAGGCCGAAGGTCAGCAACACACTCATCCAACACCTTCCCCTTCAATCATATGATAAAATTTAGAGTCTTCAGGCAAAGAACATTCACCTCTTTGTGTTTTGCATTTTGATTTCTTAATCATCACTTGAGTTTTGTTGAAGTACAGTACACTAGTTACTTGATTTTGTTTTTCCACTTACTTGATACTATACGAGGTCTCTGTCCTTTTTGAAATTTCCTGTGAAGGGTGTATAAAACTAATGACCAGACCTTATGCAAACGAACAGCTCCTTTATAGACAGCTACACCGAATATATCCAGTGGTTTAAATATAGTTCACCTCTTCATAATATTCTAAATCATCGCCTTGTACAGGAAATTGAAATCACTCATGTCTAGTTAATATTTATATCTCCATCCTTATTTTGTTCTGTTGCCCAATTAGAAACACCATTCTGTGTTTAAGTAGTAGCATGCCGCTAGGAAGGAAGCAATTGATTGCCAAAGCATCCAGAGGACAGCTGTGCCAGTCACCAGAGGCCTTTTATGTGTCATCCAGCCATGTGACTCATAGGTGTCCTTGGAAACATTATTGTTTGCTGGGCATACTGAGATCATTCATGTGTTAATTATGTTGTGTTCTGTTTGAATAAGTTAGTCCCCAAAAGGTCTCTAGAGCCTCCGCTGTGTGTTTGAGCAAATGCAGAAGTCTAATGATAAGCCTGATCTGACCTGTTCGTCACTGAATTACCAGAGGCAAATGCGCGCCATATAAGGTAAATGGCCAGTGCAGGGTAATGCAAAACTGATGAGGGCAAAATGTTATTATTGCTAATGAAGAATCATCTCACAGATCAGACTTTGCCATTGATTTTTTACCATACAGGTATTAGACATCCGTAGCATGAAGGTGAGGTTTATACATCAGCTTGTACTGCTTAATCTTAAAGATGCATAGCTTGAAGTTTGAATAATTTGGGTACATATCAGGCAGTTCAGGTGTCGTCAGCAGGCCCAAACCATTTGGAAGGGCAGCAAATAAGCATTCAGCAGGCTTGTGCATGTTAATTTTCTTCCATGGGTTTTCTTTGATGCTGAGCCTTTCAAAACTTACATAAAGGCAGACACATGCACAAATGCACAGCCAGGGCTGGCAACTGGTTAAAAAGCATTTGTTAGGCAACATCACCTGCTGGCAACTACATTGAGATGCACATGAATATTTACTACAGAATCAGGCTGATTTGCATTTAGTATAGATCTCACAGATCCTAGGGAGCTACGCGTAATCTTAGCCAAGAACAGCTAAGATTTTGAAAGTCTCATATTCACTCTGGTGTTTTTCCAGCCTTTTTTCGGCATATTTAGTTCTTTTTGATAAAGTCTGGGCCAAATCCCTTTATCTCCTCAGGTTCCTTTGTTCCAAAGGCACATACCTTGTTTTCCTTAATTTTTATCATTGATTCAATAAAGTTTTCCTAAGCCAAAATTAGCTGGCAAGTTAATTGTTCAAGCAGATTCATTTTATTATGTCCTGTATTGACTTCAACTCCAGATAAAAACACTACTGTAATTAAAGACAACTTTTATTCCAACAGTTTTTGAAAAGAACTTGCAAATGCCTGCTCCTACATGCTTAATAGCATTGCTTCACACATGCAGTTCAACTGGGATTGCTTTTTTCCAGTGTAAGCAGCACTTCACCTCACATCCACATTAAAAAAACTCAAAATGAGCTGTACTGAGTAACCCAATTCAATATCAGTCCAAGAAACCATTCTGAGTTAATTTGTCGATTTGGAAAGTGTTAGGCTGGTTACTACAGTATGTTCACGCTTAGCTTGATCAGATCTGCCTGTCCTTCTGATACTGATTTATACCAGTTTGAGATTTCCTGAGGGTTTACAGAGATTTGATTACAAATAAAATATTAAGCTTTTATCAGGTGGCTAATTACTCTAGGTGCCAAACACCTGTCGATTATTTGTTTTTCCTTATTTTTTTTGACAAGTCTGAACAAAGTCTGAAATGTGCTATTATCCAAATTTTCAATTTTGTTCATCCTTTTGTAATGTTATCAGAAGACATGTATTAAACTCTTACACAGATTTGCATAAATGAAACATCCAACAATCCATCATTTTCTCAATTTGCTTTTTGTCAGTACAATATTTTAGGGAGCAACAAACAACCTGGTAGCACTGGCGCTAACGCTGGAACCATTCTTAAACAGGCAGCAGCCCATCCCCAGGCTTGCCCAAAAATATATTTACAAATTAGATCAATGCAGAGTCACCAGCCAGCTTCATCAGCCAGTGATTAGCATGTGTGAAGAAATTGGAGTACCAGGAGAAGAACACCTCCCAGCCAGTGTCCAGAGTGATATCCGATCCAGTCTTCAGGAGCTATGAGATAATACTTTAAAATGTTGCACCACTATGCTATCCCAATATTAAACAGAAAAATCCAAAACATTTGAACACTCATGAACACACAATTTTATTCTTCTTTCTCTTCTTTTCTTATTTTTTGTGGGGTCAGTGTGCTTGGTCACCCTCCTCCAAACAGCTCATTCTTTCACCTCCTCCCCAGTCAGAACCTTTTTCTTCAAATCTTCTTTTACTTAATTCATGCATGTCTGCTTTTACCTCCCTCACTTTCTCTACCCTGTACTTGATTCTCATCACTCTTTTGCCAACATATTCATGGTCTCTCCTCATCACATGTCCATAGCACTTCAGTCTACTTTCCTGTACTCTCCCTCCCACCTTTATTGTACCTTTGATTGTCTCATTTTTTTATTCAGTCCTTTTTTGTAACTCCAAATATCCATCTCAATATTCTAATGTCTGCCACATCTAACCTTTTCTCCAGCACTCCCTTTACTTCCCATGTCTCAGCTCCATACATCATTGATGGTCACACAATACTCCTTATACCTTCTTCCAGTTGTTCCATTCACACTGCACTCTGTGGGTTATCTCTGCATCTAATTTTACATCTTGGGCTACCACTCATCCTAGATAATTGAATTTACTAACTAACTTCTGAATCCTGCTCATCATTAAACCTTGTATATTCTGCATTCTTCCTATTTATTTTCAGTCCTCTATATTGCAAAGTTTTTTTCCATTCTTCTATCTTCCTCTCCAGTTCCTCTTTTCTGGTGCTAAACCACACAATGTCATCAGCAAATAGCTTGGTCTTTTATCTATCACTCAATGCATCCATAACCAGATCAAAGATGTAAGGACTTAAAGGAGATCTTTGGTGCAGACCTACTCTACCTGGGTTTTTAACCAGAGTTCTCCCTCATATACAGTACATCCTCAACAATTCTCATATACTTCTTCGGTAAACACACTTACAGAAAATAATTAGACCTGTATGTACTCGGGTCCTGCTCCTCTCTCCCTCTTCTAGATTTGGGAGCCCTCGAACCCAACGTTGTCGGTAATGTAACCGGATGAGCTGGTCTGATGGGGACAAATCAAACTGAGCAAGGGGATAGTGCAAAAGGTAAAGAGTGCTTTTATTCAATAACAAATCAAAACAAGTGTTCCAAAAAAATGCAGTGCTCAATAACATCAATAAATAAAACAGTGAAAGGTGGATGTTAAAATAATCCAAAAATAAATCCATTAAAACAACTGGCTGGAAGCAGTTTCATTTTAAACAACCCTGTGCCTTCTTTTAGCTGGTGGCTCCGCTTCTTCTCCCATCGGGCTTTGCAATAGAATAGTCACCCTACCTGCAGCTGTAGCAGACCTTCTCCACTTCCGGTTGTCTTCCATCCCCTGGCTCCATACAGCCATTTTCCAAGACTGAGACTTGGGTTCCAATCCCAAGCCTCCGACTCCCTCTGCCTTTCCGGTCTTATACAGCGAGCCATTCACTCTTCTGGTCACTCCAGCTCGTGAGATCGTTCAGCTGGAGCGACCACTTCCTGCTGCCCCTGCTGACTGTTGGCCTAATACTCCTACCAGGGCTCTCCTCCAAGCTGCCTACTTCCCAGCGAGCCCGCTGTCACTTGCTCCTGTACCAGCTCCTTCACCTCCTGCATTCTCCCTTCTTCTCTCTCTCAAACCTCCGTTCTTTTTTCTGGTTTTTTTTCCTCTCACACTCGTGATCCTCCTACTTATGATGGGGACATGGCACAAGTGGGGTGATTAGCAGCTCCCGCCATCAATTAGGGACAATAGCGATCCCGCACCTGTGCACTTCAGTGAAAAAACGTCCATGCCCATATCACACCCGGGAACCGCTCTGGCCACATTATCATACTCCCTCCTTAAACTGCGAGTGCGGCAATTATTTATTTAAAATACCAAACAGCTGTGGACCTCACTTTACCACAAGACTCCTTCACTTTTTTTATGTTCAAAAATGGACAAAAATTTTTAATTACCTCTCAGACAGCCTTGGACTCACAATCCCTCCTAACCCATTAACAGCTGTGTTTGGGGTTCTTCCAGAGGGGCTTAAAGTGGAGAAGGACAAACAAATTGTGATTGCATTCACTACACTTTTGGCACGCAGACTTATTCTGATCAACTGGAAGAACCCAAACTCTCCTCTTTTAAGTCAGTGGGAAACCGATGTGTTATATTATTTGAAATTGGAAAAAATCAAATACTCAGTTAGAGGATCCGTACAGACTTTTTTCAAAACATGGCAGGATCTAATCAGTAATATTTTAAAATAAGTTCATGAAGCACAGAGAAATTATTAATTTAGGTATGTTTACAAGCCTTAAATTTTATGCCGTTTGGCTTGCTCTCTCTCTCAGGGGTGGGGATCGATCTGTTCTTAACTCAATTTTTCTTTTTGTAAAAACTTGATTGCTTTGTATGGATTGTAATAAAATTAATAAATAAATAAATAAATGAAATACCAAACAGCCGTGGACCTCACTTTACCACAAGACTCCTTCACTTTTTTTATGTTTTGCTAAGTTTAAGTCTTGTGCTAAAATGATTTAAATTTAAACATTTAAATGTTTTCTCCACGTCAAGCAATACTCAATATCCCAGAATGACAAAATAAAAACAGGATTTTAGAAATTTTGACAAATTATTAAAAATAAACTGAAATATCACATTCACTCAAGTATTCAGATCCTTTGCTATGACACTTGAGATCTAGGTCATGTGCATCCCATTTTATTAATCATCATCGAGATGTTTGTACACCTTTTTTGGAGTCCTCTCATGGTAAATTCAATTGATTGGACATGACTCAGACTGAGACTGGACTTGAACGCAATCAAACATTTCTGGTGAGATCTGAAAATAGCTGTACATTGTTGGTTTCCTTCGAACCTGACAGAGCTTGAGTAAAGGATCTGAATAGTTTCCTAATCTACTCTGCTTAAATGTACATTCATCAAGTAAATACTGTACATATTTTACACTGACCTATATACTTGACTTCTCCCAAAGCGTGGTTTTAGATAATATAACATAACATAATATGCTTAAACCTGCTTAATTCAGTTCAGGTTTGTGGGCTTGCCTATTGCATCAGCATCAGGCAGAAGGTATTGTAGGAGCCAATGCTGGAGCGGCTGTCAGGCCACCACTCATGCACGTGCCATGTTAGAATTGCCTGTACAAACATGTTTGGGATGTGGAATAAAATAATGGAATACCTGGAGGGAAATCCGTGCAGATACTGGGAGAAAGAGCAAGCTTAATGCTGAAAAAAATTAGGAGATAGATTTAAGCACAGGACACTAGAGTTGTGAAACAACAGCGCTAACTACTGCACCACAAACTGTGCTGCGTAGATGGATTTCGGAGAACATCAGTTTTGAATGAAGAAATAAAAGTGTACACACAATTTGACAAATGGCAATAGGGAAGAGGAAAATAAAAACTCCCAGTGACAGGGAGTTTTGGAATTCCTTGGAATAAGGAGAGTCAAGTCTTTCATTTTTGCTGTTTTAAAAGATAAATGCTAATGTATGTAATAATGAGATTGTATCATGTTAAAATCTTAACTTAATTAGGGTAACTACTAAAGTGAAATATTAAGCAAATATAAAGAATAGGAAATGGTTAGTAACAACCAAATACAATGTCTTCCATAATTATACTTGAATGACTAACTGATGAATAAATCAGACCATTTTTACAGTATGAACAAATGAGCTGGCATGCCCAAGTCTGATTTTAAATGTTGAGACTTAATGGTCATCTCTGCCACTAGTAGGAAGATTACGAGAGTACTGGGGCTAAGGTACTGTCACTGAAGAGCGTGGTGTCGTGGTTAACAATCCAGTATTATGCATTTGAAACTTGTACCGACACATTGGCTAAGTGGATTTTATATGTTTCTCATTGACTGCATGGGTTTACAGTGGGTACTTTGTTTTTTTGTCTCACATTCTCAAAGACTTATATGATAGATTAATTGTCAACTCCATGGTTTAGTAAAGAGACAGTTGATGGGCATTTGAGCTACAGTGGAGTTGGGGCTGCTTTGTGTCTTTATAACTGGCTTCATAACTCAGGTCAGCTTTAAACTCTTTGGATATCTTACACATGGATGGAGTTTTGTCCTGGGGTTGCAGATGAACCATAAACATAACTGCATTTTTTGGTGATTACCAACTGTACTGCTAAATATTTACATCATAAATTAATAATATAAACATACAATAGAAAGTAAATCTCACTTATATTAACACATATAACCTTTGAAATTATGAATATAATTATGAAGTACACCAGTAATGATATTTAAATGAGAGAAAATGTTGATTTTTTAGTCAGTTAGTTTGCTTATTGTAATTGTGGAAACATCAGTGCTTTGCTATTTTTTAAACAAGTTAGATAATTTACATACAGCATAATATATGGGGATTGGGCTAACTGTTTTGAAGGAGGGAGTGTTTTTAATTTTTTATTTACATCTTTAAATAGACACTTTTGTATCTATAATAATAAAAGGCAAAGCCCTCACTGACTGACTGACTGACTCACTGACTCATCACTAATTCTCCAACTTCCCATGTAGGTAGAAAGCTGAAATTTGGCAGGCTCATTCCTTACAGCTTACTTACAAAAGTTAAGCAGGTTTCATTTCAAAATTCTACACGTAACAGTCGATAACGTCCGCCATGTTGAAGTTTCTTATTTATGGCCCCATCTTCACGAAATTTGGGAGGCGGCTTCCCTGCGTTAACCGAAACCGATGTACTTACTTATTTCGATGGTATAACGCCACTGTCGGCCACCATATTGAACTTTCCAACGTCACCAATTTTCAAACTTCCCGTGTAGGTAGAAGGCTGACCCCATCTTCACGAAATTTGGTAGGTGGCTTCCCTGCGCTAACCAAAACCGATGTACGTACTTATTTTGGTGGTATGATGCCACTGACAGCCGCCATATTGAACTTTTAATGGAAACCGATGTCCGTACTTATTTCGTTGGTATGACACCACTGTCGGCCGCCATATTGAACTTTCCAACGTCACTAATTCTCCAACTTCCCGTGTAGGTAGAAGGCTGAAATTTGGCAGGCCCATTCCTTACAGCTTACTTACAACAATTAAGCAGGTTTCATTTCGAAATTCTACGCATAACAGTCATAACGGTCAACAACATCCGCCATGTTGAAATTTATTTACGGCCCCATCTTCACGAAATTTGGTAGGTGGCTTACCTGAGCTAACCGAAACCAATGTACGTACTTATTTTGGTGGTATGTCAGCCGCCATATTGAATTTTCCTACATCACTAATTCTCCAACTTCTCGTAAAGGTAGAAGGCTGAAATTTGGCAGGCTCATTCCTTACAGCTTACTTATACAAATTAAGCAGGTTTCATTTCGAAATTCTACGCGTAATGGTCATAACGGTCAACAACGTCCGCCATGTTGAACTTTCCTATTTATGGCACCATCTTCTTGAAATTTGGTAGGCGGCTTCCCTGCACTAACCGAAACCAATGTACGTACTTATTTCGGTGGTATCATGCCACTGTCAGCAGCCATATTGAACTTTTCAACAGTCTTTGTTACTTATGGGCCCATCTTCAAGATATTTGGTACACGGGTTCCCAACGCTAACTGAATCCTACTTACGTACATATATACGTCCATAGCCTGCAGCTCGGTCACTGTGTGAGGCGGCGTTGGGTCTCCCATCCCAACGCCTCCCACGTTGTTGGCTGCCTGCCTATATAAGGCCGTCCATCACTCCAGTCTCTACATTCCCTTCCTTGCTTCGCCACAGGATTCACGTCTCCCTACTGATAACTACAGCCTTTTTGTTTAATCCACGGCTTCTCCGCTGTTTTATTGTTTGTTTATTACAATTATAGTTATTGTATAGGTATTTTACACTTACTTTACATTGCTCAGGTACCCATTTCCTTTATCATTCCAACCCCCATTACCATGTCTATCAAGATGATCACTATCGATCAAAGAACTGTCACTTACCGAGTGGTTTCCATGCCCGGAGATAGCACCTACCTTTTCCATTCTCTTTGTTACATATTGCACGGCCATATCAGGCTCACTCTTGATATCTGGAGGAACATTGTATCTTATGTATTGAATGACTGGGACAGGTTCAATGTGTGGACTGATGACGGTACAGGAGATAATTATACTACACAGGAACACTATAAGAGTGAAATGCTTAAGCCCTTCACCTATGGTTCTGCATGTGAGTTGATGGCTGCCGCTGAATTGTTCGGTTGTCGCTTTCAAGTGTACCGAAATGGCCAAATATTTTACACCTTTCGACAACCGCAAATGCCTCTTAAACATCTTAAATTCACAGTTGACGATTTTAGTAGTGGACACTTTGATGTTTATGAATGTTTAAACTCTCAAAAGCTGGATGTGATTTTATCGCTGAAACCGGTTGTGTGCTTACAACGCTTGACAGATGCCGAATGTCTCTTCAACACAAGTCCTACAAATACTGTCATAATTGAAACAAACCATGAAACTCAAACCGATTATGACAGCAGCAATCCAAGCTGTGAGATTTGAGACAAGATTACTGTTCACATGGCCAACTGTACATTGCATGCTCAAGAGTAAGCTCAGCGCACAGCTTGGTCATATTACAACCGGAGAGCCGAACTGACAACATGGTATACAAAGAGATCCTTAACAAATAATTATTGGCATATTTTCCCTCAGTTTAAAAAGGTTAAATTTTCTTCTTAATAAAAATTTTAATGCAGTACTTTGCCGCTGCGAAGCGTGGGTATTTTGCTAGTATTAGATATTTTGTCACAAGGCTGTGTGTGAAGTGTGATAAGGATTTGCTGAGATCACTACACAACTTGCACTGACTATTCAGGATATGTTTGCCGTTAGGCGCGGCTATCAGACTTTTAAAGAAGGAACATGCTGGATATAAAATATACAACACAAGCTGAAATAACCTCTGTTATATTATTTTGAAATTCACACAGAACATTTCTCTGTTGTTTGAATGATATGTGACATGCATAAGACAATTAGCTTAGAGCATGGTGGATTTAATTATTGTATTCATTGATTATAAAGATAGTTATATGAAATGTGGAGATCTTTTATTGGTAACACTTAAATTTAAGGACTGCAAAAATGCATCTATTACTCATTTACTATTATTTAAGAAGTCTTCATGAAAAACACATTTTGGGTTGCCATAACACTTATAAAGCATTAATCAAGTGTTATGACAACCCAAAAATGGGTTGATCTCTGCAATGTGACCTACAAACAAAACTTCATTTTGGAGTATTCTGAGGTGACTTAACTGAGACACATTTCTGTTGATGTCACATATTTAGTATAAAACCTGTGAATCCTTCATATTAACAAGTCACGTTTCCTTCATGGCTGTTTTATAAGTGTTATGAGGACCAACAAAAACCTTTGTTAAGGTCTTGTTATATAAGAATTAATGAATAATATATGCATTTTTGCAGTACCTAAACTAAAGTTTAACCCTTTTATTTAAGATCTATTTTAGTAACAATGCATCTTATTAACTCAACAGTTCACATCAGCTTCCAAAGATTTGTCTCATAAGTTTTCTTTGTCCTACTATATCCTGGGTTCTCAACAATTCAGCAAACTTCTTCATAATGTGGTGAATTCTGGAAATGGAGATGCCAAGCACTCTCAAGATAACCCTACACCTTTCACATTTTTATGTTAAATGATAATAGTTTTTTACATTGCTTCAGCATTGTCAATACCAATGATGGAATGAAAGTTACTTTTTTAAATATTAAAGCCATCATTCGTTTATCAATTGATGTCATGTGAGTACTGGCAATATATTGCTGATGAGTCCAGTTCTTCCAATCAACTATGATAGACTGATACCCAATCAGATGTTGTTTCCTGCATTGTGAACAATGGTGAAACGATCCTCCTTGTGACCCTGAACTGGTTAAAGTGGTTTAAAGAATGCTATTTTAGGTTAATTAGGTATCTATTTACAAGGGATGAAGTGTTAGTCAAATAGGTCAAGGTTTTATCCATATTTTAAGCCTTGCAGCTATGCTTTCAGCATAAATGTGTACAATATACCGCTTAACAAAGTGTACATATGATACACCATGATTCAATCTGTGAATATTCCCAACTTTATTAGGCAAAATATAGCAAACTGTGCAATTTTCTATAACTTTAATAAGATCTGTATTTTTCAATTTAAAGTTATATGTTCACAATCACGGTATATAGTAATCTGTAACATAAAAATTGCATTCTAAAGTGAAGCATATTTTATAAATTTTAAAAATGTATGTAGTATAATGGAGCTAATGTGTACATTTTCCAAGCCAGAAATGTTAACAAATATCTTGAGATTTTATCCATCCATCCATTATCCAACCCTCTATATCCTAACTACATGGTCAAGGGGGTCTGCTGGAGCCAATCCCAGCCAGCACAGGGTGCAAGGCAGGAACAAACCCCGGGCTGGGCACCAGCCCCACCACAGGGCACACACATACCCACCATACCCACACACCAAGTACAATTTAAGATCGCCAATGCACCTAACCTGCATGTCTTTGGACTGTGGGAGGAAACCAATGCAGACACGGAGAGAACATGCAAACTCCACACAGGGAGAACCCGGGAAGCAAACCCAGGTCTCCTTATTGCGAGGCAGCAGCACTACCACTGCGCCACTGTGCTGCCCCTTGAGATTTTATACTAATTAAAAAACAACACATCTATATTATTTTAAATTGCAAAAAATAAAAAATATTAAGCAAAAACTTTTGTGAGCCATCATTGCAGAACAGTTTAAATACCTAGGGGTAAACATTACAAGTAAACATAAAGCTCTATATCAACAAAATTTCGCCGTCTGCATGGAAAAAATTAAACAAGACTTGCATAGATGGTTAACCGTTCATCTCACACTAGCTGGAAGAATTAACACTGTTAAGATGAATATTCTTCCTAAACTCCTTTTTTTATTTCAGAACATCCCAATATACATTAATAAATCATTCTTTAGGCAATTAGATTCAACAATAACCTAATTTATTTGGAATTCAAAACATCCACGCATCAAAAGAGCGACCTTACAAAGACAAAAGGCAGAAGGCGGCATGGCTCTACCTAACTTCCAGTTTTATTACTGGGCAGCAAATATACAGGCGATAAGAACCTGGACACAAATAGAAGAACATACACAGGCTTGGACCGCAATAGAAGTAAAATCTTGCAGTGCTTCTTTGTATTCCTTGCTCTGTGCTCCAATAAACACACGCTATTGGCAATATACAAATAACCCAATTGTGCTCCACTTACTTAGAATCTGGAACCAATGTAGAAAGCATTTTAAGACGGGGAAGCTTCTATCTGTGGCACCCCTGCAAGAGAGCCACCTCTTTCAACCTTCACAAACATATGCAGTTTTTAATATCTGAAAAAAATTTGGAATTAACTTGCTTAGAGATCTTTATATAGACAACGTCTTTGCATCCTATGAACAATTACATTCCAAATTTAACATTCCAGCTACACATTTCTTTCACTATCTTCAAATCAGGAACTTTGTTAAACAAAACCTTCCAGATTTTCCTCATCTTGCACCCTCATCCATGCTGGAAAAAATATTGCTCAATCTCAAGGAATTAGACTTCATCTCTACAATATATAAAATCATTTTACAATCCCTCCTTTCAAAGATCCAAGAGGACACTGGGAAAAAGATCTCTCAATTAATATATCAGAAAAGGAGTGGAAAGTAGCAATGCAGAGAATTCACTCGAGCTCCATATGCGCATAGCATACAATTATACAACTTAAAATTATATATCGAGCACATCTGTCTCGACTAAAACTCTCCAAAATGTTTCCAGGGCATGATCTAACCTGCGAACGTTGCAACCAAGTCCCAGCCTCACTGGGTCACATGTTCTGGGCCTGCACCAAATTAACATTATTCTGGACAAAAATTTTTAATTACCTCTCAGACAGCCTTGGACTCACAATCCCTCCTAACCCATTAACAGCTGTGTTTGGTGTTCTTCCAGAGGGGCTTAAAGTGGAGAAGGACAAACAAATTGTGATTGCAATCACTACACTTTTGGCACGCAGACTTATTCTGATAAACTAGAAGAACTCAAACTCTCCTCTTTTAAGTCAGTGGGAAACTGATGTGTTATATTATTTGAAATTGGAAAAAATCAAATACTCAGTTAGAGGATCCGTACAGACTTTTTTCAAAACATGGCAGGATCTAATCAGTAATATTTTAAAATAAGTTTATAAAGCACAGAGAATTAATTAATTTAGATATGTTTACAAGCCTTAAATTTAACGCCGTTTGGCTTGCTCTCTCTCTCAGGGGTGGGGATCGATCTGTTATTAACTTAATTTTTCTTTTTGTAAAAACTTGATTGCTTTGTATGGATTGTAATAAAATTAATTAAAAAAAAAAAACTTTTGTGAGCATCAGCTATTTTAAAAATGAGGTCAGCTATGCATGTGCTTCTTCCTCCCTGCAGCCTTTCGCTCCCAGGAGTGTGGATTCACCTCAGAAAGTCACTGCCAAGAGCTGTTGTTGAGATTATTGAATATTGATGTTCAATTGGGAATTGGTGTCTATGTTTTGAAGACAACTAGACAATCATCTAACAAAGTCAGATTTAATGATTGCTCACATCCTTTCGCTCTACATGAGCTTATTTTATTATTTTGAAAGATATTGCCTGTTGCTGTTGGTATGAATACGCACATGTGTACTTTGGTGATCTAGTGAGAGAAAGAATGAGCATGTGTGTAGTATGCAAAGAACTGATTAGAAATGAACAAGCAGCATATGTTTAGTTTTAATCAGATTGAAGTGTATTAAGTTTAGTTGTATTATTTAGTACAGACATTTTAGACTGGTAGCACAGAGCTGTCATTCCAATCTCACAGCACTAAGGTCTGAATAGAGTTTGCATGTTCTCCCCACGTATTTATTAATTGATTGTTATAAATGTCAGTCAATTTTCTCACTCAAAAATTACCTCAGTTCTTTTATTATCATATATCCACAGCAAGAGAGACTGATTATGCATTAAAAAATTCAATAATCGGTTTGTGTTGCTTCAATCTTCTTCATCACGGTTGGGCTCTTGCACACATTTTGTCATTTTCGTTTTATGAGAATTTTTTTTACCATAGACATACAAGTGGCTTGGCACTATAAAAAATCTAGTGCTAAAAATACAATGCAGTATAATCACTTCACTTCAGGTTTATTATAGTGTTTAAAGTACAGTGAAAGTACAGTGTGCTGTCCTCCATGGTTTGGGCACTCAGCTTGAATCTCACTGTGTGGGTTATGTAAAATAACAACACTGACTGACTGACACTGAATTGCAGTAATAAAAGTAGGATAAGGCCGAGTTTATACATGACACTCAGGACGCTTATGCAAACGCATCATGGCTGCCACACATTTCCAGTGCTCTTTTGATGAGTCCTCTGAGCACATCGTCAGAAATGAATGCGATGAGTGCGCAAGTTGCAGTACCAGCAAAAATGTGGGTGCTGTGTGTGTTCAAGTTTTTGTATGTGATGTCAGCATCACTGTTTACTATCAACATTTCCATAGTGACAGACATGCCTGTCAGAACAGTTCTTTGAAAGTGGATGTGCAAAATTCCAAGAGGAAATGGAAGCAAATTCGAGATAGATTTATCCAAGAAAAGCATTGGGGATTTGGCCGTTGCAAGATAGCGCAGTGTGACAGCAAACTGTAAATTGTGGCTTCAAAAGGATCAATGTGCATGCTTTGATGTTGGATGATTGGTTCGATATGGTAAAGCAAATCATCAAACTTAAATGCTGATATAGGAATGTATTTGTGGTGCTTTTCTTTATTTATTTGTCATATAGACAATGCAAGTGTTACATATTCCCATCATAATGACACAATACATTTAAAGCTCTCACATACCATCTTCTGTGTCGCTGTTGCTGACTTTTTTCGCACCTTCACAACAGCATCAGAATGTAAAGAATTTTTAACTTCAACATCTTTCTTTCCTCAATTTACAACACAGCAAAACCAGACGTTGTTTTCGTACTGTGCTGATGACTTGCTGCGCCATCTGGTGGAATCTTCCAAATTTACATAAAGTACACGCAAGTATAGACAATACACTGCTTGTGTAGGAGCAGCGTCCATAAGCATATAATGGCCCCCATGAAGCAGTATACAATTCAGTGAAGAAGGGCGGGGGGTGTTTGTCATATGTCCACCCATGATGCCTGCTCCAAGCTGACAAGCCAGCAAATTATGCTTACTTCGTGAAAATAGTACAAAGAATCTAAAATAAAATGTATTATTTTCAGTTTACTTTTGTTGCCACAAACATGTCTAAAAAACACAGAACGAACATTTTCTTAAATCAAAACCTAGATGTTTCCAGTAAATTTTAAGGCTTTATTTCACATTTTAACCCTGGTATGCATTAGTTCCTTTAAAACACAAGAGAAGGCCAGTTATTTTTAAAAATGTGATGGTGAAGAAAAAACTTGAAAATTACTGATCTTATCATTTAATATCTTTACATTAGGACCAGTCATGCACACTTCTTCTTCAGTTTGACTGATTCAGTGGTATCTCAGTGGTATGAGCACAGAACCCCAGAATGCAAATGTTCATTTTATGATTGGTCTGAAAAGTGGGATGGGAACTTTGTTTTTTTTTATGTACAATGCATCCTGGGTGCTTATTGCGGTGTCAAAATAAGAAAATGGAAGAGTAAGCATCTCTGAGGTCTGTGAGAAATAAAAGTTTATTTTTGTTACCTAAAAGGTCTGCTGTGCATGTTTTTGGCATAAAAACCTTTGAGAACCACCACCTCCTCAGTGAGTAAGTAAAGACAGAACAGTGACGACGAGGATTGGATGGGTTTGTTTTGCCAAAATAAATAGAATTGGTTTTACTTGACTTCGTCGATACAGCAGACGGAACAACTGAATAGAGACGTCATTTTCTTTCCAACGAGTTAAGCATATGGGAGCAAAAGCAATATGGCTTTTGGTAAGCTGGAAGATTTTCACTTTGAAGAAAGTAAGGAAAGTTTCGAAGCCTATTTAGAAAGGCTAGAGCAATATTTTGAAGCTAATGGTCTCCAACGCACGGAAGAAAAGACGAAAGCGGTATTTTTAACAATAGTAGGGAGGAAAGCACATAGTTTGCTAATGGATTTATGTGCGCCATTGAAACCATCCCAAAAGACGTTTCTGGAGCACTTAGAGCTTTTGAAAAAACACTACATGCTAGAAATCAACTAGATGGAGAATCAGTGAGTGAGAATGTCGCTATTGTGAGAAAGTTAGCAGCAACCTGCAAATTCTGGACTTTTTTGGATGAAGCACTGCGTGATAGATTCGTATGTGGCAAAAGCGCAGAGCTGAGGGACAGGTTGTTGAATGCAGCACACAACAAAGATTTGACTTTAGCCCTGGCAATTAAAATTGGATTAATGTACGAAGTAACAAAGAACAGTGTGCAACAGTTTGCTCAGATGACGCTTAAAACGAACATCTTAAAAGAAAAGTTGACCATGAAAACTAAAGAGACAGTAATAAGCCCTATGTATATGTGAGTGTAAATGGTATCAGAGTGAAAATGGAGATTGATACAGGTGCAGCTGTATCAGTCATTTCTGAGAAACTGTATAATTATAAATTTACAAAGATAAGCTTAAGCCCTGCTAATTGTAATTTGAATATTTATAGTAACAAAATGCTTTCTCTAAAAGGAAAAATCACTGTTTTGGTTAAATGTAAAGAATGTGTAAAAAATTTAGACTTACTGTTGGTAAAGGAAATGGGCCAGCATTGATGGGTAGAGACTGGATTAGTTGCTTAAGGTTAGACTGGTCTCATGTAAACAAGGTCCCCAGTGAAACTGTGGCTGAGTTGTGACGGGTACTCCAGTTTTTCATCCTAAATTAGGAACACTTAAGCCACACACAGTGCCATACGCGCTACATGAAGCAGTAGAAAGGGAAGTGTCTGAATTACAGGATGATGGTGTTATTAGCCCCATTAGTTACAGTGAGTGGGCGGCCCTATTGTTTGCATTCCAAAGAAAGATAATACTGTGAGAGTCTGTGGAGATTATAAAGTAACGATCAACCCAGGTTTGGAGATAGAGGAGTACCCTTTGCCTAAAGTGCAAGATTTATTTACAAGACTGTCAGTGTTCAACAGTTCACCAAACTTAATTTGTCTCATGCATATCAACAAGTGGAGCTGGAGGAAGGCTCAAAACCCTACCTTACCATAAATACACATAAAGGCTTGTTCATATATAATAGGCTTCCATATGGGGTTGCTAGTGCTCCTGCCCTTTTTCAGAAAATCATGGACCAAATATTACAAGGCCTAGATGGTGTAATTTGTTATCTGGATGATATATTGATAATGGGAAGGGACTTGGAAGAGCATTTGAGAAACCTGGAGGAAGTGTTGAAACGGTTGCAGAGGTACAATCATAGAGTAAAGCAAGAGAAGTGTTTCTTCTTGCAGAATAGTGTGTCTTACCTAGGAAATGCTATATATGCTACAGGTATTCATCCCTTAGATGAAAGATCTGAGGCTATTGCGAAAGCTCCAGTTCCAAATAATGTCACAGCGCTTCGGTCTTTTTAGCTTTGTTAAATTACTATGGCAAATTCATTCCTCACTTATCCACTATTATACAACCTATGACAGAATTGCTGCAAAAAGGTGTGAAATGGAATTGGACAGCGGAATGCCAGAGTTCATTTAATGAGGCCAAATTACAGTTGCGGTCTAACAGCGTCTTAGTGCATTTTGACCCACAGTTACCCCTTATTTTAGCTTGTGATGCATCACCTGTAGGTGTAGGTGCAGTAATTTCTTACAAAATGAAGGATGGCACTGAGAGGCCATTAGCATTTGCTTCACGAATGATAACCAAAACCGAGAAAAATTACTCTCAAATTGAAAAGGAAGCTTTAGGACTTGTATTTGGAGTCATGAAGTTCCATGATTATTTGTTTGGCCGAAAATGTATATTAGTAACAGATCACCAGCCGTTATTAAAGATTTTGGGACACAAAATGGGCATACCCACACTCGCTACTGCTAGAATGCAAAGATGGGCCCTTATTTTGGCAGCCTATACTTATGAGATAAAATACAAAAAATTGGAACAGCATAGTAATGCAGATGCATTATCCCATTTGCCCCTGCTGGATTCAAATAAGGAACTGAAACAAAATCCAGTATATAGGGAATGTTTTCTAGATAAATTGCCGCTTACTGCAAAAGACATTGCACATGAAACTGACAGAGACCCTGTGCTGAGAATGGTAAAACAGCATGTATTATGTGGTTGGCCAAATTTTAAGGCAGATGGCATTTTAAAGCCATATTTTACAAGAAAATTAGAACTTACTATAGAAGATGATTGTATTCTGTGGGATCTTCGAATGGTGGTACCTCAGAAGTTTCAAATTAGGCTACTGGCAGAATTTCGTGAGCATCATTGGGGGATTGTAAAGATGAAGGCACTAGCCAGAAGTTTGTTCTGGTGGCCTGATCTAGACAAAAACATTGAGAATGAAGTGAGTCAATGTGATATTTGCTGGCAACAGCGGAATATGCCAGCTTTGGCACCTCTACAAACCTGGAAGTGGGCTTCAAGCCTATGGGGGAGAATTCATTTGGATTTTGCTAAGGACCATAAACAGATGTTTTTGGTGGTCATGGATACATACTCTAGGTGGCCAGAGATAATCCATATGCCAACTACAACCACAACTAGACAGTGGAAGATCTGAGGAGTTTGTTTGTGTCCTATGGGTTGCCACAAGAAGTAGTCACAGATAATGGGCCTCAGTTTACATCAAAAGAGTTTGACTATTTTTTAGAATTAAATGAAGTTAAGCATATAAAATCCCCAGCATATCACCCTGCCTCTAATGGTTTGGCTGAGCAGCTAGTTCAGACCTTTAAAATATCTCTAGCAAAGAATAGGGCATAGGGGGGCATGTCGCTTGGTCACTGTATTGCCAGGTTTTTATTTAGTTATCAAAATACACCTCATGCGCATACAAACAAAACATCAGCAGAGCTGTTTTTAAAATGGCAAGTGTGTACCAGATTGTCCCAAATTAAACCTGAGTTTTCACATAGGATGCAGTTGGAAGGTTTAAACAAAAAAGGTGGATCCCAGAAGCTTAGATTTTTTGTTGTGGAGCAAGATGTCTTGGTAAGAAATTACACAGGAGGGGAAAATGGTTAAGTGGTGTAATTTCAGAAGTGTTGGGTCCTGTTACTTATATGGTTCAGGTTGATGGGAACTGTGTAAAAAGGCATGTAAATCAATTGTTAAATGCAAAACTAACAGAGAATGGTGAAATTGGCACTTAGGCCAAACTGGAGGATCTCTGGATATCGATGATACTGAGATGAACATTGTAGCAGACACCGACACTGACAAGCGTCAGTGCAACATGGAAACTAGTACTATGCAAGTGCCTCCACCTGAACCTCCATCACAGGTTGATTCACAAGTACGCCCAGTTTGTAAAAGACGGGCACCATAGAGGTTAGATTTATGAAAATTGTTTTGGAAGTTCTTATAAAAAAAAAATAGAATTTGGTAACTGTATTACTGAGCTGTCAATGTAATTTAAGGAGACTATGTTTTCTATTTCGCTGCTCAACTTGGGTTTAGTATTTACAGGGGAGGAGATGTGGTGTCTGACCACAGAACCCCAGAATGCAAATGTTCATTTTTTGATTGGTCTGAAAAGTAGGATGGAAACTTTGTTTTTTTTTTTTACGTACAATGCATCCTTGGTGCTAATCGCAGTGTCAAAATAAGAAAATGGAAGAGTAAGCATCGCTAAGGTCTGTGAGAAATAAAAGTTTATTTTTTTACCTAAAAAGGTCTGCTGCGTGTGTTTTTGGCATAAAAACCTTTCAGAACCACCACCTCCGAGGTGAGTAAGTAAAGGCAGAACAATGATGATTCCATTTCTGAACTTTAAAGGACTCTGACAAATTCTCCTTGGGAAACATGCAGAACACTGATTTATTTTGATGATTTGTCTTATGTAATGGTTATGATGTGGCACACAATAATTGAGGCTCTAGCAATCTATCTGATAAAAAGCTTAATCAATAGAATGCATAAAATAAGAAAATTGATCTTCATAGTCTACAGTTCTACCCTATAGCTTATTTTAAAATGAAGTCAGTTATTTGTACATAACTCTTAACACAGACACCAGTCTTACAGCTCCACTGAAATATTTATAATACAAACAATATAGAAATTAGCAATTTCCACAGATAGAGAGTATGCTAAAAGCAAGAAGGAAGCAGGTGAGTAGAACACAGAAATCTCAGTGTGATATAAATGAATATCTACTGTATAAGGTACAAGTACTCAATGGATAACCAATCACTGGAGATACAAGGCTAGCTCACCAACCTTCTCTGAGAATTCTAGTTTTATTCATGAAAAACAAGAGTACAGTGAAGTGGCATTTTGAGGTGGTGCCCTTATGCTTTACAATTGTAATTTTTGTAGATTTGGCATATATCATTAAATAAGGTGACTTATAGGATATTTGTTTTACAATTGGAGCATAGACAGGTTAAATGACTTGCTTCAGTTTATACAATGAGTCAGACCTAGAAATTGAAATAGCAGCCCTATGCTTTAAATCCCACTGCCCTGGCCAGGTGAGCTGGCACTAAATCAGTCTGGGGCGGCACTCATTGTCTCTAATATACTGTAACATTACACACAGATTTCCACTGTACAGTATACTCTGTCATGTAACAAAGGTTATAAGGAATCCTTTAGTCTAACACTACTTTAATTTTCTTTTCTCAAACCTTTAATTATTAAGTTTTTTCGGTTCCAGTCCTTGAAGCTCCCAAGTTCTGAGAGTGTTCATTATTACTATTTATAACCATTCAATTAACACTTTGAGGACCCTTTTGTTCTAAGGATATTTTATAAGAAGAGAAGGAGTGCAAAATAGGAACAATATGTTCTATAATATAATAATTAAGCAAGGAAGAGACAGCGATAAAACACGTATAAAATAATTCTAGTAAAAATCTGTAGACACTGTATGGACTACTATCAATATGATATTTCATCTTCTGATGCCATTTGGACTTCCCCATTACTTTAGAGCGTCTGCCCAAATGTGCCACTAAAAACAAAATTAGAAGTCAGTCAGTTTTTTGCTAACCCTCTTAGATCTGAACAGGGTTGAAAGGGTCTGCTGTCACCTATCCTAGCTAACATTGGGTGCAAGGCAGCCTGGACAGGGCACCAAGCCAATTCAGGGTGAACACACTCACACACCAGGGCCAATTTAGCATCAGAAATTCACCTAACCTGCATGTGTTTGAACTGTGGAAGGAAAGCACTCAGTGGAAACACACACAGACATGGGGAGAACATGCAAACTCTATGCAGGGAGGACCCAGGACACAAAGCCTGGTCTCCTTATTGCAATGTAGCAGTGCTACCACTGTGCCACCCAACTTTAGAAGTAAAAAAAAAAGATAAAGAATGTTTCAAATTAGTCTTTTTTTTTACTTTAACTGATGCTATCTTTGCTGAATATAATATTGCACTAGTCAATGAATTGTGCAACCCAAAATAGTTATGAAGTTGACAAAAACCATGGATAAATGTTGATTAGTATGTAAGAACTGTCAAATGCTCGTAACTGAATGAGCTTATGCGGGCAGCTCAGGGTACCAGTACATTAAAGAGTCCACTCATAACTAGTTTAGTGCCGTACAGGACCAGTTTAGAGATACAGTACCAGTGGACCTGACACAATGTGGGAGTGAGGGAGACAGCAACAAAGTATGGAAATCAAATGAAAGATGCTGAGTCTGTTAACAGGATACATAAATCTCCACAGTCCAATTGCCATGATATGTGTGTTTGCGTGACTTTATGTATGGAGGGTGATCTTGTGCACCTGTTGCTGAAAGCTAAAACCCTGTACAGAAAATGTAACCTAAGAAATGGACAAATAAATGAACAAACGAAGGCAGAGAAAAGAACTACCACAATAAATGCAGCTGGTAAAAGGCATTATTTAACATTAGTCATTAAAGTGAATGAGATGTCTGCAGCCATGAGACAAAAGAAAACCACGCTATTATATTTCGGGAAGGGGAATCAAACAGCAAAATAATAGCAATGCCTTCTTGCAAATTTCATATAAATAATACAGATACAGAAAGCCTTGTGTAGCATCACACTATATTTTTCAGAGTATTGCAATATGCATAAAAAAGAAAAAAAAATCACTTCTCCATAGCAAGAAGGCAACCTAATCCACATAGAACTGTCAGTGTCTTTATCACATCTAGTTCTTGTTAAGGCTTTATTCAGACAGACTAAATAATAGTTATAGTATTGCAGCTGAATAGCACCAGCATCCTGCCTGGTAAGCATTTTTGAGGTGTTTGAATGTTCATGCAGAGTTGGCATAGGATTTTTCAGATACTCCAGTTTCCTCTCACATCCCATAAACATAAATGTTGGCTTTATTCTTCTCTCTAAATTAGCCTGTCATATCATTATTTTAGGTTTAAAGGTTCATTATTGTCACATGTACAGAGAACAGTGAAATTATGACTTGTTTGTGGTAATCCAAGTTCAACATGCCAACATAATTAGTAAGTAGAACAACCATACCTAGAAACATCAGTCCTGATCTTAAAGGCATACCCCCGATGGTTGTAATGATACCCATACAATCATGAGTCCACTTGGGTACGTGTATGGACTGGGCCTCACTTGCAGGGATGGTTCCTGTTTTACACAGTTGCTGCTGGCTGGTGAAGAAAATGGATGTCTAGCAGTACACTTTTCTGCTCAAAAGTTGTGTAAATGAAAGGAGACATTAATATTTAAAGTATTGTATGTACAAATCGGGTTATGACCACAAAGTTCGCCAAACTTTTGCATCTCTTCACGACCACACACTTGGGTGACGAGCAAGCCAGTTTCCCTTCTGGTTCATACGTGCCGATGATTTCCACACGTGTTCAGTCTCTCCTTGTGCATTCCCTGTGCATCGAGTGAGAGAGAGAGAGGAGAGAGAGAGAGAAAGCGCGAGCAAGCGAGACAGAGTGAGAGATGGAGCGAGCGAGCGAGTAAGAGAGAGACAGGGCTGGCCACGTAAGGCTGAGAAGGCAGTTAAAGAATGCACCGGGCTTGTTTTTAAAGAGATTGATTCGAGCATTGTTTTAACCTCGTTGTACTTAATGAAGACTTTTTTCTATTGGATTTTAACCTCCACTTCACTTCTGTTTACAGCGATCAGTTCATAGCGTGCATTGTTGCAATGTTACTTTTCTTGGTTTTTTATTAAATTACGGATTTTTCAAATGTTCATGTTTTCCCTGTGCTTAAAACTCATTAAAAAAAAGTGTTTACAGCAAGCGGTTCGTAAGGCTATAGCGTGAATTCTTGCAATGTTACTTTTCTCTGTTCAAGGTTTCCTGTGTTATTCAATGTTTTAAATTTAGTTTACTATTACACTGTGCATTCTATAGTATAATTAATTATTTTTGTGCTTAAAAATCTTTAAAAAAATATATTTACATACAGTTTGTACAGTCTGGAACGGATTAATTGTATTTACATACAATCCTATGGGGGAAATTACTTCAGATCACAACCAAATCGGGTTACGACAAGAGTTTTGGAATGAATTACGGTTGTGACCCGAAGTTCCACTGTACGTTGTTCATTTAGTGTTTCAACCATCAAAGCTTGATTTGCACATTTTCTGTTTTATTTTTAATTATTTTCTTTTTCCTAATATTTCTTTCCCTCTTTCTCCCCATGCTCTCAGAATGTACAGTATATCTCTCTATTATAAAAAAATCTTAGAAGGTTGGAAGGAGACAAGATTTTGCTCAGAGAGACACTTTCAAGTCCTGCAAGACAAGACTTTGTGCCAAGAGATTTAACCACGCCTTGGGCCGGAAATAAAACAAAGAGTAGATTACAAATTATAACATTGTAAAAAATTAAAAATCATTGGCGTGGTATACATGCAGAGCAGGTTGGAGATAATGAAAGTACGAAAATTTGAAAGATTCAAAAAAAGGATAGTAAAGACCGCATTAGCACAAACAAACAGAAATTATTACTCTGTGAAATAATGGAACAGTGAAAAGAGAATATATTGTTTGGATTTAAACTTTAAGTCAGAGACTTGTAGATCGTATAATTCATGTTTCCATCAGGGAAAAAAATATGTAGTGTTTCTTCCCAATGAAGAGGCGTATCCGCGAGAATTTAAAGATTTGTTGTTTGGTGAAAGTGAAATCCCGCAAGAGAAATCATTTCTTGTAGAGAGAAAGAAACGATATTCACTCACAGGCAGTTAGTTAAACGTTGCATTGTCACGATGTAATTCCAAACACGGAATCAAAATTCAATGTGATATTGATGAACAGGTAAAAGTGAAAAGAGATTGAATATATGGACATAAGTAATATGACAGAAGTGTCCTGCGCGAGGAGGTGAAGCAGCAGCAGCAGCAACCCAGCAGCTGATCAAGCAAAGAGGAGATAAAAAAACTGTATTTGTTTCCCATTTTATTACCGTTTAAGAGTGGGTTTCAGAGGAGCGACCGCGTCTCCTTGGGGTGCGTTCAGCCCCCCTCTTCACAACGCAAGCGGCAGAGATGCGAAGTGGCTGGCGTGTAGCGCAGTTCAGGGGGTGGGTTGGCGAGCGAAGTGAACAGGGGGCAAAGCCCCCTAGTTGTACAGATTTTTATTAAACAAGAAAAGTTTTAGTCTATGTCATACAGTATGAGCTATTCAAGGTGTACCTTTGTAGCTGAAGTGAATAAACAGGTGACTGACCCTCTTTACACTACCTAGCTTCATAAACTACCAAAGGAGGACAGAGGACTGGGCCACACAGGTGATCTAGAAAGCCACACCGACTCTGACCATGGTGAAATGAGAAACTGCTGCATCTTATTGATATGTTGACACAATACAAATGTCAGCATTTTGAATTAGAATAAAGGTAGATGTCAGCAGAAGTAAATGTAAAGAAGAATGGACCTTTCAGTTTACAGCCCAGTTACTTAATCACCTTTCAATAATAATAATAAATCGCCATTGATTACACTGGACAACAATCATGCAGCACTAAAACTGTGAGCCACTGGCTGTTATGGTGCCCCAGTACATAAAAAATATCCTGAGAACTGAAGCAGGCATTCAATCTGATAGAAAAATAATAAAGATATGTTTCAATTTATGTGGGCATACATTATTCCAGTTCTTAAAAATGTATCTGTAATACAAGCATGACATACCCAAATATTCAATAATTAGTGAATATAATCAATGATATTTTACCTCCCATTATTTTATTATATTAGCTATTTCTGGACTGCACACATAATATATACATTATTTCATTGATTAGCTATATTATTTTTATGAGAATATCTAAATAAAAAGATGTGCACATTCTAATTTTATTTATGTTACAGATGTGATTTGTTTCTAATAAACAGCTAGAAAACATAGTATACAATTTAAGTGTACATGTGTCCCCTGTATCACAGAATTGGATTAAGCTGGTTTGAGTGTAATGAGGGCAGTAATGAACCGCAGTGCTCGTGCTCCTGCCTCCTAGTAAGGAGACTGGGGTTCATGTCCCAGATGCCCCTTGCATGAAACTTGCATTTTCTCTTTGTAGCTGTATAGGTTTCCTCCCACAATGCAAAGACAAGCCAGTTATGTGAATTGGCACTGATAAATTGGCCTCTGTGTGTGTGTATTCACCTTGTGATGGGCTGGTGCCCTGTCCAGGTTTTGGTCCTGCCTTATGCCCAATTATTGCTGAGATAGGCTTCAGCTACACTGCAAACCTTCCCTGGATAAGTGGGTTAGGAAAGTGGATGGACATATATCCACTTGTACTGTAAATAGATAAGACATATCCACATATATGTAAAAAGATATAAAGATTTTGAGTCACAGGTGAAAAAGTACTCTTTTAATGTATTACAAATGAATGTGTACTAGCACACTGGCAGCAGCCACTTTTTTTACATTGCACAAAATAATTCTGCTTGAACCAGAATCTGAAAATTTACCTTTCAGTTTAGGGATGTACAAATGGACAAAGCCAATTTGAAATCAAAGTTCCTCATCTAGGTCCATAAGTTCCAAAATATGGAGGAAACGGGCAGATATATCATGCTTCCAATCTTACCTATTACCTGTTATTTTTATTTGTGTAAGGATAGCAGAATGGCCGCTTTCATAACAAAATATAACAGGTACAAAATGGCAGCACAATGGACTGCTGCCTTACATTACTAAAGTTTCAACTTTAATATTGGCCCTTTTGCACTGTGTGTGTGAAATCTGAACTTTTAAAATCTGTCTGTGTGAATCTTCCTACAAGTACACTGGTCTTCTGCACAAATCTCAAAGATGTGCATGTCTTCTTATGAGTGAGTGTAAATGTTTATGTACATTTGACTTATGACGGACAAGCATCTTGCCAGAATAGACACCAGGTCTCAGTGACCTTGAAATGAATTAATGGAGTAAGGAAATGGATGACTATCTAATTCATCTCATGAATATCTCCATCATTTTGTCTTCTTTCCAACTTTTATCACATTGGGACTAATAACAATTTTAATAAATTGGTCAGACTTTAAGACGATACCAGTCAGTGTACCCTGCACATGAGGGTAGGAAACCTTTGTGGACGCACTAATTTAAATGCAGTTTTTATCTTCATTTTATGAATCACCAAATCAGTTACATAAGGAAGACTAAGTCAAGTCCAGATGCATGGGGTGCAAGGTAGGTACCAACCCTGGAAAGCAAGATGTCAGTCTATTGGTTGAAATACTCACATACTCAGATATACTGTACAAACGAAAACTCAAAAAAGATAAAAAAAAAAAATAGATGAGGTTCAGATTTCGTACAGGGAGTAAGGATGAAATTGAAGAACTGTGCGCCACTGTTTTTCCACAGACATTTACTCTCTACAGTATACATATATATATATATATATATATATATATATATATATATATAATGGGTGTGGAAAGTACATTTTTAAATTGAAATATACCCAAGCCTCATGTCCTCGAAATGTAAAACGTGTGTGTGCTGTATTTAGTTATGAGGGGCGGTTCCAGGCTGATCGAGAGCTCCAGCTTTATTATACACTGTTTGGAAGCATTGTTGAATATTTAGAGATCAAATACCACTGAGGGCTTCTACTGCAGAAACAACAGGTAGGCATGAATGCTTCATACTGTATGTTTGTTCAGAATGGCTGAACATATACCTTGTAGGATAAACAGTTGCACTTAATTGGTATGGTAAAGAAATATTAAATTTTCCAAAATATATATTTTTAATTAAAAGGAAGTATTTAAATTTGCTACATTATAAATTCCTTCTCAAACAGAACTAGATGTTGTGCTATGAGCACACTCCTATCTCTTAATCTTAGATATACGGTTACAAGAAAGTTAGAATTAATTTAGAGCACAGCATTCAGAGGCAACTGTATTACATTAAAAAAAGTGTTTGTAAACTGTACATCTATAAATATTTATCTGCTCCTTCACCTATCCCCAGCTGTAGTCATTATGATCAACATATTGATTGTTTTTTAAATATACATTTTCATGTAATTTGCATAAACAGGCAAAAGATCAAATGTACAGTAACATGAACTCACACACAGACACATACTGTAAATTACGTATGTGCTTGTTCATGCAAGGCAGTGGGAAATTGATTTGTCTTCCATATTATAAGCATATAATACTGAAAGAGTGAGCATCTTAAAAAAGAGAAAAGAGAATACACTTTAAAATATATGCATAGCCATTTTGAATATGCAGTTTGTTGTCTCTGACACTAAGATGTGAAAGCCTGCGACTTGCTGATGATTCCAAAATTTACTGTACGCCCACTTGTTTTCTAAGAGCAGATGATAATGTACTGTATGGTCACTTACTCAGGATTAGTCATTTTTGCAGCAACACGCCTAGCAAGAGCTTGCCAGTTGTGTTGCTAATTTTAAATGACATGAGAGAATTGTTGAAATTCAAAAGGCTGTGTTATGACAGCACTGCCAAGTGAAAATATGGTTCTAAAGTGCATATGATAAAATATGGCAAATGCTAACAACAGCAATAAGAAGAAGACTTTAGAGAATGCTGTCTGTTGGGTTTTTGTAGGTTTTCTATTCTGGCGCAAAATATTCAAAATTTCATCTTAATGACTTGTAAGTTTGAAGTTTTATTTTTTAATATTGAAAATACAAATGAGTAGCCTTGTATGCCAAAAATTGCATACTTTTTGTTCTTTCTACAAAGCCTCTCCTAATCTTCATTCAAACTACAGAGTATGCAGAAGTAATGATAGCACTCATTGGCATTCATAAATACTATAACTTATATTATATAAATTGGTCATTTGAAAAAGTGAATGAAGCTAATATACTTATTGCCGAGAAAGTTGTGCAAATAGCACAACAACACTAATAACTCTTAAAGCAAAGGATCTCTAGTATGGCTTAGCTAAATCCGTAGCAACATCTACTGTATTTGTCAGAGCTCCACACTACTTAAAACAATCTTCCTATAGCATAGAAGTATGAGGGTACATCAGGAATTATCCACACTTTTGTGATCATTTTGTTGCTGCTGTGGCCATTTTCAGTCCACTTTTTTATGGGCTAAAGGTGTACCAAGGGCCAAAATCCTCTTCTCTTTTTCAGAAGCATGGCATCCTGTTCTTTCTTCCTGATTAACACTTGTTCTATCATTTTTTAATTCCTCAATCTAATTGTAAAGACTCTGCTGTGGTAAACCACTGTCTTCATATTTCAATGGATTTCAGCCAAGGGTACACCATAAGCCTTTAAAAAAAAGATCGCTCCTCTCTGCTCATCTTTTGTGCCACCCAAAAGCAAAGTGGCCATGTTTAATCCTAGAAAACAACAAGAAAAACTCACTGATTAAGGTTGAAATTTTACCACTGTGACCACAAACACACCATGTTTCCACATGTGCACAGAGAAAGGTATACAGCCAGCACACACAAAATTATCACAAACGTGCAGATAATTATTGACTTGCTCTCATTAAAAATGTAATTTTGTTCTTAATAAGCAGGATAAATAAAACTTCTGTATTAGAAAGGAGCTTTAGCTACAGAATCCCAAAAATCATTATTCGAGAGGTCCTATCTGGCTAGTGATTAAAGCATAGTGTATTATTGCAAGTACTGCTTCCCAGGTTGCTCACATTGCATTAAAATAATTCAGATCTAATATTGAGGCACACTACCCATAGTCTTAAGCTATTCAGATATTACAGTTTGCTTGTTGTTGAAAGAGTGAAAGACTTTTTCTTTTTTCAGTAATCTGGAAGACCATTGTAATGATCTTTTGATTACTTGCTCCAATCATGAAAACCACAAGTCAATATGGGATGTTGTGATTTCAAAAATTGGTTATCATTTTCAGGAAGTGGTGTGTAAAATGTTATTACATTGTTTAAACAAGGTCACTATTGAAGGGTACATCATTTAGGTGTTATGGTACAGCATGGCTCAAGCGCATTCTCTTTTTATTTAACTCTTTTGTTATTTTTTGTAATATTGTTATGTTTTTCTTTACTTTTCTTTCTTTCTTTAATTTCTTTCTTTCTTTCAATTTTTTTGATTTGATTTGCTATACTTTGTTAATTCCTAAGGAGGAAATTGTCTTTTAGCATGACCTTTGGGGGTCAGAGGGCAGGGTCACCCATTGCACAGTGCTCCTGGAACAATTTTCAGGTTAAAGGCCTTGCTCTGATCTTTAGCCACAGAGCCACCACTGTGTTAATGAATAGTTTGCTTAAGTTCTTCTTTTATGTTATCATTTGTTCCTTTAGTTATGTGTCTTTAATAATGTGTACTCGCCACACTGCACATGGAGACATGCCCCATTCTATTTAAAACCCCAGCAGACTTAAGATGGCTGCTAGGGCCTTAGCTTTCAGTGTCTGTCTATCTGCTCCTTTGGCTAATGTGTTTTTTTTTTATTTTGGCTTAAGTTTGGATTACGATTTTTCAGATTGGTTTTGTTTTTGCTTAGGTTAGGTTACATGCACCCTTCTCAATTTTAGTTTTTACTATTGTTTTTGGATAATTGTTAAATACATTTTTGAAATGTAAAGGAACTCTGTTTTTGACCTGGAGTTTAACATTTCCCTTACTCTTGAGTTTTTGGTTTTAAAAGCCTCTACCTTTTTTGCTAAGCCAAAGCAGACCCAAAAGACTGCTCTAGATTTGCAGGTAGGACTGATTTTGGTCAGTAAGCCTCAGGGGAACCTGTAAGTCCATATGAAGAAGTTTATTCACTTTTTCCGTGTAATGAAAGCCTAGTGCAATTTTAACATCACGTAAGCCATTCAACTAGGAGAAAAATAAAACTATTTGCAACAAAAAATTTTATTTTGATTGGTATATACAGTAGGTTGTTTTGAATTGTTAATATGATTTTCCTTTTTCCCTCTCATCTTCTTTGTGCTGAGTCATATCTTACACTTTCGAATGAACATTCAATCACTGTGAATATACTTCATGTGAAAGTACTGCAGTGAGGATGTAGCAAAGGCAAATACAAAACTTACAGAAAACTGCCACCATAAAAATGGTTTTAAGGATTCCTCTCACCTGCTACACTGCTGATACTGGCATGATGAAATGGGGTCTGGCACCTTTACGTTTTAAATGTATCTCTGCTAAACACATCCATTAAAATAAGAGCATGTATACCAAATTGCCTTTTTAAGTCGAACAGCAGGAAATGCAAAAGTAATTGAAAAGTGCCCTCTGATGACATCTAACAACTTATGGACTGTTTCCTGTGTAATGTCATAAAAACATTATCATCACCTAATAGAATATTTCTTTTAGTTTGCAACTAACTGCAGTGCTGTTAGCTGCAAGAAACTCAGGAACATGAAAGGTTTTTGTCAATTACAAGTTTTCTCATTTAATCAAAATCAACTAAATTTAATGTGTCATCCTGATCTAGTTGATAACATGCCTGTGCTCTAAATGTAAAGATATGGAAATATTAATTCTAAAATTTACTTGTGATTTGTTAGTTGCTTTTGAAAATAGTACACATATACATACTTGAACTCATACTGAGGTGAATTTGAAAAGATTGTTAGTTTATCAAAAGACGCACTCATGCACACAGCTCCTTTCATCATACATTAGCATGGATCGTACTTGTGATCATTTCTTTTTAGTAAAGTGGTTTAAACATCTGCAATCCTGTTTTCCCTTTGTCATTCTGGGGTATTGAGTGTTGCTGAATGTGGACAAAAATGAATTAAAATGATTTTAGCATAAGTCTGCAACAATTGCAAAAAGTGATATATAATAGCCCCCTAGTGTATATATATATATATATATATATATATATATATATATTGTAAAAGATGAAGCAATGGACAACATAAAGGTTTGGGGTTTTCCGGACCCGTATATTGCAGACAATCCACAATATTTCAAAAAGAAAAACGGTCAAAATATAAACAAAACAGTTCATATGCGCGACACCCTTCAGAGGCGTCGGCAGCCATTTTATAGAGGAGGAGCCGGAAGTGGAGGAAAGCTGGGAAGGAACCGTGAGGGAGGATGGGACTGCTGACGTCAGGAAAGATGGCGGAGGAAGGGCGGAAGTGGACGTACTGCGGGCAGGCTATGATGGCGGAGCGTCTCTTTTTCAGGAAGAAAAAGGAGAAAGATTAGTACCCCGCCACTCCCTGCAGGCGAATGTCTTTCGAAGCGGTTTAAGATCCGTCCGCGGCCTCCTACTCGCGCATGCGTGACAATTTATATATATATATTGTAATAAATCAAGAGTCTCTTCAAACTAGAAAAAGGTTTGGGGGTTTTGTCCCCATATATTGTCGTCAGACAGAGAATGAAAAAGTTGATTCAAAATGATATACAAAGTGAATACATGACTGCAACAAGATGGCGTTTTTATAACAGATGGGATGATATGGTTGTCAGGAAGTGATGATTGGAGGCGGGACCATGGAACCAATGTCACCAAGAGTAGACCAGAATAATAGTGTGGAACCGGAAATGACGTCATCAGACTGGAACCGGAAGTACGTCAGCCATTTTGGATTTGAACTGGAAAGTGTTTTATTTTTCTTCCGGTTTTCTGTAGATAGAAAGAGATTCAGGTAAGTTAAACCCTTGTCTCGCGAGATTTCACTCACCTTTAGGCTCTTTGACTGCCTCCTCGCGTGTGTGACATGACCCCCTCAGCCCAGACCCATCCGGTCGGGCGATCTGCACCGAGGTCGTGGACCCGGAGAGAGCATCTGCGTTGGCCTGTAAGGAACCCCTACGATAAGTAACGCTAAAACGGTATGGTTGAAGATCCAAAAACCACCTAGTGACACGAGGATTGACTCCGATGAAGGGACATCCACTGTAAAGCGGCATGATCCGTTATCAGAGTGAACTCTCGCCCCAATAGGTAGTACCTTAATGATGTAATAGCCCACTTAATCGCCAGAGCCTCACGCTCCACCGCAGCATACTTCATCTCCCGGTCCAGCAGTTTCCGGCTCAGATACATAATGGGGTGTTCAGCACCGTCGATACATTGGCTGTCTGGAGAACAAAGGAAGAGAAAAATCAGGAGATTTTAATACAGGTGCTGGCGTAAGGGCCAATTTTAAGTCACCAAATGCTTTATCTACTTTATCATCCCATACCACTTTAACAGGTGCTCGCTTCTTTGGGCGATAGTATCCAGCTAATCCCAAAATGCTTGTACTTGCCGCTTATTTATCGGACGGGCCAATTAATGATGGCATCAATTTTAAGACATTGTGGCTTCGACACCTCCCCACTAGGTAGCCCAAATATTTGGCTTCTTTCAATCCAAAGAAACATTTCTTTGGATTAATACGCAGCCCTGCTGCTGCCAGTGTGGAAAGCACCGTTTTCACCTGTACATGATCCTTCCAGTCATCTAGGTAAGCGCACAAAAGGAATTGTGGGGCCGTAGAGCAAACCAAATGGAAGGACCCTATACTGCCAATGTCCACTGGGAGTGTGGATTTGCCAATACCCTTTTGTCATGTCAAGGTAGTTAGGAATTGGCGTTTCCTAGCCGATCGAGCAGGTCATCTACTCGCGCATCGGATACGCATCAAATTTAGAGACCTGATTGAGTCGCCGGAAGTCATTACAGAACCTCCAAGACCCATCGGGTTTAGAAACTAGAACAATTGGACTAGACCAAGGGCTATAGCCTAATTTCTAACTCCACTTCCGCTTTCTTTGCCTCCGGAGTCTGTAAGGTCTCTCCCTGACAGTAATAATATCTGTCCACCACCTGTACAGACAAGATAGCTTTTGAGATCTTGTCTCTGTTCGTGTCAAATCGGGACCAAAATTAAGTTTGCATAAAAAGTGAACTGCTCCACGGTTTCAGCAAGTTAATATGATATACTCTTTCACTCGGTCGACGATTAGGTTGTTTAACTAAATAGTCGGCAGACCTTCTTTCTTTAATTTCATAAGGTCCTTGCCAATGAGCTAATAATTTATAATGGGAGGTTGGGACTAATACCATAACACGATCACCGGGACAAATTCCCGAATGGTGGTGCTATTATAATAACGTGACTGTGCTGCTTGCGCTTTTCTAAATTATCTTTTAGGATAGGTCGGATTTTCTCTAGCCTATCGCGTAACTGCGATATATTCAAGAATATTTGAGGTAGGGAGTACCTCCTCCTCCCAACCTTCTTTTAACATGTCCAAAATCCCCTGGGTTGTCTTCCATATAATAATTCAAAGGAGCTGAGGGACTTCCCTGTAGGCAAACAAAACGAGGGAAGCAACTGATCCCAGTTTCTCCGTCCTCGCTAACTACCTTGCGTAACATCTGCGTCTGATTAAAGCGTTCAACCAGTCCATCAGTTTGAGGATGATAAACTGATGTTTTTAGATGTTTTATCCTGAGTAATTTGGCCACTTCCTGAACGTTTCTGAAGTGAAAGGAGTCCCGATCTGTTAAGATTTGGGGATCCCAAAGCCTGTACAGCAGAACTAAAATATATTTAAAACCTTTTAACGAGGGTCCTATACCTTTTTCACTCCTTTGTCTTATGGGATCTGAGTCAAAGTTTTTGAGCCTAGTCTCCTGTGCTAATTCACAGAACATCCGGTCTTGCCACTCTATATAATATTCATTTTTAATTACAAAGAAGCGGCATCGGTGGCTTATTTTCTGAATTTGATCCGTGCTACTGAGGGACACGGCGTGGAGGCAGTGCATTATTCTCCATTACTAAGCCTCTTTTTAGATGCAGTTACGTTCTTACCGCTGTTGATGTTATTCCAATCTCTTCCTAAAATGACTGGAAAAGGGGATCGGGTAACACTGAGCCATACTGGTTATATATATATATATATATATATATATATATATATATATATATCCCGGAATCAAACATTGCCCTTACCTTTCTACCATTTATTATAACTGCACCTGCACTGCGGCACAGTACCTTTCTCCCTTCACTATGCAATCCATAGGCTCTAGGCACAGCTCGGGACATATTGATCATTTCAAAGCCTGTACAGCAGCTGTCCTGCGCATATCCTCGAGCGTGTGCTTTCTTATTTGTTGCTTAGGGCATTCACCCTGCCAGGAGCTCCCATTTTGTGGGAGGAATTTATATCGGGCGACCCAACCCCCTCTGAGTTCTTAGCGGCCTTTTGCAAACTCTCGCCTGTTGTTCTGCTGAAGCGGGGCGTTTTCTCTGCGCGTTCCCTTCTAGGGAGGAGATGTGGACAGATCAGCTGCTGTAACTGGATTTCTGCTGCTTTGAGCTGCAATGTTTGAAGCATGATGGTGTGAAGTACCGTTCTGCTTCAAGAGCTTCAAACGATCATTTCAAAATGAAAGCCTGTACAGCAGCTGTCCATGGAACCAATTTTTCACTCCTTTGTCTTATGGGTTTTATTTTTCTTCCGGTTTTCAAGGTTCAGGTGTCTCCTGCAGAACATCCGGTCTTATAATTACTTTCCTTATTTTCTGAATTTGCACATAGATTATTATTGTTCTCTTGTGCATTCTTTTTTGTCCTTTTTCACTCCTTTGTCTTATCCTTTCCTGCCTCCGGTCAACTCTGAATTACATAGATTATTATTGTTCTCTTGTGCATTCTTTTTTGCCTTCCTTTCCCTCCAACTCTTTCGTGTCTCTTTTCGACGCGCTGCTCTTTCTTCTTCGCTTAGTCATTTACGTGCCATCTACAACATATAACATTTTTAAGAGCTGGGAGCAGAGTGTGTCTGCCAAAAGCATTCCAATTACTGCGAGGTTAGATGTCTTTGAACTTGTTTTAAATTGTATGTAAGTAGGGCATGACATGCAAAAGTCACTGTCTCACGGGTCTTGCTTTCTAAGGTTGTAATGTCTAGTCTCGTGTGACGTCAAAGTGTCTCTCCGAGATGATCAACTCTTGACCCCAATTTTTTTTATATACAGCAATAGATAAATAGATAGATATATACAGTATATGAAGGAAATTTATAATTTAAAAGTATGTATTTTTGCAGCATGTTAATATGCACAGCATCAAATTTAGCAGGGCTGAAAGATCCAATTGCCTAGTTTTAACCTTTTACACAATTTATTTTTAGCATAACGCATTTGATGCTTAGGGAGTGGCATTGGCTTTTCAGGTGGTGAGTTGAAAATCAGTTATGAACCAATCCCAGATGCACAGATACCAAAACTGGGATTCAAATGCATTTAAGTTCCCTTCATGAAGAAACCTTTACTTTGAGTAGCAGGGGTTGATACACAAAGAGAACCATTCAGTATCAAGGACTCAGCAGGTCCTGCTACATACAGTATGATTATAATACATAGAAATTGCACTTTCAGTTATGATAATATGGAACAATTCATTGAAACTGAAAGGTTAATAATATCACTGATAACACTTATTATTTTCTCTTTGAAACTGTTTGAGCAAAATGTTTAAAAAGACAGTTATATTTAGTATTTTATGGAGCACTGTACTGTAGTTTTCCATTTAAGCTTAAGAGCAATTTTTCTTAAAAAAAATAAATACAAAAATGTGAAGAAGACCAGCCTTCTCCTTCGGTTCACTCTCTGCTCGTATCTGCCCTTCCTGTACATGGCAGCATGGCTCAGAGAATTGGGGTGCAGTTGCACAGAGGTCTGGCAACTCCACTGTTTGTAAAGTTACAAGGTTCAAATGGAGAAGCAGAGAAGGTATATCTTTAAATGTCAAGATCTTCTACATAATAAAGCATATACAAATATTTATACTGTATTTAAACAGATTGAGCATTTCATTTATTTTGCATGTAATTTTTTAAAATATTTAGTTTTAATGCTAAAATAAAGCTAACTTCAATGATTTGTTGACTGGTAGTGATTACAGTGTCATAGTTTAAAATATATTTTCTTGGAGAAATACATTAAGATATATTTTAAAGCATGCAAGATTAATTAAGTGAAAAAATATCCATAATTTGCATTACATAATAAATGTTAGACTAATGCAAAATTTATGTTTTATGCACAAATCTATTGTGAGTGCGCTACCAAATTTCAGGGTTTAGCAGTGTTGCTTCACAGCTCAAGAGATCTGTGTTCCGGGTTCTGTTCCTTCTCTAGTAACTGTTTATGTTCCATTTGCAATGTCTGCATGTCTGCAGTATTCCAGCTTTCTCCCCCAAAACCCAAAAAACAAGCTGTTTTGAACTTACCTGTTCCCAAACCTCAAAAATGTGTTAGGTAACAAAATGAAAATCAGGCCAAGAGCTCTCAAAATGGCCATAAGAATCTCATTGTGCACAGGCACAAAAAGGAGCCAAGGCTTAAATCTCATAAAAAGGGAAATTACTAACCCAAAAAGACAAAAACAGCATTTCTTTGTAATAAAAATATATTAACTAAATTCCCAAAAAGCAAAGAAAAAAAAAACACAAGTCAAATAAAACCAAAAAGATCTGTTCACAAGAGCTAAACCAAACCAGGTATTTAAGTCAAAAACCTATACTATTAACAAGAGTGAAAGAGTTGAAACCAGCAAAATCAAAAATATGAAAAAGTTACATAAATCCAAGGGGGAACTGAACAACAAAAGAAAAATTTTCAAATAATGCTTCAGAGAGGAACTGAGATTTCACAGCAGATTGTAAGGGCTGAGGGTGGTCTCTCAGCTGCAGCAGTTTGAGGTTCAACATATAATATGGATGGAAAAGAATAAATCAAAGCAATAGAACTACAATAACCATTAAAATAATAACACAAAATAATTAGTCAAACAAAATAAAAAAGACGTATTTAAATGTTGTGTGGTCCCCGGCCGGGACGTCCAGGAGGACCGGAGGAGGGCTTGTGCCTCCTCCAGACCGCGAGGGGGCGTCCGCCCTGGTTATGTTGGGGGCCTCAGGTAAAGGGCTTGGAAGCCCAGCCCTGTAGGGACCCGTGGCCACCGCCAGGAGGCGCCCCAGTGCCTGAATATCCCGGGAGCCCAGAGGGAAGACGACGGGACTCCCAGAACTCTTTATATAAAGAAATGTTTCTTAGCTTCAGTCTAAAATACACTTTTCCATAATTTCCACTGGTGTCATCGAGTATGTGATTTACCTCTTAGTCGAAAGAATTCAGGGGCAGTTTTCTATTTCCTTGAATTTGACTTGGGCTAAGATAATGGATAAAAGGAGGAAAGGTGTTAATATGGTTGGAAGCCACACAATATTTAGGCAAAATAAGTTCACTATTTTGTTTGGTTGTATTCTGTGATCAGTTTGCGTGTTCTTGTAGTTGTCAAATTAATTTCTTTGTATAACCCAAATGTACTGTCAGTTTAATAGGATGAGTGAGTGTGCACTCACTTATTTTCTTGTATCTCACTAGGAGCTGGTTACTTTATCTTCTGCATGACCCTGGCATGTTGAAACGAGAAAGAGTATATGTGCCATGTGATGGACTACTGATATTGTTATGGCAAGCCATATTTTAGCTTAGCTGGTTAGGTTATTTAGGCTACCTGTGTGTGGTGGAGGTCAGAGTGCAAAGACTAAAACTGTCAAGGAAAAGGCAGGCAATTAAAGTGAGCCAATCTAAGTTGCAGTGTATTTCAATGTATTAAAAAATCTCCCTTTTTCAAGAATTTGTTTTAATAGTGCATTATGTGAACTGAAACAAAGTAAAGAAAAGGTTTAAACATATTTCACTGAATGACATCTGTTCATACAGAAAATTAACCATCCATGCACTGGTCTTAAGGCAGGAGACACCCTGAATGGGGCACCAGTCCTTTGCAGATGACAATCACTTACACCCTTGGCCAAGTTAGGGTCACCAGTTAAACAAACCCATAGAACTTCAGGTAGTAGAAGAGAAACTTAGTCTCTGGAAACAACCAATGGAATAAAGGAAGACCTCCCTACAGACACTGAACCAGGAAGGAACTGGAACCCAGTGCTAGATTTATTGGGCAGTAGTGTTAACTAATACACCACCACACCTCTCAGAAACATATCAATGATTCATTATTTTTTTTTAAATAAACCATACACTTAATTAAAATATGTTGATTTGTTTTGCTGTTATCTCTCATGCAGCTGCACATGTAATTTATCATTTTACCTGCTTTATTGAAGCTGTTATGTTTCCGCATTCACAAATGAACACTTTGCATAACAGACACATTACAATTTTCACAGTTTTCAAACGTAAGATGCAATCTTCAGTAATTCATAGTTTTAGAACTGTTTTAATTTTTGTCATGCTGACAACTACAATCAACAATGGCTAATTGAGAGTTTTGCCAGACAGATTACGGATGCTGCCAATTATCGAATAGCTGTTAAATAATAGGAATGTAAATACGGATCACTCAGCTGTTTTTCTTTTTTTCTGCCTTACAAACTGCTTAGCATTTCTTAATTTATTTTGCCATGGTGTTTACAATAAACTCTAGAATTTAATTGTTATTGCTTGAGATGTATTTTATATTTAACAGAGCATATATACTAAGTGAACCTTTTCTGCCCTCTTCAATCATTAACTACTTTTAGATGTTTTATGTTGGTCTAATCTATGTCCTTCCTAGTTTTGTGATCTTAAAATTATGAAAATAAATTCATTAATTCATTTCTGCCGACTGCAGCTGTCACTACTCATGTTAGACCTATGGGGCTTCAATACCGTTAAAACAAAAGGATTAACCTTTCTGTATTAGTCTGCCCTTTTTCTGGCAGTGTCCAACATTATTCCATTTCAGCTCAAAGATTCTTACACTGTGCTCTTTACGGAAAACAGGCTAGGGTGCTTACATGGATTTACAAGCACAAAACAGAACAATAAAATAGCATTGCCATGCAACATTAACAAGCCTATCTGTTTAATTAAAAGCAAAAATATATCCATACACTTTGAGCAATGTATAAAGAAGTAATGCTAACCGAAAAATCATGTAACACATAATCTGACTCGTGGGCAATTGAGGTCAGCAGGACCTGTAGAAAAAGTTCTGGTGGAAACAGACCATTGGGGGTCCAGAGTCCATTGCATGTTTTTGTGTCAGTCAAATTATCTAACTGTGGCAGATACTCTACACAAAACTGGGCCTTGATGACCTCACAATAATGACTGGTGAGAGTGGTCTTGTACTGTCATAAGCTTTACTTCTAGTTGCAGCAAATGTTGCATCACTTTGTAAAAGTAAAAAATGTGCACCAATTATAAAGATGCTGCCAAAAAAAAAAATTGCCAGACATGCTGTATTATTTTTGGGCAGGCTGTGCTAGTTACTGCCATTGGCTATTATTGGAGCTATAGCTGGCTAGCAGATAGATAGATAGATAGATAGATAGATAGATAGATAGATAGATAGATAGATAGATAGATAGATAGATAGATAGATAGATAGATAGATAGATAGATAGATAGATTTTTACTTTAAACACCCACACTTTTTGTCTGAACATACACCAGAATGACTATAAAGTAAGAAAACTAAAAAGAAAGAAAGATGGTTACACTGAGGCATTATGCGGAATAAAGTATAAAGCCTATAAAGCAGTGAAAGAGAAAGGTAAGAAACTGAAATGCTTATTTATACATATTTGTATTGGAGTAAAATGGCAAAGCCACGAACAATTTAATGGAATTAAAATTGCTTCTCTTTTTCATTTTGAAAAACTAATAAAACACATAGTAAATCATCTGTTATTGACCAAATTCACCAAACGGGGCATCTTAATTTGTTATAGGGTCATGGAAAGCCAAAGCATATCCTAGCCAAACAAAAGCCAGCCCTGGAGATGACAACGGTCCATCACAGTGTACTGTACAAAACAAATAAATTCAGTTAATCTGAAAAGGTTAGAAACCAAACAACTTTCCACACGTGACTTTGAGATGTGAAGGTAACCAGACTTAATACAGAAAGTCACTGGGGGAAAACAGAGATATCTATATATATAATTCACTAAGGCAAGACAACCATGGAAAGCACGGCGGAAGGGGCATCGACTCACTGAGCCACCGACAAGTAAGACACCTATGGCGCACACTGAAGGAGCCACACCCACCAACTCCTGTGTCCGAGCCACGTTGACTGTTCATAGAGGCATGTTTCTCGCAGAGGTGAATCGCCATATGCAGCATGTTAAACGGTTTGTGAGGAGTAACCCATGGGATCCTCAAAACAATCCTTTACAACTGAGGTTAAAACACAATGAAGAAAGCAGTCTTTAAAAACCGAGTTTTTGGTTACGACGCACGACCGCGTGCACCATAGCAAACTGTTTTACTGTGTTGGTTCGTTCCATGCATTGTTATAATGTTGCTTTTCTTGCTGATTTATTACATTACCGATTTTTCAAATGTTAATTTTCTCCCTGTACTTAAAAATCATTAAAAAACCGGCCTGATTATGCGGCTTATACGCCGCGGTTTGGCTAGTAGTATATATTGTACAGACAGACATCAAATCAGGAATTAAGCCCATGTGTATAGACATGTGAAGATGCAGTGTAAACTAAAAATGCCTTACAAACATGAAGATCTCATGTCAGTATTAAACTAGACCTAAATCAGTGGCTCTCAACCTGTGGGGCAGAAGTAACAAAAATGGGGGCGCGAAGATGTGAAAAAAAGAAAACTAGTATTAAAAATATGAAAAAAACACGAGCAAAAGAACTGGAAGTAAATTTAAATGAAAGGAAACAGAATTGAAGGCCAACACATTGCACAAAATTTTATTTGATATAATTTATATTAATTTATTAAATATTATACATCAAAAATTCTGAATCACATAAAATACAAGCACATCAAAAACATTCACGCACAATGTACTGTATGTATTACATGCTATCAAATATAAATTTTCAATTTATCTACTTATTTTCATTTCTACATAAAGACAATGTGGATGTCTTATTTGCATCAAACAGATGCTCCCTATATACAGTAGGTAAAAACAAAAAAACCAGCCTATACAGTTTAAACTTAAAAAAATGGTATGTAGATATTAATGTTTAATTATAATTATTGATCATACTAATCATTGTAGATAAGCAAGATAAACATAATATACAGATTGATGATTCTAAGCTATGACATAACTGATTTCTTTGATCTTCCTGTCACTAGAAATGGTGGTGAGTATGTGGGTATAAAAACTGTTTTTTATTTTATTCAGTATGGATGATTAAAAAAAATGTAAAAAAAAAGAAATCAGATCTTTCAATAATATATTGTACTAAAAATTATTAGAAATAAACATCCATCTATACATCCATTACTAAACATGCTAAATGCATTATAACATTATTAGAGGATGAGCCAATTCTGGAAACATCCAGTACTGCACTCGGCACAAGTCAAACAGAGGGCACACTAATACAAACAGTAACAAATGTAAACATAATAATAAAGTAATATTTAAATAGTACATTTGAGTGACATGATTTAAAGCACTTGGTCGTATTAACAGGGACTTCTACTGCCAGTTTCCACCACCTGATGTGGACTTCAAAGCAGAATTGAATATAATGTTTTTTATTGTAGCACAAATTTTTTTTTTGTTCTCTTGTGAAAACGCAATATCTTGGTTTCTAATTTCTTTAGAAACAGCCAGATTCTAAAAGCAAATAATTGACTTTGAAACTGTAGTCATTCCTCTAAATATAGCTGGTGCGTGCTGAAAACTACAATCAAGCCCACCTGTTCTTTGTCAGAATCACAGAGAACTGAGGGTCAATCCTCAGAGGAAATTGAGAACCAGACTTGAATGAGACTTCACATCCATACAGATTATAATCTTTCCAATGGTGAACTGCTCAACTAAGCCAGTGTCCTGCGAGGAAACCCATGAATAATGAGTCCCAGCTGTGAATTTAATTAGGTCAAAGGTGAACAACCAACCATATCACCTGTGCTAATCCAAATAATTGTGGGATATTGCTTCATATTACTTAGTTTGACCCTGAATCACATTAAAACATTTTGGGAAATTGTGTATAGATTAAATTGAATTGTCTTTTATAACAATTGTGCATTCATGTGAAATATACAATAAAAAAAAATATTATTGGTATATGGTCATAGTCTACCAGACAAAGCAGCCACACTTTGCTTTAGCCTGTTCAATAAAGTCACTGACATGACATGTCAGGACAATCATTTAATTGTGTATGACTCAAATAAAACTACCTACTTGCACTTCCATGCTTGCTTCTTTTTAAAGACTTTTATCTTTTTATCTGTTCAGTTCTGTTTCTGCTGGATTATTTCCTCTAAAAGCTTCAGTACACTAGTACAACGTGCAGTATATTTTAGAGACAATCCCATACAAATTTAGCTTGACAGAAGAAATAAATAGTAAAAGTGTGCTGTTAATAAACATAAAGTCAAAGAATATATTTATATCTTTTCAATATTCAAAGCTTATTATTTTTTCTGACACACAGTGACAGCATTTATGTATTTTCTCTGTGTACTGCATAATAAATGAAACAATCCAACCATCCTTCCTTATAATGACTAATTTACAGGAAGATGACTCATTGGAAATGCACTGCTGAAGCCTTAAAGAACTATAATCCTGTCCCCCAAACTCTTCATAGTACACCACAATAATGAGCTTTATGAAAATCTATGTGTTATATATTTAGGACCCCCAGGTGGGTTAATCTTTACAGGAGGGAGATCTAATTAGTTCACCTATTAACCATTTTTGTGTTAAAAAGTGTTGTCCACTTTTATCCAGCTACAAGCTGGGCCCTTTAATCTTAATCATCAGATAATACCACTCATTAATCAGTTTTTCACACTTTCTTTTTTCCAGCCTTCTTAATATCTATCACTTTCCTGCAGAAAGCACAAGAAACAAGACACCATCAATATACCCAAAAGGCACTGTTGCTGGTTTAAAAGTACACAAATATGAATATATTGGGCATAAAGTTTCTTAGGCTGCCTCTGATTGTGTTTGAAATAAAACTCCTACTACTCTCTATTTTATTAACTTGTAGAAAGCTCAGTACAAATTATGTTGCCTTAGAGTGCAGCATTTGAACCATGTACCTCTTTTTCTTTAAATCATGCACCTTTAAATACAAAAATAACAGTGCTAGTTGGTATAAAAATGCATTTCCACAGTACTTCAGTTAACTGTATTCTTACTGAATAAGTCTATGCTGCAAATGTCTTACTATTTATGTTAATATTGAATCATTATCTTCCATTCCTTCTCCTTCATTCTGTTATACTGTTTATCCATGAACTTTCTCCTTTACTTGGAATATGATTAGCAATTTTTGTCACTAATGAGCAAAGGTCACAACTGAGCCTTAAACTGGATTAACTTTACCAACATGGATAAATCTGAAACTTTTTAAAACGTTTCTTTTCACACAAGGGTTTACATGTCATTTTGTAAAAGTTTATTGTGCTCATTTAAACCTCCAAAACATGTAAATCTTACCTATTGGGCTTGTATGGTTTATCAGCCAAACGCACTTTTAGTTTTCCAAAGTAAATCTGAAATAGATCAAAATCCCAAAAGAACAAAAAAAAAAATGGATTTCTTCATGTGATGAAACCGCTTTTAAAGGTTAAAGGAAATATAAGGTTGCTAAAGCCTTGGGAAATATACAGTGTTAGCTCTGCCAAAATTAATACAGTGAAGTATTTGAGTGTTTCAAGGTACAGTACCCATCGACTGATTGAAGAACTGGGGTCTATCTTCCCAGTAAACATGAGACTACAAAGGACATTATCACGACAAAACTTAAGTTGGTGCCTTGTCATATGACAGCTATACATTAGTAGTTTCAAAAAGCTTAGTATTCCCCTTGAAGAATTCTACGTGAGACCAGGGACCTCATATATAAAGCCGTGCATAGTATTCACACTATAACATGGCGTATGGACAAATGCAGAAATGTGCGTACTCGCAAAAAAATCCAGATGCATAAATCTGTGCAAACGCCAACTTCCACGTTCTTCTGCTCCATAAATCCCGGTCAGCGTGAAACATAACGCACGTGCACACGCCTTCTGACACTCCCCAACTCCTCCCAGAATTACTCCTCTTTGAATATGCAAATCAATATAAATAGCCCTTAAGCTCAGCATTCTGTGAAAAGACAATGGCAAAAGCACAGGGGAAAAATAGAAGAATTTCAGCAAATACCAAGTGGAGGCAAGGAAAAATGTACTATTTGTTGGTTTAAACGGTGGTATAAACAACAAAAGGAAGCTGATCAAGTGACATAGAGTGTCAGAGAAACTCGAAAGCTCAAGTACACAAAGCCATACAGTGCCCGAAATAAAAAAGAAGTTGTCAGATATCAAAGTCGCCGTGAAAAGGCAAGTCGTAGCCCACCGTCTGAGTGTCATATGAAAGCTTATTAGGGTAGAGAAAAAAAAAAAAGGCACACAGTGGGGAAAAAAGTACGAAACTTCAACTTTAATCTCGAAATTTCCATTTTAATCACGTAGTTTATTTTGTCATTAAAGTAGAACATCATAAGCTTCATTTTAAAACTGTTTAATTTACTAGTTTCTCAAATACCATCATAACTAAAGTAGCATGTTAAATACTTTGTTTTGTTTTTGATCTTCTATGTGCTCTATGTGTGTGAATCATTACGTGCTTCTGGGCTTTCTCTTCCTCTGACAGGACACAGAATCCATTACATTCACAATATTACAGCTCTCTGAATAATTAAAATACTGAGATGTATACGTGATATAATTTTCATGATGATAGGAGTTGCATGTTATTAAACATGAGAACACGTGGCGCAGTGATTGTTCATGCTTGCTGTGCTGTGCACAATCTTCGATTAAATAATTTATTGTAGCAGTACTGTCTCTTTCAAACTTACTAACTTTCAATTCCTGTCCTTTCATTTTTACTTCCCCAAATACCCAATCACCACACAATCAGCGCTGTAATAGACGTTAAGCCACCTCTAAGCTTAGAACGCCAATTCTTCAAAACTTTTAAGGAACATTGAAATATCTTCGTAGTACATGTTAAATTATTCTATCCATCCAATGTCGCGCCAGCCCCAGCATGAATACAGCACAAGGCAGGAACAATTCGAGAACAGAGCGCTAGATCCCTGCTAGTGCAGCAACACCGTGCCCTCACATGCTTAATTATTAGCAATATAGATTATTTAAATTAAGTTAAAGTTTTATCTGTATAATATAATAAACATATTTTGCTGCATTTCATTTTAAAAATGATATCATCATCATATGTAAATATGTGCTTTATAAAGTGGCTCAAGTTGTGCAATATTATAACTGTATCGCAAGTTTACAGTGAGGTGATTGTGCTAATAAGCACAAACAATTCTACAAGGAGCAGTTGATGGACTGATTGAGTGCATTTATAGTTCTTGGGATGAAACTGTTTCTGAACCACAAGGTCCGTACAGGAAAGGCTTTGAAGCGTTAGCCGTATGATAGCAGTTCAATAGACAGCATGGCTGAGGCAGCGTGTGCTTGATGCTGTATATAATGTAATTCTCTTTCCGATCAGCTGCTGTAGATCTGTGATTCCACGGTCAAATACAGTGATATAAATACTCTGACTGGTGTAGTGAGACTAATATGGAAAAAGATGATCCGCTGTGGCGACCCCTAACAGGAGCAGCTAAAAGAAGAAAAAGAAGGTGCAGTGAGAGTAACAACGCTAAAGCAGCTGTGGTATTTAGAATAGTTTGACCATTCTGTGGACCATTATATTGTTACAGGTTAATTACAATCAGATGCATTAAACTAATAAACAATATAAGGTTAATTGCAGTGTATATATGTGGATCTAAAAAAATGAAAGGGAAACCACACTGGAACAAAAGCACTGCTTTGAAGTTGGGTGGCGCCAGTTTGCAAAACCGAGCTGAGAACTTGCGTACGCCAGAGTTTGAGCCACCATGAAAATGCGTGTGGCTTTACGCCAAGTTTAGGTTTTATACATCGCAATTTGAGCATGGAAACGGGCTTACGCAACATTTTTGTGTGTATGCACCTATTATACATGAAGCCCCAGGTGTTTCATATTTGCATTCTTTGGAAGGCATTTTTAGTTGTCCAAAATGCAGCTTTAGTAAGGATGAAAGGCCAAGATGAATAAAAAAGTTACATATTCAAATGTATCCATGTTAGTGTGTACTAGGTCTAAGAGTAACAATTCCACCTAGAGGAGGTTCTTCCTGAACTTTGGTGTGCAAATCAGACACCTACATGAACAGATGGAATACACGCAAAATCTATACTAAAGATATCTCAGCTACAATACACACTTGAGGTTAAGCAGCACTATGAGTCAGAATTACATTCTCCCTAACAATTATTTTATTCAAAAAAAACAATTTGTGGTGAGAATTGACAGTAGTGTACAAAAATAATATGGCAAGTTTCTATACATTTCCAATTCAGGTTGCAGCAAACTAGAGTGCATCTGAACAAAGAGAAACCTAAGGCAGAAATGAAAGTAGATTGAATGCCAATGCATTTTGGGAGACGTTCAAACACCCACAGAGTTAATTTATTGATTGGCAACATGATATTTGAAAACACTAATACATGATTACACCTTCTTTAATTTATAAACCTTATTACAGGGTATTCACTATCAAGGTTCGCCTTCAGTATGCAGTAGTTCCCTAGAACTATTGTTGAAGACTATCAGCACAGAAGAAGAGACATTTGCAAAGCAGTATGACACTAAATGGTGCCCAAGGCCATTTATGGTATATGAGCATAGAGTTCTTGTTCATTTTGTTGCTGTACCTAGATCAAGATTTAAAATACTTTCATTGTTTAACTATTGCCTTCCCTCTCCACTGTAACAAACATACTATTATCTCACTCCATGTGGCTAAAGGAGTAAAACTGGCATATAAATAAATGGATAAATTAAGAGCAGGGGATAACCAGTCTAAGGGAAATTTCAAAAAATAGACAATGAGATAGCAGAAATTTAGTACCAGAATGACAGGTTGAGCAATACAAACAAAATTAAACTATTAGACAAAAAATCATTGTCTAACTATTAATAGCTCTAAAGAATTTAATTCAATATTTGTTTAAGCATCCAAAAGCTTAAACACTGTGTGCTGTGTGCTGTGTGCCTCCATCTTAAATAGTTTGAATGTAATGGCATAACATATTGCATGACTTCCTCATAAAATGACCTGCAACAGGTGTAGCAACAGAAAACAACATGGCCAAGTGGTATGATTTCTTACCTCACTGATCACTAGTGACTGTTACATCATACATTTCTGCATAAAAACATGAGATTACAATTATTTTTTTGGCCACTCTGTGTGGAGTATTCCTTTAAGGAGACAAAGTTGAGGGTTGCTATCATTTTAATAACAAGTTAAATTACTGAGTTGAGTTTATTAGTTATTTTGCACTTCTGGTGTGCCCCATGGCCCTTCACACAGAAATTTCACAGAGTTCATTACACCAAATTGCAAAAGATCATCAAACAAAAAAAAGGGCAAAAGAAAGCTCACTAAGAACATAAAGTTTAAAAGCTGATATATTTTTTATAAAAAAACAGGCTTCTCTCACAGATCTGCCTTTTCTTTAATTTCATAAAGTTCAGACAATTGAGACAATAACCTTAAATTAGATGGGTTTGGTGTTGTGCACACCCAGCCTAGACTGGTCTTACTTTTCTGGCAAAGCTGACATGAATATCTCAAATTCCAAATGCTTTGCTGGAGTGGAAAAAGATTTCACAAAGCAGACAGAAAATGGTTTCATTGTAATAAAGTGTAAAAGTAAGGTTTTCTCTTTTTAAAAGACAGCATATAAAGGAAGAGCTCTGAGAATCAGAAGTATCATATTGAGGGATAGAATACTTCTTTCTATGCAAGAATTCACACTTACAAATGGCAATTAAAATATAAGTTTTGTTTTACATTAATGTTTGCTCTATTAGACTGGATGCAGCATGTTGAATTATTGCCACATACTTTTGCACCTAACAAGTTAAATTTTAGTATTACCGTTTGTTAAGTAAAATTAAATAAAAAATATCTCCAATTTACATTTAGAAAATGGTTATTTAATAATTAAATGCTCAGCCTGAAGTGATGTGGGTGTTGAAATGGATTAAACTACTGTGCATTTAATTATGACATGGATGAAAATGTGTGTCATGCAGTACTGCAGAGTATTGGATGTCACAGGTGCAAACGTGTAACACTTTTATGTAATGCAATACAGATTTGTTAAAGCATTGAATAATGTCACAATTAGCCTTTTAGGTACACATTAAACTGGCTTTTAGTTTAAATTATGATGAGCCTGAATCTTTTTACCACTTACCAACACATTGATATTATGTGAAGTATTTTACTAGACAGAAAACATTTGATACTCATGGCAGTGCTCATACTGTAAAACGTGTGCAGCTGCAGGTATCATGTCACACACGTGCGTATGGGAGGCAGATAAAGGGATTGAATGAGAGTAATTCTGAGCCAGACCGGGAGGTAGCAGAGTGCACTGACTTTCTCTCGCTTTTCTATAGACCGTTCACAGCAAATTCCACCTGGCCCTGATGACATCATTCCTGGCTCTGGCCCCTTTGACGTTGCTTCCGGGTGCGAGCCTATGGAGGATGACCCTTCCGGTTCCTGCCCCTTTGATGTCACTTCCTAAACTGACCTTTAAAGCCGCCACCTTTCCTCCATCCTCTTAGTTCTGTTCTAGATTCCAATCTGTACACATCAGTACAAACCTTTAAACCATTTTGCAGCCAGGGATTAATATACGGGTGGCTGCCCCAACTCTTTCTGTGGCTTCTTTGATTTTGTGACAATGTATTTTCTAGGCAGTTAATTTTCTGTTGTCTCTGTTCAGTGGTGGTCACTGCTATTCAATTTAATACATACATGTTTCAAGATTATACAAATTGTATATTTACTGTAGATATTGAAGAATCATTTCACCAGCATGTCACCTGCCCCACAAGGTATGCTAATATTCTGGATTACTGCTAATTCCCAATAAAAGATGCTTAACATCCACTATAGCATGGTCACCTTTGATGGTCTGTTCACCCATAAGTACTTCTGCTGCCAGCTAACAAACAGACACTGAAACTTGAGGAGCCAATGAGAAAAGTGGCCCAGTGCTGGGCTAAAAAAGCACAAAATAAATTACAGGGCTGCTTTGATTGTGTGAACTGGAACATTTTTGGAGACAATTGCATGCCTACGAAAACTATCTGTACATTTCCTAATAAGTGCCCTTGAATCGTGGGCTGACATCAGAGGTTTACTGAAGGCAAGCAAGCAATGCATCTCAAAACAATGATTGAAACACACAAATACTGATACGAAATCCAGAAAAACATGGTTAAACATCAGCACTGGAGTAAAGCAGACACAGAATAAAGTAGTTGTAACAATTTATACAAACCTTGGCAGAGATTAGGCATGCTTGCAGACTACAATGTAAAACCTTATCCAATATCATCTTCATTTTCCCTTCCAGACCAACTTAATGCTTTCTATGCCTGTTTCAATCGTAACAAAAGCATCCTACAATCTGGTTCACATCTTGGTACAGCACCTGCCGGGCTCAAGAACGTAAAGTACTGCAGAGTGCTGTGAGGGTGGCACAGAATATCACTGGCACTAAATTGCCTTCTGTTTATAATTAACGGCCTCAACCATCCTGCACATCCACTTTTGTCACACCTCACGTCTGTCAATGGTACAGGGCCACCAATCAGTTCACGGATAGTTTCCACACACAAGCCATAAGGCGGCTGTACAGTCAATAATAATGTAATATAACAAAGAGTGTGTATTAATTTATAAACTACTTGCAAACACACATTGTATATACCTGTTGTATGCTATGTGCACTTATATTGTATTTAGTAAACTCTTTTGTGGAGAAATGTAAGTAAGAATTTCATTGTACTATAAACTCATGACAATAAACTTCACTTGACTTAAAAGAGGCTCTTCCCTAGACAAGCTGTCTGCCAGCCTTAGTGAAGGTAGTGCCTGGATGCTCTCAGCACCATTCTGTGTTGTTTTCATGTTTCCATCAAATATATTCTTCACATCTATCAATCCAAATGAGAATGAAATCTTACCATTTCAGCAGCTATTCCTATCATCAACAGATAATCCATCAAATGATATGTTCTTCTTAATATATACAGTAGTTACAGGCTCCAGTGTAGCAATACAGTTATATTTATAAACCTATTGTTTTCACACTTCACCATCATTCAGAATTTCGTTGTGATTATTTTAAATGCACAGTATTTTTTGATTATTTATTCTGTGATGTTTTTGGATCTAAAACATGATTTGTCAATATCTATTGCAGTCTCAGCAGTTGTAAACCATTCAAAGTGTAAAACTGTAGAACTGTTTTGGGTGACATAATACTACTGCCATTACATTTAGTAGACCAGCTAATATGCTGGTTATATAGATGAGTTTTAAGCTCACAAGAATCCAGATTTAAATCTCACAAAAACTAAGCAAAAATGGTAGTGGTCCAAACTTAACAATATTTAATATATATGAAAAAAGCACTTGGTATTACTGTTTCTTTAAAAGTTACTGCATACAATACAAATTTAGTCATTAAAGCGCAGCAACTGCAAATTCCTTTTCAAGCTTCTGTACAGTTGTAGAATGTTTTTAGGATTCCTTTTCATAAAATGGAAGATATATTCATTTTAATGTGCATATTGAATGTAGTCACTGCTAAGCAAACTTAAAAATTACAATTTGCACTAGAAAGCCCTGTTTATAAGGACTTTGATGAAAATGGAGCAATGAAAATAGTAGTTGATACAATAAGTTCTAATATGGTGATGTGTGCAGATTATAGCAAAATTCTTACTTGCATGTCAAACAAACATACAATACATCACCACTCTCCAGTGCCACGATAAAAAAGAATGCAGTAAAACACAGATCTTCATTTTAATTAATAGAAAACACAAATCATTGTACCTTGGGTAACTCTTACGCCTGTTCCTGTGATCCTACTCCTATTACCTGAAATTTCTTCTAAAAACATTTATTAGTCAGACTTGTACTTTATTAGCCACTGTGAATGTTTTATGTCTTTTTGTATTTGTTATCTATTACTTACCCATAACAGCATCATGGATGTACAGTACAATTGGAAGGAAAAGTTTGTAAAACATCTAAAATTACCTGAATTTCTGCTAATTACTCATAGAAATATGGTCTAAGTTAAAATAATAAACTAGTACGATCAGTTTAAACTTACAATACACAAGATGTCGTACTTCTTCAATTCTGAAATCATCATTTAAATATTCAAAGTGCAGATTTAAAATGTATACAAAAAACTCTTCAATTTAATAACTGTTATATCCCACTTTAGCAGAAATAACTTCTGCCAAGCACTTCCTGTGGTTGCTGATCAAAGCTATAAAGAATATGCAACGGTTTAAAGCCCAAATTTGAACTGTTCTAGGTCTGTTGCATGCTGAAAAGTATAATTTCCTTTAATGGTCAAAAGGAATAATGTTCAAATGCATAGAAGAGTTCCATCATATATTATGATGCATCCACTCCAATATAGACCAAGTGCTGCCATGCACACCAAGATGGGGAGAAAATGGAAACACACTAATCACAAAGCAAAAAAAAATGATTATAAATAATTAAATAGCAATTCAAGAGAGATCAATTTCAGCAGCAACACTAGCATGAGTGTGCTATGCTAAAAAATAAATTTACTAGTCTACTAATTTCATGTAAGCATTGAGACTGTAGGGGCATATCTGATGTCATCAGCTCAGTCATTCCAGAGCTATACTGCCCTATAGCTAAAGGCTCTGCCTCCTACACTAGTGTTTTTATTTTCAAATAACATCTTGAAATCACACAGTATTCCCTGGAGTATGATTTCTGAAAGGTCATGGAAGTAGGGGTGAATCTATACGTTAAATACAAAGACGATAAAGTTATTTATAAATTTCAGTTATATGTCATATTTTTTAGCTCGAGTAATGATCCTTGCTTCTATGTATTGAGTTAACTGCTGCACAGTTTTGAATGTCTAGAATATGGCTGCCTGCAATAGGTTATCATTTACCAGAAATTGTTGCATCTGCACATTCAATAGATCAATATTAATTTCTCAGAATTACTTATTAGGTATTTTTATTTAAGCATGTATGTTTCTAAATAATACATTTTATAAATATTTATGCAATATGCAGACTAATTGTAATTTACTAAGACACTACAAGGGAAAAGCATCAACAGTCAAAAATTCAACTTCAAAACAATAAGAAAGGACTCTTTCCCCTTTAGGTATCCAATGAAGAGGTTTGCCTGAAAGCTTGGTAAAGTGTTGATTCCTGCCCAGTCTCTGCGGCCCTTTCCTCTTACGGATGCCACCAGGTAGCAACTTCTTATCCCGTTTAATATCCTACCGTCTAAATTCAAAGCATGATTGGTTGTCTTTCATTGAGCAATAATTTTAATATACACTTAATATAATCCATCACTGCTGAAATACATGTCAATATATTTAATCTATTTTCCACATTTAAAGGTTATATTTGTTTTTTAAAGTTACTTTTTCATTATCATGTTATAAAAGTGGAGGGTGTTTTGGTTTGGGAATATTATTTTAAAAAGATTTTATAGAAGTGTTATCCAGTAAAATAAGTTAAGGGTTTAATACTTTATTTGAACAGAATATCACTGCTATGATTTTGCACACATACTGTTGCATTTTAACCATAGACATCCATATTTGCATACTGTACCTTTTCTTGGAGAACCAGTAACTGCGCATTGCACCTTACAGAAATACCTGTCTAAAACAAAATCTAACAAAGGCCTATTTATTGTTTATACAATATGCTGAGATTTTTGTTTGAAACCAAAACAAAACTTTATACCATATATCTCTTTAATGAAGAGCTACACAAATGAATGAAGAAAATTTCCTTTTAAGCTGTCACAAACAGTGCAATCATATGTTAAACAACAGTTCATGATGTGTTTGGCAAGTGCTCAGTTATGTTTCATTTTGCCATAAGGAAAGCGAGTGGAACCCACAGAATATTTAAATGTGCTCAGAAAAGTCAGGTCTTGAATAAAGCAGTGGCGTAGCTAGAGTTCGTACTGCCCAGGGTGGGGTGGTGCTTCAATTTGCCGCCCTTCAACATATCTGAATATGTTAACCTATTTAAATAGAAAATTAAAATGACGTATAGAGAAAAATTAAGATAGATTTTGCATAGATTTATTCATATATAGAGAAACAGCAATAATTTTTCACATATAATTATTTAGGATTCAGGAAACATGCACAAACAAACAGGGAAATCTTAGGTGTTGTTTAGACCTTGAAAAGTGCAACAGCAAAATCCAATAAAAATGTTATTGTTAGCTTAGGTTCTTTAATGTATACATTATGTTCCTCGAGGACATAAAGAAACATTCCCTGCTTTAAACAACATGCCAAACATCCATTTCTGTCTTTCCCAATCAGTATTTTCTTCCTTTACACCAATACCTTTCTTAAACCCATGCTTAAATTGTGTCAAGATTCTTGCAAACACAATGAAGAAAGTGCTTCCGTAGTTTGTTTTACCAGATCCAAATGAGTTTGTCACGGGTCAGTCCAGGTTTCCAAGGAAAATACAAACACTTTATTGCTGTAAAGAGAAGGCAGGTACAGTATCAAGACTTCATTCAAGATGGGGGCTATTACTTGTATTCAAGCACACTGAGATATAGGAGCTGCAACACGGGGGCAATCATCCTGCTTTAGCTCCCATCTTCATTAGAACACCAGCGGTAATCAATCTTTATTCAAACTACTACACTGAAACCTAGAAGCTTCAGTGTGCATAAGTAAACTCTAACTTTTTTTTTTTATTTAAGACATCACTCCTCTCACAGGCATGTCCCATATTTCCCATTTTTATCAAATCTCATACCGTAATGAGAAATTATAAGAGTATGTCATGAATGGAAACCTGTAATAATAATAACAAGAGTTTCTACATTGTTGACCCTTATTCATCACACTTAGATGTTATTAACTATAATGGATTAATTCTATATAATTTCAGGGTTTAAGATCAGTCTTAATAAGAACTAGCCGAAACCTGCCGTAGCATACGACGGTGTAAGAATAGGAATAGAAAACAGTGAGAAAGGAATTCAGTATAACAAAGGCTTAGGAAACCTCCATCGCAGTATAACGAAAATAGCAAGGAGCGAAACCAATGCCAATGGTCGAGAGAGTACCTTCCTGTAGCAGGCTATAGAAAACATAGACATATATAGATAGACGCCGCATTCACTGTGTTGCCCAATTGACATGATAAGTTAGCGCGTCCGCCCTATTGCGAGTGGTAAAAGTGCCATTTAAACTAATACAGGTAGACGTGGAAACCGGGTTTTCTGATGAAAAAACAATAACGTTTTAAGCAGTATCGTTTACATACAACAGATTTTGCCGAATCGTTTACATGCAATTATTTATATCCATTTATACACTGTGAAAGATTGCCGGCTATATATTCCAGGCCACACCTCCAAGCCACCAGATGGAGCCCTCCGAGCGGCATGGAAGTTCCCCGAATTCCAGCAGAGCCTCATGGACGTTGTAGTTTTTATGGACAGCCCTGCTGGATACCATGGGGGCCACCAGGAGCCACTATAGGGAGGCTTGGGGAGTACTAAGTGCCCTATAACCCGGAAGTATGTCCTGATCACATGAACAGTAGGAAAGACGTGCTTCCGGGGTGAAGAAAAAGACTTTGTATCCGACCCGGAAGTGATAAAGAATCTCATGGACTGTAGGGTGGATTCACTTCCGGGTCAGGAGATATAAAAGGACCATGGGAAGTCCCAGACTCTGAGCTGAGCTGGGTGGTAGGAGGGCAACCTAGTTATTGTATTAATTAATGAGTAGTGTGGAGTGGAGGGTGCTTGGTGCACATTATTATAATAAAAAACAAGAATTATTGGACTTTTACCTGGTGTTTGGCCTGGTACCTGAGGGTTCAAGGGAGCAATAGCGCCCCCTACTGCTACAACACTAAATGCATGCGTATCCAATCATCTTAGAGTAAGTAGGCGGGGCTCTGTGAGTTGGCGGGCATGGCTCTCTGTCTTGCATGCGCTCTCTGTCTTGCTTGCCCTTAGTTAGAGTTGGCGGGCGGGGCTCTGTGAGTTGGCGATCATGGCTCTCTGTCTTGCGTGCGGTGTAAAATCAACATGGCTCTAAGGTGCCTGTGGACTTTTGCACAGACGAAAGTGACTGAGGCAGTGTTTGGTGAGTTGTTGCGTGCCTTGAGAGCGACGCTGGACTCGGGAGGATGGTTACAGTTAGCGTGCATGGCTCTGTCGTGCGTACCCCATGACGCGGTAGGAAGGTTAGAGTTGGCGGGCGGGGCTCTGTCGAGCGTATCCCATGGTCTTAGAGTTGGCAAGCGGGGCTCTGTCTTGCTTGTGCTCACTGTCAAATCAAATTGTTTATTTAAAAACAGGATGCAATTATAAATCATTCATTTGGCATACAAGGAAACCTCAGTTTTAAAAAATCAAGTACTTAGAAATAGCAAAAAATGAAGAATAGCATCCCCTGATTTTTAGTTCTTGTGTTGCAAATATACATTATAAAGACCTAAGGCAGAATGTGGCATGGCTGTACCTAGCTTTCAGTTTTATTACTAGGCGGCAAACATACATTACAACCTATAAAAACCTGGACACAAATAGATGAACACACACACAAGATATAGAAGCTTTTATCCATGGCACCTTTGTACAATAACCACAATTTTCCACCCTCTCAAACATACACAGTTTTAATGTTTTGAAAACATACAGGATTAAATCACTTAGAGATTTATACATACATAACATCTTTGCATCGTACGAACAATTATACTCCAAATTTAACATTCCATCAACACAATTCTTCCACTAACCTCCAAATTAGAAACTTTGCTAAACAAAATCTGCCCAATTTTCTTCACCTCTCATCTACTTCTATTCCAGAAGAAATATTGATCAGTCTTGAGGATTCAGACAGCATTTCTGTAATGATCTCTTACTCAACATTTCAGAAAAGGAGTGGAAGGCAGCCATGCATAGAATTCACTCTAGCTCCATATGCACAAGGCACTCAATTATTCAACTTAAAATCTTTTATTGAGCACATCTGTCTTGCTTAAAATTGTCCAAAATGTCTCCGGCGCAAAATCCAAACTGCGAACGTTGCACTCAAACTCTGGTCTCATTCTGGATCAAAATATTTAAATGCCTTTCAGACATCCTTGGTGTCACAATCCCTCCTAATCCATTAACAGCTGTGTTTGGTGTACTTCCAGATGGGCTTAAAGTGGAGAAGGACAAACAAACTGTGATTACCTTTACTTCGCTTCGACTTATCTTGCTCAACTGGAAGAGTCCTAACTCACCTCTTTTGAGGCAGTGGGCAACTGATGTTATATACTATTTGAAATTGGAAAAAATCTAATTCTCACTTAGAGTATCTATTCGAAACTTTTTAAAAACCTGGCAAGATCTTATCAATAACATTTTAGAATAAGCATTTAAATTGAGGAAAAGGATCCCCCCCAGCGTTCCATAATTAGGAATGATGAAAATCTTGAAAACGTTTACAATGCAATTTATGAAGATTGTCGCCAGACTATTGAAGAAATTTCTGAATTGACTTGTGTGTCTTGGAGTTCTTGCCACCATCCCTACTCGCCTGATCTTGCTCTGTGCGACTTTTTCTTGTTCCCACATATGATAAAAGAACTCAAAGGAAAGAGTTTTTGTACCGTGGAGAAAATCAAAGAAAAATCACTACAGGCATTGGATAACGTTCCTCTACAGCAATTCCAAAAATGTTTCCACTAGTGTAAAAACCATTGGGATAAGTGCATTCATTTACATGGAGAGTACTTTGAAGAAGGAGACTAAAGTTTCAGTAAGTAGAAATTATGAAAACTATTTTTTTTTCAATATCCGGTTATTTTTGGATACTCCCTCGTATATACAGTATATTCAGCTAGCTTTCCCTCACAGCTCCGCCCGTGTAGAAGTGAAATAGGACAAACTTTAAACAGTAAAAAAAATGTTTAAAGATGTAATAATTTGTATTGAGAAGAATTTACATTGATAGCTTTCGTATCCGAGGGCCTCTTGATATACAGTATTTTTGGTTTTGATATCGGGGAGAGAATGTAGCTATGATCACTTTGCCAAAAATGTAAAAAGTTGGCAAGGTATCTCTGGCCAAGAGGAAGGTTTGACGCTCCAACATTAATCATTGCCACTGTATCTGATTGTGTTCAGTTCTGACAGGAGAGCGTCCCTTGCTTGGGGAATGTCTACTAAACAAACAGGTATTGCTAGCTAAATAGAGGCAAGGTACGCTCCAACACGGGGCGAGAGGTAGAGTGACTTGAACGGAGGCTGGCACATGAAGAGTGGAGAATGGCCCCACCCGGCTCCCTACTCCTGAGGTCCCGTCTCCCCCTCCCCCCTTCACCCGCAGTCTGTCTCTCGGATTCACACGAATAAATCAGTGCCACAACTGAACTATGATACTTAGCGCGATGAAAGAAGCCCAAACTCAACCAGAATGTTCAAGTAAATTATAGAAAAAAACCCGATCTAAATCTGTTAAGTAGTTCTCTCATGAAAAAGTGGACAGACAGACAGACGTTGGATTTTATATATAGAGAGATATAATATAATCCATTAGTATCTCTGCCTGGAGGTAAGTCTCTGCTACAACATAAAGGGGTTTAATTTCCTGAGCCTGTCAAAGTAGTACATGGCCTTTAGACCTGGGATGTTGTTCGCTGCTCTCCAATCAATAGCTTCAAGTGCTGCTCAATCTTTTTTATAACCTGCTGATCAGGGGTCATATTTATAAAATTTGCATATGCATAAAAAGAGGTTCAAAATGTGCATAAGCAAATTTCCATGAAAAAGAAAGAATTATAAATGAAAACTTTATGGGAAAACTTGTGTATATTAATAGCAACTCTAAACCAGCCATGTGTAACATTTTGGAAAAAGTGGAAAATGATGACACCCTTGATCACGTAGGTGAAACCAGCTAAATGGTGACTCATGCTTATAATTGTTCATATCACCGAGCCATTATTATAATGTGCATCGATTTTGAAAACATTAAACCTCAACAGAGAATAATATGATAAACAAACACTATTTTAGGTCAATTTAAGAAGGCAAATGCTGCATATTCACACTGAAGAACTTTTTTAGTTTTATGTCAGTTTATAAAGATGGCCTACTGTCACTTCTCAGGGTTAGAACCAAAGTGCAGAAAAAACACAGAAATGATTCACTCTCTGCATCAAGACAACTCTGAAAATCATGCCCTGTAGCCTGTTTATAGCCTAATAGTTTGATACAACATGACTTGTTTGGCACTGCTTCATTACTGTGCAGATTGTCATATACAGTATGAAGGGAAAGAGCTTTTAGGGACTAGCAGGATTTTTTGCCCATGGTAATAACTTTTGAGCTGATCTTGATTTTCAAGAGCCATTGTCTTGAAACTATGTACTGATTTACCATACCATACCATACCATTTTATTTGTTGAGCACTTAAAAGCACAGCATTACAACTGACCGAAGCGCTGTACAGTTAAAAAAGAAGCAGGACTAAAAACAAAATATTAAAAACAAACATTAAGAGAGAATTAAAACAGAGATACTAAAAACAGGTCAGAGGACCCAATAAAATTGAGAAATAGGAAGAAGCAAGTGGAAATGAGACAGGTTAAGAATTAAAAGCCAATGTGAAGAAGTGCGTTTTTAGGCGAGATTTGAATGTGGCGACTGAAGCGGCTTGCCTAACCACTAAGGGTAGGGAGTTCCAGAGCCTGGGTGCACAGACGGAGAAAGCCCTTTCACCACGAGCTTTAAAATGTGCCTTGGGAACGGTTAGGAGCAGCTGATCTGCGGATCTAAGAACACGAAAGGATTGTGACGATGGAGCAAGACACTCAAATAGGCAGGGGCTAAACCGTTTAGTGCCTTATAGGTTAAGAGGAGTATCTTAAAATCGATTCTGAATCTAATCGGCAGCCAGTGTAGGGTTTTTAAAATTGGTGTAATGTGTTGGCTTCTGCTACTTCCAGTTAGAAGCCTTGCAGCCGCATTCTGAGCCAGTTGGAGTCTAGAAAGAGTGGCTTTACTGATACCATAAAGGCAAGAATTTGAGTAGTCAAGCCGGGACGTAATGAAGGCATGGATTACTGATTCCAGGAGGTGGTTAGACAGAATAGGCTTGATTTTGGTGATTCGCCTAAGATGGAAAAAGCAGGATTTTACTGTGCTGTTGACTTGAGCATCCATTTTCAGGACCGTATCCATTTTGATTCCAAGATTGGAGACAGACGAAGTTACTGGAGTGGGAAGAGAGTCGAGGCCAAGGGGTGGGGTCCGTTTGCAGGCTAAAAACAATGACCTCGGTTTTTGAATCGTTCAGGTGAAGAAAGTTTACAGCCAGCCAGTCCTTAATATCAGATAGGCAGTCGAGAAGAGGTTTGGTGGAGTCAGTTGGCTTGAGGGAGAAATAAATTTGGCAGTCGTCAGCATATAGGTGATATGAAATTGCATGTTTTCTATGATTTATCCCAGCATTATAAAGACAGACTTCATAAAATCAGGCTACACCTGTTATATCAAGGTTTTAACACAAGTTGGCTTTCTAGCAACATGCTAGAATATCTCAGCCAAGCTTCAGCTCCATTATGTCTTCTGTGCTGGAAGCCATAAACAATGGATGAGGTGCCACATTCAGTAGCACCCATTTCTGTGTGGTTTGGTTGTAAGTACCAACATAAAAAGAAAATTCGCAGCAGTGTCCAGTTTTCCTAATGTAATTTTGGCAATTGATAACAATCATATTGCAATAAGGGCGCCTAGTGAGAATGACGCTGCTTTTGTTAACCATAAGCATTGACATTACATTAATGCATCTGTGATGCCAAAATGAAACTGACAAACCTAATGGCTCAGTGGCCTGGGTGATTAATTTATTTTAAGGCAACGTAGCTTTGACAAACATGATGATGCTGCTGCTGATGGCTGGCTTGTTGATAAGGTAACTAGCTAAATTCTCGGTGTTTCATATGGCCTGTTTTATTCCGTTAACAGCAGTCATGTTATTACATGCACCAGGTAATAGTGGTTACCCGCTCAGACACCTTACACCTTTCCCAGAACCCCAGAGCTGAGATATGAGGTGGTTCAATGCACTGCACAACACACCATAGGACACCGCAAGTGCTGTGGCAGGATGCTTGAGGTGGAAGGCTGCTCTATCAGCCAATGAAGGACTGCAGCATTGTGATTGAATTTGGTTCATTAGGTCTATATTTGGTTGTTCATGTACATACTTTTACAAGATAATTGTGATTTGTAAAGGATAAATTGCGTGGAAATGTGTGTACACCAGGTTTTATAAATCAGATTTTTTTTTGCTTCATGCATTTTCCTGTTTTATGGCTTAATCATATTTTCACGCTCAAAGCTACACATAATTTTACAAATGGGAGTCTAAGACTGCACACTGCACTACAAATATAGCTTCACTAATCTAATAAACAGTCTTTTCAACAGTTTTATTATTCAACAGTTTTTACAATACAACTTAATATTTAGTCTTTTTAGTTACTTCTGCACATTGCCTAGACAATGAGAATGTTGTGCCAACTTGAACTCCTAAATCCTTTTCATAGGTTGCTTCCTATAAGTAGTGATTTAAGATGGACCTGTATAACACAAAACAGCAGATACTTAAAATATATATATATACTGTTAAGATTCATAATATGCAATAGGGAATTTTTTAATGAAACGGAAATGTATCTCACAAAATATCATTAGTGATATGTACATTTAACATTTAATGTTAAATGAATAATGAGATTTTGAGGAAATTCCAAGGCATCCAGAATTTTATCTGGAACCTATTCCCATACCCTATGTTTGAATTTAAATCTAATGACCCAAGTGTGACAAGAGAAAATGATCTACATGGTTTGAATTTTCTTAAGACATACTCTGTTTAAACATAATTTAATCCTGCAATGAAATAAAAAAATTAAATACTTACAATGTGCAAGAGCACAGGCACAAGCAGAAATGTCTCCAGTGGCATAATTACACAGCCATAATGCCAATCCATATTTTTTTTTCATGATTGCATGACATAATATACATATTTCCAAAGTCATTGTCTTACAAAATTCAGGAGACTGAAACAGTTTAACATCTCCATCAGCAATGTGCAATATAGACAAGATTTATTAATTTATACCCACAATCCTTGAATAAACTTAAAAAAACATAGTGTATACACCATGAAAATGAACTTTTTTTTATTCAAAATGTTGTTCTTAAGAAGAATCTGCAATCAATCTGAAATTTGCTTAGCAGGCTACAATACTATGTGCCAGATTCTGATTCAGACATTTCAGTTTGCATTACCTAAAATTTTTACACTGTAACCCCAAGCAATTTGAGATTTCTTTTTTTATTAACAGTTAATGATGTATATGTTTATTTCATCCCCACTACTTGCTAGCTTGCAGTAACCATTTTTGATCGCACTTAATTCAATGAAGTGCCTTTGGGCCCTGAGGATATCCAGACAGATAGATTGCAGCTCAGTGTGTTCCAGGAAGTTTCATTTGGGCTGGTTATTTTGTGTAGTCTCATTTTTCTAATGATCTTTGGGAACATGTGACCGAAAAATGCAAAGAACAACTTTTCATGTGACAAATCTTTACCACTAACACAGAATCACCTTTTCAGGGATGCTTGCATTTATAGCATCATACTGCTTAACAAATTACACAAGTTTTTATTTATTGTTCTGCCTTGCACTGTTTTAAAAGAATTACATTTTGCACCAGAATTATGTCTCATATAATGTGCAAAACCATTCAAGAATGCAAAACATAGTGCATACTGTAACTAATGCTAGCAAAATTGTAGGTTTATTCAGTCAAATGTTTATTAATAGACCCAATGAGGCAATTTTCATTTTTCAAAAATTCTCACTGTTTCATGAGATCTTATGTTTTACATAATTATTTTGGAAAGACATTGCAAAGTGGTGTAAAATTGAATTGCTTCAGATTTCAAGTGAGCCCACATGAAACACAACAGACATTCTTATTGCTTTATATTATCAATATTTATATGTGTCTATGTTTATTCTATTGGGTTTTCATTAGCAGATAAACATGCTCTGAGTGAATGCCAAATACAAATGATAAAAATAACTGGATAAATGACTGGAGATAAACTCGAAAACAAACTCTTGAGTGAATTAAGTAAAATCCTACATCTGGACCCAAGTTTAATCCATTTGGTGTGCTACTGTTGTGTAATACATATGTTGGGCAAATTACATGGTTAGATTTGTGGTTTGCTGTACTGTTTATTTGTCTTTTCATCATTTTCCATTATGTACGTTTATCTGGGATTTATTTTAGTTCAGTTTAGTTTAGTTGGTTTCTCAATTTCTCTGAGGTTAACCATTGTATCCATATATTAGTCCTGTTTCAGTGTGTATATTACTTTTGATCTAAATTACAACTCAAAGATTACATCTCAATGTATTACATTCATATCTGATTGAAGCTACCAATTTTACAGGATGTGCTACTGGATAAATTATATTTATACCAAAAATTCTCGTTATTCCTACTAATTATCTGTTTCAAATCAAAAGTCACTAGGAAAAGCAAGAATTGATCTCAAGAATTGATCTCAGTGCTTTATTAATGGACAATGCAGGACAAAGTAGGCATTGCTCATTCTGCTAGGCCTGTTAAGACAGCAGATGTAACAGGGATGCAGGCATCCAGTTTCACAAAACTCTCACTTTCATTCTAAACTATGTGGCTGAACTGCAGTTCATACTCAGCCAGTCCTTAAACTGATAATAAAAGTGCAATTCAGAGTTAAACTGATATCTCTGCAGACTCGTTCAGACCAGAAGATGCCAAATTCCAAACAAAAAAATCTATAATTCTGTGAGTGAAATGGAATGAATGGACAAAAATGGACAAAATAACACGCCAATGAGCAGGCATTGATTTTGTAACTGAGAGATGCCTTTTCTTTGTGGTCCTGAAAGCTGAGATAAACTCTGCTAAGCCCAGCACTGTGTTAGTAACTGGGCCCAGTCTGAATAGACTGAAAAGCAGCCATTACTTCAAGAAGGAAACTCTTGTGCCAGAAAAAGTAATGCTTTTTCCTTTGAAATTGCTGAGGACACAGCAAAGAGCCTAACAGAGAGGAGTACTGCACATCATGAACCACAACATCACAAAGAGAAAGAGTGAACTCCAGTGCAAGAAGAATCCTTCATTTGAACCAAAAGCAACAACAGCAATAATGTCACACAACATTGGAAATCCTCCTTAAAGACTGCATATCATAAAACTGTTTATCGGTGCCAAGATAAACTAGTGCTCTAAATAGCCAGTAAACAGCCAGCCTCTTACTGGTATTGCAAAACTGAAAATTCATTGAGCAAGTTATTAAATCTCTTTTTTTCCTACAGCAGTTGTATATTGTATGCTCAAGAGTAAGCTCTACTGACCTAATCATTTTTACCCCAGTTAAAAAAAATTGAACTACAGAAATTATATACAAAACAGTCAGGGCCGGATTAAGATGGGTGCTGTTGATGCTGCAGCATTAGGCCCATTCCTGAAATAGGCCCAGATGAAAACAGACGAGAATTTTCCGAAAGCTGAACAGTTTTCCTTTGCTATAATAACTTCAAAATAATTCTTAGAATTTCGGACGCCTATACACAGTGTTACTTATTATACAGTTACTATTGTTCTTTGCACTGTGATGTAACTATAACGTCGTTGTGTTTATTATTAACTGAAGATTTCAAGTTAATGCTATCAATTTTATGTTAAACAGTTAACTATCTTGGGAATTCTTGCCACTTTATTATTGTTTGGTAAGTGCCACGTAGTAAATTTGTCACCTTGAAAGTTAGTTGTACAGTAAAAATTGATGGCTATTTAAATGGTTATCTGTAAAGGTAAAACTAAAAGCCGGCCCGTATGGAGGAATATTTCGGACAAAATTAAATAAATTAATAAATGCGCAAATAAATAAAAGTACTGTGAAATGTGAGTATAAATAAATAAATAAATGTGTCATGAAATGAGAGCCTAAATAAATAAATTTGTCATGAAATGAGAGCATAAATAAATAAATGTGTCACGCAATATGTTTTTTGTTGCTTATTTATTTATTTATTTATTTAATTTGTCCGTAAAATTCCTCCAAACCATCATGAAATACTACTTGAAATAAAACTGTCACTTTCACTCATCAAAGTTGAGAGGGTGGGCTCTAACACACCCTCTAGTTATTGATTGGTGAATCAATAGCACAAGAATTAATTAGAAAAGTGCTTACTACTGCCAATGAAATGGATTCTGCAGAAGATATTACGTATTTCAGAGAGATAATTGAAGATTTATCTTATTACATTTCACAGTACTTTTATTTATTTGCGCATTTATTTATTTATTTAAATTTGTCCAGAATATTCCTCCATAGGCCAGGCAGGAATGTTTAGAATTTTTTAAATCCTCGAAAGGATTCTGGTCTATTATGGAATTTAAATCGTGGACAAATTTTTACCCTCAAGAGCCTGTACTTTGTGTATTTCATTATTAGATTTTCTGCATTAAGTGCACTTTTCAGACAATTGCTATTGAATGTTGATGTTACATAGTTTGATGTTAATCTCGAGTTGTTACGATACTACAACGTTATTATTATTCATGTTCAATAAAGGCTGGCTGGTTGCGTCTCAAGCAATTAAGGCTCCTTGGTTGCTCTGAGTACGCATGTACAGTTAGTGTCAAATGCACATGCACCAATGGCAAGAAAAAATAGGCCTTTTTGCGCTGCAGCATCAGGCCCAATTTTGGCTTAATCTGGCCCTGAAAACAGCTACATTGTACTTCTGATACATTCAATTAACCAATGGCACTATAATTGAGGCCCATTTGTCTTAGGAAATTTCCTGGGCTAAGCCAGGTAAAATAGCTAGTTTTATTTAAAATTCTTTTAAACCAGCTCCCTTGCTCCTTAAAAGCTTATTTAATTTAATGTTTTTTAGACTTTGCCACATTTGCTCAAAATTTGCTCAATTAAAGTTACTCTTAATAGTATAGCTTCCAAGTATGTACAGTACTGTGGACGAAGACGTCAGACAAGACAGCAGGTGTGGTTATAAAGCAGCTTTATTTTGCAGAGTCACAGTGAGAAGTGTTTCAGAAAAGCAGACAATCAATATACATGACAGCGTCAGGGCTCTTCTGAACCCCGTCTGTTGGGTGGGGCAAGTTTTTATACCCCTAGAATGCGTGATTTAATATCATTATGAAATGTAACAGTTGACACTTTTATTATACACAATCCTTGAGCCCCTTCAACGCCCCTTTGTGCAACTTGATTTCTTGGCTCCATTTGTTATGGCGTTCAGATGTAAACTAAGGGAAAACATGATAAGGCAGACTCGTGTGGAATGCTTAGACCTTGAATCCTTTGGACAAATATTTTTCTGTTTTGCTCAGCAAAGCATTCTTTTACATAATGTATGGTTTCGTAAAGCTTACTTCTCAGACATGAATTAGTACAAGGGAACGAAGAGAACATTCATCTTCCACAGTACTTTGCCAAAACACTGTAATATGTATCATAATATACCAGACATGCTAATGTAATAATATCAGGTAATAGAATAATTTTAAAAAATCTGCTGTCTCTTGCACTATGTGTACCTTCAACACCTTTCTTCATTATCTGTGTGTGTCTGAATGTCTCTTGACAGGCACTGCCTGTCTCGGGCACACTCCTGTAAAGACTGCTTCTCAGATTCTGTGATTATTTTCGAGGTGCTTTTCTCACTTCCTATCTGGTTTTATACTTCCTGTCTCTGAAGTTGACTCTGCAGGCATGTCTCCTATGTCTTTTCTCTTCTTTGTGTGTCTCACACTAGTACTTCCTCTTCTGGTTCCATCATTAAATCCAAACTGAACAATCAGATTACTCTGAGGAACTGGAGTTGCACATAGACAGTGTTTTGTTATATAGTAGATTATGATCAAAAGACACTATTGATTTTATTAATTCTACCATTATTTCCATAGTAAAACCTTTTGTGTTAGAACTGTTTCCTGTTTCCACTAAGAAGGGTATGATTGGTTTGTGAAGAAAAAAAAGGTTTAAGAACTATTATTCTAGTGTATATTTAAATATTTTGGCACACAAGCGCCCCAAACCTGACACAGGCACAAGTTATTTTCACGCACACAAGTTTTATTTTGTGGGAAACTCTTCCCAAATTCTTTCCCACCAGCAAGCACAGTACAAACGCACAAATACAGTAAAGCACACAACACTCTCCGTCTTTGCCTCCTTTCTCTCCTTGTCTCTCTCTGTCCTCCTCCAGAAAGCTTCATCGCCTTCATCCCAACTCTGATTCCTAGAACTGCAGCAGTGGGCTTCTTTAATGTGTCACTCTGGAGTACTTCCGGTGACCAGTTACCATTGTCTGGAAGTACTTCTAGGTGAGGTAGAAGGCCAATGAAGTAGGGCTCCGCAGTCCCAACAGCAGTCCCTGACAGCACCCAAGGAAGCCAGCAGGACTGAGTAGCAGTACTCCATTTCCTATGGTGCTTAATGGGACTCTTAGGCCCAGCTGCAGCCATGGAGGGTTAGGGGGCTGCCATCTAGTGATATGGGGGAGATAATGCCCTGAGCAGGCTTTCCAATACACAGGCATTATGGCTGGGTAAAGATGCCGGCTATCTGCAACAATATATATATACAGTTTGCATTTAATGGTTTGCAGGAGCTGAAGCTGATGTTGCATTCAGTTAGTCTAGAATGAAATGTTCAGAAATATGTTAATATATATTAACTGGATGATTGCAAGATTTGTGGGTTTGGTTATAAGCCCCACTGTCCTGAGCTCTTGGTTTTATTTTGTTAAATGCAACAGTTCCTTTTTGGCTAGTTCCACATGTTAGAAAAAAGCTAAACGTATTCAGATCTATAAAGATTAAAAAGAAGTTTATAATCTTTCTTAAAAAATAATGTTCAGTTCACAAAGAGATCTTACAAATGTCTTCCATGTTTGCAATATGATCCTTGCTGCAGCTTTTTCATTATCCGTATAATTGAGAGAAAATGTAGACTATTGCAACAGATACTTCCACTACAGATACTGTAAACAGTTAAGCGTATATTTTAAAGAAGAATGAATGAATGGCCACACACTACAGTGATTGTGAAAGAAATGAAGAATGTCACAAAGCACTCAGCCTTCACGTTACCCTATATGTGCAAAAACACACACAAAGGCAGAGATCCTGGCACTCAGAACTGTGTCCTGGCAGATGTAACTGTAGGGCTGACTGCTACTGCTCCATTCATAATCAGATAATAGGATTATGTCATTCAGTGCTGCTTCGGCCTTTGTAACAGTGCAGTTAACTGGCTACTGCAGCAGAAATAGCAACATGATAATGACTGGCATTTTGTGTTCCATCCTTTAAATGTAAAAAGCCTAATAAGCACCTTTATTTTGTTTGCTTTTGTTCTTTTCATTAAGAAGTTCTAATTGTCAAACTGAGGCATAATTTTACATTTACAAAATTATATATATTGTGGAAAACGTGAAGATTGGGCTACCAAGCTGATTCAGTTTAATCTGTATGCCAAAGCATAAAATGCTGTAGCTTACAAAGGCAGTGTAAGGAGGAGTTCTGCCACGTTTTGAAGCTTCTTATAAGAAGTGCCGGATGACCCTGAAGCGCTAATGAATATGTTAATCACCAGTAATATATGCAGCACAATGATAAAACGAAGGTGGTTTTGCACATCAGAGAAAACATTCTGCAGAGAATAGGACTCAATTCAAAATAATATTTAGTCAAGCAGCATCAGTGTCAAGAAATGCTCGTGACACTTGACTTTAAGGGCTACCTTGAAGGATCTGCATGATATGCAGCTTCATTTACTGGCAGTTAATGAAGCCTGAATAAAAAAAAAAAAGCTCACTTGTGAAAAAGAGATGTTCTTTTTTTTAGCATACCATTATGAACAATTTATTAACAGTTTATGAAAAGAGTGTTATTTAAACATTTTCAAAGTATAAGCAAAGTAAATATAGAAAACAAAAGTCTCAGAATGCTTAATCTGTACATTTTGGTCCTTATTTTTCCAGCATTTCTGTCAATTTCTTGAGATCATTTTCTTTATATATTTTCTGAACCCATTTATTTCAAGTCAAAAGTACTAGCCTTGGACAAAATGCCAATCCATCACAGAACACACTCTCTCAAAATGGAAAAATAATACATTGTTCATTATGGCAAAAATCACGATCAACACAACCCTTATGCCTTTCTCTATTATTTGTTGAACTTACCTCAACTTTTTGACATAGTCAGGGTAGTCTGGTAAAATTGACTTTTTGAGAAAAAGTAAGAGAATCATTATTACTGAAGAGCTACATTACTGTAGACTTTAAGAAGATATTTCCCATCATAAGCAAGCTACGTAATTGAGGCCCAGCAGCCATTGGTGTGACCCAGCAACACACATAGAGAGAGTAGTGTCTCAGCACTTTAGCACTAAAATAGTTCTACCACATAAGGCATCACAAAAGCTGGAAATGCATTTCATGAGAAGAACGAAAAAGCAAATGTTGGTATTGCATTTCAGAGGGACAACTCCATCCATCCATCTTGCAACCCGCTGAATCCGAACACAGGGTCACGGGGATGTGCTGGAGCCAACCCACAACAGGGGATAACTCTACACTATTAAAAATAAAAGTGCCAGAGTGGCTCTTCCATAGGGGGACCATTTTTGCTTCCCAAAAGACTCATCCACATGAAGTTTCCAGAAAGATCATTTAGATCTGTAGCTATAAAGTGCCATTAAAGAATCATTTTTTAAGAGTGTATTTCACTTCAACTGGTACCATGTTCTTCATGCTGTCAAGAGTGCATTTAAAAATTAATGAATGGATACTATTTATAACATATATTCAGAAAAACAAGTTTTTCATTATATTTTAACACATTTCAGGATATGAATAAGTTGCAAATGATCAATCCTCTAGTCTACAGCTTATCAGCAAAGCAGTATTGAAAATCATTTAAACATCCACCTAAGTTCATTTATATGCCACCTTGTAGCACTTTACTTGTGCAAAAGTTACATATTAATATTAAGGACTCAACACTACCTTTTAAAAGTGGTCGCCAGACGTCAACTTTTATTTGCCAATACTGAAAATATCACTGCCATTTGTAACAGCCTATATTTGGAGTAATCAAGTTGACATGCATTTACCCATCAGCTTGCTTTATCTGTTACTTTACAGCACTTCAGTCTGAAGTTGTATCACTTAGCATGTCAGAATTCTGGCTCTGTTCACACCCAATCTATGCATTGCAAAGTTTGTTCAAACCTAGCCTATGAGATTTGGGGTGGTACAGTTCAGTTTATTGAGCAATTGTTTTTAAATGTTTTCACAGTTAAAATACTTCTCAACAGATGAAATTTAAAGTGTAAGAATGCTATTTTCAAAAGACAAGTTGCTACACACTACATCCTTAATTTTCTAACAGTAAAGTGCACTGAATATGATTCCATCCTGCAATCTATTTTATAATCCTGCTTTCATAAATAAAAGTGAACTTCTTAATAAACAATAAATTATCAAAGTTGGCATCAGTAAGCCATACCCAAACCTAACAAAATGAAAATGTTTTTCTGCATTTGGCATAAATCCCCAGATTACAAAAGTATAAGCAACAGTTCTATAAGAAATTATCAGCAATTAAAATATTTTTTATCAAACTACAATCTTTATATATAATACACTACTATGGCTGTCCATTTCTCTGTCCAGGATTTTAAATCACCGGTAGCTTGAAAATCGTTTGACCCATTGACCTGAAATCTCGTACACACATATACTATGTAACGTCTAATATCCACTTTCGGATTGATGAGTAACCTTCATGGTTATTCCTCATTTTATTTTTATTTTATTTTATTGTAGAATCAACTCTCAGCAGCAGCCAGCAGGGCGGGCATGTGGCACTTGCATATGGGTGTCGTTCTCATTCCCTACCACCTTCACCGTCACTTCACTTACCTCTTCATATCTCAAATCATTCTTGAGGCAGGTTGAAGAAGTGAAAAATTAAGGAAAACATACTAAGTAATTACAACACAAACACTGACTTAATTAGTTTTGATGAGAAAAGACGCCAACAAAAGAAGAGAAGAAGCGGGCCGCTAGGGTGAAGAAAAGAAGAACTGCTCAGGAAGCAGCAAGCACATCAACCTCTGAGCAAACGAATGCTAAACGTACAGAGAATGAGTATGAAAACTAGGAATGCTCAAGTCAAAGCGCCATTACTGGTCTTATATATTTTAATAGAGTCATTATTTTACTAACCTTGCAGCACCATAAAGAAACAATCAAGAAGTAAACAAATGTGTCAAAAGCATGCTGTTTTAAGTCATATGTAGTGAAAATTGTTGAAAATCGGCACATTCGGCTGTGCAGTGTAATCTGAAATTTCTTATCAAATTTGTCTCATCAAACATCTTTGCTTTAGTTCTATCATGGCTGACTTTTTCCCAGCACATGTTGCAGTTACATCTTCACACATTTTAATGTAGTTCCACACAACAGATATATTGTAGCAGCTGCCGGTTCTGTGGGATTGTCTAGTCCTTTGCATTCATCTATCTAAGCGAAAGGAGACTTTTAACATCCCTGTTACACTGTACAGTGGCTGGTTCATTACATTGTTTTTTTAACTTACTTTACCCACATAAAGGAAAGCCAGCAAGTATAGTGTGCAAGAGCACAGCTTACATTTTATTTTAGTCGTAAGACCAACTAGAGATTGGCAAGTTATATGCTGATCTGCTGATTAAGCATAATAAGCACAAACTGGCCATTTCCATTCTGTTGCCGAACAATTGGTGCATAAATGAAGTGGTTGACATTCTTAGCAACCAAAGGGTCAAAAAGTGGTTGGTAATTGCCTCAAAATGGTGGCCAAAGGCAACCTGGCAACTGTTAATGTTGAGCTCTGTTAATGTATAGCATATGTTAGAAGTGGAGAGCAAGGGAAACCATAAAAGAGTATTGAGGGACTTGAAACATTATTACTTTCCATTAATTTGGTAATTTATCAACAGCCCTTACCTTTCACTTTTAGACTAACTTTACATTTTTTTTCTGCACTATGTTGATTTAAACTCTGTTCCTTTGTAAGGAATACTACAAGCATGACCTATGTTTAAGAACTATTCATAAATATGTTAATACTGTATTGCTGTTTCTCTTTAAATATTTGTTGAATAGGTGGAAAATCCAAATAAAGAAACACAAGTGCAAATATCATTGTGTCCCACAGAGAACCAGCTAATGCGCTGTCACAACTTGTCACAGCAAATTGCCAATTTGTTTAATACAATTTAGAAAGAAATGACAGCAAAATAGGAATAAGCAATACTAGGTGGGAATATTCTGCTGTGAAGCCACAAAGCAATCAATCTTTATTATCTCATTTAGCACCTTTCATCAGAAATAGGTGCTTTAGGAAACATGCAAGAGCCATTTTAAATGACAAGAGAATTCAATAATGCGCTGAAAACCAACAGAGCAATAGGCACTGCATATTTACGAAATATCAGGTTCCATATTGACAGACCGAAGTACATGAAAATAGTAAGTTTGATTAAACAAGAAGTTATTAAAAGTTAGGAATCAGACTGTGGTGGGTAGATGGTTTACAAATGACAATATGTGGCTCAAGACCCTTATATTACTAACAGAGAGATTCACACCTTTGTTAGGAATGACAGACCTCTTTTCATTATGTGTTAATATTTATGGAAATTGTTTCATTTAACTTTTGTCCTGCTTCTGGCTTTGTCATATCTTAAGTCAATTCATATTATATTTCTTCTGTGTAAAGCTTTATTGAGCTGCATTAAATGTATGAAATATACTATATAAATAAATACTTTTTAATAATACATTATCCATCATTGTCATGAATAACTTTATTTCATTTACAATCGTAAGGAAAAAAATGCATAACTCAAAAGTAAGGTGCACAAGACAAATTGCTCTCGATGGTGCACACCAGTAATGCTAAGCAAAGATTTTGATAGAGGAATCAGGAGTGAGTGACGAAATCAAACAAACTGCACACATAAGGTACTTTGGAGAAAAGCTCTGGGAGGCAGCAGTTGAACCTGTTGTGGAATACAACAGATTGCTGTTATATTTTATAACTAGCAAAATACCCGCACTTCGCACTTACACACACACACACACACACATAAACATATATATATATACATATCTATACATATACACATACAGTATATACACATACACATATATACATACATATATATATCTACATACACACACACATATATAAACATACTAGCAGAATACCCGCGCTTCGCAGCGGAGAAGTAGTGTGTTAAAGAAGGTACGAAAAAGAAAAGGAAAAATTTTAAAAATAACGTAACATGATTGTTAATGTAATTGTTTTGTCATTGATATGAGTGTTGTTCTCATATCTATCTATATATATATATCTCTATCTATCTATATATATATATATATATATATCTCTATCTATCTATATATATATATATATATATATATATACCAGCAGCAGCGGAGAAGTAGTGTGTTAAAGAAGGAAAGAGAAAGAAAAGGAAACATTTTGAAAATAACGTAACATGATTGCCAATGTAATTGTTTTGTCACTGTTATGAGTGTCGCTGTTATATATATATATATATATAGCAAAATACCCGTGCTTCGCAGCGATGTCATGTGTTAAAGAAGTTATGAAAAAGAAAAGGAAACATTTTAAAAATAATGTTACATGATTGTCAAAGTAATTGTTTTGTGTATTTGGCGGCAGCGTCACAAAGTTGTTTTCGGTAGCTGCATCAGAAAATGTACCACAACGTCTGACACGCCTCCTTTTTACTGTTTTCTCACAGCTTGGATTGCTGCTGTCATATATATACACACACACACACATACATACATATATATACACATACATATCTTCATATCTACATATCTATATACATATCTACATATACACATATATATATACATACCTATCTACATCATATATACACACACATACATACACACACACAAATTATATATATGTGTGTATGTATGTATGTGTGTGAGTGTATATATATATATATATATATATAATGTAGATAGGGGTGTGTGTGTATATATATATATATATACATACATATATATACACATACATATACTTGTGTGTATGTTTGTATGTGTCTATATGTGTGTGTATAGCTTTGGTCACTGAGTGCAAGGGAAAAATAATAAAATATAGTCTATAAGTTATTAAACAGTAAATCATTAACGTTTTAAGAAGTACAGGTACATTGAGCACTACTGGAGTGGTTGCAGGTAAACTACATTTTAAAGACTGTGTAACACAACAGGTAAGTAACTAACAGCAGCTAAAATGTATATGGATCATCTCTCGGTAGTAGATCCCTTTTGAAAGGCGCTACACGACGGCTGTGGTATAGAAATTACATTTTCTATGTGAGCGTTCAAATTTGTGCCTCTGGTAATGTGCCTTACCGGCATTTAAAGAAAATTAGTTTTGTGTCCTCTGCAGTGTTAAGAGAAAGGCTTTGGTTTGGGATAAAAGGAAAAAGGTGTAAAGAAAGGAAAGTTGCCTTTTTCTTTTATATAGTATAGAGATGTGTTCGCTGGCGTTATGATCGCCTTTTGGGACAGTCGCGGTGGGTCTTGTGTAGACTGGTGAAGCGTCCCGCCATTAATCGGCTGTGATGGCACTGTCAGTCCTCCACTCCTGTGCGTATCTTCATAATCCGAGCTGAGGACCTCATAATCGTATAGATGCAAAAGAAAGTGTGAATCGCCTTAATATTAGTTTGCCATGGTGTAGAAAAGGGGTCCCGTGTTTGCACTTGTCTGGGCTATAGCGCAGGGGGAGGATGAAAAAAATTAAAAGTGCTCACTTTGACTTAAGGCAGAAGCGCAGTCAGCGTCTCAAAGGCGGCACAGCTATGCCGCGGCGCTGGCTGCTCGACTTTTGCAGGGCAGGAGACCACAGTTTTTGCTGACACGTTCATGATATCAAATTTCTCAGCGCTCTTTAGAGGTCATTCATATATTATACATATAGCAAAATACCCGCCTACTGCAGCGAGAAGTAGTGTGTTAAAGAAGTAATGAAAAAGAAAAGGAAACATTTTAATAACAACGTAACATGATTGACATTGTCATGAGTGTTGCTGTCATATATATGCCTGTCTAAATAAGTCACCCTCGCTTTGCTCTTACTTTTTTACCGTTCATTTAATCATGGCTAGTGGTGGAAAAATTATAAAATGGAAGGAGGATGGCTTTACCAAAACAATTATTGATGGCGAATCGATTATTCATAAAGCTTGAATTGATGATCTGTTTTCTGTGTTAACCTCATATTTTTTCATATTTTTTCATACTTCTTCTCAAACTAAGGTGGTGCGAGGGTAAAATGAATCGGGATGCGCTGATCAATGTAATCGGTGTACCAGGAAATCATGCATTGACAAAAGCTCCCCTTTGCTTGTAATGCAAAGTGTGATTAAATGCATTACTTTTTAAGCGTTATGGAGCACATGCATCGAAGCTTCTCAGCTGTGCTTGTGCTAAGAAAAGGAAAGATTTTAAAAATAACGTAACACGATTGTCAATGTAACCTTTTGTAAGTAGTGCCTGGAGGATTCAGTGTGGAGAAACTCTAGAGACAGCGTGTGTAATTAACTTGTGGATTTTTCTGTGAGTATTTGGTGGCAGTCACCCGCCTTAACTGTCAATCCCCCACAAACACAGTCTCTCGGAATTTGCATAAGCACATCCCTTCACCTACAATTTTAACAAAGTGATCAAAACTCTTGTTTATATCCTGCGTCCTCTCATTAAACTTGTGGGCATGTGAAACGCCAGCGGTAGCCTGTCTATGAACTTAATTTAAAGTTTAGGTTTACACCTTGCTTTCTTTCCGAGGTAGCAGCACTCATGAATATGGTAGTATATGTCACTCGCTCGCTTCTTATTGTTTCGCTGCCTTCTCAATTATATAATGCATGTTTTCTTAAGCGCTTTTGGAGGTCTTCCTGGTTTTCTCGCACTGCGTTGACAATCAGTTCACGTGATTACGTGGGAGGTGTGATGATGTCACACGAAACCCCACCCCCCACGTCATTCCAGCTCAACTCCATTACAGTTAATGGAGAAAAATACCTTCCAGTTATGACCATTAGGCGTAGCATTTCGAAATGAAACCTGCCCAACTTTTGTAAGTAAGCTGTAAGGAATGAGCCTGCCAAATTTCAACCTTCTACCTACACGGGAAGTTGGAGAATTAGTGATGAGTCAGTGAGTGAGTGAGTGAGTGAGTGAGTGAGGGCTTTGCCTTTTATTAGTATAGATATATACATATACATACATATCTACATATATACACACACAGCTATTTCGTATCAGTGCAATACGCTGCTTGTTAAAACGGATAACTCCCGCTCTTACGTGCAAGTCTGCGTGGATATTATGAACTATCGTATTTGTTCAAGTTCTATTTAAATTTTAAATAGAAGGAATTTTTATTTAGTCGACAGAAATATCTTTGGTAGGAATGGTAAAAACAGACAGGAATATTATTCGTGAATAAATCAACTCAAACCTTAAATAACTTAAAAGAACAAACATTCAAATTTCTTTACTCTTATGTAAATTTTATATAAAAATAAACTTAGATTTTAAATATCCCAAAAGATTTTGCTCTCCATAAAAATATATCCTTTCAAAATTATACAAATTCAAATATGAACATGCTGCATAACAAAACCTGGAAATATAAATAAAATGTGTTCCTTTCAGCAATAACAAATCAAATCATTCAGTTGTCTTTGCTCATATGTCATTTTAGAGCTGGACGCCTGGCATCTTTTTTGGCAACAGGTTCATTTCTGTTTGGTGTGAGGTTCTGTGTTGTGGAGATTCTCAGGATGGATTGCAGGTGCTCATCAGTGAGGCGACTCCTGTGTGCTGTTTTGTTAGTCTTTATCACTGAGAAGAGCTTCTCACACAGATATGTGCTACCAAACATGCACAAGGTTCGAGCCGCAAGTCACCAAAGCGCCGTGCAAACTCAGTGCGCTCGGTTTATCAGCAAAGTGCGATTTGGGAACACCGTAGTGACGACTTGGTTTAACATTACTTGGCAACAGGGAAAGTTGCACTGGTGCATTTGTGTCTCCCATAAAAGCAACTTCACTTGAAATCACTTTGTGATTGTGCACGGTAAAACGTCCGCTGAAGTGTCAGATTCTTATTTAATTCTTCTGCTTTCTGTATCTTCTGCATTGCATTCAGGTCTTTCAGCCTCACTGATGAGCACCTGCAATCCATCCTGAGAATCTCCACAACACAGAACTCCCTGATGTTTTGTCTCATAGTGCCGTCTTAGATTAAATTCTGTAATTACAGCCACATTAGCTCCACAAATGAGACACACGGGTTCAGTAAACATATACTCAGCCTCCCATCGGTTTTAAAGGCTCTATTTTCAGAATCAACTTTTCTCTTCAGCATCGTGTGAGCTAGCCGCAATAACTTGCAGCATCATAAGCTAGACTTGATTAACGCGTAAGTGTTGGCAAGGCAGCTGAAGCGCTGCATTATGGGATCTGTAGTTTATTGTGTTACCAGCGCTTCATATACCGGGCCATTAATAACAATAATACAGTATATAAAATGATCTGCGGGCTGGATATAATTACACGCCGGGCGGATGTGGCCCCGCCCTTGAGTTTGACACATATGGACTAAATAGAACTTGAAAAGATATATTTTTCAAATGTGATCGCGCAATTCAGATAGAGTTGGCGCGCACTACAGCCTGCATGCCTCAATAAGTCATCCTCCCCTCGCTCTTACTTTTTACCGTTCATCTAATGAATACACCGAGTATGGCTTTACCAAAACAATCATTGATGGCGAATAAAGTATCCATTATTCGAGTATGTAGATCGGGATATATATATACATATATATATACCCGCGTATCAGCAGAGAAGTAGTGTGTTAAAAAGCTAGAAAAGAAAAGGGAACATTTTAAAAATAACGTAACATGACTGTCAATATACAGTATTTGTTTTGTGAGTGTTACTGAGTGTTGCTGTCATCAATGATTTGATTATCATTATTTCTTTCAATCAGGTTCGTATTTGTAGGATGTGTTGTGTTCAAGTTACATTCCGTGTTTGTCAATCGTTGTAAAGATGACAGGTTTCATTCATCGATTCGTTTCTTACTGCATCAATAAACAGCTCGTCTTCTTCTTTATCCGAGACCTGACACACTGCATGCACGGGTTTTTTACACTGTCTTCCTTTAGCGGGACATTGACTTTTTCCACCGTGTGCTTTGTTTCCACAGTAGCTGCATTTATGAATATGCTTGTATGTATCAGGCGCTTCATATTTTTGCTGCCTTTTCAATTGTGTAATTGGTTTTGTTCAGCTCTTTGGAACTGTTGCTTTTATCTGTGCACTCGCGTCAGTTCACGTGAGCGCTTCGGTGTACATGCATCGAAGTTCCCCAGCTGTGCTGGTGCCATCTCGTGCTATGTCCATCGCTGTATTTAATGTTACCTTAGTCCTGGCACTTAAAACTTTCTCTCGCAGTTTCGCTGAGTTTGTGCCAAACACCACGCTGACCATCTCATCTTCCTCTGCATGAGCACAGTCCTTAACCCGTGAATATTTAGTGGGAGTTTGCTATTGGATTGCCGCTGACGATGGCCTTATATGGGCAGGCACTAAATTACAAACGCCAGCGGCAGCCTGTCTATGAACTTAATTTAAAGTGTAGGTTTACATCGTGCTTTGTTTCCGAAGTAGCAGAACTCATCAATATAGTTGTATATGTCACTCGCTCGCTTCTTATTGTTTCGCTGCCTTCTCAATTATATAATGCATGTTTTCTTCAGCGCTTTTTGGAGGTCTTCCTGATTTTCTATGTACTGCGTGATTACGTGAGGCGTGATGATGTCACACGAAACTCCGCCCCCACGGCGTTCAAGCTCATCTCCATTACAGTAAATGGAAAAACAGCTTCCAGTTATGACCATTACGCGTAGAATTTCGAAATGAAACCTGCCCAACTTTTGTAAGGAAGCTGTAAGGAATGAACCTGCCAAATTTCAGCCTTCCACCCACACGGGAAGTTGGAGAATTAGTGATGAGTCAGTCAGTGAGTGAGTGAGTGAGTGAGTGAGTGAGGGCTTTGCCTTTTATTAGTATAGATATGTTAACGGAAAGGGGCAAATCATGTCAAACCTATAAATATTTACTCTAATTTGGTTCTTCAGTAAGCTTCTGCACATTTTTGTTTCTATGTTATTTTTGAAGGGTAGCTCTCTCAGAATATACAGAATTGTATTTGCTACATAAACCTAAACATGGCTGCACAACAGTCTGCCACAAAGAATAATTCTGAACAATTTCTATTTGCACTTGGAGTTAAAGAAGCTGAATTTCACACTCATTTATACAGAACATACTGTATGGTTAGAATGTATTGTCTCAGAACTTGTTAAGAAATTAACTCAGGCCAGCATTCAAAGAAAGGAGACACAACTCCAAAAAGGAGTTCTTTGGTTGAAAACAGCTGCCCACAATATGAACAAAACAGCCTTAAAAACAATGAAATGGGAATTTCTCATCCACCTATACCATTTTCATTTGTTTTGGAACTCTCACAGATCTGCTGAGATGTCATCGATTTGCAAGTGATGATGGAGAGAATAAGCGTGTGTATGAAAGATTCTGTAATTAACCTATAGTAATGAACCAGAAAAGTAACTAATATAAATAACATTTCACATGACTTAAACTAATGATCATGATAATGATACACTTTTGAAAAATAAAATGCAGAAAATATTTTAAGAATCCTCATACAGTATTTCCAAAACTTTACTTATTCCTCAGCGGATCGGTGGTGCAGTGGTAGCGCTGCTGCCTCGCAGTTAGGAGACCTGGGTTCGCTTCCCAGGTCCTCTCTGCGTGGAGTTTGCATGTTGTCTGCGTGGGTTTCTTCCAGGTGCTCTGGTTTCCTCCCACAGTCCAAAGACATGCAGGTTAGGTGGATTGCCGATTCTAAATTGGCCTGGGTGTGTTTGTGTGTGTCCTGTGGTGGGTTGGCACCCTGCCCAGGATTGGTTTGTGCCCTGTGTTGGCTGGGATTGGCTCCAGCAGACCCCTGTGATTCAGCGGGTTGGAAAATGGATGGATACTTATTCCTCTATTCATACAGTAGTTTACAGTCCATAATGTGAATATCTGTAAAATATTTTAATTTCATTGAGTAGAGCACATTTGATCCCCTAGTCTCACCTTCACTCTGCTATGGCTATGAGTAGCTGATCGTATTAACCTTCCCTGCCATTTATCCAATCACCATCAGCATGTGTATTGGTGATGTTGTGAAGAAAAGGTGGGGGGGCTGAGGGAGAGAGAGAAAGCTCAGCTGACATCACTAGGCAGTACCCCACTCTCAGTGTTCAGAGGTAGTCTCCATGCAGCCAAGATTAGGAGGTCTCTGATTAACTAACACTGTAAGAAGACCGCTTCTGAACTATACATAGCAGGTTCACTGCTGACAACCAACAGTTCACCATAGTGCAAATCTGTAAACTGGGATGCTTCATGGTGCAAATCCATAGTAATATAATATGCTGACTGCTGCCAGTTCAACCTGTATCCACCTCACTCTCTACTGTCAAGACATCCTTCTAGAACAGAATTATCCATGTTTTTGGTGATGTAAAGAAGCAGTTGGCTGCTTTTCAATAAGCTGGACATTTTTCCAGCAAAGGAATTCAGAGATTTGAAATCAGTGATATGGAAAGTAGGCAAGCCAGTAGTACAGTATAAGCATTATTAGGTCTTACAAGTTCTTTTAAACCTCATTCAATCACTGATAAGTGACATTAAAGGGTTCCACTCTATTGGCCAGCACCATCTGAACTATGCGTTATTTTGTGTTGTAAAAAGATTAGTTAGTCGCTCTTATGATGCCATTGGCCCACTCTGAAACTTAATTAACTTTAATTACCAGAGAAACTGCAACATTTTCACCAGACTGAACAGAGGTTATATTTACTAGAGTAACATACTATATATGTGTTGCACTGAAGGCATTTTACCAGCATCTGCTCCAGTTCTTGAAATACTAGAAGACATTTGAGCAAGCAAACATCTTCCACAAGTCAAAATACTAATCAAGAAATGCAGTAGATGCAGTCTACCTTTTCCAAGACAAAATAACAGGGATCACTGAGTACCTTTATCATTAGGACTGTTGAACTCTGCTCTCTGTTGCAATTCCAGAAACTGTGAGGATGCAAAGCAAAGCAGAACCCCCCCCAAAAGACAATTCATTAATATATGCTGTACATACATATTTGTGTGTGCATGTAACTATACATATTCTTAGACAAAATGCTGGTTTGAAAATTTTAAGAGTACTGTAATATTGTGTTCCGTGTTTCATCTTGAACTTTTTAACAGAATGTCTTTAATTCCTAGATTATTATCCCTTGCTTATTTTATCTTTTCATCTTTTTTCTTCCAAAGCTCAAATCCTTCAGGAAAGCCCAATGGAGCAGGATGTGGAGAGCCCAATCACTATCAGACAGCCCAAGCTGCCAAAGCAAGCAAGAGAGGACCTGCACAAACAAGTGGCTGAAAAAGAAAAGGCTAGAAGAAAAATTCAGAGATACGTCCGTAAGGATGGGAAGTGCAATGTCCATCATGGGAACGTTAGAGAAACATATCGGTATCTGACTGATATTTTTACAACTCTAGTAGACCTAAAATGGAGATTCAATTTATTCATTTTTGTTTTGGTCTACACTGTGACATGGCTTTTTTTTGGCATGATATGGTGGCTAATTGCTTATATTCGAGGAGATCTGGAACATATAGGGGATACCAAATGGACCCCTTGTGTCAATAACCTGAATGGGTTTGTTTCTGCATTTTTATTCTCTATAGAAACTGAAACTACAATTGGATATGGTTACAGAGTAATAACGGACAAGTGCCCAGAAGGAATTGTTCTTCTTTTGGTGCAGTCAGTTCTGGGCTCTATAGTTAATGCATTTATGGTGGGCTGCATGTTTGTAAAAATCTCCCAACCCAAAAAAAGAGCTGAAACATTAGTTTTTTCTACTCATGCTGTCATCTCCATGCGGGATGGTAAATTGTGTCTAATGTTCAGAGTGGGGGACCTGAGGAACTCACATATTGTTGAAGCGTCAATACGGGCTAAACTGATCAAATCCAAGCAGACAAAAGAAGGTGAATTCATCCCTTTGAATCAAACTGATATCAATGTGGGCTATGACACCGGGGATGATCGTCTCTTTCTAGTATCACCTCTCATTATCTGCCATGAGATCAACCAGCATAGCCCTTTCTGGGACATTTCCAAAGATCACTTGGCCAAGGAAGAGCTGGAAATTGTAGTCATTCTGGAAGGAATGGTGGAAGCAACAGGTAAGACTATTACTTTATCATATTCTTTTCAGACGTAGTGGAAGGAGCTTTTCTCTTGTGTGTTTATACGTATATAGAGTATAAGGTACCCTGACTAATAAGAATGACAGTTGTCTTCAGTGGAGCAAATAAAATTATTTCAAAATGCAAAATTTTTGCAGCCAAGTATCTACCACTGTAAATGTTTTTCACTTGGAGTTATATGAATTTCTCTCACAACATACTTTTTCCTGACAGAAGTATTATTGTACATTTGTATTAAAGTTAATTGAGCTATTAGCATTTCAGCATGTTTCAGGTTGAATAAAAAACACCAAGGAGATGTTTTCACCTATAATGATCGCCGGCAAGTCTTGATTATGGGACCAGAGTGACATTTGGTTTTGGAACATTGTCATCAGCCAGTACATTGACCAAGACAGCTCAGAGACAGCTTGGGGTTTTATTATTTTCACATGACAGACCCTGTTGATTTTGACAATTAAACTTAATTAAATTGGGCCAATAAAAAACCTGAAAACATCTAAATAACTAGACTGCAAATTGCAATCTAATCAAAAACAAACTTAAAATTCTGCAGAACAGAATGTAACAGACATAAGTGTATAAACTAATCAGTACTGCAAGTTCATTGATGAAAAGATCAGACAGACTGATAGCAAATAAATCATCTTTTGCAATGTTCTTGACAAATGGCTGGGCATGTGTGTGCCAAGAGTAACTATTACAACTACAGCACTTTCCTCCATGTTTTCCAGATTGGTATATAGAAAGATCTGATGTAATCAATGTATACATTGCAACTCCTTATGCATTCCTTTTTTCAGCAGAAAAATCATGAAACCTGGCCATCAGCCTTGCTATGTTTCTTGTGTTGTTCATTTTCATCCAAAAGACATTGCATGACTAGATTCTCACAAAGCAATGGTAACATCTCTCTTTTTAAAAATTCCTTCTGGTTCTTCTGGTGGCTTGTGGCACACTATTAAGTAACTTCATATTAAGGATTCTATCTATTGATAACTTTGGTCACTATCACTTTATGGTATACTAGCTGTCCCCAGCAGCTCCACACACGTAGTAGTGAAACGGCACAAACTTTAAAAATAACAAAAAACCGTAATTCTGGCCAAGCAGAATGTAGGTACGCTAAAATGTCCAAAGTTGGCACTGTTTCTGATCGTGTTTTGCTCGAACGGGAGAGCGCCCCCCACATAGGGAGAAAAGCATATGGTAGTGATATCTCTGGCAATCAGCAGCTGCCCTCTAAAACACAACTAGCTCTGATCTCTCTCAAAAAACGTCAAATGTTACTTATTAACAGTCTGTAGATAATAATGTCTGTTGAACAAATAGGTATCCCTAGCTACGCAGAGGCAAGGTAGACTTCAACACATGGCAAGAGGCAGACCAACTTGAATGGAAGCTAATGTGTGAGTTAGGAGGGCCCCCCCTTCCCCTCAGCCCACAGAATGTTCAAGCTAATTATTAAAAAAAAAAACAGATCTAAATCCATTAACTAATACTCTCATGAAAAGCGGACAGACATACATACAGACAGATATACATTGAATTTATATATATATATATATACTGTATATACTACGGGGTTACCCCCCTCCCCTTGCCTGCGCTATGTGCCAGCAACTACACATCTCTGCCACTCATGTTGTGAAGAGGGAGGCTGAATGCACCCCAAAGAGACATGGTCACTCCTCCGAAACCCCCTGTTAAATGGTGATAAAATAGGAAACAAATACAGTGTTTTTTTTACCTCCTCTTTGCTCGATCAGCTGCTGGATTGCTGCTGCTGTCATGCCTCGTTATCTGTATCTCGCATGGCGCTTCAAACATTTAAAAGCCTGTACAGCAGCTGTCCTACTCTTTGTCTTTTATTTCTGGACCCGGGCATGGTTAAATCTTTTGGCACAAACTCTCATCTCATGGGATGTGAGTTCTTGATATTTTTTAGTTTATAATTTAAAAACGGAATAAGAATCTGAAAATCTAACAACATCACATTAAAGTTCGATAAATTCTGAAAAGAATTATACCAAACATATATATGTAGGTTTTAAAAGCCGTGTATAAAGCGTGACAAAAAACGTGACATAAAATCGTTGCACATTTAGGCTTAGGATTTTATATATAAAGAGTAGATCTACATACAGTATATATATATAGAATTTAATCATAGATGGAAATGAGCTTCCTCGAACCTTTAGAAGGAAAAAGTTTAACTGAGGTTACTTTCTGTCAGTCATCTTCTGCCTCTGGCTCCCACTTCATAAACTGTACACAGAAAGAAAATTACTTTGTTTTAATTTTTTGCATAATTAATATAAATTTGCTTCCTTCTTTTGGAACAATGAAAGTTGTAAATCGGATTAAGTTGTCTAATATTTGTCAGTCCCTTGGGTATACTCATTTTTTTTCTTACTGGAAGATGTACACTGTATAATGTTGTGTCTAATATCTGAATCCTGCACTCTGTTTTGAACATTTAAAATGACATCTATTATCATTAGACTTATGTTATTAATTGTTAATTCTATTTTTGTGTACTTTGTAAATTTTGCTATTACTGCTGGTGATTTTTCTTCACATGCATATTTTCCTTTTGGAGTCAGGCAGTTAAAATGAAATTTAGGATTAAACTTTAAGTCAGAAGGCAATGTTGTGGCCTATATTCAATGCCCTAACCACTTCACAACACTGCCCACCTGATCTCTTTTCATCTCAAAAGAACTATAAACTTCAGCTCAAATGGAACCTCCCTAACTAAAGAAATGCAAAGAATATGGTAAAGTTGTAATATTCACTTTGAAATAAGTTACGTCAGTGGAAGAAAAATCAGAATTTGAGATTAGTCAAGAAAAAAAACATGTTATTTATTTAAAGTAGAAATTTTCTACCAGGCAGAGTTCTGACAGTTTTAAACAGCAGAACAGTACAATGGTGAGTGTCTGGTAGATGCATTATCCATCCTTTCCTTGGACCTGCTCTATTCATTGCAGAATTGCCAGAAGGTAGAGCTAATCATGACAACACTAGATGGCATGCCAAAACCAGTCCTCAACAGGATGCAAGTCAGTCCCAGGGCACAGCTACTCACAACCATTCAATAATTCAATACAGGCCAATTCTAAGTCACCACTGAACATAACATAAACCTGGAGCATCCAGAGAAATCCAGACTGAAAAACCCACGGTCCCTTATTAGAGGATCTGTAGACAGCATAGCTAACCATTTTGCCTCAATTCTTGCATTTATTTATCTTAAAGGTCACTGAAAATGTCCTAGAGGTGGTGGTCGAGACTTGATTATTCACATACTGAACCGCATTACATTGCATTCTGAACAGGACAGGTTTCCCAGTATTCGTAATATTTGTCATTTAATTTTATTTTTATTGACACACATTACACAGCTCTGCAAAATGAAACTATAAAAATTGTTTTAATTGTGAATATTTAGTTTTATTTGTATTCATCAACACAATAAAAATTATGATTAGAATGTTTTCATCACATCACATTTAAGTACAAAATTGAAAAGAATTTTAATTAAACTTTAACAAATTAAACATGTTATCCATGCATATAAAATATTGTGCTAAAGCAATTTAACTTGAAAATATTTAGTCAATCTAATATTTTTAAACATTTATGTAAAGAAGACAACAATACACATTCATTGACTTACATATAGTAGTGCTTCATGTTTTTTGTTTTTGATCCAAATCTTCGTTTCTCGTTCATCTCAATGAGTCATCGAGCAGTAGTCTACTATTATACTGACATCCCAAATTCCCTGGTACCTTCTTTCCATATTCTTGAAATTCTGATGGAATTTATATCCCTGCTTTTCACGCACCACTCCAAGATTTTCAAGGAAAAATTCAACATGCCAAAAAGTGAATTACATTGCAACCCAATTCCTTAAGAATAAACAATACATTTTATACAATTACTTTATCACTTGGATCTTCATTGTGACCTAAAAACATCTTTTGATGATACCCAAGCCTCTCTCTCCAGGTCATTGATCACAGAATCAGATTCTGCATCAGAAATTAGTTTTCTAATATCAAGTCTAACAAAAATGCCCTCTTTCAATTTATCCTCAGACAAGCTCTGAAGGTTTCAGCACAAATGCATAAACCAGGCTCCATCTTTTCATATGGCTTTGACAAACTGCTTCATTAAGCAAAGCAGCAAGCTTGGTTTGATGTTGTTTTTGGCACTAAGTTGTATCTTTTCTCTAACTGGTCATTCCTTCTAAAACTAATTTAAATTCTCGGCTCTGCTGTCCCATTTACTGAGAAAACCTGGGAATTTTCTATGGCCCGACTGCTGACTCAGTAAGATTCACAAAACTTCCAACGATATTTTGACCATTTTTTTCAACTAGAATAACTGTTTTGCTTTAAACATAGTGTCATGAGAGGAGACCATGGCATTGGGTATTTTAGTAAAGTAAATAAATTAAAGAGCACTCAGGCTTATGTGGGGTGCAGGTGTGTGTATGGTACTGTGGCAGAGCAGGGTTGATCAGCTGAGCGTGCGTTCATGTTCAGCCAAATGTTTCATTAAATCCCAGGGTCTGTAGTTAGCGCTAGCACACCTGCCTTCTGAGAGGTATAAGGGGACCCTGAGAACAGGGAAAAAGAGAGAAAACTGGACAAAACAAAAGAAGGTGATCGCCAAGTCTGGGGTGGTAAATAGAGAAAGGATTAGTTTGACAGCAACGCACTGCTGATTTGTTTACTGCGAGTAAGTCGGAGGGCTGGAGAAGCTCACAGCAGCTGTCAGGCTGATGGTGAGAGGCAGGGAATGGCCAAAGAAGCCAGACCATCACACATTGATTTTTATATTAGAAACTGTAAAATTTAAACAAATTCTCATTAAGATAACATATTGATATTTAATTACATTTTAAAATATATAATTGGCAGCTAAAAACTGTGTTTTGTTAAAAATGTTACATGATAGAGAAAAATGGTTTTCAGTTTTTAATTCAATATAAAAAATATCCCACGGGGGTCTGCTGGAGCCAATCCCAGCCAACACAGGCCGCAAGGCAGGAAATAAACCCCGGGCAGGGCGCCAGCCCACCGCAGTGCGTGCACACACACACACACCAAGCACACACTAGGGACAATTAAGAATCGCCAATGCACCTAACCGGCATGTCTTTGGACTGTGGGAGGAAACCGGAGTACCCGGAGGAAACCCACACAGCCTATAAAAATATATACAGTATATATAAAAATTACATGAAATAATCAAAATGATTATTTCAGTGTATACCTGTATCTTTATTCCACATATCATGGTTACAATCTGACAACCACACAAGCACACACATAAAAGAAATGAAATTTAAAATAGGCATAAAAGGTCTAGTTCATTTATGTTCATATGTCAATATTATGCCTCAATTGTAAGCATCATAATTCTCACTATTTGCTCATATCCTTTTTACTATATTTCTCTTTTTTATTTTGTAAGCTCTTAAAATGTAATACAAATTCTGCCAATTAACAAACTTCTAAGAAATGCTCATCAAAGTTAATTAGGCTTTTTATCGAATGTATTTTAAACCTAACAGTTTTAAAGATTTCTCATTTATACTGCCTGACCATTGCAAGGAAAAGCATTTATAAAAATGAAATGGATGGACATTTAGCCCATTGTCTTCAACCAGATACTGAGAGCTATAGAAAATGGTCAAAGTATAAATGATTCAGCCAGTCGAAATCCTCCTTCAACCAATCACTTTATTACCTATAACTATGCAATAATTTCTGTCCTAACATTTCCAGAAATTTCCAGATTTTATGACAAAAGAGTGATGAAGTTCTTCACTTGTGGAAATAATAAAGTGATACAATTGTGCTGAGTTTTCAAGTCAACATTGTATGGTGAGATCTTGATTGCATGGATTGCAGCTTTTTCACAGTCTAAATAAGGATTAATGATCCTCTAGGATATTAAACAGGATGTTGTTTCCAGCCCTAGCCCGAGAGCTACGCACTGACCCAAATGGATTTTCCTCCATCTTGCCTGTTTCTTCCCACCCCACCCCCAAGTCCTCTGGCTTGCTTAAAAGACTCTTCATTCTTTAACGATCTGCTTTAGTCTCTCGCCTTTAGCCGAGGTCCCTGTGGATGCACACACACATTTACACACAAAACCAAGTCACATGAGAAAACCTTTTCCAATTAATTTGACAGCAACCTTTGCTGATTTGGAACTGGCATAATGCTTCATGTGTGGCAGGTGGCCTGTCTTTTTGTAGCAAATGTGCAGTTAATCCCTATGGTGTTCCTTTTGTACAGCTCAAGGTAAGTCTGTATGTATCAAGCAGAATTTAACCTTTTATTTCAAGGCGATGTGACCCCCTGGCACTCCTTTGCTGTAACATCACAATGGAAATGTCAAAATAGATTAAAACATTTGCCCTGTGTGCTTGGGAGTCTAGCTTTGATGTGCTTTGCTGTCCATGGAGCATATCTGGGAACATCTAGTGAAAACATTTAAAACATAACATTGTATATAAATATGCAAAATCTTGAATTTTATTTGAGAAAATCCATACGGTATATTGTACTTTCAAATCCCCAGAGGTGTCTTTCATTTACAATTCTTTGTCAGTAAATGGTTTTAATTTTATTCTGAAGTGGGCCAATCCAGGGGTAAGTACTGCCGCCTCACAACTCCAGCGTTCTAGATTTGAATTTTGGTCAGCTCATTGTTTGTATGGACATTGCTCCTTTTCATGTTGTCTGAACTGTTACTTGTTTAGTTTTCTTCTGATATGCCAAAGATGTACAAGTGAACTCTAAACATATCCGATATAATTTAGTGGAGGTGTGTTTGCAGGTGAAGATGCTGGGAAATGCTCCAGTTTCTCGTAATGCAAACTTAATTAACCAGTAGACAAATGGATTTCAAATTTGGATAAAAATAAGAGCTTATGTGATTTTTGACAGGACAAAATATTCTACAATAGTTTCTTTTATTCATTGCCTTATTCAGGAACAGGGTCACGGGTTGGCAGATCCTAGCCCAGCCTCATTAATCACAGGCCAGTAAGCAGCTCTAAACAGGGCCTTCCATCACTGGCACACTCACACACATTTATCTGGCATCACCAATCAGCCTAATCTATGCCAGTTTCCATCAAAAGGAAAACCCATACAGGCATGGAATGAGAATAAACTCCACATGCAGTGTGCAAGCTGGCATTTGAACCCAGGAGCTTTGAGACAACAGGACTTTGTGTCATTTTATAAACACTGATTATAAATTATAATGGCCACAAATCATACCCTCAGTTGTTGATTCTGTGAGCTTAATACAGACTTTCAAAGCCTCTGGTGGTATGACTTAAATTGGCGAGAAAGGGTTAAAACAGTTCCTTCAGCTTTGTTGTGGAAAATAGTAATAAATATTGAATGTACTGGCCATATGGAATGCTGGTAACTGTGAATGTTTGTCAGTGTGCTGAAACTTAATGGCACCCCCCGTTATCTATGTACTATTTTATGAGCATTTGCACAAGGTCAGACTTCCAAACCACATTAAAAATGTCATTTTTGACAACCTTTCCCCAATTTGTAGAGTCATGCACATTGTCTCTTGTGCCTTGGTACCAGGCTGTTTACTTTTTGCCCTTAATTTATTGCTTCTTCTCAAGCAAAAATGTAGATGTAATAATATTCAAAGTGAAACATAATCAACCTCTTTTATATTTTCTGTACCTTTTTATGTTGTGATTGGCACAGTTGTACAATTGTTAGATGGTTCTAAACATGCATTTGATCATTACATATAAACTTATGGGTGTCCAGCTAAGAGATAGAAGAACACACAGCTGTCAAACATTATAGCCAGGCACAAGTATAAATTATACAGCACGCACCAAATGCTTAGAGGGTAAGAAATAAATAATTAGAAACAACTGTACATGCCTAACAATGATTATTCATAGAAATTTAGGTTAACTTCATGTTTCTATTCAGGCCATCCAAATCAAAATGGAAAACTATAGACTTATCTTTAAAACATTCTGAATAATAAATGTTGTTCTGCCTATGAAGTCAGTAGACAGATTGGGAGAGCATGGGAGGTCATGAGGTCGCTGGAAAGGGGTGTGTGCAAAAGGATAAAGGTCCAAGTCTTTACAGTCCTGGGGCTTCATGTATAAATGGTGCTTAAGCACAGAAATGTTGCGTAAGAACGTTTCCACTTTCAAATCGCGATGTATAAAACCTAAACTTGGCGTAAAGCCACGTACATTTCCACGGTACCTCATACCCTGTCATACGCAAGTTCTCCACTCGGTTTTGTAGACTGGCTGGACCCAGCATCAAAGCAGTGCTACTGTTCCTGTGTGGTTACTTTTTATTTTCCTGATGCAGCTTTATAAATACATTGCACTTTTAAACATATTGTTCCTGCCTCGCGCTGTATATTTACTGAGGCTGGCGCGAGACCGGAAGGATAGACGGATAGACGTACTATGAAGATATTTCAATGTTCCTTAAAAGTTTTGAAGAATCATCGTTGCAAGCTTACAGATGGCTTAACGTCTATTACAGAGCTGAATGTGTAGCGATTTGGTATTTGGGGAAAGAAAAGTAAGGACAGGAATTGGAGGTTAGTTCATTTGAAAGAGACAGTACTGCTACAATAAATTATTTCATCAAAGGTTGTGCATGGCACAGCAGCATCTTGTGTGAGACATGAACAATCACTGTGCCATTGTGTTCCCATGTTTAATAACATACTTTCATTCCAGTCATCATGAAAATGATATCATGTATACATCTCAGTATTTTAATTATTCAGAGAGCTGTAATATCACAAATGTAATGGATTCTGTGTCCTGTCGGAGAAAGAGAAAGAACGGAAGCACGTAGTGATTCACACACATAGAGCACATTGAAGATCAAATACAAAACAAAGCATTTAACTTGCTACTTTAGTTACGATGGGATTTGAGAAACTAGTAAATTAAATTAAGATGAAGTTTATGATGTTCTACTTTAATGACAAAATAAACTACTTGATTAAAGTGGAAATTTCGAGATTAAAGTTGACATTTCGTGCTTTTTTCCCACTGTGTGCCTATTTTTTTTTGTCTGTACCCTAATAAGCTCAGACGGTGGGCTACAACTCGCCTTTTCACTGCGACTTTGATAGGTGACTTCTTTTTTATTTTGGCACTGTGTGACTTTGTGAACTTGAGCTTTTGAGTTTCTCCGACACGCTATGTCACTCGGTCAACTTCCTTTTGTTGTTTATACCACTTTTTAAATCAACAAATAGTATGTTTTTTCTTTGCCTCCACTTGGTATTCGCTGAAATTCTTATATTTCCCCCATGCTTTTCCCATTGTCTTTTCACAGAACGCTGAGCTTAAGGGCTATTTATATTGATTTTCATATTCAAAGAGGCGTAATTCTGGGAGGAATTGGGGCAGGACAGAAGGCGGGTGCACGAGCGTTACTTTTCACGCTGACTGGGATTTATGTAGCGGAAGAACGTGGAAGTTGGAGTACGCACAGATTCCTGCATCTGGATTTTTCTGTGCGTTAGCAAATTTCAGCTTTTGTGCTTACGTCATGTTATAGTGCAAATTCTACACACGGCGTTATGCATAAGGCCCCTGGTGCTTACAGTCTTGCTATATGGCTGCAAGATATGGATGCTATCCAGTGATCTGAGATGAAGACTGGACTCCTTTGATACTGTGTCTCTCCGGAAAATCCTTGGGTACCATTGGTTTGACTTTGTGTCGAATGAGCAGTTGCTCGCAGAGTCCCGAATGAGGCACATTACCTGCATTGTGAGGGAGCATCAGTTACGGCACTACAGCCATGTGGTGTGTTTCTACAAGGGTGATCCAGCTCATAAGATCCTCATTGTTGGGGACCCAAGTGTCTGGATCAGGCCAAGGGGTCGCCCTACATAACACCTGGCTGCAGCAGACAGAGAGTCATTTCCGGAGGGTGGGACTGGACCGCATGTCTGAGTGGGGGGTTGGCAACTGGGATCCCTAATTGTTTCGTCGTGTAGTGGGTGCGGCAACACACTGCACCAGTGCATGCTCCCCGACTTGACTTGACTTGTACCTTCCACATCCCTGAAATAAACCTCAAAATAATTCAAGGAGTATATGCTAGCTGGATAGCACAACAGAATTTTGCCTGTCCTCCTCAAATCGATCCAGTTTCCTCCCCACATTCTGTGTGAGTGTACAATTGAATTCGCTATCCAGGACTAGATCCTGCCTTGCATTCAAAAAAGCCCACCTCAAACCTGAAATTTTTAAGCATGTTTAAGAATGTATGCTACTTAAGTAAACAACAGTCCTGAGGAGCCAAAGCTATGAGACCTAATGTTTGGCTGTTCAGAAAGATTTCATACAACCATCCATCCATTCTTTTTCTAAACCTGCTTATCCTGAGAAGGGGTATGGGACAATTGGAACCTATCTCAGAAAGAATCAGACATAAGGCATGACGATCCAGTCCATCTTAGGATGAACACACACACACACACACACACACTAGGGCCTCAGTTGTGGGATAATCGTCTTCTGTTAGATTTTTTTAAAATTATTGCTGTTTGTATAACAGAAGGGTGAGAACCAGGGAGTAGAAGACGTGTTCTGTTTTTTCCACAGTTAATAATATAGATTTTTACTTTTATTGTGTTCATAAGATTTGTCTTAATACTTTGAAATCATTTGGTTTTCTTTTCTCCACACATGATATATACTGTTCAATTCGTCTTAATGTCTAATTATGCAAAACGTCAAGCATTTTGGAATTTGCCCCGATTTTTGCCCATCTAGATAAAAAAATATATATATATTTTTAGGCTAATGTTAGTTTCATATTTCATTCAGGAATTGACACCCATACAGTATATTAAAGAGTAAACCAATTTATGTCTTCAGCAAAAAGGATCAGAAGCTCTTGAAGTTGTGCAGACCACATTAACTGACCCCAGGGATGCAAACCCCCAAATGGGGTGCGAGGGGTCAAAGTTACACCTTCTCACAAAACTTTAAAAAATGAGGACCAAAATATGGTCATGTGGAGTGTAATTTTATGGTATTTCAAGGTTGCTTATCACAAATATGATAATATTTTTGATATTTGATGCTTTACCGGTAGTCCTAGCCCTCTTAGAGCCACTCCCAGAATGCTGAAAATGACAAATTTCAAACATAAGCATGTGGGGTATCGTTTTAAAGTATTTCAAGGTCAGTGACTACGAATATGTTCTTATTTTTTATTTTTGATCCTTTCCTCAAGATCTGGCCCTCTATGGTCCTCTGTCAGAATGCAAAAAGTGACAAATGTCCCTGGCAGCTGAGAACATTTAGAATTCATCCATCCATTTTCCAACCCGCTGAATCCGAATACAGGGTCACGGGGGTCTGCTGGAGCCAATCCCAGCCAACACAGGGCACAAGGCAGGAACCAATCCTGGGCAGGGTGCCAACCCACCGCAGGACACACACAAACACACCCACACACCAAGGACACACTAGGGCCAATTTAGAATCGCCAATCCACCTAACCTGCATGTCTTTGGATTGTGGGAGGAAACCGGAGCGCCCGGAGGAAACCCACGCAGACACGGGGAGAACATGCAAACTCCACGCAGGGAGGACCCGGGAAGCAAACCTGGGTCTCCTAACATGTAGAATTTAAACATTTAATTTGAAACACATTTTAATATTTCAGGTATTTGGAACAACTATTCTTGTTTATTATTTACAGCTACCTCATGAAATAAACTGTTAACTTTTTTATGAAAATACCAAATTTTCATTTCATTTCATTTCAGGGTGGCTAATGCTAATTCTGAAATTTTGTTTTCATACCACTTCATAGCACATGCTGTATGCACCAGCTTTTTGACACATTAGTAGCAGAACACTGAGCTGACCATATGTCTTGTCTGTTACACCTGATATTCTTCAGCATATGGACAAGATAATCAATTTAAAGATATATTTAATAGTGGATGGTGGTGCAGGAGGTTTGGTTTAAATACCAACCTTTTGGTCTGCAGATGCTCTTGGTTTCCTGTTATATCCCAAAGATGTATGTTTTAGATTAACTGGATTTTCTAAATTGGCCTGGTGTGGTGGTGTGTGTACTTATCCAGTCTTGTGTTCCTGCCTTGTGCTCAGTGCTGCCACTATAGACCAGGAATTACATCAAATAATGGATTTAATCAAATTTTCTGTTATAAGATTCATTAATGTATGTACAAAATAAGATAAAACACAGTATTAGTATATTGTTTAGCAGTCTGGCAATTGAAAGTAGTTAAAGTAGTTAATCCCTTGTAGTATTTGTTGAACAAGTAAGTACAGTAAGGGTGTAAATTCCAATGAAAAGAAAAAAAATCTAATGAAAATATTCAAACAAACTGTTTTCTGAAAATAAGAATAGGATTTGTTTTTATTGGTTCCTGGTTTTCAAAGTAACTCACATCACTGACCTGCAGGAGATGCTGCAAGTGCCTTCTTCATTAGCAAATGTAAACATTTCCTGAATGACAAGACCTCCATGACTCATCCACTTTCACTTGCACAGTTCTTAAAACAAAATGGCTTGTTTCTGCCTAAACATTTTTTTTCCAGAGGTAGTGTTGGGGGTCAAATTTTTAGATTCTAGTTGTCTGGGGTATTATTTTTTTGGGGGGGTTGTTTATTTAAAACAGGGTAGTAGTAGCATCACAACTCAATGAAATTATGGACCAAGTCATGGTCTGTGTTGAGTTTGCACCTGCTGTGTAGGTTTTTCTCAGACATACTCCACTTTTGCTGTTGTTACATTAGCTGATGTGTGTGTGTGTGTTTGCATGAGCACGCCCTGCAATGTACTGCCACCCTGTCCAGGTCTGGTTCCTGCTTTTTGCCTGATGTGACTTGTGGATGTGCTTCTTTTTGTTCCTTTTTCTATAATATCGATAGTTATATGTACTGGTGTTTATGCATTGTTTTTCACTGTGTCTTTGCCTATTTTGTTAGTTATCCTTCTTACTCAGACAGCTAACATAGATTTGTTTCCACATCCTCAATCTCTGAGTCACATAAAATTGAATTCTCCCTTAATCAATTCCACTATCAACTCATGTTTTATTGTGGTGGCACAAAGCTTCTTTGCCTACTTGCTTTTTAATTAACATAAGCGCATAGTTACCTTATAACTAGAAAGACTACACAAAGATTTACACTTGCAGTGATTGAATGTGGAAATGGACACTTCTAACATCTATAGGTGAGTAATGTAGGCTGCTCAAAAAGTCCAGGAAACGGGGGTATTTATTTTTGTTTCCTTGACTTTTACTTTTCTGGTTTGTAGCATATGACCATAGGATATGACTTTGTTGTTTGTCTATACCCTCAAGGTGTCACAGTTTAATAATGTGTAGTAGTGTGAAGGTTGCCTCAGTTTATACTTTTAAGTGAGTGCTGATTGTAGGAATGGACCAAATATAATGTATCAGCAGTAGCCCAAAAGAAAATAAACCATTGGGCTATAACATGAGCAGAGAGAGCCCCAGAGATGCCAGGTCTGGAGCTACCTGCATAGTCTATGAGGGTTTAAGATGTGAACCATTTTGCTGCTCAAGTATAGACGTGTTTCTGAATGGATATAAAGAGCTTCTTGTAAGCCTACAGACATTCTGTCTTCCTCAGGAAAAGACAATAATTCTGTTCTGAAAAAGGCAGAGCTCTTGGTCATAAGGATTTGCATTTAAGTCGTAGTTTGTCCTCGACAGAGCGTACCCGGGGTGCACCAAAACAAAACTTCATATGAAGTTACAAGATAAGCCTGCTACATGACATGGTATACTGTCTGTTGTCAGTTCAGTTTATGGCCCCCTTGGATATTTAGCACCAGTTACACTGCTTGCAAAGCTTATCTTACAAGACCTGTTCAAGGAGAAATATGGATGGGATGAGGAAGTGGAAATTAAGCACATACAGAAAGTTAATAATGGATGGATGATTTAAAGCTACTTCCTGGTTATAATGTAAATTGATAAATCAAAAACAGTAGAATGGACATGTAAAGTATGCTCACATGTACCATTTTGCAGATGCCAGTGAAGATAATTATGGCACCATAACATATCTTCACTTGACACACGAAAAAAGCAAGAAACATTGTTCATTCTTAATGGAGAAATCAAGAAATCATTGGAGTATATCACCATCCAAGATGGGAGCTAACAGCAAGCATTGTGGCAGTCAAAATGGATAAGATGTTAAAAAGTGAACTTCGAATACCCCTAGAACTGACGGCACCAAAAGGCAAAAATACATTTTGAAAGAAAACACTTGAATTGAGAAATATGTTTCCAATTGAATCACAGTAGTAAGAGATCTTTCACAACCTTCACAATGGAAGTATGTCACATCTGCCTTAAACCCAGCAGATCAAGCATCAAGAGGACTAAGCATAGAAGGCTTCATCAAAAGCAAAACTTTATCACGTGGACCTTGTTTTTTATTAAAGCTGGAGCCTGAGTGGCTAAAAAGACCAGATCAAATGAGTGATTCACTCACTGAACATGATCCAGAATTTTAAATCTGTGCATTTAATTTTACAAGAGCAGAAGAGATCACTGAACTAGTAAATAAACTACTTATAGTCTAATAATCTACTTATCAGAATGGCTACGCTTAAAGACGGTGGTGGCATGGTTTCTCAAGTTTAAAGAAATACTGCTGCACTTAAAAGATGAAAGAAATACATTGTGTATTTATGGACATCGTCTTGGTCATTCACTTCTACTTTATTCATTATGTTTATGCTGCTATTCTAGGTCAGGGGTTCTTAAATAGTGTAATCTGAGAACCTAAATAAGAAAATCGGTACTATACCAGGACCCAAGAAGAGGATTATTACCATAATGATAGCACAGCCATAGACTGACACATTACTATGGCCATATATTAAAAAAAACAGTAAAGGTTTACTTCCATTCAATCATATGTCTCACGTGAATATTACTAAAAGAGAAAAGTAGAAATTAAACATTTAGTTAATAAAGCAAATATTATCATTCAAAACAGGGAATAGATTCACTGCCAGTGTAAATGCTTAGTGTAAGATTTAGTAAAGCTGAAAATATAAGTAATGATAAATTCTTCTGTATGTCAGGTGCAGCATGAGGATGTGATTATTTTTGAAAAGATAGTATGAATTATTGCTTAACTTAGTCATTTGAGGAATGAGCAGTAAAGTAGTCAGAAAATAATTAATTGATGCAGTTTATTTGCCATGTCTTAAATAGCCTTGGTTTTTTTTTAAATAATGTTTTTCAAATGAGCTACATCATTAATAATACATTCTTCTAAATGAGTCAACACATTGTTCAGCATATCCTGGTATTTATTTAGCTGCTTAAGAAACTGAGTAAAAAAGTTATGTTGTGTAGCTGAACTTTTCCTGAACAATGTATGCATTATTTATATTTTATAGAGGAGACAGAATAAATCTTGAAGAGGAATTTGGCAAACAGTCAAGTTTCAAAAGTTTAATGCTACCGAATGACACTGTGTCGAATGCCGAGGGCTCCACTCTGTAGCTTGTCTCACCTTTATGATGTTTTATGGTGTTTTTACAGTTTTCACTGGTACTAGTATACTAAAATTTATCAAGCCACTTTAGGCTAAGGAATTCTTCCATGTCAAGGCACATTAAAGGTACTGCAGAAACTTCTTTAGACCTCTTTTACAGATTTAGATTAATTTTATGCTGCAATGATGAACAAATGAGGAGGCAACAATTGTATGTTCACAACTATTGAAACTACATTTAGAATACAACACTGCCATGGTACTATATATACCCCCACTGTATTCACTCACCCTCTCATCACGCTCAAAAAATCGTCCCCGTCTTATGCTGCACCTGTTATTTTATTTCAACATTTCAAACTAGTGCCACGGTACCTTTACCTCACAAGCTGTGTCATTCTGTGCTATCTCCCCTTTTCTTATACTTGTCTTTCCTGTCAGTCATCTCATTTTTAATTGTTTCACAGGATGTGAGAGGTGTGGTGGTGTCATGGGGAATAATATTTATTACATGTTTGTAGTATAGGAAATAAAGCTGTTTGTTATGGGTCAACAGTGTTGTTTATAGTCTATGTCTCCGATCACACAGTACCTCAGTAAATTGATCCCTAAATAGAGGTAGTGTCTCACTCTACACCTAATTTGTGCTTAGACAAACTTAGCTAACTTTACTATGCAATAATGTGGCAACTGATCACAAACATGTTCAAGTCTCATACTTTAAGAAATACTTCTCTAGACTAATGGTAGAGTCTAATCAGTTCATTCCTGGTTGTGAACATATATTCATACACACAATATTAGCACTATGATTTAATAAGAAATACTTCCTGCTCACAATATTTGTGTGCTGACAGGTTGTCTTAGAATATGTTTGGTATCCAGCTAGCGTAGGTTTATTCTACACTTTTGCAGGTTGATTTTAGGGTTGAGGAAGGTATTGAACTCATCATCCGGAATCCAGTCTTTCCCCTTTGATTTGAAAGGCTTAATTAATAACTTAAAAAGTTACTATGATGTTCTATCCATGATTATAGTTAGGCATTTCTTACTGTTTCTAATTTTTTATTATCTTACAAGGGTGAAAAAATATGTCATCCATGGATGTTCCCTCTTGGTTCTCTTTAAATTAAACACTTTTCTGAAATTCTGTCATACTGAAGTTGTATTTCCCTTTTGCATTAAGCATTTGTTGTGTGCTATGTGTGTAGCTGAATGGTAATAAAGATCAGGTCAAAACAATGTTAGCATGCCAACTGGGTTGTCCCATTTAAATCAAGGGAAAAGACTAAAAATAATTAAATATAGCACGATGGCATGAAAAAATAAAATACAGAATATAGCCTTCTTTAAATGTGTAACTGCTACTAGGTTGAGTGGATCTAACTTTGAGGAACCCAGTCTCCTGGGGCCTCATGTTTAAATGGTGTGTACGCTCAACAATCTTGTGTATGCCCCTCACACTGTGATGTATAAAAACTAAACTTGGAGTAAAGCCACGAACATTCTCACGCCAGCTCAATCCATTGTGTACGCAAGTTTTCGGCTCGGTTTTGCAAACTAATGGCACCCTGAATCAAAGCAATGCTGCTGTTCCTGTGTGGTTTCCCTTTATTTTTTAGATTCACATCCCTGACGTGGCTTTATCAAATATACTGAAAATAACTGCATATTGTTTATAAATTTAAGACATCTGATTGTAATCATCCTGTATCAGTATAATGGCCCAACTATTCCAAATGCTATAGCTGCTTTAGTGTTGTTACTTTCAGTGCACCACTCACTGCCTCAGCCATGCACATAGTCTATTTGAAATTCTCCCTTTTGGCAAATTTTTCAGGACCTTTCCTACATGAGCCTCGTAGTTCAAAGGCAGTTTCATTCCAAAGCTATAAACACACTAATTTAGTCCATCAAATGCTCCTGGTATAACAGTTTGTACTTATAAATACAATTACTTCACTGTAAACTTGCACAACAGTTGTAATATTGCTCAACCTGAGCCAATTTGTGAACCATTTGCACTATCTGCACTATATATGTACATGTATATTCTACTTATGCTTTCATATTGTGTATTTTTCATTGTTTTTATTGTGTATTATTATTTTATAATTTTATAGGAAAATAAGTTTATGAAGATTTGCATATTGAATATCATTGTACCATACAATAACAATAAAGGAATTCAATTCAATTCAATTCAATAGAAGACAGCGAGTATTTACAGATGATGACCACTGGCTTCTAAGTCGATTTAGATTTCCAAGAGCCATCTTCTTGGAGCTATTGATATTATTTTAAGATGAAATTCATTAAAGTATGTATATTACATTATACAGATAACATTATTTAAATAGTGCATACTGGTAGTAATTAAACATGTGGGCTCAGTGGAGCAGCAGTAGCGATGAGCTGACACCCAGTTCAGGGATTGGTCCTGCCTCATGCTGTATGCTTGCTGGGACTGGTGCGACCCTGGATGGACAGATGGATTGAATAATTAAACATGTAATAAGAAGATATTTAAATGTTCCTTAAACGTTTTGAAGAATTGATGTTCTAAGCTTACAGATGGTTTGACATTTATTACTGAACTTATTCTGTGACAATTGGTAACTTGGAGAAAGAAAAGGAAGGACAGGAATTGGGGGTTAGTACATTTCAAAGATACAGTACTTCTGCAATAAACTGTTTCATCAAGGGTCACAAGCATCTTGTGGGAGCCAGGAACAGTCTCTGGACAGGGAGCCAATCCATCACTACCGTTGCATCACCATGTCCCCTTGTTTAATACATGCTTTAATTAATTTCACATAAACATGATATCAAGTATACATCTTAGTATTTAAATTGTTCAGAGAGCTGTAATATCATGAATGTAATGGATTCTGTGTCTTGTCAGCGTAAGGGAAAGCCTGTTTAAGAAACACATAGTGATTCACACACATAGAGCACATAGAAGGACACATACAATACAAAGCATTTAATGTGCTACTTTAGTTACAATGAGATCTGAGAAACTCTAGTATATCAAACATTGATTTTAAAATTAAGTTTACAATGTTCTACTTTAATGACAAAATAAACTACGAGATTGAAGTGGACATTTTGACCTTTTTTCACTGTGTCCTTATTTTTTGTCTTTTCTCTGTACCCTATTACGCTTTGATATGACACTCAGATGGTGGGCAACGACTTGCCTTTTTACAGTGACTTTGATATCTGACCACTTCTTTTTTATTTTGGGCACTGTGCTGCTTTCCAAACTTTAACTTTCAAGTTTCTCTGCACTCTGTATCACTCAATTGACTTCCTTCAGTTGTTTATACCACTGCTCAAGCCAACAAATAGTATGTTTATTCTTGCCTCAATTTTGCATTCGCTGAAGTTCTTTTTTCCACATTCTTTTTCCATTGTCTTTTAACTGAACACTGAACAGAATGGGCTATTTATACTGATTTGCATATTAAAATATGCAAAATTCTGGGAGTAGTCGGGGTGGGGTGGCAGGCGTGTGCACAATCGTTTTTTTTCACGCTGACTGGGATTTATGTAGCAGAAGTGGTTGGAAGTTGGCATCTGAATTTCTTTGTGCGTACACACATTTCCACGTTTGTCCGTACCCATGTTTTAGTCCGAATTCTACACACGGCATTATACATGAGGCCCCTGGTCTGGCTCTTACCAAAATGAGACAGCTCCTTCCAGAGATGCTTTATAGGACCTGGCCTGGAAGGAGCAGAGTCAATTGCCTTTCTTCAATTTCTTCAACACGATTACTCGATTACAGAGGTTTATTATAGTAGCAGAAGGTAATTTTTAAGTTTCTTCTTGTGGCCTTCTAGTATGTATATATGTTTCTTATGAACAAAATAGCTGACAGCAATACATGTTGTTAATTTGACAAGTGAACTAGCCTTCAGAAATCCCTCAGCACTTACTTGTTTAGAGTCAGGTTGCTTTAATCTACCTTTAAGATGAACTAAGTACTGCTCTTTGATGTGACTAATTTCCAATATGAATCTGTATCTGAATGACAGAGTCAATTACTGCAATTGTAGTTGCCCGCATGACAAACAACAGCCTTAAAAGGCGGAGGACAAAACAAATGAACTACAAACATCAGAGGAGCAGATGCTATAGATTACTTTTAAATGAACTGCATGGAAGAGCTTTCTCCAATAGATTACAAACCTCCAATTTCAAACTTTTATCATTTAGAAGCCTGTGTTGTGTTCATATTTTAATTGCTTTTAAGTCTTTGCCTAGCCTTGGATAGTCGGACAGCACAAAATCTGCAGTTCAGTCCTATAGATTTCTAAATGTCTTTCAACCACAGATTAAGAATTTCAGTGTAACAAAGGTGTGTGAACAAATTGACCTGAAGACAAGCACTGAAAATCGAAGACTGTAGGGAAATAAGGTTATCATAAAGTTACCAATTAAGGTTATCATATTTTTTAATCACTCTTACCTGACCTTTGAGTAGTATGGTGCTGCCAGTTGAGATGGTTTGGGTATGTAGTTAGGATGCCCCTGGGTACCTCCCTTGGAAGGTGTTCTAGGTATTGACACACTAGGGAAAGGCCTAAGCAGTCCAGACTCTGGAATGGCATGGGAGAGTCTGTGAGGAGGCAGAAGAAGTTTTTAAATTAGTTACCATTCTTGCTAGTGATAAAAATAGTAACACACAATAGTACAATCAGAGGAGGGAGTCTGGTTTGCCTTCATTTAGTTCAGAGAGCAGGTTAAGTTTACACCAAACACAAATACAGCTTAAAAAATAATAGAGAAGTCTATCCCACCCACACAGGTTTGTTCAGTATTGTCCAGTTACATTCCAAGCTGCTGCTTATAGTATAGCTATCCCAAAGACACTGTAGCTTTTGGTTTCTGGGAAAAGTCCTCTGAGAGTTCACAACTAACATATATCCCATTTTACGGGTTAGACATGAAACATAAGTCCAGCCTCTTATATAAGCATATTTATAGGAACCCTAGGCAAAATCTTAAAGCTCTTGACTGTAAGAAATATTATTTGTCTTGAGCGCCTGTTCTCACTTAGCATTGCTTAAGGCTTTGAGTGCTTTATTTGCCAACAAACTTGCAGCTGAAAATGCTCTGACATCCATTCTGTTAATACTGTTGGCATTACATTCTTCTGGCACTAAATCATTTGCAGTTCTTAAAGAATGGCACCAGAAATATTGTGAAGTCCTTCTCAATTCGAAGCACACCACAATGATAATTAACTGGGGTCTTATTTGCGGTTCTAGTAGGCGGCACTTTCCAGGACATCATGATTCCTCTCATAGAATTATAGGCATAATTAAGATCTTTTCATTATTTCCTAATGAATCACAAACCCTCCTACACCACTCCTACATGGTTGCTACTCATCAGAAGGAGTTGATGAAGCCACATATCAATTGTGATTTTATATACAGTAACTCACACAACAATAGAGAATTAATAGAAAGCCCGGGGGCCACCCTTTACGTTTTTATGTTATAGACACTTTTGAGATGAGTGATAAAGAGGATTTTGCTAGGGATTTTTTGTAGGAGGTTTTATACTAAAAGCCAGTTTTTTAGTACTAGACAATTAGTTCATTTTACACTCACAAAGCAGTTTCCTACCTAGCAGTCTCTTTCTGAATTGAAACAATAGCCAAGTATTTGTTTGTAATTCACCTTTTTTTCAAAAATTCTAAAATACAGTGCTGACATATTCAAAAAATTAACAGTTGGTATATGCTGAAATGCAAATTCTTGTTTTCTTTATACCTTTATTCATCCATTGACTTATTCCAGTTTAGAATTTTGGGGAGCTGGAGTCTTTCTGAGGTGCACTGGGTGCAAAACCTAAACCTCCCCTGTTGAAGGTGCCCATGCACCACAGAGCACACTTATACACCCACCCAAACTCACTCATTCCAAGAGAACTCGCTCCATCAACCTGACCCGCATGTCTTTGGGATAAAAAGAAATGGGTTCAGTCAAGGATAATGTTCAGACTCCACACAGACAGGATCAAGCTGGAAATCAAACCCATGCCCCTGGAACAGTATGTGTCAAGCTTTATTTTTTACATTTTTGTTTATTAACATTTCCAAAGGAGAATGTTGTACATTATACGATGCAGCTCACACTTTAGAAAAATATCAAAATCACTCCAGCATGTTTTTCTTCAGAGCTGTACCTCTAATTTATCCAGACGTTTTCTTGCTGAAAGCGTGCAGTATGGTTTAGGAATTTATGTTGAGATATGACTTTAAGAAAAAATTCTCTGCCATGAAATGTGTAACTGTAGTTGAATTTTTGACAGCTGAGAAATTGTGGAACAGAATAACCTGGCAGGTTAACATCACAGAAAATTGTAAATTGGCCATGGCATGACATTAGACAATATTGAAGCAGTCATATAAAAACTAGTGTTTGTGTCCATCCATCTACCCATCAGATGATCCACTTATTATCTTAATTCAGTTTTTCCAGCTCAGTGTCACAGGCAGTAAATGTGAAATGTTCTCTATTCATCTAAAACATCAAAATCAGTTATTATATTGTCTGTAGTATTACTTGACACAGTAAGTCACATTAATGACTAATTAATCAGAATCCGTACCCTTGCTATGTATTATATTTTATATGTATCTATATATTGCCCTTACATACAAAAACATTGTTAATAACTGCCTTGATTTTACATCATTCATCTATTCTTGAATTAACTTAAGTCAGTTCAGGAACATAGGGCAAGGGGCTGGAGCCAACTCTGGATTAGACCAATTTGTTGTACGACTTAAACTCTGTATCGACAGAAGGCCACGTCACAAAGTTATCAGTCATTAGGATTTCAGCTATAAACCCCGTTGGGTACAAGAAAGACACTACCACATAGCTGTTGCCGGCATACAACATTGGACGACAGACTACGTTGATAAGTCCAACCTTCTTATTTTTAGACCCTTATGTGGTATTTTTATTATCATTTTTGTTTTTATTGACCCTTCTAAATGTTTTTCTATTTTTTTAATTTTCTTTCTAACAGTAGCAACAGCATCGACACAGAGATGCACATACGCACAGACTTATTTCATTAAGGTTGATTATATAATATTATATAAATACCCTTAATGTTTTATTAAAAATGAAAAATATACAAATTAAATATGTACATTAAAACTGCTATGTATACATGCTGAAAAATGCGTAGCCAGCATAAATCAGCTTATTTATTCAAGATTGTACCATTGGGACAACTGGAAGTTTTTTAAAATGGGGTAAAAGAAGTAAGAAAATAAGGAAATGATTGTTCCAGAATATAGAACAGCTTTTCCAAAAAGCAAGATACAGCTTTCAATTACACTTTTCATGTTCTGCAATATATTATTACTGTAACTAAAATGTCTTCTAATTAGCTAGCTCCTTTGGATTGCCATTATCTAACAACTGCTAATATTTTGCTAGTTAACAAGAGCTCATTTCTGTTGTAACTTTGTCAGCTGATACAGTTTGGTTGTGTTTCCCGTGCAGTTCAGGAAGCACATTGGAATATCAGAGTCAGGTGTATTAAGTTAGGCTTATACAGTGATCCCTTGCTATATCGCACTTCGACTTTCGCGGCTTCACTCCATCGCGGATTTTAAATGTAAGCATATCTAAATATATATCACAGACTTTTTGCTGGTTCACGGATTTCTGCGGACAATGGGTCTTTTAATTTATGGTACATGCTTCCTCAGTTTGTTTGCCCAGTTGTTTTGATACAAGGGACGCTATTGGTGGATGGCTGAGAAGCTACCCAATCAGAGCACGTATTACATATTAAATAAAACTCCTCAATGATATACGATATGCTTCCTGTGTGGTGCTTCGCACACTTAAAAGCTCTAACAGCCCGTATTGATTTTTGATTGTTTGCTTTTCTCTGCCTCTCTCACTCTCTCTGACGTTCTCTGCCTGACGGAGGTTGTGTGAGCAGAGTAGCTGTTTGCACAGAGGCTGTTTGCTTAGAAGATACGGACGCTACTCTCAAAAATGCTGAAAGTCTACCTTCACATTGCTCCCTTTTTCTTGTAGCTGATTTATCGCAGTGCTTCGCATACTTAAAAGTCCAACAGCTTGTATTGATTTTTGATTGTTTGCTTTTCTCTCTCTCTCTGACATTCTCTGCTCCTGACGGCACTCCTTTGAAGAGAAGATATGTTTGCATTCTTTTAATTGTGAGAAAGAACTGTCATCTCTGTCTTGTCATGGAGCACAGTTTAAACTTTTGACTAAAGGGTTGTATTTCATGTCTAGAGGGCTCTAATAATGTTAAAAAACGTATTTAGAAGGTCGTAAACAAGTTTTCTATGCTTTAACTGCGAAAATATTTATAAATAAAGATTTATAAATAAAGAATCCTACTTCGTGGAAATTCATTCATCTGTCTGGAGCGAATTAACCGCGATAAACGAGGGTTTACTGTATAACTGTGCGGAGAGTTTATAAGGGCTTAAAATATATAAAAATAACCATATAAACATATGGTTTCTACTTCACGGATCGAGGAGTGATTACTGTAATTTCAATTGGCAGGAGTGTATAGAAACAACAATTGTGCCCAAATGAAATAAATAAAAAGGTAATTATAAATAATCACATAAGCAAGTGCAATGATATGTAAAAATAAGTCATCTCTCTATTATAAAAAAAATTCTGGGAGAGAAAGACTAGGAAGACGATAAGTGATCTTCACGTGAAGATCTCAGAAGACACTTAAAAGAGCCACGAGATGAAAAAGATTGGCCATGATTGACATTAAACATGAGACTTTGTGCAAAGAGAGTCTTGTGGGGACATAGAATATGAGATTCTTGCAAGACACGCCCTACTTACAACCAATATTAGATAAGACCACAGGCAGCAAAACATTCAGCCGTGTAAAGGCTTTGAGCACACACAGATCCACGGCTCTCAGCGCATATAAAGCGTATAAGGACCATACGTTATAGATGAAACGTCGACGACTAAGAGAAGAAGAAAGAGCAGCTCAAATAAAAGATACTCAAAAGCGTTAGAGAGAAAAAAGAAAAAGAATAATCTAGGTGCAAATTCAGAAAATAAGGAAAGTAATAATCAGCCCGAAACAAGTGGAATTGAAAAAAAAGCACGTCCACTCGGGCTTGGAATTAAAAGACAAAGAGTAAAAGTACTTCATAAAGATATTCAAAAACATTGGCGCTATACACATGCAGAGCAGAGATTATGAAAGCAGAGGAATTTGAAAGGCTCAAAAAAAGTTGGCACAATACAAATGCAGAGAAAGTTAAAGAATATGAAAGCAGGAAAATTAGAAAGTTTAAAAAAAAAAGAAAGTAAAGATCGCAGTAGCGCAAACAAACGGAAATTATTACTCGAATAAAGGGAAAATAATCACCACGGACCAGGTGTCATTGAAAAAAAGCAGGACAAAATGAGGTCAGAAATAAAAAACAGAGTACAAAAAAAGTAAAATGTCATAAAGAGGTTAAAAAACAAGGGGGCCAAACACATGCAGAGCAGGTTAGCGATAATGAAAACAGTGGAATCCAAAAGACTCAAAAGAAAACGTAGGTGCGATACACATGCAGAGCAAGATACAGAATATGAAAGCAGAAAAAAACGAATGCCAAAAAATAAGAAAGTAAAGATTGCATTAGCGCAAACAGAGAGAAATAACGAAAAGGAAAATAAAGATTGAATATATGGACATAGGTGATATGTCAGAAGTATGTAAATATTGTAAGGCTTTGAAGTTTAAGTCAGAGAATTTCAAAAACGGGGTTTACCTCATATGCATTTATTGATTACTTTGCAAAAAAAAATATTAACTGCTGATGATGTAGATCGTTTTGTCTGTGCTGAAATTCCAAACAGCGAAACCTATCTTGAATTATGGTACAAAGTCATTAAACACATGTCTCACTGACCTCATTTAAAAGATTCAGCATGTTGGGACTTGAAAGATTCCAAATATTGTTTTTAACGAAGTTCTGAAATAAAAGTGAAACTAATGAAATAGCAGCAGTTCAAAGAAAAAAAATCTTAAAAGTGTGTATCCGGAAAACCAAACACAGGGGTTGGCGAGCGAAGCAAGCAGGGGTTGAAGCCCCTTAGTTACATTTAAAAAAAACTGCAGTAATGTACAGTACACGTATATAAAAGACTGATTAACTGACTAAATGAAAAATAACCCAACCAGGTTTGAAATACACGTATATATAGTAATAAGCTATTATAAATTGTGCCATCTGGTAAAATCCCACAATAAAATATAAAAAGCCTTTAAAAACCAGGTAACTTTTAAATAAAGCCTGCAAAAGTGAAATAAAAAGTAGAATACTGATAATGACTAAAACATTGATGTAGCATTTCATAATATCTAGCAGTATTAGTATTTAGTATTATCAAATATTGTGTTCTATTTTACAGTTACAGCTATTTTACAAGATGTATATTTATGTAATTAAGCTATAAATAAAAGCATTTGCTGTGTTTTGCTTTGAAATGAACACTAATTTGATATTGTTTTAAGAATTACCATGATAGACAAAGCTATGCACTGAATAATAAATGTTCCTGTTTCAATAGATCTATCTTGAATCTCTGTTTATTTGAACCTTTGCACAAGAAACCCTTAGGCCAGGGAAATGCATAACATATATTGCAAATGAACAAAATGTTAAGATAATTTTAAAAAGTCAACCCCAATGGGGAGGCTGGCTATGCCCATACTAGCATATCAAAACAGCAGTTTATTAAAAACGGGCACAATGGTACAATGGTAAGTTTGTCTGTTTCAAACTTGTTTGTGTTTTTAGGATCCTGTGGTCACTGGATATGCTGGCCCTTATGTCCCTCTTTCTTTGAGTATTGCTGCCTTTGTTCATCGGACTTAGAAGCCATGTTATATACAATGGAGACAATGGCCATTATATTATACCAGTAACAGCACACTGTACGATAACATGCAGTGAATACACTTGACTTGAGCCTTCATAGTTTTCATACTCTTTCTCTGTACGTTTAGCCTTTGCTTGCTCAGAGGTTGATGCGCTTGCTGCTTCCTGAGCTGCTCTTCTTTTCTCCACTCTAGTGGCCCAATTCTTCTCTTCTTTCGTCGGCATCTTTTCACGTTAAAACTGATTAAGTCAGTGTTTGTGTTTCAATTACTTAGTATGTTTTCCTTAATTTTTCACTTAAGTTGGCACTTAAGTCTTCAATCTGCCTCAAGAATGATTTAAGATATGAAGAGGTACAGAAAGTGACGACGAAGGTGGTAGGGAATGAGAACGGCACCTGTATACATGCGCCACACAGCCACCCTGCTGGCCACTGCCAACAGTTAATTTTACAATATAATAAAATAAAAATAAAAAGAGGAATAACCTTGGAGATCAATCATTATTCCGAAAGCGGATAGTAGACATCACGTAATATATGTGTATCAAATTTCAGGTCAATAGGTCAAACGGTTTACAAGTTACAGGTGATTTAAAATCCTAGACAGACAAACGAACAGCCTCGGTAGTGTATTATATTATATTATATTATATTATATTATATTATATTATATTATATTATATTACTAGCAAAATACCCGCGCTTCGTAGCGGAGAAGTAGTGTGTTAAAAGGTTATGAAAAAGAAAAGGAAACATTTTAAAAATAACGTAACACGATTGTCAATGTAATTGTTTTGTCACTGTTATAAGTGTTGCTGTCATCAAGGATTTGATTATCATTATTTCTTTCAGTCAGGGTCGTATTTGGATCACGTGTTGGGTTCAAGTTACATTCCGTGTTTGTCAACCGTTGTAAAGACAACAGGTTTCATTCATCGAAGTGTTCACTACCCAAATCGCTACTCGTGAATCTAAGATGTTTAACAGGCATTCCCGGTATTAACTTGTGGATTTGCCTGCGAATATTTAGTGGCAGCGTGTCTATGAGCTTGTGGATTAGCCCGCGAGTATTTAGCGGCAGCGTCTCTATGAAGTTGTGGATTAGCCCACAAGTATTTAGCGACAGCGTGTCTATTAACTTGTGGATTTTTCTGCGAGTATTTGGTGGCAGTATCACGAAGTTGTTTCCGTCTAGCTGCATCAGAAAACACACAACTCCTTTTTACTGTTTTCTCACAGTTTGGATTGCTGCTGTCATAATCGGTTTGAGTTTCATGGTTTGTTTCAATTACGTTAGTATTTGCAGGACTTGTTGTGTTGAAGTGGCATTCGGCATCTGTCAAGCGTTGTAAGCATACAACCAACCTCATCGATAACTTCGCATCAAGCTTTTGAGAGTTTAAACATTCATAAACATAAAAGTGAACATTACTCAAATCGTCACCTGTGAATCTAAGATGTTTAAGAGGCATTGGCGGTTCTGCAAAGGTGTAAAATATTTGGCCATTTCAGTACACTTGAAATCGACAACTGAACAATTCAGCAGCAACCATCAACTCACATGCAGAAGCATAGGTGAAGGGCTTAAGCATTTCACTCTTATAGTGCTCCTGTGTAGTATAATTATCTGTATCTTACCTGTACTGTCATCAGTCCACACCTTGAACCTGTCCCAGTCATTCAATACATAAGACACAATGTTCCTCCGGATATGAAGATTGAGCCTGATATAGCTGTGCAATATGTTGCACAGAGAATGGAAAAGGCAGGCGGCATCTCTGGGCATGGAAACCACTCGGTAAGTGACAGTTCTTTGCTTGATGGTGATCACCTCGATAGACATCTCACCACCCAAATCGCTACTCATGAATCTAAGATGTTTAACAGGCATTCCCGGTATTAACTTGTGGATTTGCCTGTGAATATTTAGCAGCAGCGTGTCTATGAACTTGTGGAATTGCCTGCGCATATTTGGCGGCAGCGTCACGAAATTGTTTCCATCCAGTTGCATCAGAAAATATACCATGACGTCTGACACGCCTCCTTTTTACTGTTTTCTTACAGCTTGGATTGCTGCCGACGGACGGCCTTAAATGGGCAGGCAGTCAATTACGTGGGAGGCGTGGGGATGGGGGACATAATATAGGCAGGCAGCCAACTACGTGGGAGGTGTGGTGATGGGGGACGTAACTCCGCCTCACACAGCGACCGAGCTGCAGGCTATGGATGTATATATGTACGTAAGTAGGATTCAATTATGACCGTTACGTGTAGAATTTCGAAATGAAACCTGCTTAACTTTTGTAAGTAAGCTGTAAGGAATGATCCTGCCAAATTTCACCCTTCTACCTACATGGGAAGTTGGAGAATTAGTGATGAGTCAGTCAGTCAGTCAGTCAGTCAGTCAGTGAGTTAGGGCTTTGTCTTTTATTAGTATAGATATTATATTATATACTGTATTACGCACTGTGGCACATTGGTTAGTACTCTGCTGTCCAGTAATCTGCCATTTGCAGTGGTGATCATGGGTGACAGCTCAACCAATCAGTTTGCTTGTCACCCTCCATAGTCTCGTACAAAAATTATTTCTCATATCTTACTTCTCTGTACCTTTAAGGCAGTGGACTTTGTGTGATGATGAGCCAATGACTGTTCTATTACTGGCCTAAACATTCAGTTGCTTCCCTGGCAACCATCTTGAATCACTCCTACTGCAGTCGTCGAGCATCAGCAATAAATAAAATTAGTAATAATTTCAACTTATGCCATCACTACTTGACCATTATATGATATCTGCTGACAGCAAATCAAAGAACTTCAGTCAATATTTAGCCAATTCTGTGTTTGTATGAAAAATACTATAGATAGGTATTCCAGCACTGTAGGTTAGCTTAGGTGGACGTAATTGTTCTATGTACAAATATGAAATATTCTTCCACAGACATATTTACATGTATTATGGCAGTGCTGATTACATATAACAGCAATGGTATGACAAGAAAAGTAATAAATGAGTTAACCAGAAGTAGGAAAGCAATTAATTCAAAACTACACTAGAATACAATGTTCAGTACAAGAATCTGCATATAAAAGCAGAGTCCATCAATAAAAGAATGTTTTAAATATGCATTGTGCAAATGTTGATCAAGTAGATCATATACTAGGAGTACTGTTTAACTGCAGCACAAAGCTATGAGAATTGTCCTAATATTGACATACATTAAAGAGGTGTAGTGGTTAGTTGTACTTCCTCACAGGTACCTTCTGAGTCCTGGCCTAGTTAGTATCTATGTTCATTCTGCACGGTCTGTCTGTACCTGTGTGGGTTTTCCTCTAAGTAACACACTTAATTGAATTAAGCAGCTGGATGGATGTTTATACAGTACATTACATAGCAAAAGTGATCAAACATTAATATTGTTTTTTTTCTTATATATGAGTAATAATAAAGGCATTAATGTGACAGCAACATGTTGGAAATTAAATTTCCAAATAGTAATACAAAAGATTATGCACACATTAGAACATTAGAAAATTCTGATCCAATCAGGCCATTCCGCATAATGAGCTCATCCATCTTATTGGCCTAGATTGTCCAAAATAACATCAAGTTGAGATTTAAAGGTCCTTAAAGTCCTACTCACCACCACATTACTCAATAATTTATTCCATGTGTCATTGGTTCTTTGCATGAAAAAAAACTTTCTAACATTTGTACAAAATCTTCCTTTAACAAGTTTCCAGCTGTGTGCTTGTTGCAGAGTTTATTTAAATTAACAACTGGGATCCACTGTACTAATTTCTTTCATAATTTTAAACATTTCGATCATGTCCCCTCTTAATCTCCGTTTGCTTAAACTGCAACTCCATCAATTTATCCTCATAGCTCATATCTCAGCTTAGCCGCTCTTCTCTGGACCTTTTCCAGTGTTGTTATGTCTTTTTTGTAATATGGAGACCAAAACAGTACACAGTACTCCCATTGCAGCCTTACTAGTGTGTTATACACTTAAGCATAGCCCCCTTTGACTTATACTATACACCTCATGATATAGAACCTAACATCTTATTAGCTTCTCTTGAGAGCTTCTTTTCTCTGTCTGGATGTAGATAGTAATGAGTCTACTATGACTTTTAAATCCTTCTCATAAGGTAAATGTTAAAATTTCTCTTTTTCTCTTATTGTATTTTTAAATATGTCATTTTTGCTTCATATAGTACATGTGATACATTTATTTACATTAAATTTTGTCTGCTACAAATCTGCCAAAGTCTGTATGCTATCCAAGTTGCTCTGTATCAATTTAGCTGATTCAACATTATCTGCCCTTCCACCTAGTTTGGTTTTATCTGCAGATTTAACCATCTTATTGATTATATTCCTGTCCTGATTGTTTATGCAATTAAAAAGAGCAGCAGCTCCAGCACTGATCCCTGATGGACATCACTTCAAAATCACCTAATTCTGAAAAAGTTACTGTCACCATAACACTTTGCTTCCTTTGTTTTAGCTAATTTTGTACCCACCAACAGACTGCGCCCTGAATTCCCACATATTTTAGTATGATGATGTTTTTGTAAGTCTTCAATCTGATATACATTTACCATCATTTTATTTTAGAGTTAGCAACAAAGCTTTTAAATTTATCTAAACCCTAGGGCTGCTGTGTTTTGCACTTAGTAAGCAAAGATAAAGTTAAGACTAAGCCTGCAAGTCCAGACAATGCAAACAGAATACCTTGGGAAATGTCCACTTTATGAGCCGAGGTAATTTGTTTTTCCAAATCTGTTAAGTGGTGTCCCCATTGGGCCACTGTAGCATTATGTACCCTTAATGACAAAAGAACGTGGTTTATGAAACAAGCCAGTACACGCCAATTATAAATTGTAGCTTTTACATGTTTTAATATTCAGTCAGTTGCATTAGAATTTGCAATCCTTTGAATGTATAAAACTATCAAGATCACTTTTAAAATATTGTATTATCTACATATATTTAGCACCATAAGATGTTTCACATTCAATCCATCAAACTAGTTTGGTTATGTAAGAGTTAAGCTGTTCTAGTATCTCCTCCAAGTAATTTTTAAAAAGTCCCAAAGTTTCTGATTCAACTACATGACAGTAATTACTCCAGATTTCCTTGACCCATTCTGTGAAATGCATCTTGGCTTCCACCTTAAATGCACTTTACTTTAATTTCCACCAGTATCCATGAGTATATGATTCATAATATTCCTTATAAATATTAGCCATACCTGGCAATAGCTGAAAAACTTAATTCCCAAGTAGACTCAGTAAGCGCTAGCTATATAGGCAATGTGACATGTAGTCCCAAACCCACTATTGCATTCAATTAATCAAACCTCTGAAAATAAATCCAGCCTCAAAGCACATCTTCATCTTCAGCAGTCATTCATCTTTGACTTTACGATCCATTTACAGTTAGGTCCATAAATATTTGGACAGAGACAACTTTTTTCTAATTTTGGTTCTGCACATTACCACGATGAATTTTAAATGAAACAACTCAGATGCAGTTGAAGTGCAGACTTTCACCTTTAATTCAGTGGGTTGAACAAAAAGATTGCATAAAAATGTGAGGCAACTAAAGCAATTTTTTCACACAACCCCTTTATTTCAGGGGCTCAAAAGTAATTGGACAAATTAAATAACTGAAAATAAAATGTTCATTCCTAATACTTGGTTGAAAACCTTTTGTTGGCAATGACAGCCTGAAGTCTTGAACTCATGGACATCACCAGATGCTGGGGTTTCTCCTTTTTAATGCTTTGCCAGGCCTTTACTCCAGCGGCTTTCAGTTGCTGTTTGTTTGTGGGCCTTTCTGTCCGAAGTTTAGTCTTCAACTAGTGAAATGCATGCTCAGTTGGGTTAAGATCAGGTGACTGACTTGGCTATTCAAGAATTTTCCACTTCTTTGCTTTAATAAACTCCTGGGTTGCTTTGGCTGTATGTTTTGAGTCATTGTCCATCTGTATCATGAAACACCGCCCAATCAATTTCACTGCATTTAGCTGGATTTGAGCAGACAGTATGTCTCTGAACACCTCAGAATTCATTCGGCTGCTGCTGTCCTGTGTCACATCATCAATAAACACTATTGTCCAGTGCCACTGACAGCCATGCACGCCCAAGCCATCACACTGCCTCCACCGTGTTTTACAGATGATGTGGTATGCTTTAGATAATGAGCTGTTCCACGCCTTCTCCATACTTTTTTCTTGCCATCATTCTGGTAGAGGTTGATCTTGGTTTCATCTGTCCAAAGAATGTTTTTCCAGAACTGTGCTGGCCTTTTTAGATCTTCTTTAGCAAAGTCCAATCTAGTCTTTCTATTCCTGAGGCTTATGAGTGGCTTGCACCTTGCAGTGCACCCTCTGTATTTACTTTCATGCAGTCTTATGTTTATGGTAGACTTGGATATCGATACGCCTACCCCCTGGAGAGTGTTGTTCACTTGGTTGGCTGTTGTGAAGGGGTTTCTCTGTATAACGGCGTGCATAGAACTCGCACTATAACATGGCGTAAGCACAAAAGCCGAAATGTGCTTACACACAGAAAAATCCAGATGCAGGAATCTGTGCGTACTCCAACTTCCATGTTCTTCCGCTACATAAATCCTGATCAGCGTGAAAACTAACGCACGTGCATGCGCATTATGTAACGCCCCAACTCCTCCCAGAATTACCCCTCTTTGAATATGCAAATCAATATAAATCGCCCTTAAGTGCAGCCTTCTGTGAAAAGACAATGGGAAAAGCACGGGGGAAATATAAGAATTTCAGCGAATACCAAGTGGAGGCAAAGGAAAAATATACTATTTGTTTAAATAAACCGTGGTATAATCAACAAAAGGAAGTTGATCGAGTGACATAGCGTGTTGGAGAAACTTGAAAGCTCAGATATCAGTCGCCGTGAAAAGGTGAGTTGTAGCCCACTGTCAGAGTGTCATATGAAAGCTTATTACGGTACAGAGAAAAAAAAGGCACAGTGGGGAAAAAAGCATGAAATGTCAACTTCAATCTCGAAATTTCCACTTTAATCACATAGTTTATTTTGTCATTAAAGTAGAACATCATAAACGTCATCTTAAAATCATTTACTTAACCAGTTTCTCAAATCACATCGTAATTAAAGTAGCACGTTAAATGCTTTGCTTTGTATTTGATCTTCTATGTGCTCTGTGTGTGTGAATCACTACTTGCTTCTTAAACCGGCTCTCTTCCTCCGACTGTACACAGAATCCATTACATTCTTGATATTACAGCTCTCTGAATAACTAAAATACTGAGATGTATACATGATATCATTAAGAGTTAAAGCACGTTATTAAACATGGGTTTTACAGCGCAGCGATTGTGCACGACCATCGATGAAATTATTTATTGCAGCAGTACTCAGGGGCGGCTCTAGGTTTGTGGTGGCACTGGGCAGAAAAAGAATCGGTGGCTCCTTCGCCCGCCAATGTCAGTGAGGTAGCTTATGCACGGTGAATGGCCACGTCCGTTGCAAACACTGCATAGCCACCTCGTGCTCATGACACAAGCATTTAACTTTTGTCGAAATTTGCCGCTGCATTTTTTAGCTGTGTAGTTATTTTATCTTTCTGCTTTATATTCAATATGTATTGGCGTGGCCGCCCATGCAGTTCTTGCTTTTCTTTCTCCAAGTAACCGATTGCCACACAATCAGCTCTGTAATAGATGTTAAGCCATCTGTAAACTTAGAGCACTGATTCTTTAAAAAGTTTAAGGAACATTGAAATATCTTCGTAGTACATGTTTAATTATTCTATCCTTCACGCTAGTCCCAGTGAAGAATATAGATTATTTAAATGAAGTTAAAGTTTTATCTGTATAATATAATAAACATATTTTGCTGCATTTCATCTTAAAAATTATATTGTCATCATATGTAAATACGCACTTTATAAAGTGGCTCAGGTTGTGCAATATTATAACTGTAGTACAAGTTTACAGTGAGGTAATTGTACTTATAAGTACAAACAGTTCTACAAGGAGCAATGATTGAGTGCGTTTATAGTTCTTGGGATGAAACTGTTTCTGAACCGCGAGGTCCGTACAGGAAAGGCTTTAAAACGCGTTTTGCCGTGGCTGAGGTAGCGTGTGCCTGATGCTGTATACCGATAATTCTCTTTCCGAACAGCTGCTGCTGTGATTCACACTCAGATACAGTGATATAAATACTCCGAGTGCTGCAGTGAGAGTAATATGGAAAAAGATGATCCGCTGTGGCAACTCCTAACGGGGGGAGCTGAAAGAAGAAGAAGGTGCAGTGACAGTAACAACGCTAAAGCAGTTATGGTATTTGGAATACTATGGCCATTCCCTGGACCATTATATTGTTACAAGTTAATTACAATCAGATGCGTTACAATAATAAACAATATGTGGTTAGTTTCAGTGTATTTATAAAATAAAGTGTAACCACACAGGAACAGTAGCACTGCTTTGACGCTGGGTGCCGCCAGTCTGCAAAACCGAGCGGAGAACTTGCGTACGACAAGGTATGAGGTACTGTGGAAAAGTGCGTGGCTTTACGCCAAGTGTAGGTTTTATACATCGCGATTTGAACGTGGAAAAGTTCTTACGCAACATTTCTGTGCGTACGCACCGTTTATACATGAGGCCCCAGGTCTTTTGCGTTGCTGAGTTCACCAGTGTTTGCCATCTTTCTCAGGATGTACCAAACTGTAGATTTTGCCACTCGTAATATTGTAGCAATTTCTCGGATGGGTTTTTTCTGTTTTCGCAGCTTAAGGATGGCTTTTGTCACCTGCATGGAGAGCTCCTTTGACCGCATGTTCTCTGTTCACAGTAAAATCTTCCACATGCAAGCACCACACCTCGAATCAACTCCAGGCTTTTTATCTGCTTAATTAATAATGACATATTTATGGACTTGCCCACACCTGCCCATGAAATAGCCTTTGAGTCAATTGTCCAATTACTTTTGAGCCACTGTAATGAATGGTTTGTGTTAAAAAAATGCTTTAGTTGCCTCACATTTTTATGCAATCTTTTTCTTCACCCCACTGAATTAAAGCTAAAAGTGTGCACTTCAACTGCATCTGAGTTGTTTCATTTAAAATTCATTGTGGTAATGTACAGAACCGATATTAGAAAAAAGTTGTCTCTGTCCAAATATTTATGAACCTAACTGTATTAATACAAGGGTTGTGTACCAAAATAAAATATCCTTGCAGAAAGAGGAAAAAGAATTGGATAAGACCTACAGAATAAAAAAATGTTTAAGAGTAATACAGAAAACAGAATCATGAACTGGACACGGTAACTTGAGAATAAGCACTGGCATTACATAAAAGAATGCAGATAGCCAACAGATATCTCAAAGAAGTTGATTGGTAACCCCGAGGTCACTGCTATCATTTATACTTTAAATATAGAACCGTGAGATGACTCACAAAGATACATGTAATTCCAAAGTAAGATAGTTCCTTTGACATATAGACATGCATTTTTTGACTAAATTTTATCATTTAATACATATTTGCCAATATACAATAGAAACAATCAACACTGAATAATTGTGTACCCAAAAAGTGTCTGAATAAATAATGGGATCCAAATGACCCAGAAGCAGGTATATTTAAAAAAAGAAAAGAAATATATGTAGACATAGGAAAAAGTTGGCATTTACCATTCTGCCAGGCTTAAGTGGAACACTCGGCCTGTTAAGGAAACAGAAACAACAGGCTCCTACTTATATTTCAAACTAAGTGACTGAACTGTTCATAGGAGGACCTGCCTACACTACATCTGATAACAAAGGTGTAAATCAGAGTTGAACTGACATCTTTGCAGAGACCATTCTGCACACTCACTAAACTCTGAAGAGATTCGGAGGGCACTCCTGCTACGCAAGTGTTTTACTGTTTATACTTGTGCGCGTACTTTATGTAAATCTGGAGGAATCCAGTAGGTGGCAGTGCGAGATATTATCACAGTAAGAACAGGTTCGGCTTCTCTGTGTTGTGAATTGCCTGGAACACCCATTAAATTCCAATGACACATTACCACAATATCTCTGAAAAAGATGTTTAATGATTAAATCCATCAATCCAGGGGATGTGCCCATTCCAGCTAGCATTGGGCACGAAGCAGAAACAATCCTTGGACAGGGCCTCATCTCGTCGCAAGGTGAATACATGCACACACATACACTAGTGTCATTTTAGCAGCACCAAATCCCTAAATCTGCATATCTCTGGAAGCAAACCGGAACACAGTGTGGAATCCAAGCAGGGAATACCAGCGACGTGACTCCCTGCGAGACAGCAGTGCTTCCGCTCTGCCACCATGTCACCCCCATGTGTGTAATTATTAACAGTATTCATTATTTAAACTAAATTAACGATTTATCTGTAAAATGTAACATACATACTTTAATGCATTTCATCATTAAAGTGATATCGAGTATAAATCTAAAGATTCCAAATTTGAATATAAAAGGACCACGAATGCATCTATATGTTGGTGTTTTGCTTCACCACATCGAACCATTCATCAAACATCGAAGCGCACACATTCGCATAGAGGCTTTCTGTCACATGTAGATAGTAAACAGAGACTCTGACATCACATTCCGACTTTTATCACACTGCGTCCCCTGACATTTTGCTCGTACTGCAACTTGTGCACACATCGCGTTAATTTCTGAGGACCTGCTCAGAGGACGCGTCAAATGAACGCTGGGAACGCGTGGCAGCAATGACGTGGGCGCATACACGTTCTGAGCATGAAGTATAAACGAGCCCTAAAAGAAAGCCTGCTGCCTCAGTTTGATGAGTCAGATTCACAAGATAGCAGGCAACATTCATTAGAGAGAGATAATTAGGGATATGGAGAGAATTAGAGCATGTAAAAGTCCATATATTGGCTGTGATCATTGTTATATTTGAGATGGGTGGGTTAAAAATCCTTTATTTTGAAACCAGAGTTGTGGGGGGCTAAGTGGCACCCCTTCCTGTTGACTAATGTGAAAGGGGAACCCAATGAGAATTGTCCCCGGATGGTTTGGAAGGGAGATAAGTAGCAGGGGTTCCAACAGTGGACAAGGGTGTGATGAATGACCACCTGCAGTGGGGGAGAAAGACTGAGGGCTGGACAAGACTTCTTTCTTAAAACAAGTGTGCTTCAGTTATCTTGATATAAGTCTAACAGCCGGAGACCACCTCCTACAACAGAGAAAAGTAAGGTAAATAAAATAAGAGTCTTACCAAATTATTTAATTAATTACCGGAATTGCCGAAGACAAAACGGATAATTAATGGGCCAAGTTAAATCTCTCCTCATTACCTATATACAAAACATCATGGCTCCCCCATATGACTTGCACACATGATTGCCAGTCTTAAATACACATAAAGTTGATAAACAAACAAATTTTAAAAATTGACAGAGAATCAGATGATTTTCAACCAGAGGATAAGGCAGCTTAGTGGTAAATGTGCCTTAAGAGAACAGTATTACTTGGAAAGTGGAAAGAGAGAGCAGATTAGTTCAGGAGGATTAAGACTTGAGGAAATAAAGGGTTGTTAGAGGAGAAGGGAGAAGTCAGATGAAAGGCATTGTGACAGAACTCTCCAAAAGCCTGAGACTGTGGGACATTCCCAACACATATGGAAGGAATTGCCTGGGGAATTGAACGAACAAAGAAAGGGGATCATAGGAAAGGCCCATAAGAAACAGTAAAAGAAAGTTAAAAGTGAATGAGAAGAAAGAAGTAATAGAGAGCTACCACAAGTCCAGAGTTGGAGGTAGAAGAACAAAGCGGACCCTGTAATTGTAAATATGGATCTCAGCATTTCAAATATTCTAAGTCCAGGGCTGTGAAAAGAGTAGTGATGCAACACTGTGCCACACAGTGAGAAACAGAGAGAGAGACCCACTAATGAAAGGGAGGAGTGAGGAGTGCAGAGGTCTTAGTATTTCTCTACTGTATGCCAAACATTAAGTGCATAAAAGATCAGCAGACTAATTTAAGGGACTGTTTTTTTTAAACTCAAGGTGGAAAAGGAAAGAAGTGGAAGAAATCTGAGAAAGACCAAGTTACCTTTGATCAGAAACCACAATGTAAAGCTTTTAGAGCTTTCTAGCTAACACTAAACAGATCTAAAAAGTGAATGGACAGCATAGACCTCTTGTTTGATTTCCTTTTACTTGTTCCAGTAGATCATTAAGTAACTCGTAGATCTTACATATAAAATACAACATTCTCTGCTAGACTGGTTTGGTTTGTTGCTTGTAGTTTATGACTTTTTAGTAGGGTCCACCTATTCACAAATTGCTAGTAGAAAAAACACAGAGAGAGAATGTTTGGCTAGATAATCAAATATTCAATGGTTGAACAACCCAAGGGTGAAACACCTATTTGACTTTTGCCTATTGTAAAACCTCCTGGCAGTGTAGAATTTAAGGCACTTAAGAAGAAGCACCGAGACTCCTGCCTGTACCCAATGTGAACGCTCTGGAGAAAGTTGTAGGGATGCACAAAATTGGTTTTGCAGAGTTAAAACAGGCAAATCTGAATTCAGGCTCAAGTTCAAAGCTGGGTCTGAGAAAGCTATTCTATGTTTTCTATTCTTAGCCTAATTTATCTTATATCATTACATTTTTTTTCCCAAACTGCACCTATAACAGTAGTCAAGACAATGTATATAAATCTTTTCTATCCTTTCCTCACTGTAAAATCAGATGCATGCTTATACCTATACATGTGTTTTAACACTCCAAGCCCGTCTTCAGTATTGCAGTGTGGCTTTGCCCTGCTGACCTGCAGCACTTCCTTCCCACTCGCCATTCCTTTTCAGATGCCTTTTCCCTTGTGTTTCTGTAATTATCCTTTCCTGGAGATGCTTTGTTTAGGAAAGCGCAGCTCAGATATATGCAACCTCATTGCATGCGTTAAAAGAATTAGACTCTGTATTTATAGATCTGCTTGTGTACAGCCTCCTGTTATTGTTGAGTCTTCTTAAAAGGAAAGGAGCCGTAAATCAACTATACAGTTAATGATTTGCACTGAAATATGAGGGTGTCTTTTACTTTTATGAAGACATAAACATGTGAAGATTTACTTCTCTACCACACTGAGTTTACATGGTATGTTTTCTGCCCTGCATGTGGTGTCACTGAGATGAACAATGCTGAAGATCTAAACACGAGTTATTCTGCATAAAACAGGCAGAATTAATTTAGTTGTAAAAATGCACTGAATGAAGATGATTCTGTTTTTTCTGGTAGTGCAAGCTTTTAATAAATACATGGAAAATAGATTCTGATAAATAATGAGCTGGCATGTCAGGGACAGATCAACTGACAGGTATTGGTCTTAACAAAAATGTTTTACCTAAGACCTTTAAGGTTTTAGTTTTAAAAAAAAAATCAATCTTGGTACATAAACTCTGCCACTACCAAAGCTAAAATTTCACTGAGGCTGTTTTATGTGTGATTGTACAAGATCACCTCAGGCAGACCTATTTAATTTACCACAATGGCTTCCATGATCATAGCTAGTGCCTTTTTTTGTAGCTTTAAGCACCCTGCTGATCTGACTTTCTTCTCCTAATCTGCCTTACTGATCTCTTTCTATTATAAGAGCATTATTCTTATAACCTGGCCTTTTACTTACTTACTTATTTTTCTTTGGCTGACATCTTAATCCAAGATTTGAGATAAAATCGGTTACATTACTTTAGTTTTTACAATTGGATCACAGGCAGGTGAAGTGACTTTCTCATGGTCAAGCCATGTCAGTAGAGGGATTTGATCCTGCAACCTCAGGGTTTGACATCCAAAGCCTTAACCAGTAAAAAACACATAGCAGCACCCTCACGATAAATTTCAAGTTGGATGTGGTCATCACCTTGCTGTCAGGATAGGCACCAGCACCACACAACTTTGAACTGGATAAACTGGTTACCTTTCTAAGGTATGTTCCTTCCTTCTGCCCTGTCCAGGCTAAATTAGATTATATGGGTTTAGGAAATGGAAAGATGGATATTTAATCAATATATGTTTTATAAAAGCCATAACAATCTGATATGCAGCCTAATTTTATGTAAAACTCTAAAACTTGACAACAGTTATTTTGTAGATGTGGCTTTTTTAAAATAAATGTCCTGTAGCACTTATTATTTAAATTTTGTTTTAAGCTGACTCAAATATTAAATGTGCTAAATAAATGCATTTACTTACTGGAAAAAGTCAGTGAAGCTGAGAGCTAGAAATGCATTTTTGGCTGATTAGCCTTCTGTCCATCACTCATATTATGATGCAGTAGCATTCAGCTCTGAACATTAAAATATTTTCCTTCCCCCTTTAGTTAGAAATGGACCCAAATGAAATTAGTTTCAGCAAAACAAGTTTGTCATCTATCCATTATCCAACCCGCTATATCCTAACTACAGGGTCACGGGGGTCTGCTGGAGCCAAATTGCTTTATATTGTTAATACATATAACTAATACAAAACATTAATACCTCCAGCTTACTAGTTTTTGAACATAGTAAACAAATGGTAGTGTGGAGGCGCAGAGCTTAGCATTACTTCCTTATGCTTCTGCAGACCTCATTTCAGTTTCTAGCCTGGTCACCATGTGTGTGTGTGGAGTTTTCACATTCTCCCAATTTCCAGTTGCTTGTCAGATCACCACTTTTAACTGGCCCCCATATGTGTGCACATGAGTATTGCCTCTAGTATGCTGGCATCTAATCTAGGTGCTACCTTTTACCTAATGCTACTATGGTCGACACTGGCTTTCTGCAACCCTGCAATGGAGAAACTGGCTTTAGAAAATGGGGGTATAAAGTAAACCAGAAAACATATGCCTTGAGTTTTAAAATAGAGCTGAAACTCCCTCCAAAAAGGTTTCCCTTAATATCAGCTTCTGATGTTGCTATAGCAACAATAATGACTACTTTTGAAAACCTCTGAATTGCACAGCATTGCCTCTGCAAACAGAGTAGACTTCTGACAAAACTGCTGTTATGCAACACACACAGTTACAAACATCTGCCATCTGGAGACGGCCGCCAGAGTTCAGAGGCCTCTGATTTACAGGTAAAAAGAATTAGAAACTGCCAGAAATGCAGCCTGCTTTTAATAAGCTTCAGAACATAACATATGTAAGTATGGTAACAGCACCACCACTTGGTGCTACTGAGAGCACAGAAACCCAGCCGCAGAAACTAATGAGAAGGTCAGCTTTATTCAATTAAAATAAGGAAAGCAAATTTACACTTTCACAAAAGTAAATATGCTCAGAAAAGCAGCATCCTTTATTACGAGGTGACAAGGATCCCTCATTAGCTATGGAAGTAGCCTAATTGCTTTACCCACACTTAAACCACGTGTCTCATATGGCTGGTCTCATTTTGCTATCTTTTTTTTTCTGAAGAAGTATTTTCTTTTTCTTCTCAATCTTAAGTGAGCTGTGGCAGTCATACATGCTTCATTTTTATTTTTTGGGTTACTCTGTAGTTGCATCTAGGTTTAGAGACTGATCCTTAATGTTCCAGAGCAATGAGATCCCAATGTCCTCTTGTGGATTCTGCTTACAGGTTTTCTTTTACAGGGCAAGAGATAAGTGCTCTCTGTATATATCTTTCTAAATAAAGAATCCTCTTTGGGCCTCACTAGTGTCTTCAGTAGGTCTGTGGGCAACGGTTTGGGGACGCTATTCTCTGTTCCATTATGATAGGTCTCTAAAGACATAGTCTGACAAGTTTGGTTTGGAGGAACTCAGGTGGCCTACAAAGAGTTCTGACCACAACCCTATTGAACACTTTTGGGATGAATTGGAATATCAAGCATGAGCCAGATCTTCTCATCCAATATCGGTGCCTGTCCTCAAAAATGCTCTTTTGACTGAATAGGCACAGATTCCCACAGAAACACTCGAATATCTTGTGTAAAGCCTTCTCAAAACAGTGTAGGCTCTTATAGACACAGAGACGGAGCAACTTGATATTAATGCCAATGAGCTGAAATGGGATGTCCAACAATCTAACATAGGTATGATGATGATACACTTGTGACCAGATAGATAGATAGATAGATAGATAGATAGATAGATAGATAGATAGATAGATAGATAGATAGATAGATAATATTTTTGTTCCTGCCTTTAACAATAATATTTTTTTTATCAAATTCACAAACAGGAGCATAAACATATAAGTATAATCTTTGGAAATGAATATCCTTTGCTTACAGATCCTTCTTACATTAAGGCCATTTGCTTTTTTCCCATCTAGAAATACATTCTGCCTTCACAACATTTTGTCAAGGGTATTTACTTAGACAATCCATAAAGAATATAAAAGTAATATGGGAAAGGATTTAACTACGCATACTGCATTTTTCAATTTTGATTAGTATAAATGTGCATGGAAAAGGCACTATATACGTACTTTGTCTAGATCCAAGCCTGCAGGAATACCCAGAATATCCATCTCTCTTTCCCAGGCTAAGGGGTCAGAGATATGGAGGCACTGGTGACCTTAGAGCCCTTAAAGTTCACTCTGAAGTTCCAGATCTCTGGTCCCAGCACCTTATATTAAGACTTTAACACTTTATGCTTTTTGCTGCAGGCCATTGTCTCATGTATTTAACATCCCTAACCTTGCTTAGCCCTTCAATGAAACCCCGAAGTTAACACTACCCACACTGGAAGCTCTGAGACCTGAATATGTAAGAATCTAGACCAAATTAAAATTAAGATTATTTATTTAAAGTGCAACAATTAAATACAAGTTAAAAGATTGTCATAATACAAATTAATATTCTTATAACAGTCAGGCAAAGATGATACAGATTCAGACTTTCCTCTCTAAATTCAAGATGGTTACTTTTTACAACTCTCATTCAGTTTATATAAGAATTTTCTTCTCCAGACTGTCAAGATCCTCATACTTCTTAATTAACTTTTGTCCCTCCCTGCACTTTCCCTTCTGAGATCATATATTACTTCTTTTAAAATGAACAATTTCTTTTTCTAACAACCCAAAGCACATAATTAAAATATACTTTTCTTTGCATAAGTAATATTTTCTTATTTGTAATTCTATTTTCACTTCAATTTGTCTTATGCTTCATACCTAATATTATTTAAACACATTATTATGAGTAAATCTTCAGTTAATTATTTCAAAATGTAACAACAAAAAAGATTTGATGATGGGTCAAAAAAATGACAGTTCAAAAGGTCATTTTTGTGAGCAGCACTCATTTCTTTGTTTTTTAACTGACATGGCTCAACTCATTGCACACTTTTCAAATTTTCCAAACTGGCAGGAACATTTTCACAAGCAAGTTTCAGTATTTTATTGCCTGAGTCTCTCCAGTTCATTAGCTTAGCTTAGTGAGACCAAGCTCTCATTAGTGGGCCTGGGTGGTCTGACAACTTGCTCCTCAATTGATGAGCATTGAAAAATATTCATCCTTTCATTATTTTGAGTACAATTAACTTACACGTCTATCAATATGCAGTATGTCTTACTGAAAAAATGAAAGTAGAGACTTTATTCTATACAGCAACATTGTACAACATCACAGGACACAATATAATATAAACTATGTACTGTATATACATTCATTCCATCGGACCTGTGCCGTCCAACTCAGGGACTGAGGTTCTGGTGCTTACCACAGACACAAGAAAGGAAACAACCCTGAACAGTCCATTGCAAGAAACCCAACCAATAGTCACTTACACTTGGCCCAATTAAGAACTGATAATTAACGCTACCTAAGGTTGTTAATTGTCAACCACATGGCGGCCGCCTCATCACTGATGGTGTTTTCAGGCAATGAGCCCCTGTAACTGTACTGGTTAGATATGCTGCTTTACAGATCCAGGAGACTCAATTCAAAACATGGCCTTCAGACTTTCTGTGTTGTGCTTGCATGTTCTCCCAGTCTTTATTTTACAGTATGTTTTCTGCATTGGACTGGTACCCTATGAGGGGTTAGTTTCTATCTTTTACACAATGCTGGCTAGCTTTAGCACTTACAAGGGGCTTTGCACCCTCTGATAATGTCATTAGTCCAAAATGCATGTGGGGTAGAATGCAGTTGGTAGTTAATCCATGGAGCTTCACAAAGCCATCCATGTATTTCAGAATTGGATGTATGGGAGCTGGGTTCTCAAAGAGGACCTGGATGAATAAGCCCATGAGACAGTGTTAGGTAGTTTCTTGAAGATCAGTGGCCAGGCGCCTGAGATCAGGAGCTAAAGCTTTGGAAGCCCACCTCTAACAATGCCACTAGTCAGGCCCACTACAATGTTGAATTGGACATACAGTATATGCTTTTTCTGAATCTATTAATTTCCATCAGTGCCACAGGGGTATATATGAATTATAGTAAGACCCCTGGGTTAAAGGTGTCTGTAAATAATGAGCATCTAAAAAAGAGAATGGGTGCTTAACCAGACAGAACATACCACAGAGCTTACATATACCTCCCTGTGCTCAAGTGCAAGTGTTTAAGGACAGCTTGAAAAAATCATTTTGTAACCCTCCTATCCAATTTTGGGGCATATTGTAGCATATCGAGCGAAAATTGGGGACCAACACTCAATGAAAGCCAGTCCATCACAGGGCACAATCCCACACACATTCTAACACTCACTCATACTGGGCAAGTTTAAAATCCCCATTTATTCTAACACCGACATCTTTGTGATGTGGGAATAAAAGGTAACTAGAGACTAAAAGTACTTATACAAAAGTTAACACTGCTTATGTTAAAAAAGGAAAATTATTAGCTCTTTTTGTTTATGTTAGCTGCGGGTTTTACAAGTAGACTCTTTTGTTATATGAGTCATATCTCTTTCTGGCTTTTGGAATATAACCTTTTTCTGAATTAGGAATGCAAAGAAAACAGCTTAATGACTTATCACATTTTTTTCAGTTATGTAAAGAAAGAAATGTGAAGTTTTGAATTGTGGCATTTGCAAGGCATTCATTTCCTCAGTTGAGTCATTTTGATCTTAAGGTGCCCTGCCTGTCCTTGACAGAGTGCCTCTGTTGATCATTATTAGTACTGCTCAGCAAGCCTAGTAAGCCACATGATTTTCAATCAAGTGAAACCTTTTAAAGAAAATACAGCAAATTATTGGCATTATCCACACGGTGCAATTTTCACTCAGTTTAAACGTTATGTAGCAGGCTACCCCAAACCCATGTACATATATGCCGCCTGCTAAAGAATTATGAGACCCAGGCTACGATTTGAACCCAGGACTCTGAACGTGTAAAGCAGCAGAGCTAACTAATAGATTTGCATATAAGGAAACAGTATTGCTGCTGGATTTATTGGAAAATCAATTTCTTACTCCATGCCCAGTTTTCACAATTAATTTGATTTCTGTCTTGGTTATGAATATTATTTTCCTACTGCTTTATTTAAGCATCAAGAAGTTCCATGAAAGACATTTAGTAATAAGACATTTGTTATCTCATTTAAATTTGGTAAGATTTTGCTCTTTTTTTTCCCATCCATCCATTTCCTTAATCCACTTATTCAAGGCAGGAATAATTATCTGGATAGGGCACCCGTCCACTGTGAGGTGACCACACACAAAAGCCAGCTTAACAATACTAGTTACCCTAACATGCATAGGGAATACACGGAAAAAACAACCTGAGATTTGAACCCCTGTCTCTTTGTAGTGAGATGGCCATGCTACCACTGCACCACCCTGCTCTCTTTTTCATTTTGCTCAATTCAAGTTTCAGGATCACAGTAGTCCAAAGCCTATATCTGTAGCACTGAGCGCAAGTCAGGAACTGGGCCCGTCAATCACAGTGGATAATCATACATTCACTTACACAATGACTTGTTATTAACATGATGTGTTCTTAAACAGACACAGGGAGGATGTGCAGACAGCATACAGACTATGACCAGGTAGTTATTTGAACCTGTGACATTAACAGGCGACTCTAAATTGGTCCTGTGTGAGTCAGTTTGGACTGGCATCCCATCCAAAGTCAGTTCCTCCCTTGTTCCCAACACTATCAGGCAATCCTCTACACCTTGCAACTCTTAACTCAGTACAGAAGTGGAATGGATGAATGGGCTTAAACAATGGGTTTACAACAAATTAATAAAAAATGATTTCCTGCATCTATAGCAGGAATGAGTTTGAAGTCTCATGCGCATTGTTCTGCCATATTCGCTACAGCTGTCTCATAGCTCCTTGAACCTGCACTCAGATTCCAACCTGATTAATATTAATATCTGTTTGGAAGTTACACACCCGATATATACAACAGAGATTTCTCAGAGTACTCAGATTTTCTCTATGCTGTCCAATGACATGCGTGTTTTCTTAACCAGTGGCTCTAAAATGGGCTTCAGTCCATACCCTGCTCTACCTTGTGTTGCTCAAATGGGACCTGACTCCATATAACACTGGAATGGGTGAATTAGTTCAGACAATGCGTGGGCTGATGGAAACTTAGGTGTAATTATATAAATGAACCTCCTTACCTACACCACCACCCCCCCCAACAGGCACCAAAACCCAGAGTTTATTGTCCTCTATACAACTTTTCTTCCCTCTCATGAATAATAGCTATATTTACATGGCAGTACCTAAAATCATTATTTCATAAAGTGCAATTTAGGCACTATATTACATATGAACTGGAACAACTGATTACCTATTAAACCTGGAATGTACAGTTGTCAGTTTGGTTTTCAAGGATTTATCATCATTGGTAACAGAAATCAAACATTTCTGATACATGCATATGGAAGGGCTGGTGCTGTGCTCCAGTTGTTGGTATAGCTACTCCTTAGGCTCAGAAGTTTGATTTCAAATATCAGACTGCTCACTATGTGGAGATGAACATTCTCCATGCTTCACCGTGCATCTATACGCATGTTTTAGGTTAGTTAGCAACACTAAACTGGCCCCATAAGCGTGTGGAGAAGAGTGTGCCCCATTCACTAGCTAGTTCCTGTTTTAAAGCTAGTGCTGCTGGATTAAGTTGGTTCAGTAATGAATGTCTAGGCACAGAGACCTTAGAAAGCATCAAGGTTTCATTCCATTTTAAGGGCAACATACTGTATGCTAGTCAAATACTTATTGATTTGTTTTTGTCAATGTGTTTCGGGCATTTCAATATAGTATAAAAGATATACAGTATGCTCTATTATTGTGGTGATAAAAGTAGTACTAAAAGAAAGCAAGGATGGATGCTAATTTATTAACATAAATTGCCAGAAAGGTCACATTTTAGATCACTCATAATGATTTCAGACTGAGAAACAGTTTCTTCCTATGGATTGCTTTCAACCTCTGAGTCCTGATGTGCTTTACAGAACATTTATAAAAGATGGTATTTTAAAATCAGGTTTCAATACGTACTAAGAAAACCACAGCTCTCACCATGAAGCCCAAATGACAGTGGATCAAAGACAAGAGCAGGAGAAAAGGCATAGCTGCTCTACTACTTTTATAGACTGGCATACTCTTGACTGTAACATGCTGCTTTCAGAATTTTGTCTCAGAAATTTCACCTGCTATTTTTTTCTTTTATATGTTAAAAAACCCTGCGGTCTGCAAAGTATGTATTAATAACAATCCACCCATTTGTCAAAACCTGCTTTTCCAACTGAGGGTCTTGGGACACCAGACTCTACCCTGTCAGCATCAGGAGCAGGACAAAACCAAAATGGTTGAAAGTCAAATTAAAGTCACATGCACATTAACATGCAGGAAGAAACTGTGAGTTATTAGAGAAAAATATGAACATGAGAAGAATGAGCAAACTCTGCCTAGTTAATGATTAGGATGGGACTATAGCCCAGAACTCTTGATCTTTGAGGAAGCAATTTCAAACACTGCACCACTGTCGAGCCCTTCCTGTTATAATAATGATGGTGATGATGACGATAAAAGAAGTATTCCGACAAAATGTTTGTGATACTCTGACAAAAAAACTTTAAAATCAAGAGAGAGGTGCAAGGCCTTCACCAATCAAAGTGTTTCCAGTTTTGTTACATGTCCATTATATGCTAGTTGTTCTGTTTCTGACCACATATATCACTCACATATCTACATTGGCTTGAAAGCCTAAAAGCAATAAGATTGTCTCATCAAAATAAATGTCTACTAAAATCAGAAAAAATTAACTCATTACTTTTATTCACACAAACATGCCGTTTTTAACTGTTCTTTTTCTTTACCATTTCTATCCCATTGCGGTGGGCTGGCTCCCTGCCCATGGTTTGTTTCCTGCCTTGTGCCCTGTGTTGGCTGGGATTGGCTCCAGCAGACCCCCATGACCCTGTAGTTTGGATATAGCAGGTTGGATAATGGATGGATGGATGGATTTCTATCCCAGTATGCAGTATAAAATCAGTAAAAAGGCTAATGGTGTTGTAACCCTAACTTAGAATATAGAGCCCAGATTCATGTAACCTCCATTACTAAAGCAAGCTATGATTTATTTTATTTGAATCAGGTTCAGAAAGCCAATGTCAGGGCCTCTATTAAACCTTCCAAATTCCATTCATCCACAAAAAACACCTTAGATAATACATATATTAGTAAGGGTATACTGAAGAACGAAAAAAATAAAAAAAATAAAATACAAACATGCACATGTTTCCCAGTCCCTCACATATTCCAATGTTCATTCTAACCAAAGTTCCTGTTGTGTTACTTGCTCCTCTACGATCTCCCACAAATATATTTATACTTAAAAATCAACTTAACAAAACTGAAACCAAATGGTGAGTCCATATATCAGGGATCAAATGCAGCCAAAAAGCAGTGTGTAAAAGTCCGAAATGAGGTGATTGTGATATTAACAATCCCGAGAACAAGTGAACAGTAGGTCAGAGTGACATGCCAGTCTTCTGATCTAGATTCACTTTGCTGAAAGTATAAAGGTAGCTCTCAATCATTTCAGTTGCACTGCTATTTAAAACTGCTGCCGGTTTCTCATTGCTGGCAAACTCGAACTTATTACTTGGTACTCCTAAAACAAAAATGCTGCTTCCTCCACCTCCTTCAAAGCACCACCCTTTTATCATATCTACCTGTCAATTCAGATTTACTGTATATTGAAGCCCCCAAAGCACTCTGGGATCAAGACTTAAAGAGATATACAGTAAAACCCATCAAAGGGACCCCGAACATCTAAATGACCAGTCATTAAGATTTTCTCCATCCTTCATGACAAAATGTACATAAAGTGTTACAGTGTTTCATTGTGTTTCCTCACAGCTAACCTATATCACATAGTCTTCCTTCTGTTTTTTTTTGGCTTCTTCAGTAGTTTTTTTATTGATAATGAACATGTCTGTTGACAGAAAGTGCGTACCAGGAAGTGTTGATTGGTACTGGGAACCTAGTCACCACAAAAAAATCAAAGGTTTAATTTGACAAAAAATGTAACGCAGTATAATCAGTACAGCGCAGCTTTATTGTCACATATACAGAGTACTATGAAAGTCTTTTTTACACATTTCACCAACACATAACACAAGCCACTTTATGTTTCCTTGGATCTCACTCATAGATTACAGTATGTAAACTATAACATCACAAAATTTAAAAAGATTGATTTCGCAGTTCATGTGCACTTTAACTATATAAGTGTGATCCAGCTCTCGTTCTTTTCCTAGGACAACAGCTCGAGTACCAATGTAGTTTTCATTCATTCTATCCTCTAAGTAACCATTACAACAAAACAAAGTGAGTAATCTACAGTATAGTTACCTTATCCTTTGGGAAGGATAGCCTGATGGAAAGGAGTTTTCAGGCCAGAAAAAACGGCATAGAGTAGCAGTTGACCACAGCCAAGTCATGGAGGACAAAGACAGGGAGAGAGGCAAAAGTATGCACTTATAGCCAGTGCAGAAAAAAACATGTGTGCAACCAAGAGGCTACAAGTCCTTTCTTTTTTTAACAGAGAGGGAGTGATGTAAGGTCCCATTAGGGTGCTAAAGAGGTACGAGACTTGACAAATGCTATTAAAATTTGACAATCTTGAGAGGGAGAGAAAAGGAGGCATTGAGGTCATGGAATGATGGAATGGTCTTCAGAAGGCAGTACACAGTCTCAAGCTGAGATAGAAAGTTGCCACTTCATAGCTTCAGGCAGTAGATGACACGGAGGCACTATAATATCTTTATGGAACCTGAAGCCTCAGGTGAGTCTAGGGTGGAGGGGTGAGTTGGGGCAAGGACTCAAATGAAAGACAGTCCGCAATATTGAGAAAGAGAGAGCTATGGGAGGTAAGTAAAGGGAGTGCTTTGTGTGCTTTTATGGCAGGCAAGGGGTGAAAATCCTTGCATGTATTTTTGCATACTGTATGTTAGTTTCCTTGATATCATTTTGAGAGAGCATCCCCCTTCTTACAACACTTATTAAACAGCATAACATAGCATTCTCAAATGTTCTCAATCCAATTCAGATTTGCAGAAGGCTCGAGTCTACCCTGGAATCAATTTTGGACAGGACAATCTATTGCAGTGTCCACTCTAGCATAGAGGACTTGAAAATTCCTTGTGAAAATTACTGGGCACAGAATTCAGGTGCTGCATCTATAACAGCAGCAGTGATAACCATTGTACCCCCCTGCTGCCCACAACAATATAACCAAATTACAAACAATTTATGGAAAGATGCAGATTTTACGGAATTATAACTAGCAAAACTATCAGAACACCAATTTAAATAACGGTTGCTTCTTTTTTTTTTTGTCTTACATAAAATATCAGGAAATTCAAAAGATGATGACGGCAAAGGAAAAATATAAAGCTGTATTTTGTTATTTGAGCAGCCTTAATTTGCTTTCTTCTTCATGCTTGTCAGTTGTTTGGAGCTTTTTTCCCATGATCTACAGTATCTATTTGTCTTTAGCTTCTTGTACTTCATGTAAGCTTATAATTAATCACGCTTCCATCTAATTCTTATTTTGTCCCAGTGGCTTCTTGGCGCTTTCATATTTCAACATTTTGAATCCTGCTGCGGACAGACTTCCACCTACTCACTTCTGCAGTATCTCGGTTTGCAGAGAAAGAAATTGCCTTTTAGCAGCCGAACAGTCTCACATTTAGAGTAGAACACCAAGGGAAATCAAAACCTTTAGCTATTTATTTGAATGATTTTTTTTTTCCTATTATTTATCACAGACATACAGGCCACTAAATCTCATGAGCAGGTTGGTGCCTTTCTAATACAGGATAAAGGATTTGCCAATTTTTAGTGAGATAATATAAATTGCTAAGCAGCAATACACATGGTTATCACATCATGATATTCTGGGCGTATAACAGAGACACCGAGAGAACAAAGGGGTCAAAAGAGTTTGTTAATGAAATACTGATTGTCTGCCTGGAAGTAGTAGGAGAACAATTGATCAAACATTGAGATATCAGGTCATTTGAGTCATGATTATTTAAATATGTTACATTAGACGGGATCTTTAGTGTTTCAGGCTTATGCATTACCTCTGCCATTCATTAAAGAACAAATTAATCCATTAGAATGTTATAGCAAATGGCTTTAGAAAAATGGGGGCAGCATCTCGAGATATATTTTACTGGCCTATTCATATAAAAATTTAACGGTAGTGCAAATTGAAGCATGTTTTTTTTTTTTGCATGCATTTGTAATATGAACACTAAAGAAAGAAAAGTAGTACATTTAACCAATTAGAAATAACTTATTACTTAAAGGTTTAAGCAGAGCTATGTCTGGTTTAAAAAACACTCCACTTACTTTTTAAATAGCACTGCTTATAATGGCAACAACATACCCATAATTAATGTACAATGAACAAAAGCTCATTGGAGTAAACACTCGCTCTGGCTATTCTACACATGTTGCTTTTCTGTTTCCATTTTCCTCCCACATCCGAAAGGTTCACTTGATTGGTGGCTCTAAATTGTCCAGATGTGAGTGAGTGAGTGAGGGTAATCCCTCCATTGGGCTGCCGTCACATACACAGCTGGTTTTCCTTCTTTATTCTCAGTGCTGCCAGGATCCCTGCATTCCTAAATTGGGTATGTGGATTACAAAATGGTTGAATGGGAGTTTATTCTTGTTTAACACCTATCAGCTATAAACACAAAACTGATCTAAACAAAAATAACAAGTCTTTCTTTCTGCTTCCCAATTCCATAATACTACATATGCCAAACACTTAATTCTTGAAGTTTGTATAAACATAACATATGACTCTCTGTAAAAGATAGTTAATTGCACAATCTGTAAGTATTTTTTATGGTTTCGGTATATAACTGCTAAAATTTTTTTGAGAGTACTTGTTCCTTTTGTTTTATCTGCCTAGCCCTTTTTGTGGGTTCGCTTCCCGGGTCCTCCCTACACAGAGTTTGCATGTTCTCTCTGTGTCTGTGTGGGTTTCCTCTGGGTGCTCTGGTTTCCTCCCACAGTCCAAAGACATGCAAGTTAAGTGCATTGGCGATTCTAAATTGTCCATAGTGTGTGCTTGGTGTGTGGGTGTGTGTTTGCCCTGTGGTGGGCTGGCGCCCTGCCCTGGGTTTGTTTCCTGCCTTGCACCCTGTGTTGGCTGGGATTGGCTCCAGCAGACCCCCGTGACCCTGTAGTTAGGATATAGCGGGTTGGATAATGGATGGATAGTCCTTTTTGTCAATGACTCGTATTCTGTTGCATTGCTTCCTAAGCTGATCACCTTGGTTTGTTTAGCCTGGTTTGGCTCTTTCCAGATATTCCATTTTCCTCTAACATCCCAAAGACATACTGGTTAGGCTGCTTTGCAACACTGAATTTGCCATATGATAATAAGCGTGCAAGCGTATTCTTTACAGCTTTGACTCCTGCCTTATGCCTGATGCTTCTGAATAGCTTACAGCCCCCAACAACCTTGGTTTTATAATTACCAATTCTGAAATAATAACATATTTTGCTATATATTTCCTATGGCCTTAATGCTACCTATGCATTTTATACAATTTGGTATTTGAAACACTTGTGTTAAACATTGCATATTAATTATTTTTTAAGGATTTAAGCTTGGCTCTAAACATCCCTGCTGTAGACAGTTACTGTAAGCTTTTATTATAATTTAAACAATGACCTTCACTTTCTGTCATTCAGTACAGCATGAATTTCAACTTTATGAAAATGTCTTTGAAGGAGATGACTGTTTAACAGGTAGGCAGCAACAAAATCTGTTTTCCCCATGAAGCACCTCAGACATTGTGCTCATGTAGTAGCTGGATCGGTTTCCATAGCAGCAATCAAGTACAAGAATGTGCAAACTTTTTTTATTGAATTATACTAACCCTTGGTATTCTTTCCACCATGGTTTATTTATATTTGACGTGAATAGTTTTTTTTCCTACAATTTCTAGGAGACTAGAGTATCAAACAGTTATTTTTGTTGTGTAAATTTCCATTTTATTTTTTTACAGCCAATAGTGTAGGGGAGAAGACAAGTATAGAAAAAAACAAGACATGAACATTTCTTATTATGTACCTAGACTAATCAGTGTAATCAGGTTCTTTTTTAAGCATTTGGAGATTAACAATACTTTAGTACTGAATAAATCGGCAACTCTTAAAGCATGTCAAAAAATGAAAACTGTTCAATTTGAACAACTTTCACCCTAACTATATATATCCATCCATCCATTTTCCAACCTGCTGAATCCGAACACGGGGTCACAGGGGTCTGCTGGAGCCAATCCCAGGCAACACAGGGCAGGAACCAATCCCAGGCAGGGTGCCAACAAACCGCAGGTATATATACTGTACACATATATATATATATATATATATATATATATATATATATATATATAAGGTGACCATCTGTCCTCATTTTCCGGGGACAGTCCTCGTTTTCGGACAACTGTCCCCACTCAGAAACATGTCCCCGTTTTGTCCCCGGTTTAAGATTTCGTCCCGGTTTCAGCTGGTTCACTTTTTTGAATGTATCTCATCACCAGAATAATTTGAACTCGGCGCGCATGCGCGGTGTTTTGACGGAGGTCATGCTTTACTGCATCCTGCAACTCTGGCGAGAAATCACGTGTCAAGCTTTCGCTTTGTAAGTAGTCTACGCTCCTCTATATATATATACAGTATATGTTTAATGTACTGTATAGGGGAGCAGCACACCCATATACAATTGATGAGGCATGGGTGAAGAGATGAGTGAGCAAAGCAGGTCTTTGGAGCTGCAAAAAAGCAGCATTTTTGGTTTGTAAAATATATAAAAACAGCAACTGTTAGAAATTACTAAAATATAGATCATAATAATCTGGTGCTATGTTGACTTATCCAGCTTATTCTTCTTTGCACCCAATACTTACAGGACAGCCACTGCTATCTTGAATTAAACAATCAGTTTAGACTGCCTTTTTTTGTTTACCTAGTTTTTTCATTTTTTACTTTTAAATACATGCAAGTGATTAGTGCCTATACTCCCCTTGCAAATCAGAAATAATCCTGCAGGTTGTAGGTTGAATTTTGTGAAATCCTTTCTGTTGTCTGTTAATAAAAAAAAAAACTAAGTCTAAGATTCAATCAACCGTCCAACACAAGAAGGCACGTGTAAATCAGTTCATTAGCCGCTACATTCACAGAAAGTCCAACAGCCATATATATAGGTACTTGGCAGGGTGAAAATGCAAAGCCATGTGGGAATATAAGCCAGTTGTCTGCTCCTCCACCCTTTCCCTGGGCTGAACAACTACACCAAGATGGCATTGTCCAGGCAAGTGACCGCAACTATAGCTATCTGCAAATTGAGTAAACAGGTCTGCTATCTGCTTTTGATAAGATAACACACGAAAGGTTAGTGATCTGACTAAAACAAGTTCAAGGCGTACTTTTTAGATGTATGAAAACTCTGGATAGAAAAAAGTAGCGTGTGTCAGGGGTGGGGCTGTTGCTCTTTCTAATTTATATATATATATATATATATAATTAGTTGTTAGAGGTGCATATTTGATCACATCTCGACCCAAGATTATTATATAGAAAAATCTTGGGTCGAGATGTGATCAAATATGCAGACTCTGCAACAACATTGATTAGACTGGGATTTTAATCAAAGCCCATCTATCCATGCATATATCTTCAATGAAAAAAATCAGAACTGCTGCTTGTCATGTCAATATAAATTATATTTGCTTAATATTAAACCACACTTGCAGCTCATCAGAGTTCCAGCTTGTAGAAGGCCTTCTATGGCTAATAATGTATTCTGAAACAGCTTCAAAAATATGCAGTGTTTTTGCTTGCTGCTAAGTCATGCATGATTACAGAAAAGCTGAGCAACTGAAAAGTGATTTTGCTGCAAAGTCAGAAAAGAAGTAGCAGCCTGCAAAATGTATGCCCTTAATATTTCAAGCTGATCTGTCTAAAATACATTTGAGTGTTTGTTTTGTTTCCAGAAAAGCTGGTGTGTATTTGGGAAGAACAGCAATATTTAACTTTTGAAAAGCAAAAAAAGAATAATTTCCCCCAGTAATGTATGTTGTGTTTTTAATGTTACTTAAGTAATTTTAAAGTCTTAAGTCTCATTGAAATAAAAAACTTTATGATAAAGAACTCATGGTTGGCACAGTGGTACAAGATATAGGGTCACTTTCTTACAGCTTCAGCATTCAGATCCCAGCCCAGTTCTTGTCTCTGTGGTCCTATTGGGATTTTTTTCAGGTACACATGTTCTCTACCACGTCAAAAAAGCATGTAGATTAACTGGTGACCCTGAGCTGACCCAGTATGAAGAACTGTGTCCTGTGACATACTGGTGCACTATCCAATATACAGATCTTATGTATCTGTGCATATTACAGTTATGTAATAACAGCCTACAAATAAGCAAGCTCCTCTGCTTAATTATAGTGGTGTATAGTGAGTGATCCTCATTATCCATAATAGATAGTAGCTTGCATAGTGTCCTCCTGTCATCGACTGTCACCAGAGAGTCCATTTCTATACCAACCACAGATCCTGATCCTGCTTGCCTGATCAACTTGTCTCCTCTTCAAGCTACCCCTACAGCACACCACAGCGTAGAAGAGAGTACTGGAAACCACTGACTGACAGAACAGCTGAGTTTCTTACATTTGTTGAAGGAGCCCAGCCTCCTCAAAAAATAGAACTGGCTTTGCCCCTTCCTGAACAGAGCCTTTGTATTCTCTGACTGGTCCAGCCTGCCATCCAACTGCACTCCAAGGTATATATCAACCCCTTCAATGCAGACAGGTTTCAGTGGTGGTCTAGACCTACAGTAGTCCCGACACCATCCCACAAAGTCATTCACCAGACCCCTGTGCTCCTCTTCCTGTTCACTCTTGACACACCTCACTATAGCAATGTCATCTGAGAACCTCTGTATGTGGCATGTCTCTGAGTTGTAACTAAAGTTCGATGTGTGCAGGGTAAAGAAGAAAAGGGAAAGAGCAGTCCCCTGTGGAGCTCCTGTGCTACTGATTACAGTCTATGATGTATATTTCCCCAGCCTGACAAACTGAGGCCTGCCAGTAAGATAATCTGTAATTCAGTTCTGCAGTTGTGAGTCCACTCAAAACCTGTACAGTTTGTCCCTCAGTAGGATGAGCTGGATGGTGTTGAAAGTGCTGGGAAAGTCAAAGAACATGATCCCACAGCTCTACATCCCTTATACAGATGCAAGTAGATCTGGTTTAGAAAGTAGAGAATGAAATCATCCACACCCACCTTCTTTCAATAGGCAAACTGTAGGAGATCCTCTGTGTGATTCACCTATGGTCTAAGGAGATGAAGAAGTTGTCACTCCAGGGTCTTTATAATATGGGATGTTAAGGTCACATGCCTGAAGACATTGAGTTCAATGGATCTCACTTTCTTGGGAACCAGGATGAAGCATGAGGTCTTCTACAGTGTAGGGACCCTCCCCAATCGCAGGCTAACGTTGAAGATGTGCTGAAGGGGTTCTACCAGTTCAGCAGCACAGGCCATTAGAAGTCTTGGGCACACCTTATCTAGGCCAGCTGCCTTCCTAGGAAGCACCCTCCTCAGTTCTCCTTTATCCTGGTCAGCAGTGATTATGTGAGAAACAGAGAGCGGAGAAGCAGGTGGGCTGTTAGCACCTTCTGACATGCTGCTGTGTTGGTGGGATGAGATGCATGATCTGTGTTGGTAGCTTGGAAGTGGGGTGGACGAGCAGCTGTCAGGTCTTTTGATCCTTTTTGACCACTCAGTGATGAACAGCATGAACTGATGAACAGCAACTAGTAATGCCACCTCTGCATAGTATTAAATCTCAATCCAGACTCTTTTCATGTGTAGCCACATAATGAATAAATTGTAAGCATTTAAGAAACAGGATAGCCAAATCTGTATTGTAAAGCATTTAGTCCAAATATAAATTTTTCTCCAAGCTGATGGCCATTATGTAAGTTCAAACGTTAACACTGATGTGTCAGTGTAGAATTTAGCCTTTTTATTTTGTTCAGCACTCATTTTGGTTTAGTTCAGTTGGCCCAACTTGTGTTCTTTTTAACTAAATAGTTTAAAGACGTGGAGTCCAGGGTGTGTGCTAATTTTCAAAGACCGTCTTGTTTCTCCTTTAGCCAATTGGTGTTGATACTCTATGTCAAAGCTCTTTGAAACTATTGAATAAGAAATTATTTTTTGTTGAAAGTGAATTCATCAGGACTGCAGGGTGGTTACCGGTGCTGCCTCACACCTCCAGACTGGTCACTGCCTGTTTGCAGTTATCATGTTTCCCTTTCTCTGCTTGGGTTTGTCTCAAAGTATAGATTATAGATTCAGTTATAGATTCAGTTATAGATAGTCTTATAGATTCGGTTCAGTGCCTGCATGTGCGCCAACTGTGGAAAAAATATGTACATAGTTACAGATCTTGTGAAGTGCCTTTAGATGGAGTTGTTTCCTGCATTGGACTTACTTAATACTGCAAAGATGATAATCAAATCTTATTTGTACAGCACCTTTTCCATCCTCAAAGTGCTTCACTCACCAGAGATTTACGTTAATGAAGCCTGTCAGAAAACTGATAGAATGAAGGATGGATGGGTCTGGTTTTTTTGCTAGCAGTTTACTAAGAGATGACTGTGACAGCTTAAGGAAATACCTTTATGACTTAAACTGAAATGCCTATGTAGGAGTCAGCCTGTGACAGAAGTTAGGTGAGGGTAAGACACCTATGCATATCTCATCTGCATAATATAAACAGATTTACTTTTTAAATTGTATAATACAATCCCCCTCTTATAGATTTTCTTAACCATAGACAATACCATGGAAATATACAGTTCTTTTGTTTCTTGTGGGATTTCGGGAATGCCATGTTATTAAACAAGCGCATTTTAAAGGCTTTGTTCCACAGTTTACAAATGATGCCTACAGTAACAAAGAACCAATTGTTTCATCAAATTGTCAGTGTTTAGGTGTAGTCAGTTCTTTTTAACTGGCATTTGGAAGGCTAGCAGCATAAACAGAAATCTCTATGTATTGTGATTTTCCACCCCCTACCCAGATTAACATATTTATATAGTGAGGTTCATGGTAACACAGTGCATCTCAGAAACTGCAGTGTGAAAACTCATTCTGCTGTACCAATAACTTGCTGTTGTCTTCATTTTCTTCCAGATCATTTAGGCTGGCACTGTCTAGATACTTTTCCTGGCACTCAGTATATGAAACTGAAGCTGTTTTACTACAACTTCAGTCAATGTTTCGTATTACACTTCAAATTACATTATTTTCTACTGTATACCTTTTTTTTAAAACAAATCTTAAAGTAAAGAGTCCAGGTCTTAGCAAGCAATTAATAAAAGGGTTAGAATGTCCTTATTCTAAATTTTTATCAAAGATATGGACAACTTGTAGAAATGAATAATAAGTGAAATACACTACATTTACATTTATTTCTTTAGCAGGCGTAGTTTTAGCCTCACAGATCCAACATCCCGGGTTGAATCCCATGCACTGCCACCTTCTGTGTAGAGTATGTATGCTCTCACCAGGGGCCTCATTTATAAAGCTTACGTATACACAAAAAGAGCCTTGAAATACATGTTTGCAACTTCCCACGCAAACATCAGGATTTATAAAAGAAAAGTTGACGAGGGGATGTGTATATTTACAACAACTCTGACCCATGCGTACACAACATTTCAGAGAAACTGGGAAATGATAACATTCTTGATAAAGTAGAGAAATGCAGCCAGACCAGCTAAATGAAGACTCACATGCATAATAATTAATATCACCAAGACATTATTAGAATATGCGTTGACATTTACAATGTATTACGCCTCAAATGTGAGCATATTTGATGTGATTCTAATGCTGAATATTTGCACTGAAGAAATTTTTTTGGTTGTCAGTTTATGTTATCTACTTGTTACTTCTCAAGGTACTGGCCAACAGCTCAGCAATCCTATGCCAAACTTCACTCCATCATGCTCACTGTGGAAGCCATTAACTAACCAGCAAGACTCTACATCCAGTTTTTGTATGGTGTGGGTACACATACATAAACCATGTTTTTAGCAACATTAAAAACAATTTGCAGCAGTGCCTGGTTCTGTTAACATAATCAGAGCACTTTACTGCACTCATATTGTAATAAGGCACCTAGCGGGAATGAAGCTGCTTTTGTTAACTGTGAGCAGTGACATTCCATTACCAAGATGCCAAGATGTCTCAGTGATTCATTTATTTTGTGGCAAACTATCTTTGGCAGATGTAACAGTACTGTGCATGGTGACTGGCTTGTTGGCAAGGTAACTGGCTGAACCCCCAGTGTTTCGTTTGAATTCTATGCATTGTAATAGCAATCACATTGTGCCAGGTAATACTGGGTATCCACTCAGACGCTGGCACTTTAAGGCTTTTCCTGACCACTGGAATGCAGAGAAGAAGCACTATAATGCCTTGTATGATCTTGCACTCTCAGTTGTGAAGCACAGCCAGATACTCTTGAATGCAGAGGCCAGTATCTTGATGTGTCAGGTGAGAGGCTGCTGTACCAGCCAATGAAGCTGCACAGCTTCATGCCTGCATATGTAGCAGGTTGATTAGCTAGCTCTATATATGTATGTTTCAGGACGGTGTTGGAGGCACATTCATATATGCACATTTACAGGGTATCTGTGATTTATAAATAGCAAATTGCATAGATTTGTTGCCGTGTACATATTTTCACACTGAAATCCACACACGGTTTTATAAATGAAACCCAAGGTCTGTATGGCTTTTTCTCAGAGTACTCCAGATTTCCTCCCACATTCCTAAGAATTTACAGTTTACAATAATTCGGAATTCCATATTGTCTGCTTGTGTGGACTCAATGCTGGACTCCATCCTGCTTTGTACCTTTGCTTTGGTACTTTTAATTAATGGCAGCATAATGGTGAATTGACAAGTGCTGAGCCCTCCCAAGTTTAAAAATAAGAGTCCAAATCCCAGCCCAGTCAACTCAGCTAAATCTTATATAGAACACTGCAATGAGTATAGACCAGTCACTGTCTTTGTGGAGTTTACAGGTCTTACATTTTATTTCAGGTACTTATATTTCTCATCAAAAACAAGATTGGATTGGTAGGTGACTCTAGTTATGGTCAGGTATATGTGTGTGCGTGTGATGTTTATTTCAAGATTGACTCCTGTTTTGGCATCCTGTCTTGTGCTAAGTGCTGGTGGGATAGGCTATAGCACCTTACAGATTCGATTAGATTAAGTAGGAAAAATAAGAATCTAAATTCATAAAGTAAGTAAGGCTAAGCTCAGAACGAAAGCATCCTACCGACTGTAAACTTTAAACATTTCTTTATTCTTTTTTAAGCATTAGGCTGTTGTTTTTATCTTCTTCAGTCACTGCAATCATTCTAGATATGTTTCATACTACCATTATCTTTTATTTATAAATGATTGATAGTTTTCCTTTCATTTTACTTCTAATTTCTGTATGCTCCTTTGTTCTTTTCCCATCTGGGTAATGAATTTTCCTTTGTTCTTCATTCTTCCTATCACTAGGCTATTCATTGTCCTTCTCAATTCATTTTGGCCCTAAACTTTCCAGGAATGGATAATCTGCACATGATTTTGAGGAGCAAAGTTCTGATGAGGAAGTTCTATCCGACACAAGCTTCATTCACAAAATGGTTGCTGCACTGTAGCAAAAGTAGTAACAGTGAAGTGCCTGATAATGAAAAAAACGACAGCAAAATGTTAATATTGTGTATTAAAAACAAGAAGAATGACAAATGTGCCAAAGAAATAAACACAATGATGTGTAATAATAAGTCGTACAATAGAAGACTGGCAGCTGAGGAATTGACTTAGATCTCCCATTAGAAAGCAAAAGGAGAGCAACATATGATATAAGAAAATCCCTAATACTATAGGCAGTCTAAAACAAGCTTTATTTTCCTGCCAGAATTCAGAGTTTGGAGTTATTCCTTTTGAAATGGTTTAAAGTCAGAGAAAAAATAATAAAAATGGGAGAAAACTACAAATGTTATAAGAACTAACGTGTAATGCCCCAATAAAAAGGTTGTTGGGTGTTGTGCTGACTGATTGCTGTTTTTATTTTGTACTGAACATACTTTTGAATACTTTTGTGCCCAACTAAAGGCACCAAGGCCAGGACCACAACAGAGATGGCACAGTAAAAGCTTAAGTCCTATGTTAGGTTTTCAGGGCAGAGCCGCAGGGTAACACTGGCAGCAGAAGAGATCCTACATAATTGGTAGATGACCCTCAATTAGAAAGTGAGACCATAGAAGTTAGGCAGAATATTTGCATAACTCTTGGCCAATATTTTCACATCATGTGTTCCCAAGCCAATATACAAGAGGCCACGTTTCTAAATGTAACGTCGGGACTTGCATGAGACCATGTGCAAACCTCTAACCTTCTACATGGGAATGCACAGTCCAGAACTGAAAGAACTGGGACCATGAGGTTGCCTGAGAATCCTGACCTTGGCTGAAGGCTGTAGGGACACTAGGGACTGCTAGAAGAATTTATGTCCTGGCATCTCTAAAGAAAAATGTAATGTGAAAAGCACCTACTGCAGTTGCCATATCCGTTCCTTTGTATGACATATTCTGCAAGGAAATTTATAAGAAAAGTTTTCGTTGAGAAATCTTTAATAGAGCATGTTGTACAAATTTTGAAATTTCAGAATCTTCCATTGAAAAACTTAAGCAAATTTGCAAACTCGTCTTTCTTAAAACAGATAAACATTCTGTGTGACTTAAATTACTGATTACTGTTTCAAATGTACCTTAAGAGGACACTTCAACTTGTATATTTTCTTGTTTTACTTATGTAATAGCTGCTTCTGAAGGCAAAACAGATTCCCAATACAAGTTAGTTAACGCTACAAGAGGCCCACATGCATTTCTAAGCCAGTTTACATCTCCTGCTGTTTGAGGTAAATCCTGATATATAATTTGATGCTATTTGTATGTATGGTGTTCGCAGCAATACCTCGAGCAACCACAAGAGCACATGACTGACGCGGAACATAGACTTGCTAATGCGACCACACGTACACAATGAGCACAACAAACGGATGAGCAGCGTACGGCTACAAATGCTACTAACGCTGAAAGAAATCGTGCAAATCGGACACAAAGGACAGATGAAGAACATGCGCTGCAGAATGCTACTAATGCTGACAGACATCGTGCCAGCCGTGTACAAGCGACTGAAGAAGCTCGAGCAGCCACAAATGCAGCACGGGTTGAAAGAAATCGAGCAGCCCGTGACTTGTGGCGGCAGAAAAAGTCTATTTTAACCACAAATCAGTGCCATGATAACAAAATCATTTCAAGGACTTAACAAAATAATTCTTTGCAGAGAAAGTATGGATTTCACAAATGCTGAATTTGTAGCCCGATTCAACCAGGCTCCCAGTTGCTAGTTAACAATAAAAGTATTTACAAGAAATGTATGTGAGAGGAACCAAATTATGTAAGCATTGCTCTGTAAGAACAGAGTGAACAAATATGTAGTCTGTATTTCCAGTACGTTACACTAATAACAAACTCATGGCTGCATCATCTGCACAGTATAATGATTCAATATTTCTCTGACATTGCAGTTTATCAGCAAAGCCAGCTCTCCATGATGGTCTTAAGTAGCCAACAATTTTATCTTTAGATTTTAACTCCTCTTTGGCTAGGTTCGTTATGTTTAAGAAATTTGAACTACAATTAGTCACCGACCCTCCACAACTAACAATTAAAAATAGAACATCAATCGGTGCCATTTTGCATGTTCTCCCCGTGTCTGCGTGGGTTTCCTCCCACAGTCCAAAGACATGCAGGTTAGGTGCATTGGCGATCCAGAATTGTCCCTAGTGTGTGTGCCCTGCGGTGGGCTGGCATCCTGCCCGGGGTTTGTTTCCTGCCTTGCATCCTGTGTTGGCTGGGATTGGCACCAGCAGACCCCCGTGACCCTGTAGTTATGATATAGCGGGTTGGATAATGGATGGATGAATGTTTATCGACACTATTGAGTCACCTCAAGCCTATTTCTGATACACTTTAAGCAACAGGACATTAAGTGCTGTTAAAAAAACATGTATATAATGTAGTCTACAAATGCATGTCATTATATTCTGTTATCACAGTTTTTATGAATAGAACTCATTGTTACAAAAACATTCAATAAACAAATGAGCCATGACTCTTTGATCGAGTAATCAAAAAACTGAAAATGCTCCAATTTTCAACTCAATTATCTAAGTCTTCAAACATACCTGAAAGTTACATATATTTTGCATATATTTTCTTACTTTTTTACTTAGTTAATTTTGAATTTGGAAGGCTACCACAATGGCCCTGTGTTAACATCTGTTAAAAGTATATACAGTAAATAGAAAGATGAGTAGTTTTAATATACATAAAAAGTGGAAAAATGGATATACATTGATCCTGTGTATTATAACTCAATGACATGGCCTGAAAAGAACAGTCATCCATTGCCCCAGTTGTCTTTCTAATTTAAACTTGAGATGACATCCTGCAACAAATACAGTAAATCAGAATAATGGGCAGGAATGTGGCTCTCGGGACAGTTAGACACTTGGACACACTTGGGCATAGTAAATATTTTTAAAGAGGATCCTGCAATTTCTACAGCAGCAGAAAATGCCCAGTTTGAATAATAATCTACAGCCAAAGGCTGCTGTGTACGTACAGTACTTATTAATACACATATGTACTGTAACAGCCTGATATGTTACAGAAAATTTCAAATAGAAATTCATTTAAATTTAATGAAATAATATATATCTTTCTAAAAACTGAACAAAAGTTAGAAATATATTTTTACAAAGCAACTTGCATCTTTTGAATTTGTAAAAGTGCCATTTACTGTATATACACTAGTAATTTTTAATAACTAAGAGATTATACTGTACATAATTCTGTCCACAGCATGCATGTGCTTATGTTCTCTACACCTAAATTTCTAGTCATGGTCACATACCCAGAAGTGGAGACTTAGTCCTCAGCCTGGTGGCTTACAGTCCAAACCCCAGGTCACAACACCACATACTGTATCTCCTGTAAGGCAATGTCAGCAATTTATATACACTCATGCTCAACTAATTCTTAACTTCTTAACTGTTTAATTCCTTGTAAGCGATGTGAGATATCATAGAAGTGCTTTTCTGTACTTAATATATCAAATATGTCAATGCATTGAATAAATAAGGCTAATTTTAAAGAAAAAAAATACAAAGCATGGTGTCACTTTTTATAAAATGTTCCCACATTACAATTATTTTTAGAACATTCCACAAAGATTTGTTTAAGTCATATATTTAAAACAGGACCATTTAATGTCAGGATGGTATGATATTCTTATTTATATGATTAGGTGAAAACATCAAAATGTGAAAATCTTTTACTACAGACATTGTGCATCTTCTCTGCTTTGTGTTTGATACTAAATTAATATTATTAGGTTGCATCATAAGAATGGCCTTTGTAGGTAGTTATTCCAACTACCACACATTCTTATTTTCTGCTATTTTTAGAGAGTATTTTATAAGATTTTTATAATTATTATAATAAGATTTTTTTAATAAACTATTAAGAGGCTCTGAGAATATTAAGTCATTAGAGTCACTTATTGAATTCAGTTTGCACATAAGGGTAGCACAGTGGTTAGCGCGATGGCAGCTGCTGCTGCTTCTAACATCCTCAATTTGACTTCAACACCAGGTTGAAGAGAAAATCACATTCCTTAACTCAGTAGTTAGCATTGCTACCACGCATGGCCATCTCAAGTGATGAGCAGAGCCCTGAACCTGATTGTCAAAAGAGCCGCATGGGGTGGGGGATCTGTGGCAGCAATGAATAGGTTTCATCGTAAGTCAAATGACAGGTGAGATCAGCCTAAGTGCTGAATAGTTAGGGTGGGTGCACCCCAAAGATATCTATTATTTGTTTAGAGCTCCACTGTGACAGCCTCCACTACTCTGTCTCTAATTTTTTTTGTACAGGGTACATGTAGACTCCATGACTCTGACTTCCCTCAACTCCAAGGGAATCCCTTCCATTGCTGAGTGATGTACTTTGCAATGGACAACCTTAGTACATTTTTGCTGTTCTAGTCTGTCCAACAGATACTGAAACTGAAAAGGTTCATCTCCTGAAACATCAGAACCTCATTATTCTGGAATCAGCCTAGTCATTCTGCTCTGGGCTTACTGCAGTGCCACTTTGTCTTTTGTGTAATATGGAACAAAAAATACTGCCATCAGTACTCCACGTGAGGCCTAACTAGTACATTATACTTAACTTAAGCACAACCTCTCTTGACTTGTACTCCACACATTGTGTTATATAACCTGCTTTTCAGTGCACTGTCTTGATGTAGATATTGAGGGGTCCACTATGACTCCCAGGTCCTTCTCATATTCTGTACTTTCACGCTTCATGCCTCCTATTGTGTATGCCAATGTTTAACACTCTAAATGTGTTTACAGTCCTATTGTTTATTTACATTGCTAAAAATCTGTCCAATCCTGTGCCTTGTGGATGGTTAAAGCTCTAACAGTCTCATTCAAAAATAATCAAAGTTACAGTTTAAAAACTGACCAACGATAGTCCTGAAGTAACAGTCATGATAGTGATGAAGTAAACACAGCTTAGTACCCCACTTAACATATGAGTAAGGCTGTTGTGATAGAGAAAGGAAATATTTCAAGTGTATTTGTGGTCAGTACTGTAAAAGAATGCCTTCATGGTAATATCCTATCTGACTGACTAGTGGCTTCCACACCACAAACAATTCGTCCCATTACCATACAGCTGCCACAAGTTTTATAACACATACATTTTATCATTTCACTTTTTATCCATTTTATGTTTAATTGCCAAACTGCAAGAATTACTATACAGTAATACGCTTGTAGTACTAGGGTGTTGTACCGTGTTAGCCATTATGAATGTAGAGAAAAGCCAAGCAAAATGACACCTTTTATTACATCTTGCCTGAAGAAAGGGCCTGAGTTGCCTCGAAAGCTTGCATATTATAAGGCGCTTTTCCACTGCATAGTACGGCACAGCACGGTTCAGTACAGCTCACCTTGGTTCGGCTCAGTTCGGCTCGGTTTGCGTTTTGACTGCAGTTTAGTACCGCTTTAGAGTGGGTGGGATTATTCACGTGTCGTTGTAGTGCGCCGCCTCTACTGCCGTGACATCATCGTAAACGCAAAACAATGGAGCGTATCGACGGAATGGTGTTCTTCATTCTCGGCATGTGGATGTTTTTAACAGCAAGACGAAGGAGTTTGTTTCAAAAGAGGCTGATGGCAGCCAAAGAAACCACAGCTAAAAAAAACAAGAGATTTTTGGAACTTTTACAACAACACGCAGACAATCTAGCGGGTCTGTTGTGTCTCGTGTCGCAAGTTCAGTGATGCAGTAATGACGATTTCTCCGGTCAATCAGTGACCAGCAGAGTTTACACGTCACGTTTTGGTAACGGTTCGGCGCGCTTGGAACCTCGGCTGAGGTGGTACTAAAAAAAGGACCAGGTACCAGGTACTGTTCCCAGTGGAAAACCCCCCAAAAGTGAGCTGAACTGAACCGTGTCGTGCCGTACTATGCAGTGGAAAAGCGCCAATAATCTTTTTAGTTAGCCAATAAAAGGTGTCATTTTGCTTGGCTTTTCTCCACAATACACTTGCAATGCATATTACACCATTATTAGTGAGTTATTCTTTGTCCAACTTTTTAATTATTAAAATACAAGTCTACATGAAACTATCAAGAATCAGTTCTTGTATTAGCTGTTTGCGTGACAATACTGATGTTATTTTAATTCAACTCTTACAAATTGAACTTTACACTAAAATGAGCTTTCAGTGTTGCCCGTCTCTGCATGCTCTTAGTCTGCTGTCCATTGTGCTGAAACTTTAAAGGATACGCCACCCAAATACAGTATTATATTTTGTAATATGTTACTTACCCCATGTACTGTAGGCTGTAGTGATGGCCAAGAAAAATTTTTCATCTCATGTTTTTATGCAGTAAGGAACTGACAATAATACATATTTATAATTTAATGGAAGCAGATAGTGTGCAATGCTGGACAATAGCAAACAAAATTAAAACAATCATGAAAAAAATGTTATATTACTCATGTTGCCTAATGCACATCATGTCATCCAGTCGTTTACTCAAAATGCGTAAACCCAGAACAATTTCATGCAAGGTCATGCTTTTCAGTTGAAGTCAGGACTCTTGGCCAATGTTTCATAGGGAGAGGTGGATCTTCAATTCAAAATAGTGGCCGCATGTTAAAGGGTTCCCTGACGTGAGTTACTTTTGTTTTACTGGAGAAACTGATTTAACAATATTTTGCCATTTTGCTCATTTTGAGTATGTAACGCTGCTGTTGTCCAGCAGTGTCTGTATCCATTAAAGCATAAACTTTGTTAAGCTCTGTCTTGAATGTAAATATGAGAAAAAAAATTATCAGCCATCACTGTAAACCCCATTTAAGAAAAATACCATTTTTGAGGGGTGGCACAGTGGTGCAGTGGTAGCGCTGCTGCCTCGCAGTTAGGAGACCCGGGTTCGCTTCCCAGGTCCTCTCTGCGTGGAGTTTGCATGTTGTCTGCGTGGGTCTCCTCCGGGTGCTCCAGTTTCCTCCCACAGTCCAAAGACATGCAGGTTAGGTGCATTGGCGATCCTAAATTGTGCTTAGTGTTTGTGTATGTGCCCTGCGGTGGGCTGGTGCCTTCCCCAGGGTTTGTTCCTGCCTTGTGCTCTATGCTGGCTGGGATGTCACCCTGTGTTGGGATATAGCAGATTGAAGACTGACTGACTGACCATTTTTGAGTGGAGTATTCAAGCAACAGTTTTTGATCTCATTTAAAATTCATACATAATTAAATTATAAGATCCTTGCAGTAGCTATATTGTGTAATTAATTAGCATTGGCTAAATTGACTCATTTTATTATATTTATAGAACCTCTTGCAGTTTTCACAAACATTAAATTGATTTAAGTTGTACTAAAAACTGTAATTTCAGGATGAGGTTTAGAGTACATTTTAATCTTTTCTTTTGTACACATTGTTTTTGCATCTTTTTTAAATCTTAATTAAGAATCTGTCAATAATTTTCTTCCCCATCAGTTGCCTGTGTATTTGTGCATGGCTGAAATCATATAAACTTGACAAGAACATAATTAGACCTCAATTTCCAAATGTCACTGTGTTCAGAAGACTAACTTCTACTTGACAGTTAATTCCTCATCCAATGGTACTGTTCAATGGAAAGAAAGTCATATTTTAATTTTAGCTCTGCCTAAGGTGCAGGTGTAAATTTAAAATAACTCGATTAAATAATATATACCAAGCCAATCCGAATTCAGATTCACAATTTTTCTTAAGCTTGCTTTTGGTGTTTCTTCATGAGCTATTGAAAATATGAGAAATATGTGTTTGTGCTGGCATGGAACGTGTATATCTTTTTTAATCTAAATAAAACTCTAAAATTCAAAGATTGAACATTTTCGTCAATTGTTTACAGCATTTTCTTGCGTAATCTAAATATGTGCTGTTAGGTTTAATTGGTGTGACTTAATGTCTGGAGAGGGTGACCGGGATGCATTGTAGTTGAGACAAGGTTTGGATTTATTGTGTTATAAAAAGTAGGGTTAAAAAAGGAAATGTAAAACCTCATGTTTTATATGTACCAAAACAAGCTGCCAGTGATCAGTATTGATAAGGTACGTGGACCACCGACAACACACTTTTGTACCTACCTACCATTTAGATGACACTTTTAACATAACCCATCTTAAAAAAGGATAAATGTCTGTGTGTCCATCTTATTGCTATATCTCTGTCATTCCAAAAGATGGCAAATCACAAACATTTGTAGTAATAAAATGTATTGCTTTAGTCATTCCAAAAGATGGTACATCACAAATACTGATACTGTTTTTACAAATCCCATACCAAATGGCACATTGCAGAGACATATAAATTACTTGGTGCACTGCAAACATTAACACTGCTGTCTACATTGATTAGTTAGATTTCAACCTGTCTTAGATGGGTAACACAGCTATTATACAATTATAACTAATTATACTATTAGACAATTATAACAGGCTAACAGTGTAAAGTGAAAAGGTTCACATTAGAGACAAGAGATAGGAAGCACTAGAAGTTAAAAATCTGCATCTTCAGACCTTTACACAGCTGTAAGTGATTTGAATGAAAAAATACAAAAAATAAAAAAACAACTCACACTGGACATGTTAACAATAAGCACTAAAAAATGTTAAATTTTACATTTAAAATTTGAAAGTTAAAAAAAATCATATCAATTATTAAATCTTCATTATTGGAACACCAAATGCCCTTAAAACCTAGAAACGTTTAAGCTGTCAGCTATATACTGTATTCCCTCCATGACACACAAGCTGTCCAAGAGGGCCAGCTCCACAACGTTTCAGCTGCCAAAGCTCAAATGTCAGTAGTTTAATGTGCAGCCTGTCTGGTTTATCGATTCAATTCTAAACTGACTGAATAGCTATTGTAATTTGAACTGGGTTGGTACTGCTAGATCAGCACAAGCTGGAGATATTGACTGAAAAGACAATGTGAGAGTTGAGCCTATTCGTAAAGCCTGGATTGGTGGCATCTTTGCCAGAAAAGGTGTGAGTTGACAATTCTCGACACCAGGTTGTTTTAAATAAAAATTGATGGTCAGAGCGTAGGGTTGGGGCGATATGGACAAAAAAGCATATCTTGATATATTTTGGCTGAATGGCAATATACGATATATATCTACCGGTAGATATTTTTATGAAGTGAATAAAATTTTCAGTTATAAGCGAAATAAGATGTCACAAGAATGTATTTTTTTATCAGAATAAAGGTTGCAATACATAACAAATGAATATATATTTAACTAACAGACCCACAGTACCTTAAAGAACTACTGTATCTGTTTTCAGGTTAAGAACATAGAATACAATTAAATAAAATGCTTAAATGTACACAAAAAATGGCAGACCTAAGTGTTTTGAAAATGTATTTGAAATTATATGAAAATTCAGCCTACAAAACAGTTAAAATAAAATAAGAAAAACAAAATAAATAATATTATAATAACAATATACTGCGGTGGGTTGGCACCCTGCCCAGGATTGGTTCCTGCCTTGTGCCCTGTGTTGGCTGGGATTGGCTCCAGCAGACCCCCGTGACCCTATTCGGATTCAGCGGGTTAGAAAATGGATGGATGGATAGCAATATAAATACATGATCTGTCTCTTACTTGCTCTCCACTATTTTAACAAAACTGTAGCCAATAAGAAGTGCATTTAGGTTTTCCTTAACAAAATATTGAACACAACTGGGTGAACAACACTAACTTATAAAGCCACCTCTCTTGCAAAGTAGTTTTCGCTGAGATAACCTTATCTAAGCATTTCATCGTAGCCTAAAGATTTTGACCTAGAAACTGTCTCAGGCTTCAAGGATGACGATATTGCTACTGCAACTAAACACCCTCTCTGATGGTGGCAGGAACACAAAGGTATTTTGGTGCCAGGCAGCTTAAAGTGGGGAAGATGACTGCTTGTTCCTTCCACCATGCAGCAGGGTCTGATTTGTGCTCTGCTGGCTCTCACACTATGTAGTTAGACGGTTCATTCTCAATTGTTTTCCTCTTTAATGCTGTGGGGCAGGTGAGGGTCATTGTTTGCATGAAAACGCCTCTTTTTTTTTAAAGTGTTGCCCCTGTTGGCTGGTCTGCAGACATAGACACAGTGTTGATCACAGTTGAGTCACTTGTGCTGCAGCAGCTCTGCTCAGAGGCCAGCGGTTCCATTTCTAATACAGCTCTGGGCTTCAAAGCCTTGGTCCTGTCAGCTGCAGTATAAGTGGATTTAAGTCATGGATCAACAAACGGTGCCATGTCCAACAAGTAGCTAGGTGATGGGTCAGCATGCATTTAATTCAGGTAACCCACAATGGCTCCCTGTCTCCTCCATCATGTGCCAGAATGGTAACGTTGAAAAGTTGGAGCACTGGTTGGACATATGAAAAAGTGACATAGTCCTCCCAAGATAAAGCATCTGTGAATTGTTTTTAGAGCTTTCTGGACCATTTCAAGCAACTCCAAATCTTGCCAAGTAGGGTCATGATCCCTGGACTTTTTTTTTTGTTGGAGGACAGGCTCTATCCTGCTCTAGAACCCTCTCAGTCATTTTCTGCCTTGATCCCCACCATGTTGGCGTCTCTGTGATGAGCCGCTGAGCAGGCAGATCCAGCTGCATCTGAAATTCAGCCAGCTTCCTCCTCCTCCACCAGCTGTAGGAGAAGCTGTTGACATTTCTTTTACATAATGAAATCATAAAGAAATTTCTTGGGTCACCTGGTTATCATCCATGCCATGTTCTGTAATAAAATATGCTTTTACTTTTTAATATTTTACATTTATGTTAAAAGGACGTTCAGTTAGGCCTAGTGAAATCTGATTAAGACATGAATGTACATTAGACATGCATTTAAATTTGTTACAATTTGAACTTTTTAATAAATATATCTGTTAAACAGATTTCATTTTTGAAAAAAAAAGTCTAGCCTAAGGGCATTTTTCATTTTATTTTATCTCCCCATGGGCTCGCCACCTATGGGAGGGGCCAAGGAGGTTGGGTGCAGTGTGAGTTGGGTGGTGGCCGAAGGCGGGGACCTTGGCGGTCTGATCCTCGGCTACAGAAACTGGCTCTTGGGACGTGGAATGTCACTCTCTGAAGGGGAAGGAGCCTGAGCTAGTGCGCGAGGTCGAGAGGCTCCGGCTAGATATAGTCGGACTCACCCACACTCGCACAGCTTGGACTCTGGAACCAATCTTCTTGAGAGGGGCTGGACTCTCTACCACTCTGGAGTTGCCCCGTGAGAGGGCCGAGCAGGTGTGGGCATACTTATTGCCCCCACTGGAGCCTGTGCATTGGGGTTTACCCCGTGGACGAGAGGGTGGCCTCCTCCGCCGGGTGGGGAAGGGTCCTGACTGTTGTTTGTGCATATGCCAACAGCAGTTTGGAGTATCCACCCTTTTGGAGTCTCTGAGGGGTTGCTAGAGGGCATACCTTCTGGGATTCCCTCGCTTTGCTGGGAGACTTCAATGCTCACGGGCAATGACAGTGAGACCTGGAAGGGCGTGATTGGGAGGAATGGCCCCCCCGATCTGAACCCGAGTGGTGTTTTGTTATTGGACTTCTGTGCTCGTCACGGATTGTCCATAACGAACACCATGTTCAAGCATAAGGGTGTTCATATGTGCACTTGGCACCAGGACACCCTAGGCCTCAGGTCGATGATCGACTTTGTGGTCGTGTCGCCGGACTTGCGCCATATGTCTTGGACACTCGGGTGAAGAGAGGGGCGGAGCTGTCAACTGATCACCACCTGGTGGTGAGTTGGCTTCATGGTGGGGAAGATGCCGGTCAGACCTGGTAGGCCCAAACGTGTTGTGAGGGTCTGCTGGGAACGGCTGGCAGAGTCCCCTGTCAGAAGTAGCTTCAACTCCCACCTCCGCAGAACTTCAACCACGCCCCGAGGGAGGTGGGGACATTGAGTCCAATGGGCCATGTTCCGCCTCTATTGTTGAGGCGGCTGACCGGAGCTGTGGCCGCAAGGTGGTCGGTGCCTGTCGTGGCGGCAATCCCCAACCCGCTGGTGGACACCGCGTGAGGGATGCCGCAAGCTGAAGAAGGAGTCCTATAGGACTTTTTGTCCTGTGGGTCTCTGGAGGCAGCTGATAGGTACCGCAGGCCAAGCGAACGCGGCTTCGTTGTTGCTGAGGCAAAACTCGGGCATGGGAGGAGTTTGAGAGGCCATGGAGAACACTTTCGGACGGCTTCGAGGAGATTCTGGTCCACCGTCCGCGCCTCAGGAGGGGAAGCAGTGCAGTGTCAACACCGTATATGGTGGGATGGTGCGCTGCTGACCTCACTGACGCTAGGGTCGGTGGGAGGAGTACTTCAAGACCTCCTCAATCCCACTAACATGCCTTCCACGAGGAAGCAGAGCCTGGGGACTCTGAGGTGGGCTCTCCCATCTCTGGGACTGAAGTCACCGAGGTGGTCAAAAACTCCTTGGTGGCAGGGCCCCGGGTGGATGAGATACCGAGTTCCTTAAGGCTCTGGATGTTGTAGGACTGTCTTGGTTGACACGCCTCTGCAACATCGCATGGACATCGGGACAGTGCCTCTGGATTGGCAGACGGGGTGGTGGTCCCCTCTTTAAAAGGGGACCGGAGGGTGTGTTCCAACTATAGAGGGATCACACTCCTCAGCCTCCCTGGAAAAGTCTATTCGGGGTTCTGGAGAGGAGGGTCCGCCGGATAGTCGAACCTCGGATTCAGGAGGAACAGTGTGGTTTTCGCCCTGGTCGGAACAGTGGACCAGCTCTTCACCCTTAGCAGAGTCCTGAGGGTGCATGGGAGTTTGCCCGACCGGTCTACATGTGTTTTGTGGACTTGGAAAAGGCATTCGACCGTGTCCCTCGGGAATCCTGTGGGGGTGCTCCGGGAGTATGGGGTACCGGACCCCTGATAAGAGCTGTTCGGTCTCTGTACAACCGTGTCAGAGCTTGGTCCGCATTGCCGCAGTAAGTCGAGCCCGCTTCCAGTGAGAGTTGGACTCGCCAGGGCTGCCCTTTGTCACCGATTCTGTTCATAACTTTTATGGACAGAATTTCTAGGCGCAGCCAGGGTGTTGAAGGGGTCCGGTTTGGTGGACTCAGGATTGGGTCACTGCTTTTTGCAGATGATGATGTCCTGTTTGCTTCATCAGGCCGTGATCTTCAGCTCTCTGGATCGGTTCGCAGCTGAGTGTGAAGCGGCTGGGATGAGAATCAGCACCTCCAAATCCGAGAGCATGGTCCTCAGCCGAAAAGGGTGGAGTGCCCTCTCAGGGTTGGGGGAGAGATCCTGCCCCAAGTGGAGGAGTTCAAGTATCTCGGGGTCTTGTTCACAAGTGAGGGAAGAATGGAGCGTGAGATCGACAGGCGGATCGGTGCGGCATCCGCAGTGATGCGGCTCTGCATCGGTCTGTCGTGGTGAAAAAGGAGCTGAGCCGTAAGGCAAAGCTCTCAATTTACCAGTCGATCTACGCTCCTACCCTCACCTATGGTCATGAGCTATGGGTAGTGACCGAAAGAACGAGATCGCCTGAAATGAGTTTCCTCCGCAGGGTATCTGGGCTTTCCCTTAAAGATAGGGTGAGAAGCTCAGTCATCCGGGAGGAGCTCAGAGTAGAGCCGCTGCTCCTCCGCATCGAGAGGAGTCAGATGAGGTGGCTCGGGCATCTGATCAGGATGCCTCCTGGACGCCTCCCTGGTGAGGAGTTCCGGCACGCCCAACCGGGAGGAGGCCCCGGGGAAGACCCAGGACACGCTCGAGGGACTATGTCTCCGGCTGGCCTGGGAACGCCTTTGGGATTCTCCCGAAGAGCTGGAAGAAGTGGCCGGGAGAGGGAAGTCTGGGCCTCTGCTTAAGCTGCTGCCCCCGCGACCCGACCTCGGATAAGCGGAAGAGGATGGATGGATGGATGGATGGATGTAAAACAGATTTCATTTTTGAAAAAAAAAGCCTAGCCTAAGGGCATTTTTCATTTTATTTTTTTAAACTTCATTAAATAAGTAATGTGCTGTAAAAGAGAGACAAAGGCAGAAAATGTTTTTGAGCATCCACCCCATATATTGTGCAGGAAAACAACAAAATATAGCGGCAATTCTGCAGAATAAACAACATAGACTGAGTCTCCAACAAAAGAAACACTAAAAACAAAGGTTATGCAGGTGGTTTAAATAGTCCCAAAGAAGGATGAGGCAGGATAATAAGGTAATTGCCGGAAATGAGGTCATGATGGACGTGGTAAGGAACAGGAAGAGGAACATTAGGTCTGGCTAGTCTCTTCAGAGCAGGGGTTGCCAAGTCCGGTCCTGGAGGACCACCGTGGCTGCACATTTTCATTCTAACCCTTTTTTTGAGTGCCCTGTTTGTGCTGCTAAATAACATTTTATTTGAATTGCTTTTTAAAGATTTGCTCCCCAGAATTGCTTCATTGTTCCCCTGAATTTCTTTATTGTTCCTCTGAATTGCTTCATTTCTTTCCTTAAATGGCACCCAAACAGAAATGAAATGTGAAGTGAGGGAGCCAACAGAAGACCAACTAAGTCAGGGCCTCAAACTCCAATCAGCTGCTTAATGAAGTGTCAATTCTTGTCGTAAATTAAACTCGTTCTTTAGTTTCATGGCTTGTTGCTGCTCTCGTGGTGCATTAGCAGACATTTCTGAAATTGTTGATTTTCTTTTTCTACAGCCCCATTAAAATGTTTTGGGGACCTGAGCAGATCGACATTCCTGAGACCTTCATCTTTCTTTATTTTCAGATATTGTATGATGGACACCAGTTGTTTTGGCTCATTTTGTATCTCATTATTGTTTGGCTGCTAATTAATGAAAAAGAAACAATTAAGGGGTCTGAGTCTTCAAGAGCAAGTCAATTAAAATTAGTTCAAAAGAAGTTAATTAGCAGCAAAAACAGGTCACTCATTAAGAAAAGGGTTAGAATGAAAACCTGCAGCCACGGTGGTCCTCCAGGACCGGAGATGGCGACCCCTGCATTTATCCCCCATCTAATCTTAGTTAGACCTCTGAGCTGCCTCCAAAGCACACGTGTGTGACAGTGCTTAACGGACATAACTCACTGTAAAGCCAAGCAGTTTAAAACTCGCTTTTATTGGTTGATTCTGGCTTTGGTAAATATAAACCAGATAAATGTTCATTTTTTCTAAAACTTGCACTTGTCAATTACCAGATGAAGTTGGTACCAAAAGCACGGCATCCTTTGCCACTTCAGCGATTGCACCACTTTGATAACATTGTAACAGAAAGATGCCTCTTTTCATCCAGCTTCCAATTTGCAAGCGTATCTTTCAGAACTTTGGCCATATGCTCCCCAGTGTGATTTTCAGGGAAATAGCTTGTTTGTAGACACACTCGTTTAATCTCCCATTCTACAATGAAATGAATAGACACACTTAAATATGGCTGACAGGTGCGGCTTGACCACATATCACTTGTCAATGTGAAATGTTTTAGTTTAGCAATCAGGTCAGTAAGAGTACGGACATCTTAGGCAGCACTTCTCTTGCAAAGTAATTGCGACTGGGCAATTCATAACGCGGGTCAAGAGGTTTGATCAGACTTTTAAAACCATCTTTTTCCACTGATCAGACAGGAATTATATATTTTTTTGCTATGTAGTAAGCAACTGCCTCAGTGATACCACTCCACTTTGCACTTTTCTTTTCATAAGGCAAGGCGTGGCAAAATGAAGCTTGCAATGTCATCTAAATTGCTTTGTAACTGCAGTAGTAGAACGGAGTTTAACAGCCTCTTCATACTGAATTTTGTGCTGCTATTTTATCTGATGAAAAAGATTGGTAGCGCTCCCGCTTTTTGACACTACCTCCTTTCAGCATTCGCTGCAGATTATGCAATTCTGCTGCTCATCTGACCTGTCAAATCTAAACCAACGGCAAATAACTGATCCATTGTTCTTTTTACATACTAAGTCGTCTTCAGTTGTAACGTGTGTGTCATGGCGCCTCCAAGTTGTGAGAAAATTGGTTGCACACATGCAAGAGCAAGTAGAGGTGGGGTAGCTAGCAGAGCACCGTAGTGAAGACTGGAGTAGGCAGTGAGAGATAAGAGAAAAGACTTTCTGTAAGATTAAAACAAAAGTTTATTTGAATTTTTATACAGCTTCAATCCATATTCTGCTCTATGTATATCCTAGTGTTAATTAAAATATTGATATATACCAGAGCTTAATATTCTCTAGATCAAGTAAACCAGGAACAGGGTTTTGATTGTGATTCACAAAGTAAGCAGGAGATATTGATCTCTAATATTCAAAAACATGTTCTGGCATTTGGATAAGTTAGAACAGGGCAGAAATTAACAAGAGGCACTTTTCAACTTATCACTGATTCTGCTTCTTTATTATGGTGTGGTATTTATGGGACCAGGAAGTCTCGAAGGCACATTGGAGAGGGATCCAGGAACCTTGGTTTGATTCCCGGCCTAGTCTTCTTGGCTCTGTGTGAGTTTTCTTGGTGCTTTTATTTTCATACATTACTATGGTAACTGCAAAGAATGCTGTGTGATAGATGGATATCTCATCTCCAGTTATCCATGTTGTGAATCTCAAGATTCCAAACACAGACCACAACTGAACCAACACAAGTTCAAAAAGTCTTTAATTTTCAAAATACATTTCCAAAGGATTCTCTTTCAAAAACAATACACTACAATAAACAGTATCCTGGCTGAGGTGGAGAGCTTGAACCCAAGAGTACTTCTGGTGCATCAGTATTGTAACCAGGCAGAACCTCCAAACAACAAGGATTTCTCTTTGTGGCGGCTTCAGAACCCTGCCAGGTATGCTGATCACATTTACTGCTCCTGTGCAGTTTTCTGGGTATTTCAAATAGGAGATAAATAAGAAAGATGCTGGTACTTAGCGTACCGGAAGGACATACAAGTCTCCCACTGTCCACCCACTTATTGGATGGCATTCCCTTACCTGACCAGGGTGTATGCCCAATCTCACCTTCTATGACACTGTCTTAAACTTAATCCTGAAGCACAACCATGAATGAGTTGAGCTTTGTCAAGACTTCCTTTTCAGGCTGCTTTGGCACTGCCAGTTAAACCTCTAACAGTTCTGATATTTTTATGGAAAAGTGGCATATATAACCTTTTTAATTGTTGCCTTGCCTTATCTTTTCATTAAAAAAAAAATCACTTTCTTTTAGATGACCTCAAATGACAGCTTGATGGGAAAAAAACATATTATGCCTCTGTTAAGTTTTCTAAAGAGGACTTGACTGACAGATCCACCAGATTTTTCACATGACAAAACAGACATTTAAAATCTGGCTTCATTTTAACATGTTGTCAAAATCTTGAACATCCTCTTCAGAAAAAAAACAGTTATTTAAACTGGAGTGACAAGAAATTGTCAATAGCTACATACTCATGGGCTGACTGCCCTAAAGACAGCAAACTTACTTTCATCAAAACGAATAAAAGTTGCTTTTCTGCTATCTGGAGTGCATGCCAGGTTGCATTCAGCAATTGCTTGCTAAGAATAAATGTCAGTGTCTCATAGGGTCATACAATGAAAAAATCATACATAATATACAGTACAAAACATATATATAGCGAATTAAAAGTAATCATCTATGCATTCTCTGTAATTAAAGAAGCAATTGTAAGGTACATAAGAGACAGATATTACCTTGCCGTATTCCAGTAGTTTGTATAAAAATTTCAAGTTAATAAAAAATGGCAGACATGGCAACATTCATTCCACACGTCAATGATTAATTCAGTTTGTGTATTACTTGTATCAGGTACGGTTAGGGATTTCTCTCTAAAGAGCTCACATTTCAAAATTCCAAGAAAGATTTATCATATAAAATGCAAACCCCAAAAGCCAGTACCACCATGTGAATTGAATTGTGCTCATTAAATTTTCCGTTTCGGTTTTTTGGGTATATCAGCGTAAAAACAACATTGTGCTTCAGGGATCTTTGTATCCTCATGTAAAACAACAATGCCATGACGAAGGATTTTTCATTCTATGCAATAGCTCCATGCCTTACATTCCAAAAATACAAGCCATTTGTGTATTGCAAACTGCTATTCAATGCCACTGTCACAAGCACCAGTATCAATGCAACCAATAATACTGTATATACATGTTATTTTATTAATGTGATAATGAATAGTTTTTATAATGATTTTTTATTTATTATTATTAGTAAGTGGCACAGTGGTAGCGATGCTGCCTCGCAGTAAGGAGACCTCGGTTCACTTCCCGGGTCCTTCCTGTGTGGAGTTTGCATGTTCTCCCCGTGTCTGCGTGGGTTTCCTCCCACAGTCCAAAGACATGCAGGTTAGGTGCATTGGCGATTCTAAATTGTCCCTAGTGTGTGTGTGTGTGTGTGTGTGTGTGTCTTCACTCTCTGCGGTGGGCTGGTGCCCTACCCAGGGTTTGTTTCCTGCCTTGCTCCCTGTGTTGGCTGGGATTGGCTCCAGCAGACCCCCATGACCCTGTAGTTAGGATATAGCGGGTTGGATAATGGATGGACATTATTAGTAATAGTTAATAGTACTTCTAATGGAGTTTGCCACTGAAAACGTGAAAATTACAGCCATTTGTTGGCTGCCCTTTTTCAACCATGAAATGATGGCTGCAGTCACTCATGATGAGTACTTTGTCTCCATTTAGGTGAGGAATTGAAGCTGACAGAATGTCAGAGTGGCAGGAGAGTGCAGGCGATAAACCTTTTGCCACAGGCTTAGATGACATTTTACTACAAAATGAAACAGCAGATGAATGCAGACTTGCCTCTGTTAGGAGGACTGATGTTGTATTGCACAAAGTGAACACTTCTTCATGTTGTAAAAGGGAATAGCGTTGATCCGCAAAATTCAGCAAACCATTTTTCGTAGTGAGTTTGTTGAGCAAGTCGGTGTCTTTATTCGCCAAACTTTTCCCTGAAAATCCACTGTGCAATTAGCTTAGACAAGCTTTTTTTTTTCTTAGCACTCCATGTTGCTTTGCGAGAGCAGCAACTGATGGGAATGTCACAATCCAGTCTGTGCTACATACTCAATTTGTGTTGCATGTGTGTAGAACTTCCATGTTTTTGTACTGTATGTGTACTCCACCTCACACTTTACAGCACAGCCCAAGCTGTTCACACATGTGTAAATAACTTATGCCATATACTACAGTATATACGCATACTGTATGTGATGTCACTACATGCCAGAAAAAAATAACACTCAACATTACACTTTGCAGCATGAATCAAACCAAACTGTGAATGCAGATATACAACTCACAGTATTTTCATTTGAATGGCACATTAAGAATATGACCATAATAAGAATAATTGTTGTTCTAAATTGATTCATTGTATGCCGTGTCTTCTCTATTCCCCTTCCTATGCAGCACAGCCCCCCGAATATATAACACTGATCCCTTGCATTGCACACCCTGTGGGTGTTAGTTAGTCATAGTGATAAGAGCTCGGGCGATAGAGAGAGACAGATAAAGGGCTTGGAGTGCTCTGGACTCAGTATAACTTTATCTTGGTGAGCTACGGTAGCACAGTGGTTAGCACTGCTGCCTCACAACACAAATCACATATTTGGCCACAGTAATCAATCTAGCATAGATAGCAGATGCATCTCTAGCCTTTAGGAACACTCAACAGACAATTGCATCATTATAATCCACTCCAGACCTTACCAATCAACTGCAGTGCATTTCACCAAATTCGTCAAAGTTTCTTTGAACGTGAGGCAAAGTGGGTTCAGCAAGGTTTGATCATCACTAATAGGTAATATTTTTTAAAAAGATACAGGCATTTTTGGTTTTATGCCTCAGACTCTGGTCTGATACAATATATGTCACGGGAGGTGCTGATGCATTGTGTTATAGGTTAGCTAATGAGGAATTAGGCTAACACTGTTCTTGTTTTCAAGATGAAGAATTAGGTTGTTGTACCGTGTTAGCCATTATGAATGTAGAGAAAAGCCAAGCAAAATGACACCTTTTATTGGCTAACTAAAAAGATTACAATATGCAAGCTTTCGAGGCAACTCAGGCCCATTCTTCAGGCAAGATGTAATGGATGGATTCATTTTTACAGTTAAATTTTGATGTTGTTTTGTTGTAAAATTACAGAAATTACAGTGGATTATGTGGCCAGCCCTCTCTGGCGTGTGTGCGTGCGCGTCTCCCTCTCGCGTGTGTGTGTGTGTGCATGTCTCTGCATGTCTCTCTTGTGCAGGTTTGCGCGAGTGTCTCTCTCGTGTGGATTTGCACATGTGTCTCTCTTTCTCTCGTGCGGGTGCATGTGCGTGTGTCTCTCTTCCTCTCACGCGTGTCTCTCACTCGCGCGTGCGTGCATGTGTCTGTCTGTGTCTCTCTCGCGCTGCACAGGGAATGCACAGGGAATGCACAGGGAGAGACTGAACACATGCGGAAATCATCGGCACGCACAAACCGAAAGGGAAACTGGCTTGTTCCTATACCAAATGTGTGGTCGTGAACAGAGGCAAAAGTTTGGCAAACTTTTTGGTCATAACCCGATTTGTGTGTGTTCAGAGACGTTCATGAACCAGTACACTTTATTAGGTTCGTAATGTATAAAATTATAACATAGTTTGACGTTTAATAGGCTTTTTCTTAACACCTCCCATTATCCGACATTTTCACTTATCCGTTCTGCCGGCCCGTTTATGTCGGATAAGTGAGACTCTACTGTATATATACTGAGTATACTTTATACATAAAATATATGTTGTCGTACCTTGCATAACAGAATAACCTTTATGGCACAATAACAATTCAATACATTTATGGTCACTACAGTATTTGGATTTAATAATCTTCATGTGGGAAAAGGCTGACTCACATAAATAAGTACAGCCAAATAATGCAGTCAAGAAGGTAGCTCTTGGAAGGACTTCTTATGCTTAATGATCGAGTGACTCACCCGGAACGATGCTTCGGTGTATCTGTCTTTGCTTTTGAATTCAGCTGAGTGAAAAATGATGGCTGTCCAATTAACTGCGATTTTAGTTCCCTCTCCTTTCTCTTTCTCAGATCACTTTCTGGAAGGAAGTCAGTTTCGTAGTTTTTATGAACAGTTCAAAAGTGCCTTTCCACATTTTCCTTCTTTGGAATAGCAATGATAGATTGACAGATCAGACAAACGCACTTTGATTGTGACATTTTGAGAGAAAAAAATCCTCTTCCAATTCCACATGTCCAGCCCCCCCTACCATTTTTTTTTTAAATCCCTTTTTTAATCGATATAAATTGGAAGGCAAACTAGATCACTTAGATAGCCGGAGTTTTGCCGTTGCTCGCACGTTTGATCATGCATGCGGCATGACCAGTGTGTTAGAAGAAAAGAGATCTCAGACTGGCCGCCCTGTATGTCAATCAAGTGGCAAATGCCATAGGGAGGATATATGATAGACCAACGTTTAAAAAAATTTTTTTGAATGCAATGCGATCTACTGTACCTGCACTACCTTTGCGATCTACTGGTCGATAACGATCGACGTCTTGGGCACCCCTGGTTTAGACAAAGGAGAAGATGTTTCACTGACTGGCATCAATTGTATGAGGGAGCAATGAAAGCGTTTGACCAAGTGGTCATTCCAGTAAGATTCAACAAATTTTTCAAAGAGTTCTTGATGCAAAATTTTCAAAAAATGTCAAACTTTGTTCATTCATTTATATAAATGAGTGATGGCAAGAATAATTTTGAAAAATTCTCCTTCTCAGCTCCCCATTAGTTTGCCATCACTGCAACGAAGGCTGTCTGATAGGCATTTTGCTCAGAATGATGTTAATTTGGTGCACGTCCAAAACATGTGGCCCGGTGAAGGTAGAGCTTGATTGCAATGTTTGCAGGCTGAATCTTGGCCTAAATACATTTTGGACAATTTTAACAGAGATAAATGTGCTCGATAAGAGATTTTAAGTTGAATGATTGAATGCTCTGTACATATGGAGCTAGAGTGTATTCTAAGCATGGTTTACTTCCACTCATTTGAAGCATAATTTGTCATAAGATGAAAAGACATTATATATGAAAAGACATTAGGTATATATAAAAATCGCTAAGTGTTTTAATCCCGAAAGTATTCCAAAGGTTAAATACTTTGTAGGTTTGGGAGGGTAGAAAAAGTTGATTGTCATGTAGAGGTGCAATGGATAAAAGCTTCTCTACCTTAAAGTGCTTCTTGCATTGATTCCATATTCTGAGTGATTGATGGACAATTGGATTATAAGTATATTGATGATAATTTGTATTGACTCAGGCATAGAGCAGGGCATATAAAGAAGTAAGCAAGATTTTATTTCTATTGCAGACCAAGCCTGTGTATATTCATCAATTTGTGTCAAATTTCATGGCTTTGTAGCTTGTTTATTTGCTATCCAGTAATACAATTGAAAGTTAGGTAGTCTCATGTCCCCTGTTGCTTTAGGTCACGGCAGAGTCACCCTTTGGATACGTGGATGTTTCGAATTACAAATAAATAATGTTATAATTGAGTCTAATTTCTTAAAGAACAATATGATAATGTATATGGGGATGCTCTGAAATAGAAAAATAAGCTTAGGAAGAATGTTCATCTTGACAGTGATGATTCTCCCTGCTAATGTAAGATGGAGTGTAGACCATCTGTTCACTTCTTGTTTAAATTTTTCCATACTGATAGCAAAATTTTGTTGAAAACAATCTTTATATTTATTTGTGATGCTAACCCCCAGGTATTTAAACTGATGGGAATGTATCTAGTCTAATATTCTGTGCGAGATATCTTTTGAAATTCTGACAGTGCATTAAGGGCTACTGGTATGGAGGTCTGATATCATACCATATCATTTTCATATAGTGATGTTTTTTATTCATGTCCTTCTCCGGTAATCCCCTTTATCTCCAATGCATTTTGAAAGTAAATGGCCATTGGCGATTGCAAAAAGCAGTGGTGATAGGGGTCATCTTTTCGAGAACCACGTTCTAGTTTAAAGTAGTTCAACATAGGTTTGTTAATGCAAACAGAGGCTTCTGGAACTTTATGAAGTAGTTTATCCATGCACATATTTTAAGGCCAAACCCACATTTCTACAATGTGGTGAATAGGTAGTCCCATTCAATCATGTCAAATGCTTTTTCTGTATCCAAAGATAATAAGATTTCTGGTCTGTTAGATTTTATGGGTGAGTATATTACATCAAACAAACATTGAAGATTAGAAGCTAAGTGTCTGCCTTGTGATAATACAGCAGGAAGCATTTTGTCAATCCTTCTAGCTAGAACTATGGAGAGTATCTTAACATCATTATTCAGAAGTTAAATTGATCTATAAGATGCGCATTTTAACAAGTCTTTATTTTGCTTTGGAAAGACAGTAATTAACACTTGGCAAAAAGTTTGAGGTAGAGTTTTGTTTTTGCTAGCTTCAAAAAACATTGCTAGTAATAGGGGTTAATAATAGTGCTACATTGCTAGTAATAGTGAAGCTAAATTACTTGACATTTTTTAATAAAATTCCACTGGGTAGCCATCAGGTAAGCTGTTTTCCCGTTTTGGAGTGAGGTTATAGCATCCAGTAATTCTGAGATAGTCAGAGGTTTGTCCAGTTCCTCTGTGCTAAGAGTATCTAGCTGTGGTACTTGTAATGCATCAAAAACTCATTAGATTGCGTCTTGTCTTCTTTAAACTGAGTAGAATATAAAGACTTATAGTACTCTCTAAATGTGTCGGTTATATTTTTATGGTCAGTTATTTTATCTTCATCTGTGTTGTAATTTCTGTTATTGAATTACAAACTTCCTGCTTGTGTATTTGTTGAGCTAAGATCTTATTAAGCCTCCTCTCCATGTTCAAAGTAATAATGTTGCAATTTAAAGATGAGCTGTTTCCGTTATTTTTGTTGTCAAGAGGTTAAATTCTGATTATAGATCCTGCCTTTTCCTTTGAAGTGCTTCATTGGAGACCTGGTGTATTCTTGATCTATTCTGGTGATTTCACTAATTAACTCTAACACGTTCATGGTTTCCAATTTGTTTTGTAAGAGAGTTATAAAATAATCTGTCCTCTTAAAAAAGCCTTCAGAGTTTCAAAGAATATTCCTGCAGAAACAGCCGAGGATGCATTTGTCTCCAAAAAATAATCAATTTTCTTGGAGATGAATTCTGTACAATTCTCAGCAGCTAATGACAGGGAGTTAAGACACCAGCAGCAAAATAAATGTGTGGGGTATAGTCATTTCAGAGATAACAATTGCATTGTGGGCAATAAATTATCTATAAAGAAATAATCAATTCTTGAGTAACTGTGATGAACTGATGAGAAGAAGGAATACGCTTTTGAGTTTGGATTTAAAAATTTCCATAGGTCTGATAAATTATGACCCATTGGAGTATTAGATGATATCGTCATTGTACTTGAAGATCTATCCAGGTCTGGATTTAAAACACAGTTAAAATCTCTGGCCATAATAATTTTGAGTGCTATTAGAAATTGATGCAAATACATTTTGGATTAAATGTATATCATACAAATTAGGTGTGTAGATATTTATCAACGTGATTTTAGATTTAAATAAATTACCCATTACCATGACATGCCGCCCTTCAGGATTAGATACTATGTCTGATGCTATGAATGAGATTCTGTTATGTATTAAGATTCCCACACCTCTAGTTTTCTTTTTATAACTAGAGTGAAAGATTTAGCCAGTCCAATTTCTTTGCAACCAAAACTGGTCCCTCCTTATTAAGTGAGTCTGCTGTAAAAATACAATCTTAGCATTTAGACCTATTAGGTGAGAGAATACTTCTTTCTCTTTGATCGTAATTGAGACTTTTCACATTCCAGCTAACAATGTTCTGTTTACTGAGAGAGACACAGCTTCTGAACTTTTGAGGACATTTTGTAATCTTAAGTAAATGTAGTACGTTATTTCATACAATCTCTTTAACCCTGATTTCATATTATTGCCAAGTATTATGGCTAAGGAACCTTTTATTATGTTGGCACTTATGGTTGTTTGGGTAAAAAGGACTGCGGTGGGCTGGCAGCCTGCCCGGGGTTTGTTTCCTGCCTTGCGCCCTGTGTTGGCTCCAGAAGACCCCCAATACCCTGTACTTAGGATATAGCGGGTTGGATAATGGATGGATGAATGGGGTAAAAAGGATAGATAATAAGTAATTTGCTCTCTTTCTCCCCCACCAGCCCTTCTCCAATTTGTGCCCCCTAACTTGAAGCTAGGCCACACTTCGGAAGTGCCTAGAGAGCACCTCCAAAACAAAACAAACTCCCAGCAGTGGTGTAGATAGGATTAAAATTAAAACTGAGATCTCTTATGATATTACAGTCCAAATACAATAAACTTAGAATATGGTGTTAAACAGTCCCCTTTGAGAAAATAAAATGTAATATATTATATTTATATTATATCTTATAATACATGGTGTTCTAAAAATGTATACGCTCAATAAATTCAATTCTCTGGTCAGGGTCATCTTCGTTGAGAGCATGGACTGATACTGGAATAAAAATTTTCTAATGGGCACTCTTCAAAAAGCAATGAACACTTCATTTTAAAATATCTGACTCAGTTTTGCTCAGATTGTCCTGTATGTTTTCATCAATACTTGCTAGAATTTTTTTAAGGTTTATATCAAATTTATTACTTAAACATATTTCTTGATCTTTTATTTCCTGAAGTAGCTTTTCCATTCTGCTGTCTATTGTAATGTCAGTTCTGTCTATTCTCTTATGTATATCCTCCTTTACATCATTTAAAAGAGTACGGTAAAAATCGCCTTCAGCTCAGATAGCTTGTTTCGATCTTCTCCATGCTTCGAAAGCAGAGTTACTTATCCTGTTGGAATTGACTTGCAGTGGGGTGTTAGTAGTAGTTGAAAATGGGGATAAAGAGGCCATACTTAGTTCCAATATGCAGCCTAAGAATTGCAAATTATTGCTGCCCACCTTACTTGCAGTTTTGCTTCTATATTAATTAGGTTATCTCAGATAGATCATAAAAAAGTTAAATAACACCGCTGCCAGCAGAGCAATGTCTCAGATGTCTACTTCTCGTTACAGACAAAACCAAATGACTCCATCAAATCCTCTAAGAAAAAAAAAAAACAAAAATAAAAATGTTGCTAAGTAGTTCATTAATGTTAGGTAGAATGCCCAGTGGTGGCTGGTTGGTCATTTGGCCTTGGAACCGCTGCAGTTTTTTTTTTCCAGTTTATCTGGAGTTTTTTATTTTTTTTATTTTATGTCGTCCTTGACCATCTGACTTCCTCATTGGAGTCTTAAAAAAACGATTCTATATATCAAGAGTCTGCTTCTCTATTAATTATATATCTATCATATGAAATATGCATTATTTATTTTTGGTTATTAACTTTTGTTCTAATTTTAATTTCTATTTCTTTGCTTGTAACTATTTCTTTGACATGTCGTAAAGCACTTTGAGCTGCATCCTTTGTATGAAATTGTGCTATAGAAATAAATGTTGGTGTCACAATTTTTAGCATTCTGAAGCCTTGGCAAGCTGTCAAATATCTCCTGAACAAAAAGCTATTTCTGGCAGCAGTTCAATGTAGCTTCACCAAAAACATACAAAATAGAGATGCCTGTTCTCAGCACCTCCCTTTGGTGGCACCCAAATGTTCTTAAGGCTATAGCACGCATTCAAGAAATGTTTCTAGACACGGTTTTAAACCTGTACACAAAACAAGCCAGCAGACAATCATTATGGGCAATTTAGAAAATGTACCCAACCATCATATTGGCTGAGCAGCAAGAGAGTAATAAAGTATACCCAGATCATTAAATGTATGCAAATGTATTAATGTGACCATAGTATTCAAGATAGTGGGCAGGAAACCAAAACAAGATGAAAAGAAGAATACCATTAAAAATAACATAGCAGCTGGGTTTTTACAGTTGCACACTGTATCCAGCAGAGGGCGCTAGCTCCCTTGTTGGAATGAGTTCTTTTGTAATTGTGGTGTATTACATAACCCAAAACTATATAGATATAATATAAAAAGACGATACCCCTCCATTAGTGATACGGTGGTAAGAAATCACATAGGAGAAATGACTTAGCTTTCTTTAATGACAGCTTACACAGCATAACAGACAAAGGAAGTCATGACAAGAACCCAGTTCAGGAGTGGGAGCCGATGTGTAGAATCTGCCATTTTTGTCGCTGCTTTGGAAGGATTTATCGGATTGGATAACGTTATCTCCCATCTGTCTGTCAGCTTCAAAGGTGTGCTGGGCAATGTTCCAAGGCTTTATACTCTTTCTTCATGTGCAGGCCCCAACTTAGGTGAATCATGTCATTCGAAACAAGGCAAAGATGATACAGTTTCATGTTGAGCTTGACACACAGAAATAGTATACAATGGTCATCAGTCTGAGTGCCCATTTTGCAGTTGTCCCTAACTTGTCTTGTCTTAAAATGCTTGCCTTCTTCTTCTTCTTTCAGCTGCTCCCATTAGGGGTTGCCACAGCGGATCATCTTCTTCCATATCTTTCTGTCCTCTGCATCTGTTCTGTTACACCCATCACCTGCATGTCCTCTTTCACCACATCCATAAACCTTCTCTTAGGCCTTCCTCTTTTTCTTTTGCCTGGCAGCTCTAACCTTAACATCCTTCTCCCAATATACTCAGCATCTCTCCTCTGCACATGTCCAAACCAACGCAATCTCGCCTGCCTCTCTGACTTTGTCTCCCAACTGTCCAACTTGAGCTGACCCTCTAATGTACTCTTTTCTAATCCTATCTATCCTCGTTAAACCCAATGTAAATCTTAGCATTTTTAACTCTGCCACCTCCAGCTCTGTCTCCTGCTTTTTGGTCAGTACCACCGTCTCTAACCCATATAACATAGCTGGTCTTACTACCATCCTGTAGACCTTCCCTTTCACTCTTAATGATACCCGTCTGTCACAAATTACTCCTGACACTTTTCTCCACTCATTCCACCCTGCATGCACTCTCTTTTTCACCTCTCTTCCACAATCCCCATTACATAGAACTGTTGATCCCAACTGTTTAAACTCATCCACCTTTGCCAACTCTACTCCCTGCATCCTCACCATTCTACTGACCTCCCTCTCATTTACACACATATATTCTGTCTTGTTCCTACTGACCTTCATTCCTCTCCTCTCTAGAGCATATCACCACCTCTCCAGGGTCTCCTCAATCTGCTCCCTACTGTCGCTACAGATCACAATGTTATCAGCAACCATCATCGTCCATGGTGATTCCTGTCTAATCTCGTCTGTCAACCTGTCCATCACGATTGCAAATAAGGGCTCAGAGCCGATCCCTGATGTAATCCCACCTCCAACTTGAATGCATTCGTCACTCCTACCGCAGACATCGCCACTGTCACATTTCCCTCGTACATATCCTTTACAACTCTTACGTACTTCTCTGCCTCTCCCGACTTCCTCATATAATACCACAACTCCTCTCGAGGCACCCTGTCATATGCTTTCTCCAGGTCCACAAAGACGCAATGCAACTCCTTCTGGCCTTCTCTAAACTTCTCCATCAACATCCTCAGAGCAAACATTGCATCTTGCACATTGGTGGTCTTTCTTGGCATGAAACCATACTGCTGCTCACTAATCGTCACCTCACTTCTTAACCTAGCTTTCACTACTCTTTCCCATAACTTCATGCTGTGGCTCATCAATTTTATCCCCCTTTAGTTACTACAGTCCTGCACATCCCCTTTATTCTTAAATATCGTCAGCAATACACTTCTTCTCCACTCCTCAGGCATCCTCTCACTTTCCAAGATTCCATTAAACAATCTGGTTAAAAACTCCACTGCCATCTCTCCTAAACACCTCCATGCTTCGACAGGTATGTCATCTGGACCAACGGCTTTTCCATTCTTCGAACCTTCCAACCTCTTCTCTTTCTCGTTCTCTTCATCAGCCTCTCAAAGTACTTTTTTTATCTACTCAACACACCCTCCTCGCTTGTGAATACATTTCCATCTTTATCTTTTATCACCCTAACCTGCTGCACATCTTTCCCATCTGTCTAGCCAATCAGTACAGGTCCTTTTCTCCTGCCTTAGTGTCCAACCTCTCATACAACTCATCATATGCCTTTTCTTTAGCCTTCGCCACCTCTCTCTTCACCTTGCGCCTTATCTCCTTGTACTCTTGTCTATCTTTCTGCATCTCTCTGACTATCCCACTTCTTCTTCCTCTGTATACTCTCCTGTGCTTCCTCATTCCACCACCAGGTTTCCTTTTCCTCCTTCCTTTTTCCAGATATCATGCCAAGTACCCTTCTTGCTATCACTATTACTACATCTGCTGTAGTTTCCCAGCTGTCTGGTAACTCTTCACTGCCACCCAGTTACCCAGTGCCTGTCTCATCTCCTCCCTAAACTCAACCTTGCAGTCTTCCTTTTTCAACTTCCACCATTTGATCCTTGGCTCTGCCCTCACTCTCTTCCTCTTCTTGATCTCCAACGTCATCCTACAGACCACCATCCTATGCTGCTTAACTGCACTTTCCCCTGCCACCATTTTGCAGTCTTCAATCTCCTTCAGATCAGCTCTTCTGCATAGGATGTAATCTACCTGTGTGCATCTTCCTCTACTCTTGTACATAACCCTATGTTCCTCCCTCTTCTTAAAAAATGTATTCACCACAGCCATGTCCATCCTTTTGGCAAAATCCACTATCCTCTGACCTTCGTCATTTCTCTCCTTGACACCATACCTACCCATCACCTCCTCGTCTCCACTGTTCCCTTCACCAACATGCCCATTGAAATCTGCTCCAATCGCCACTTTCTGTCCCTTGGGTACACTGTTCATCACTTCATCCAACTCACTCCAAAAATTTCTCTCTCATTGTACACCCAACTTGCAGTGCATATGCACTAACAATATTCAACATCACACCTCCAGTTTCCAGCTTCATAATCATTACTCTGCCTGACACTCATTTCACCTCCAAAATACTCTTGACATACTGTTCCTTCAGAATAACTCTTACTCCATTTCTCCTCCCATCCACACCATGATAGAACAATTTGAATCCACCTCTGATCCACCTGGCCTTACTCCCCTTCCATTTAGTCTCATGCATGCACAATATATCAACCTTCCTTCTCTCCATCATATCTGCTAACTCTCTCCCCTCACCAGTCATACTGCCAGCATTGAAAGTTCCTACCCTCAGTTCCACTCTCTTTACTTTCTTCCTCTCCACCTGCCTCCAGACATGTCTCCCCACACTTCTTCCCCTTCTACGGCCAAAAGTAGCCCAATTTCTGCCATCACCCTGTTGGCTAACAATAGTGGTGGCGGTCGTTGTTAACCCGGGTCTCGACCAATCTGGTATGGAAATTTGTATTGTTGTCTGCATATTGATTTGGTAAAATTTTACATGACATAACACTCCCCATTTATCTGGGCTTGGGACCGGCATGAAGAAACATACTGGTTAGTGCATTCCCTGTGGCTGGGTTCTTAAAATGCTTGCCTAGAAGTTCTAAATGATGAGCCCCTGTGCTAAACCTGTGTGCACTGTGTATGTGAGTAGAAAGAAAAGTAGGTTTATAAAATATTTTTGTACAGAGGACAGTGACATATTAAACTTATGTTACACACACTTCCTTGTTTTATTCAATAGCATAAGTTGTGTGCTTAACTATATTGATTTCCCATTTACAATCACACACAGTATTGATCAATTATTTTCTAAAGATGCATGCCTCTCAGCTTTGTGTATGGTACCAATGATCATTATTAGTACCATACAAAAGGAATGTTTTGTCATTTGCAACACTGCGTTTTATATTCTGTAGTCACATCATTTGATCAAAAATAACAGTTGTGAAAATGTGTCTAGTCAAAGCAGGTGGAACTGTTATTGTGTTTGAGTAGGTATCATTTGCAAGCTCAATATTCTGTGCAATAATTATAAATGTTCTACAGTTAAATAAAAATACAAAGGAAATCCAGTAAAAACAGAAAATATAATGTTGAAATGTAACAATGGATAGTGAACACAACTATATATTCAAATATATTCAGTTTTATATGTTTGGTCTTGATTTATGCCTGAGTTTTTAGTGTTTTTGACAGTTTAATAATATACATAATCATGATCATTTTTTTTATGCCTTCAATCTTTTGGTAATTATTAGTTTCATTAATTTGCAGTCCTTCAAATTTGTCACAATGCCTTCTGTGGTTAACACTACTGTGCTGAGTTAATTTGTTCCATAAGGGAGAAAATTATCTGGAATAGCAGCTAGTGTGCTTTACAGCAGCATGTGACAAGAGGTCAGGACTCAGGATGCAAAAGATGCCAAGACTAAAGCACATCACCTCTTTCTGATTGAGTTTAAATGGTCCTGAACAACTAATGAAAGGTTTCTTTTTCACTCAGCCACTTGGAAGGCAGAAGGCAAATTGCAATACATACTGTAACTATGAATTTATACAGTCAGCAGTTACAGCACATTACATCTGCATATTGTACAATCACTAGACTAAAATCTGTAGCAAACATCTTTATTGCATGATGCAGACTTTTTTCTCCAATTCAAAAACCTCTGTAAAATTTCTGCTGAGATGCAAATAAATCAGATTCAAGAGTGTAAGCAACCCACTACAAATGATTTGGAAGTTCTAGTGTAGGTAAGTTGGGTTTTTTTCTGAGAACTGATATTTTATTGAGGGTTAATAAGTGATGAATATTTCCATATTAATCTATTCTGATTCAATATTTTTCATGATGCTACAGTTTGAATTGCACAACCTCAATGGCCACTTCTCACAAACTAATCATCTTTTAATAATTACAAACTACAACAAACAAGCTTTGTTTAATCAACTCAACCAACTGGTTTGTTATCAGCCCGTTGAATCTAAGAGTTCATCACTCCTATAGGAATGAGCCAAAAGGTGTTTGCCGATTGTTCTGGACAATTTAGAAGGTCTGCTAATGAGCTTAACTTTAATCAATGCTGCATTAATGACAATAAAATAAGGCTGCTGTGGTAGTTAACATTAAACTTGGGTTCGGTTGAGTCAGTAAACAGTGAAAAGAAACAATTTCAAAAGTTATACTTTCAGGATGTCAAACCAGTTTTTTCATTATTGTTGTGTGAAGGAGACTTAAACATGATTGAGATCTCCAAAATATACCATAAAAACAGGTTTAAAACATTTGCTGCCCAGCCCAGAATGGGTTGACCCCCAGTTCAGCTAGTCTTACAACTACCATCTGCTGACTTCCAGGTGCCAAAATGTTCCACAAGGAGGAGAAACCATTCAAACCTCTGGCTTGTGGCTAAAAGGCAATGAACATTCATTGTAAAAAGAAAGCATTTTATTAAAACCCAGAAATAATCACAATAAGGTGCTCAAAAGAGCAAAATGTTGTTGCCTCAAAGTTAATCCTCAAGCCAACAAGTCCCAAACACCATCCAGAAAGCAGAATTCAATAAACAGAACACAATAATCATAAAACAAGCAAAATCCAAATACAGAAAACAATATTTTAAGTTGGTGGATCCCAAACGTTTTCTGTTCACAGCGCACTTAATATTTCAGTGGCCCAAGTTAAAACATAGTGTAGTTTATAGTTCTATAAATATACCTGACAGTTGCAGTGTGCAGTTGGTGGCTTGGCGGATTAGTTATAAAAAAAATTAAACGAATTATCATAAATGTTTACAGTAGAATAGATTTTAATCAGTTCTTCTCTAAGGTGCACAATATGGTTGAAAAAAAAAAAAACTTTCCAAATTAGTTGACCGTGATGGCTGACTGTTTCAAATTAAGTATTTCTGGGTGTTTTTGTATGTTGTAATGTATTCAATTCAAATGAATTAATATTTTTTACACTTAAATTAATATAATTGGTAAGAACCAGCAAAAATCTTTTATTTGAAAAGATTCAACCACAAACATCACAAAAATCACAAATAATATATCGATGGGAAGACGGATGAGCCTGTTGTTCACTACATATCTTTTCAAATCTCACAATCATACTGGATTAAGCCACCCAATCCCCCGTGGATATGGATGCACAACTATAAAAAAGAGTTAAACAACCTGGGTGGGTTCATCCAGTCTTCATTACAGAGCTCCTTACAAAATGTCCAGCAGCTAAGCATATATTTAAATGTCCATGGCTTATCTCAAACTGTCAGAAAGTCAATAAAACAACGTATACTTAAAATTATTTTTATTATTAACTAAACTGGTGCGCTCTTCTTGAAAAATAAGTTCCAATAAAGGGCATATCCTCTTTCGTGCCTTCTCGACTGAAGTAAGTGCACACTGTTGGATTATTGTCAGGTAGCAAAGCAGCTAACATTTTTACAGTTTCTCAAAACACAGGAAAGTTATTGGACCAACAGAAGGTCAATTACAATGGGAATCAAAAGCTGCAATAAGCTGCAAACAGATTATACAAAACATTTTAAGGTCCTGTCGTGCCTTTCAGTTTGCCCAGACCACTCTTCATTCCTGCTCAGCTAGACACGTCTTTCAGGACTTGGCTGTTTGCCTGAAATCTGTTAGTTGAAAAGATTTAACCATCCCCCTTACACTGCTCTGTACAATTCATGTGATTCAAAAATATCATCAGAAAGGAAAATGTGAAAGATCTGGCATTTGAATGAAAAAAACAGTTTCTATGCTATTCTTTCAATTAATCCATTTATTGTTTGGCTGCATTTATTGCTAAATACAGAGGTCCCAAAGAAACACCACATAGTATTGTGTATAATATACCGGTACAAACCCCACAGACAGAGTGACAGGGCTGTGAGATTGAATTCAGGTCATAAAATGTGAAAAGCAGCAAAGCTAACAAAAGCACCTCCCTCATTTCTTTGGAAATTAGTTACATATTTAGTATTTTAATAATGTGTTCTTCACAGTGGCCGGCCTTTCATAGGCTGCCAAATGTAGATCTGTTCAGGGTGTTTCACTTAGTATAGGATAAGAAAACAAAAAGTGGGGCATTATTTAGATTTAATGGCCATGGTTTCCATGGGTTTTCTCCAGATAATGCAATTTCCTCCTTCATCACAAAAATGTACAAATTTAGTTGATTGACTTTGCTATCTTCACCCTTTCTGAGTAAGTATCGCTATGCGCTGTTACAGACTGGTATCCTGTCCATGGATTTTTTCTGTCTAGGACTTGAATGCTGAATTAAGTAGTTTCAAAAATGGATGGATGGATTTCTTATCTTCTGAAATAAGTTATTTTGTGAAACAAGGAGTTCTGTAAGGGCACTTGATCCTTTAACTATGACCTGTGTGATCATGACCTGCAAGAATATTTTGGGGTGTGTTTTCTGATTCTGCCTATTTCCTTGATTTCTGATGAATGATACAGGTGCATGTTTACCATCAATTTTACTTAGGACTCCATATTTTGCAAACCAACAACCGTACAACATGTGATCTTGGGCTTGCAAAATTTCAGTCATATACCACAATGAATCGAAAGCCATAAAATTTTGCTAATTAAAAGTTTTTCTGCTGGAGTTACTTTATATGGGACTTCTATTTCATTCCAGTTTCACTTAAGTCAAAGTTTGCATTACATACATACATTATATCAGGATTATATCAGGCAGTGCTGTCTTGTAAGTCAGTTCTTTCAGCCCTTTGTAAAAGAAATACTCATGCAGGTGCTGCCCAAATTCAAGTACAGTGGAACCTTGGGTCACGACCGTAATTCATTCCAAAACTCTGGTCACAACCCGATTTGGTCGTGACCTGAAGTAATTTCCCCCATAGGATTGTATGTAAATACAATTAATTCGTTCCAGACCATATGAGCTGTATGCAAATATATTTTTTTAAATATTTTTAAGCACAAAAATAGTTAACTATACCATAGAATGCACAGTGTAATAGTAAACTAAATATAAAAACATTGAATAACACTGAGAAAACCTTGAACATAGAAAACTAACCGTACAGTCTCTTTAAAAACCAGCCCGGTGCATTCTTTAACTGCCTTCTCGCACTCTCTCTCTCTCTCTCTGCACAGGAAGAGACTGAACACGTGCGGAAATCATCGGCGCGTATGAACCGGAAGGGAAACTGGCTTGTTTGTCACCCGAGTGTGTGGTTGTGAACAGATGCAAGTTTGGCAAACTTTTTGGTCGTAACCCGATTTGTACGTGTTCAGAGACGTTTGTGACCCGAGGTTCCACTGTACTGCCTTTAGTGTTTGTGTGGGATTTGCACATTTGTCTGTTCTCTCCATGCATTTTATGCACACACTCCAGTTTAATCCCAAAAACCAACAATGCACAGATTTTGTTGACTAGTGAAACTCAATTGGCCTAGAATAAAGTAGTGAACCCTGAGACGCACAGTGCTACCAGAATAGACACAAGCCACATTACACAGTGAATTTGATAGATCAAGTTTTGAAAAAGAATGGCTGTCTGTACTTTAATATATGCTGCAATGTCTGAGACAGCATTCAAGATCTGATTTTCAAATCAAACACTATCAGATTTGAATAACTGTTGATAACTCAGCTATCATCTGTGGCAGATGGCTAGGGCCCTTACCTGGCTGAGACTCTTTTAGACCGGGAAGGACTGGAGGAGTATAAACACAGGACAATACCTCCCTCGGGCCGCCAGATTAAAGTTCCTCTGGGTTGCAGCAGTGCCTAAGTTTCCCACTGGGCAACATGGGACTTGGAGTTTGGGCAGAACCCTATTTTGTTGAGCTTCCGCCAAACCTTAGAAGAACTTCTGGATCTTGCTAATGAGCCACCTGGAGTACTTTCAGGTGCAGCATAAAAGGAGCCGCCCGCCTTCATTCCAGGAGCCAGAGTTGGGTGGAAAAGGACGAAGCGTGCCGAAGGACAAGTGAAGGCGGAAGAAGAGAAAGAAAAAGTGCTGTTTGTATATTATTTAAGTTTAATTTTAGGGACTGTTTTGGTATGTGGGAAACGCTGAAGGGAAGGCATTTCCCACGAAGAATAAACTGTGTGTTGTGCTTCTGAACTTGTATTTGCAAATGTCTGTATCGGGTTTGGGTGGCTTGAGTGCCCCCTGCAGGCCACACCTCTTAACCACATTGGAACTCCCACCAAGGCATATTCCACAGCTAACTTGCAATAATAATGCGCCATTCTATATCAATTGTAGAACATACCAAGAATATTGCTTTTATAGTTTGCTTTGTGACCCCATAAAATAATATTAGTTTAGAAAATGCAGGCCTCTGTTACCTGTCATTAAATCCATTGTTGCCCATCTGTATTATTACATCCCTCATCTTTTAATGTTTTAAAAGGAACCCTGCCACTGCTTTCAAAAACATTTCCCTTTTTTCTTGAGAGTAACTGACCCTGCAGCTTCATTTCATGAACTTCACACACCAAACTGATACATGTTAACACACTTAATTAATATAAAATGTCACACAGTAAAACCATGGATATACATTACATTAAAATCATAACAGCATTATACCATGTAGTGCAGGCAGTTACAAGAAATGACATCTTAAAGGCTTCAATGGATTAAAGGTAATGAAACTTACCACCACATTCATCCATATTAGATGTGTGAGTGAAGCGGTAGGACATCAAGTCTTTTCAAAAAGTTACCAATAAAACATCCTAACTGTTCTGGAATGTTTGGATCCAGGAACAAGAAGCAATTGGCTATACGTGTATTGCCTCTCATCAATGGCAACTAATGCAGGCCAACAACAGAGACCTGACTGATACATTCTGTACAATGTAATGCAACACTTATCTTCAGATAAATTAAACTAAGTTTCCAAATGATCTGGTAAACCAAAAGAGTGGTTAACCCAGCAAAATCAGAACGCTTAATGGGTAGGCTCAATAAAACTGTAGATCCAAGAGTAAGTGCAGGCATGGCCCTTACCGAGGGTTGGTCCTGCTCCCTACAAACCCAATCTACATCAGCTGGTTCTGAGAATGGGTCAAAGGAATGATGAATTGATGGTTGGAAGGATGTCCAAAGAGTGAGCAGTACATATATAAAAGAAACATGTAGGAGCAATCTTCTGTAGAAAAGTAAGGTTAGGCTAAAAAGATTAACACGCAATCGCTGCGCTGTAGTTCAGCTCAAATTGATGGGGGATGTCAGTGAAAGAAACACTTGGTCAAAAGACAGAGAACTTTGCTAAAGTAGAAACCCGGTCATTCTTTGTAGATACATCAAGCTGAGGCTATGATTATTTGATTATCAGAAAAGAAAGACTGAATGGCATTAGCATAACAGCAATAGGATGAAGGAAGAGTTCACAAGATCCTAAACAGCTCATAAAGAAGATTAAAGAGATTATAAACTGTAAATTGAGGGAGTCTGGGGTTTGTTTCCAGCCTTGCGCCCTGTGTTGGCTGGGATTGGCTCCAGCAGACCCCCGTGACCCTGTGTTAGGATATACCGGGTTGGATAATGGATGGATGGATGGATGGATGGTTTATATTCGCATGAAACTGGAACAGAAATTTCACTGTGAAACTTGCAAAGAAGAAGCTAAAGCAGATCAGAGCAGCTCCAGTGATGTTGTTTCACAGTGTAGCCTGGGGCAGCTCGGATACCTCAGCATATCTGAGGCTGAGATGGGAGTAAATGATAGGGAGACAGTTCTGGATGACTGGTGGTTCTCATGGATAATAGAAAAGGTGGTTTCAGTGTACTGCCCAGGGTTGAAGTCAGGCTGATTGATATCAAGGAGGTTCTTCAGGGAAAGAAAATAAGACAGTTGTTTATATTTGTAGGGTTTACTGTTACTTATATCTAATTTACTATTTATTTATTATTATTATTTATCATTTAGTTTATTATTATCTATTTACTGTTACTTCTAAAATGTCTCCTTACATAATCTTTGCATTTAATAATAATAATAACAATAATAATAATTTTTTATATAGCATATTCATTTACTTAGATTTATAGTGTTATGTTGGGCGGCATGGTGGCGCAGTGGTAGCGCTGCTGCCTCGCAGTTAGGAGATCTGGGTTCGCTTCCCAGGTCCTCCCTGCGTGGAGTTTGCATGTTCTCCCCGTGTCTGCGTGGGTTTCCTCCCACAATCCAAAGACATGCGGGTTAGGTGGATTAGCGATTCTAAATTGGCCCTAGTGTGTGCTTGGTGTTTGTGTGTGTCCTGTGGTGGGTTGGCACCCTGCCCAGGATTGGTTCCCTGCCTTGCGCCCTGTGTTGTCTAGGATTGGCTCCAGCAGACCCCCGTGACCCTGTATTCGGATTCAGCGGGTTAGAAAATGGATGGATGGATAGTGTTATGTTTAGCAGCGTTATAGCATAGAGCTACATGCCTCAGCAGGTTAACTATCCATCTCAGAAAAAAAAAGAAAATGTAAAAATACATTTTTAATAAACGTTTGCCATTAAAAATGCTTTTGTCACACTGCCTCAGAGATTACAAAATTATTTTTGCACTTGTAAGATATTTACTGCAATCTCAAGTCCCGTAAATCTCCTTACCCTCTCCTTTATCTGACACATTAAAATTACTGCAGAGGTTAAATATCTTCAGTCTGCTGAAGTGTGATAACTGAAGGAGTTAGGAATATAAATGCTTAGAGGAAAGATCAATGAACTTACAATGTTCTCCGATGGCAGGTTTACTGACTGTTGAAGGGATTTACGTCCCATCGTGGATAAGTACCCTGGAGAACCAAGTAGGACCACATAGGAAGTCAGTTTCCTTTTCAGACAAATACCAGCCAGGCTGTTTAAATTCAAGAGAGCTGCATTTCAATATTTGTTATTTCTTCGGTTTTCTTCTGAGATGTATTTATAAATTTTATGTTTTGTCAATTTACTTGTTGATCCACTTTGCTCTTTCTTATACCACAAAAAGGCACAAAGAAAAAGAGCATAAGAGGCTTCTGTCTTGTATCCACATGTCTGCATTTTGTGCATATCATATATTAAGTGGCCTATAGTTACAAGTCAAGCGTGCACAGTATGCAAATTAATAGTAATGCATTACCATCTTCTTCTTCAACTTGATAAACCTTCGCCAAGTCGGTTGTTCTTGTGGGTAGAGTGTAATCACACAACCTCGGTTTCTGAGTGTCACTGAAGTTGTTGGGTGGGCATTCCTTAAAGTAAATATAAAAACTCTGAACAATGTACTGTATGCCCATTATACAAAGTTATTGTGTGTTTTGCCTGCATTGTTATCACTCTTTAATTTAATATTGTTTTTATCAGTATGCTGCTGCTAGATTATGTGAATTTCTCCTTGGGATTAATAAAGTATCTATCTATTATTTGATCTTTACTTCTTTACTTGAAACACTCCTTTTCTCCATCCATTTATTGATATTAATATATAATATACTCTGCAGAATGTGTTATTATGATTAACATTTTATTGCAATATACTGCATTATCAGAAATAAATTCTTGAAGTAAGAAATCTATAGTCCAACTTTTTAATAAATAGCTCTTGATACACACACACATTCATCCAGCAAATGAAACTGCAAAGCTGGGAAAATTATAATTGCAGATATTTAGAGACCAACCAATATTTCATGTTGCCCGACTGAAAGTTCAGAAACAAGTGATGAAAAATTAAATTGAAATTTATAGGCTTTTTATATAAAGTTCCTATCTATCTATTTATCTGACCATAACTAACAATCATGTCACCAAGTCCTACAATTAGCTAAATCTAACCCCATTTGACAAAGAGCACAAAAAGGTCACCAGACTGAAGTAATAAATGAGACTGTATTAAAGTTACCCAAGTTGATGAACCGGCCATCTCTTTTGCAATTGATAAATAGACAGGGAAATTAACATTGTCTTCTCCTGTTCAGTTTAGAACCTTACTGTACTCGTGCCCAGTTGATCAACATGCTTTGCACTTGACCTCTTTGAGATAACATACACATACTGTCTGTATGCTGGAGGAAATAGCAACACATCATTTGACAATTGATTCTGATGTCCTTCATCGTCCTCCTCCCGGCCGCAAAAAAGGCACCTTCCATTAGTTCTTCTTCAAGGGTTTCAATTCCTGGACAGCCAAATATACTGTAGTATTAAATCAGTCTACACTCCCATAGAATAAGACTGGTGAGATCTCAAAAATTATAACAACTCAATCTGCTAAAAAACCCTTTATCTTCTCCATCAGATCCCAGGTTTACAGACACATCTTTTGTTGTTTCAAAACAAACTGTTCAAACCTAAATCTAAGGTGAATACACAAGGTTTGGAGGAAGAGAGAATGATGAATGGCACCAATTCTAAAAATAATATATTGGAATATAAATATCTGACAGCCTCCTGAATTTAATTCAAGGTTTTTTGAAATGCTGTCTTTTATGTTCTTAACCAGTTCTTGTCTTTGTCGAGTACTATTCTTAATTTTTTGGTCCTTGTAATTATAAGGACATACAGATAGATATCTGGGTTAAATTACACCATTTTTTGCCTTTACTTCAAGATCTGGTACCTTGCCCAGAAGTTAAAAAACTAATTATTTTCTTTTTTGATTATATGAAAGGAAAAAAAACAGCAAATTGAAGTTTTGACCAACTTAACCTACTGGACAAAAGGTGTTTTTTCACAGTGCATCAATTTACATGGCTCAGGTTACACTGATACAAACCTAATCATTCATTTATATAGCCTTGATTATTAGTTGATCAATTATTGCACCTGAAATCAACAGAATCATGATATATGGGAGACAAATAGTCATTTCCAGTTTTCCTGCACCTAATTCTGGCCACAAAATAGCATTGTATGCAATTCCACCCTGGGGAGACACCAATCCATCATGGCTGACATCCATGTACACAATTCACAATGAAGCAACTTAATGTCACCATTCAAGCAGCAAGGACATCTTCGGAAGAGACAGGAAATCATACTCCCTGGAGTAGGCCCATGAGAACATGGACACAACCGACAAGCCATGAGGAACACCAGATGAATTTAAACCATAGACCCAAACAGTAATTTGAATTTACAAATATGTGGTTTCAGGTTCACTGTTTTAACAAGCAAGCAAGTATCAAGTTTTAGGCAGGAGAAATTCCTGTTGATAAGTGGGTTTGATAGTTGGATGGATGGATAATGTTTTCAAGAGTATGTCATGCTGCCTTCTAACCCTGAAGGACAAAACAAACTCAAAGACAGCAAAAACATTACATTTCTTGATGTATTTTATTTGTACAGCCCATTGCTGGTTATTTCATGCATTGGTCAGTCAGGTAATTCATCCCTACTGTGCACATGGCGGGTTGTGAGGGAGGTTTGTGATAAGACCCATTTGGGGTCTGTGGCAGTGCATGAGTTTTGTTTAAAAGACAGTGTGCTCAGGCTCTGGCGGGCATAGGTGCAAGTGGTAGCGTGAACATGCAGCCTAGGGGTGTTGATGAGGGGATTGGTGGAGCATGCTTTCAAGTGCAGATGCATACAGTTTGTCCAATTCCCTGTTTAGTGCTCTGGGGTGTGTAATTAGATATCTAAGCCCACTAAAGTATAAAAGTCCCCTGAGTGGAACAAAGGGAGAAGAAACAAGAAAAGAAACAAAGCACAAGTGAAAGACTGGAAGTTAAATAGAAGGTCAGGTCAGGTCTATTGAGGAGCATGAACTGGTACAGTGAGTTGCTGCACCCACCACACGATGAAACAGTTTGGGATCCTGGTTGGAAACCCACCAAGCAGACATGCAGACCAGTCCCACCCCCCGGAAATGACCATCCATCTGCCACAGCCAGGTGTTACATGGGTATCCCCTTGGCCTGGTCCAGCCGCTTCGGTTCTCAGTGATAAGGATCCTGTGAGTCGGATCCTGAGGGAATCGTGCCACATGGCTGTAGTGTCTTAACTGAAGCTCCTTCAGAATTCAGGTCATCCCCAGAAGAGTCAAAACCATTGGAGAACCAATAAGGTTAGGCCTGTTGGGAATCAGAACTGGTGTGGTGCTCAAGCACTGCCCACTGCATGGCAGCACTCTGGTCCCAATATTGTGACAGCTCATCCGTTTAGGCACGTTTAGGCATCTTGTCTCGCCAGGATGGTGATCCTAAATGGAAGGAAAGAAAGAAATGTCAGGATGGTGACAGAGCCAGTACAGTTGTATAAAGGCAAGTGATCGGGGATGGACCTAGAGAGGAGCGAGCAGAGGGGGCTTCAAGTAGAGTGTCATTCCTGTTAAGCGGCCATGGAGCAGGAGGAACCAACCACTCCAAGTGGGCTTGCACAGTTATCTTCTTCACTAAATACACACCAAATACCAGTGTCATCTGCAGAACACAGAAAAGACAACCTAATGATGCTGAGCATAATTCACTTTGCAGTCATCTTCTGTCCAATGTCTGTGCTTTTTGCACATTTTAACCTTTTCTTTTTATTTGCCAGTTTAAGATATGTTTTTTTTTCTTTGAAACTCTGCCTCCCATGAATCACCTTACTTTGTTGTAGATGACACTGATATTTGGTGTGTATTTAAAGAAGAATTAAAAAAGAAGTCAGCTGGGGACCAGTAAGGTGTTTATTTCATGACCTACAGGCTCTGATGTTCTTATCCACTTATGAAGTTGCCCATATAGGTTTTCTTCTCTTTTTCTCTTTAGATCCAGTTTGCCCTCTTCTCTCAAGACAGTAACGGATACCTTTATATGAACACAGAACTGAACTTTAGAAAAGGCAGTACCTTGCAAACCAAGTGCACAGAATAACAGGTTTCAGTGGTGCTAATGCAGTTAGAAACATGACTGATTTAGGATACGCTGAGAGAGCAGACCACTAGGACCCTGAACAAATGGCAAAATGCAACTGTTCTGGTGAATCAGTCATTGTAAGCTGTAACAGCCATTATAAACACTAGTAATGCCTTGGCTATATGTTTAAATTCATTTAATGGTATCTTCATAATAAGAGGTATCATTTCTATAAAAAAACATGAACATTTCTGGGTGACATTAATTTTTTTAATGAGTAGTGAACACTTCTGCACCTACCTCTTGTTTTAATGTGTCCTTATTGCCCAGTTCAGCTTCAGACATGACTATCAATAACCTGGGTTCAAGGGTGGATGCCAGCTGAGGGCAGCCAGACCGTCACACTGCCTATTTCATTCAAGTGCCCACATAGACTGTAATTTCTCTTGTGTAGAGACATGCCATCAAGTAGCTTTATTACATTAAATTAGCCCAACTGCATTATGTGCATAAGTGTGTCTTGTAATATAATGATGATGTCCCCTCAAGGGTTGGTTCCCTTTTTATTGCTGCCAGAGCAGGCTCTAGATCTCCAAGGATGAGAAGTGAGGGAGAGTTGTGGGGCCAGATAGGCCATTAATATGATGCAAAACATCAACAACAACACAATGTCTTATTACTTTTAGAGCATCCATTTGCTGTATTTCTTTATTATGAAAAATGTTTTTCACAGCTACAGTATATACAGATCATGCAAAATCTACATTCTCCTAAAGTCAAAAACACATTGATTTTAATCATTATGTGTAGTTTCAAGGATGTTACAAGAATTGTTATTCATTTGATATTTGCAGCAACAATCTAAAATAGTGTATTGCATTTCTGAAAATGTGATGCATTCATATGCACCCTATGACTTACAAAATGTTCAAGATGGACTTAACCTGCCCTTTGTTTTACAGTCAATGAAAATAACATTATTGGCTGACATTCTGCATTGGTTGAAGAGGTAAAGCAGGTTACACATATAGGAGGGGAACAAAGCCAGGGGGTAAAAAGAAAGTGTAAGTTTTCAAGATTTCTCCCTCTTGTGAGGCAGTTGTGGTATTTGGGAGATATGTTTTGAACTGTAAAATCCAGTTTCCTCATTTTCGAGCCTGCTAGGCCAAAAGCCAGCAGATAGTAGTTGCAGGATCAGCTAGATTGAGATGAGCCTCTTGTGGGCTGGTCAGTGAAAGTCCTGGCCTACTTTATGGGTATTTGTGGAGGCCTGGACATTGATTTGCTATGTTTGTGAATCACAACTATTTAGTTTATACTGGAAATTTAAATATCATTTTAAACTGTGCTTTCTCATCATGTATTCTTTAATAAAACAGTCATCTATAAATAAACTGTGTTAAGAAGTAATAGTGAACTAAATGTAAAAACATTGAATAACACTGAGAAAACCTTGAACAGAGAAAACTAACCTTGCAGTCTCTTTAAAAACAAGCCCGGTGCATTCTTTAACTGCCTTCTCGTGCTCTCTCTCTCGCTTTCTCTCACTCTCTCTCTCTCTTGCTCGCTGCACAGCGAATGCACAGGGAGAGACTGAACACGTGCAGAAATCATCGCCGCGTACGAACCAGAAGGGAAACTGGCTTGTTTGACACCCGAGTGTGTGGTCGTGAACAGATGCAAAAGTTTGGTGAACTTTTTTGGTCGTAACCTTAATTGTGCGTGGTCCGATACGTTCCTGACCCGAGGCTCCACTGTACCATAAAATTAAAGTCTGCATTTTAATCACATCTGAATTGTTTTGTAATTTTAAACTGTGAAGAAGAGGGGTAATCAAGCAAAAATGTGCCATTGTCCCAAAAAGTATGGAGGTCACTCTCTCTCAAATCTCTTTATATATATACACAATACATTATTTTTTAAACAGTAATTCAGCTGGTGTATGACCAGATGGTGTTAACAGTTGTAGATATTCTACAGGATTTTGTAAGTTGATGTTTTCATCTTCCGTACCATCACCACCAGCATAGTCTATTAATACGCATTTAAACAATTAACCAATCGACAATTTTCACGTTAATTCGTTTGACTTCATCGTTTCTCTGTGCTAGGATTGCCCGTGTACTCATTTGTTCTGTTGATAACCCTTCAGGATGAAATTCCTCAATAAGATTTGGACAGAAGTCTTCTTTTATTAGGAACTTAAAGTGAGGAAAATGTAAAAATTTATAAGAGCCGAGAGCGCAGGAACTGGGTCTGATAAAAGTATTCACCCGAATAAGAGGTGAAAGGACCTTGGGCATGGTTGAAAATGGTTGAGAGGGGGCGGGACTTGAAAAAATCTCTTGGTAATAGTCTCGTCTCAAGATTTTCTTGTATAATATATACAATGTGATGCATAAATATGTATAAATATACACACACACACAGAGTTAATTTTCTAATTCTGGACTTGAGCAGTAATAAAGTCTGAGCGCTCATATAAGATATTTTGAAACTAGCACAACAAAGGCCGTTATGCAAGAGTTCAGTAAATGGATTAAAGTAAAACTGACTAGATCGATTTCACACAGGAAGCCTGTAGTACTAGGAAGTTATACAGTGTTAGCCATGATGGATGTAGTGAGAATTCAAGCAAAATGACAACTTTTATTGGCTAATTAAAAAGATTACAAAAAATAAGCTTTCGACGCAACTCAGGCCCCTTCTTCAGGGAAGATGTAATCAAGATTTCATCAAAAAGTAAAAATTACGACCTGCCTGAAGAAGGGACCTGAGTTGCTTCAAAAGCTTGAATTTTCTAATCTTTTTAGTTAGCCAATAGAAGGTGTCATTATGTTTGACTTCTCATTACAAAGGAATCCTTAAACTCTGTACAATTAAAGCACCAGGAGTTTGAAATTAAATCACTTTTACTCATCTGTTAAATAATACTTTATTAAGTTTTTTGACCAGCTAATGATGTAACTATAAAGCTTACAATAGCAAATGTTACAAACATAACAGAGTGATTCTCTAACAAATTAAAAGCATTTTGCCCCAAAACCTACTTTAAGGAATTAGTCCAAGAGAATTATCTTTGAAATCACTAATTCATCAGTGCTTATGTAATAATGTTTGAATTTGTATCTTTAGAATTGATTGTAAGTAGTAAATTTTCAGTAGGTGGAGAAAAAATGTCAGAGAATAAATGTAGAATTTGCACATAGTAAGATAAATGAGGTAGACCATGATGCTATCATTCTTTATAAACCCTGTGCTGCAACTGCACCAAGATTAGACCCCCATACCCTTTCTCTCCCTGTTTTACAATATCTGCACATTACAATTCAAGCCCTGCATTGTTTTTTGATATTAAGTAACTACTTGATGGATATGCCACTATTTTAAAAAAATATAAATTAGTATTTATATACTTTATATTCTATTACAGAAAAGGGCACACTATTGTTCACTTAAATAAATAACTTTTAATAAAAAGAGGTGAATGGGATTTCTGTTCTTGCCGTAGTACTAAATAGGAGCTGAGTATCATAAAATGTCAGTATTTCACAATTTAGATATTGAATATAAAAATCCTGGTATTGTGGCATCCTGACCGACAACAATACCCTATAAACTTATTGTGATCATAAGCACTTCATATACAAACTAAATGCTGCCTTTTTGAAATTTCAATCTTCCACTATAATATGCCAGTCGTGGTATTCTCCCTATACCGTTCTGAAATGCTCTTTTATCTTTTACTTGCCTGCTTATTCGCTTTGAGCTGTACAATGTTCAGGACTCAGCTGGCATTAAATAATAATACAATGTTCAAGAGTTACAGGAAGTGTCACAAAGTCATCTTTTATAGGTACAAGAAGTGACAAGAAGACTTCACCAAGAAATCAGTCTGTCATGTTTTTCTCAAGCAGACAAAAGGAAGCTACTGCAGAGACACCATTGTAGGACCCACAAGTGCTAGCTGCTTTGGTCACCTGAATTTATGTGGCTTGCCTAAACTTGTTAGGTCCTCTAGAGGAAAAAATAGCACCACAATGCTGGTAAAAATGAGATAAAAGAAAAACACTGAAACAAAGAAAAGTAACAAGAGCAGGAGAAGTGAAGAAAATGTCATAAAGATGGTTCCTAGCTCTATAAAATAGACCAGAGAAACTAACAAGCTTACCATGCCATGCTATATGAGTAAAAAATCCCCATGATGTCAGTAACTGGAGGTATTTAGTTAAAAATATATATATGAAAAAAGACATAAAAGAAAAATATACAAAAAAGCATAAAAAAAACACTAGGCCAATTGCAGAACATGACAACTACATATTTTTTCAATAATCAACCACAGTTAACTTTATAAAAGTGTGTCAAAGTGTACACAACTCTGCTTATATAATAACTGACCCATTAAGTCATATCACATCCACCACAGGGTGGAGAGGTGGCTCTGAGGCTAAGGATCTGCGCTGGTATCCAGAAGGTTGCTGGTTTGAATCCCCGTCACTGCCAAAAGAGATCCTACTCTGCTGGGAGCCTTGAGTAAGACCCTTACCCTGTAATTGCTCCTCTACAATGGTGCTGTACAATGGCTGACCCTGTGCTCTGATGCCAAGGGGTATGTGAAAAGTAACAAATTCCTAATACAAGAAATTGTATAAGACGAAATAAAGAACAAAAAAAAAAAACTCTTGTGTGCATTGCTTGGGATGACTGGTAATATATTATGAAACGCAAGCCTATAACCATCCAGAATCTTTTTCCATATGTTACAAATGTGTCCACTATAATAGAAAACACAAACAAAGAAAGGTTGGGGCACCAAACGATGTTTACAGTGTATTGTTGCACAAAAAAATATATACATCTTTACAGATGGAAGTCTCCAATCAGACCGAGAAAAGATGGTGGCGGTGCCAGTTATGAGGTGGAAGGGATGGGTCCATTCGACCCAAAAGTGACGTCATACACTGTCGGACCATGATTCTCCAATTCTGTATAGGGAAGAAGAGGAGAGGCATTAGGAAGCAGCACCAAACCCCAACGCAGGGTGGAATTGCAAATCAACAAGCCCCAAAGTTGTTGCCCAGGCACACGTGTGTGACACCACCAACAAAATGGCTATCACATTTAATGCATGAATAAGTTTGTGACAGCACAGTATCCACAAATAAAACAAAATGCTAACCTCCCAGACCAGGGTACGATCCCTAGTGGAAGGCACTAAGAAAGATCATGTTGTCAGATATAATAGCATATTTTATAAACAGTAGTGCAGTCTTCCATTCTGTCTTGTATCATCACAGTTTTTCATTAAAATACTAAAATAGCTTTTCGTGCACTCTTCTACCCATCTATTTAAAGTTTATTTGCATAAATTAAATTAACAAAAATGATAAAGTACATCAGTTATATAACTGTCTTTGACTACTGTCATTTTTATATTAAAATCATATAAAAGGAATTTACATTATTTCACTGCAAGATCTTGCATTCCCTTTCATTACTTTACCAGGATCCATTTTGTTTGGGCTGATTTGAAAGGAAGATAAACAATTTTAAGTGATTTTGCAAACAGTTAACTGTGATGAATCTGTTTTTTTATTTATTTTATTTGCTTTTGCAATTGCGCATACTCTTTATTGTTATGGCGATGGCATTGGTATTTTTAATGGGCAGTGCCGTTTTGAGCATTTACTTTTATGACCATGGCCAAATAACCTGTTGCCGTTTATCATTATTGAATTCCCTTCATCAAACAATCTTTTTCTCTTTAATGGTAGTGGAAGCCGACTGTTGCACAATGTGGTGTGTTCTGAAATCTGATTAATGTCTTTCTTTTTATTTACTGGTCCGTTTTTTGTTTCTTGCTTCATTTGCTTCTTAATATGCTTTTGTTCTTGCCATACTTAATTCATTTTCTGGTTTCCACCTTCCATTTGCTTCCAGCCAGTCTCATTCAGTTCATAACAAACAAGATAATGTGACTCACAGAGTTTTGATATACAGCCTAATTTCCTTTTTTTTGAAAAAGTAATAAAACCTTGTTGGAAGGAGTTTGTATAATCTTATGCTAATACGCTCAAAGTAAACCTTACACACTTACACAGAGGCCTCCCTGCTCATTGTGTCTTTCCTTATGTAAACCACTGTAAAGTGCTGCATAAATCAACTCATTATCCAGTTGGAAAATCTGTCCAAATAAAAAGCAATATAATACATTTGCAACTTGTGAAGTATTCACTGCATGCATATTTTTCCATGGCATAAATCATCAAAACAAGTGTTTATTCATTGAAATCAAACTTCTAAGAATATGCTGAAGTATTTTAGATGTTTTGAATGTACTACTAAGTCAGATGAAATGCTTAATAATGTGGCCTAATGTGTCTGGGAACAGAAGAATAAAGAAAAACACTGTCGAAAGTTTTTACCCTTTCATATTTTTTATTTTTTTGGTCGTTGGATTTTGTGGCTTTCTGCTTTGGGTACATTGGTGACTTTGAAGGAGTGTCTACTGTTATCTGTCTCCATAAATGTGGCTCATTGTCAGAGCACCTCTGTGGAATACATTGCCTTCTACAAGACCCAAATGCAGAGATCTCAGGCTTTATGAACATAGAAATATATTCTGTTTAAGTTTTTTGTCTTTTTTTAAACTATGAATATCCAATCAGCACCAAAGTACATTTCAACCCTGTGTTTTTTTTTACTTTTTATGTTTTTAGAAGTTATGTGTAAAATCGTTTTACAATATATTTCTGTCTTATGATAAAGGTTATACTCCTTGTTATGATCTGTGTTTTTTTTTTTAATTCATTTTTTTCAGGGTACCCTTGAGCATATTTGGAGAAAGAATATGTCAACCTGGGGGGGTATAGGGTCAGTAATTCTAAAATGACAATAATTACCTGTTTGAAGTTGAAAATTATTACTGTTATGATGACATGTTTAATTTGTTTTGGGCACCTCCATTTTGGAGCTTCAGCATCATGAGTTACCATGGTGATTGCCTCCTACAGTTCTCTGAGAAGTGTGATGCATGTGACATCATCAAAACAAACATATTTAGGTTACCATGGATATCTCTTTCATATCATATAAACCTTAAATGTGTACATAAAAATCATTTCCTTTTATTTATTTTCTTTTCTTCTGTTATTGGTTTTTGCAAGTTCACTTTAGTCCTTCTAATAGGTTTGATTTGTCTGGCGTTGTTCTTGACATGTTCAGATTGCGTTTATCTCCTGTTCCTAATTATTAAACACATATTGTCTTTACTTTGCTTACTAAAATATTCTTGAGTGTGTGTTTTGTAGTCCACAGTCTACTTATTTATCAATGCATCCCTTCAAAATGCAGCTTGCATAGCATAATATGAGTGAAATTCAGGCTGTGATTCAAACAGGGACTTAGTATGGTTGGTTGTTAGACACATGTAAAGAAGATTAAGGCATGCTAACCTCTTAGAGGAAAAAAAAAAATTTATATTTTGTTAAGTGCTTAAGGATTTTGGATATTGTATAGTTTGGATTGTAGATTTAGCTTTGTCCCTGTTTCTGCTCTCTAAGTCAGGGGTGCCCAACTCCAGTCCTGGAGGGTCACAGTGGCTGCAGGTTTTCATTCTAACCCTTTTCTTAATTAGTGACCTGTTTTTGCTGCTAATTAAATTCTTTTGAATTAATTTTAATTGACTTGGTTTTTAAGAAATGTTTCCCTGAATTTCTTCATTGTTCCTCTGAATTGCTTCATTTCTTTCCTTAAATGGCACCCAAACAGAAGTGAAATGTGAAGTGAGTGAATCAACAGCAGACCAACTAAGTCAGGATCTCAAACTCCAACCAATTTCACTCCAACCAGTTGCTTAATGAGGCGCTGAGTCTTGTTGTTAATTAAACCCGTTCTTTAATTCCATGGCTTGTTGCTGCTGTCATTGTGCAATAGCAGACATTTCTGAAATTGTGTGTTTCTCTTTTCTAAGAACAGATCAGCATTCCTGAGACCTTCACCTTTCTTTATTTTCAGATATTATATGATGTTTTTCTGGTACTGTTTTGGCTCATTTTGTATCTCATTATTGTTTGGCTGCTAATTAAGGAAAAAGAAACAATTGAGGGGTCTGAGTCTTCAAGAGCAAGTCAAATAAAATGAATTCAAAAGAAATTAATTAGCAGCAAAAACAGGTCACTCATTAAGAAAAAGGGTTAGAATGAAAACCTGCAGCCACTGGGGCCCTCCAGGACTGGAGTTGGGCACCGCTGCTCTACGTGGAAACCTCATATAGTATTACAAATACAAAAAGTCCAAATTGTAATGTTTTACACTCATTTTAAGCAAGTCTCTCCTGTTGAACATACAGAATATTTGTTATGACTGTGGACGAGATTTGGAGTAACCATGAAAAGGATGTAAAAACAGAATGAGTCAAAACCAATATGTCAAAAAAATCTGTGCATCAAGGCCAAAACCACTGATCAAATACCAAGTCAAGGACAAAGGCGAAAGGTCGATACACAAAAGAATGAAGCATAAAGTTTTTAGTAAGCAGTAGAAAAAGTTTTTTTTTTCCACAGCTCAGATACAGTAGAGAAGGATTACCCCAGAGGACATTTTATTCCATTGTGTTAGAATATCCAGGTCAAGGTCATGAGCTCTGTGTGCACACTCATATCAGCCATCAGGTGCTCAAAATCATGATAAATATGCAAAAAAAAAAAAAAACAATACAAAATGGTGACCAGGCTGGGCCACAAAAATGCCAGAAATTAATTTGGATTCTCAAAAAAAAAAGCACTGGATCATTTACTTTGATACACAATTGCCTATAAAAAAGGAATCATTCTGAGGGATGAGGGTGTAAACCTTGACTTGCTTGTATGGAATGTTATTTGATTTTAATAAATTCCATAGGGAAAATAAGGAATAATTCCTTACAATACTGACAATTTCTGCAGTAAAACAAAGACATAAACAGAGTCTGGGTACCAAAGAGAAGCAATATACTTAATCATAAATGAGCCACACTATATTTAAAATCATTACAAAAGTCAAGATATGTCGACTAAATGTGTTATTTATAGAAAGCAGAGGGTGTCAGAGTGCTGGTGCACATGTAAGACACACTTAATGTTTAAAGTATTATTTTATGACATATGTTTTAAAACAAGATGTCAACACTGCCATATCGGTGGTCCCAGATCACTCACTATCCAAATCAGAATCACTTAATGCACAGGAATTTGACTCTTTGGATTTGTGACGTGTACACATTCTGCTGCTGTCCAGTTAGATGTTTCTCAGGGCTTTCAAGGTTTTTTTCCTCAGTTCTAAATTGGTCTTGTCTGGAAAAGTGTGGGTGTCCTCCATGTACTGGGCATTTCTAGGCTGGTTTGGTTCCTGTCTTGTACTCTATCCTGGTAGGACTGGCTAATTTCCTCTGTGATGGGATGAATTAAAAAAAACTGGGAACAGAAACTTGATATGTGGATGGGATCACTACTCTAAAATACAAGCGAATTTTACTTCAAGATATCCTACAATTCATTATAAATATCTGAAGATCTGATGTCTTAAATGCAGGTTCTTGCATCCCTTTATATTAAATTGAGTAGTCATAATACAAAAAGTCGTTGTAATGTTAAGAGAAAAAGAGAAGTAAATCTAAAAGGACACTGTCGGTTTTTGCTTAGCTTGGAATAAAGGATACTTATTAATTTATACACGTACAATAAAGTCCATGAACCCACTGCTGATCTATTTATGTTTCTGACTTTTCTATTTAGGAATGACTTGTCAAGCCAGAAGTTCCTATGTGACGAGTGAGATCCTCTGGGGCCACCGCTTTACACCTGTTCTTACCCTGGAAGATGGTTTTTACGAGGTGGATTACAACAGTTTCCATGAAACCTATGAGACAAACACACCGACCTGCAGTGCCCACGAGCTGATGGAGATGACTGCCCGAGAAGGGCTGCCTCTCAGCTGGTCAGTAGCTAGCAAGCTAAATCAGCACGCAGAGCTAGAGACTGAGGAAGAAAAGGATAAAGGGACAAGCCGCAATAACAAAGAGCAGACTGAGCGGAACGGAGATGTCGAGAGAATGGAGAATGAATCAAAGGTGTAGACCTGCAGAGTGGGCTTAAGGCAGTGTGTATGCTTGGTTTCACTGCAGAAGTAAATCGATTTTCTAGAACTATATAAAGTAGTTCACACATTTCAGTTTTACTCTTCTTTTAAGCTGTTCAACCTATAATAAGCAATCAAGAGAACTGGTTAAAGGGGGGTAATGTACAGTATTACTAATAGCTGCTGGACAAGAGCATGTATTTTTAATGAGATTGTTTCTAAATATTAAATAATAATGACTTGATATATATATATATATATATATATATATATATATATATATATATATATATATGACTGGGCATTTGCATTTGTAATTTTTGTATATACATATATTAATGAGTTTTCTTGGCAATTGACCAAGGGGATGCTGAAGAGTATGAATGTGTGGCTAATGGTTGTTTAATCTGAAAAAAAAATGTACATATGCCTTATGTAACATTTTAGCTTTATTTACATTAGAGAATACAAATCAAGCATGTACAAAAGTACTGTAGTAAAAAAAAAATGCTATATAGTGTATATATCCTATGTACGTAATATACAATAGGTTAGAATCTTGATTTTTCTGAAGTACTGAATGCAAAAACGATAGACTAGATTGCTTATTGGGGATTTTATTCCCAATGTTTCTGATACAGAATTTTTCAAAGTATGCCTGGCCCTGGGCTGTTTGTGTCTTAATGTGTCCATCCAAGGATTGTTTCTGACATTTTGTTTATATGTATTTATTGATTTATTTATGCTAACTTAAGTTTATCCTTCGAGTTTTCTGATCTGGCTGTGTGAATCAATGTTTTCGCCTTGTGTCTTGCATTTATGTCTGCATGTTATGCAAAAGGTTTCTCTTGTTTCTAATTTAGGTTGTTCACATAGAGTAAAGGAGGCAGTGTGGATATGCAAAACAAAACAAAACAAAAAGAAGTCTGTGTCACTTTCCAGTGCTATTTTGCAGAGATTTCTTTACATGCCAATATTACTACATGAAAGGACTACTGTGGTTTGAGCAACATTCTAAACAATTCAAGAAAGCAGGTCAATAGGTACAATTCTAAAAACTCACTTTCTTTGTTTACACAAATAAAGAAAGCAACTGCCAATTGATAATGACTATGATTTCTATTATACTTTTTATATGGCATTTCATAAGGAAGGGTTTATTATGAATAGGGAATTTTAATTAGATTCTTGTTTTTTGGTGACATATTTTCTATACACATGAGCAATATTATGCTAAGGAGCACAAAATAAATGTATACATTTGGTAATCTGCAGCATTTATATTATGGAGAAGGATTCAAAGAGAGTAGTGAATGATGTGTGTGTCTATTATATTTGCAAGTTTGTTTTATAGATAAATATTATTTAATCAAAAATGTATTTTACTTTTTAATCTTCATTTCAAAATGAGATAATTCTGCCAGACATCATCATTTGTGGAGATGCAGATTTATTAACAAGATATCTTAACTCTGTTCTGCACTAGACATGTAAAATTGCAAATAGTATTAATAGATGTAATTAAATGTGTTTCTGAAGAAGAAACCATTGATAAGCAGACCTTTACAGAAAAGCACTTCTTATGATCACTGATAAGTAGGAACACTTTTTTATTTTCACTGTAATAAGAAAATGATCACCTCACAGGTTGTTGAGAACTTACCAAATATTAACGTGTATAAAGGTGAACAGCTTCTCACAACTTCCATCCATTCATTATCCAACCCCCTATACCCTAACTACAGGGTCACGGGGGTCTGCTGGAGCCAATCACAGTCAACACAGGGCGCAAGGCAGGAAACAAACCACAGGCAGGGCACCAGCCCACCGCAGGGCACACACACGCACACCAAGCACACACTGGGGACACTTTAAAATCACCAATCCACCTAACCTGCATGTCTTTGGACTGTGGGAGGAAACCGGATTACCCGGAGGAAACCCACGCAGACACGGGGAGAACATGCAAACTCCACGCAGAGAGGACCTGGAAAGTGAACCCGGGTCTCCTAACTGCGAGGCAGCAGCGCTACCACTGCACCACCGTGCTGCCCTTCTCACAACTTTTATGATCCAATTAGTCATTAATCCTTTTGTAACCTACTGTGCACTCCTATTAGCAATTCAATTATTAATTTTGAAATGCAACTTTTTCATCAGAAATATAAAAGTATATATGCTGCAGTTTACAATGTATGTATACAGTATGTTATAATAATTAGACCTGAAAAAGGACTGGGGTACCGGTATAGCCTTGTTCATTAGCTATAGTTAGGCTAAAAAGGAAGGGTGGTAAGGCAAAATAAACGCCAATGGTATCTTCCACAATCTCCTGCTGCCAGACAGACAAATGACACTCATTTTTTGCATTGTGAGCTGAGGGTGCAGTTAAAAGTTTAGAATCTTCTTCCAGATTTCTATTTTCAGGAAATGATAATGGATAGGAGCGGTGCTACCGCCAACACTTTCCTGGTATACCCTTAAAATCCACCCTGTAAGAGATATTAGCATACCTACACATGTGACAATACATTTTTTGTAATTGTACCTAATTAAAATTAACTCAAACATACTAATAATGAAGCACTGCTGCCTCGGAGTTAGGAGACCCGAGTTCACATCCCGGGTCCTCCCTGCGTAGATTTTGCATGCTCTCCCCGTTCTCCTCTGGGAGCTCCGGTTTCCTCCCACAGTCCAAAGACATGCAGGTTAGGTGCATTGGCGATTCTAAATTGTCCCTAGTGTGTGCTTGGTGTGTGTGTGTGTGCCCTGTGGTGGGCTGGCGCCCTGCCCGGGGTTTGTTTCCTGCCTTGTGCCCTGTGTTTGAATGGAATTTGGCTCCATCAGACCCCCGTCACCCTGTAGTCGGGATATAGTGGGTTGGATAATGGATGGATGGATACTAATAATGATTTTTTTAACCTGCATTGCATTAAGGCACATGCCAATTAAGTTATAATATATAAAAAGCTTTATATACACACCTTTGCAGATTATCTCTTAAGAGCAACAAAGACGAATAGTTTACATTAGGTCAACTAATTCTTGCTTGTAGCTCCAATAAAAGTGACCACAAGAAGTCAGTCTCAATGTTAGTTTGTCAAGCAGGTCCATATGAACCCAACAAAGCTCTATTCCAGACAGTATACTTTGCATTTATGACTCGCTAGAACAGTACACTTCCATTCATCTACCATTTTTTGCAAAGACTTTTAACAAATGCTCCATAAAGTGAAAAAAAAAAATCATACTTTATCATGAATATTAATGCTATATCTGTATAGTGCATTTTTAAACAAACAATAAGGCAAAAATTGACTAAAAAGGCTTAAAATGCACCAAAGTATCTTAAGTTATAATAGAGAGAATTAAAAAATAATTTAAGGTATCTGAAGTTGTAATGGCGTCTTCCACACCAAGAAGAGAGGCTAGTAAGTCTGACATACAGTAACGGATGCTGGCGCTCAGACTGCAGAATTAAGAATAAACATCTCACATCAGATGAACGATGATTAACAGGAAAAAAGAATTTGTGGAGCAGAGAGGAAACGTTCAACATTACTTAAAGCTGGTTAGGCTGTAATTCATTTCTTATTGTTAACCAATGAATGTTTCAAAGCATTGGGATAAAATGTTGTAGTACTGTACTCCAATTAAGAAGTTATGAGTGCACGATCTTAACTTAAATCTGAGCGTATGAAAGAATGATGCTTTATCATCCACAGTCCTATAAAAGAGTGCAGTTAAAACTTACTGCCAAGTTCCTGACAACACTGGTGGATTGTCACAGTTTAATTATCCTGCTCCATAACAATTTCTTCAATGTCATTATTTGCAGCTTTTTTTTCCTACAACAAAACATTTAGTTCTATTAAGTCATTTCAATTTCTTCTTAGTCACCTCCATTTATCAGTCCATTTATAAGCACTTCCATGAATAGGATATCGAATCGGATGTCATGGGGCAGCCCCTGGATGGAGAGTTACCCATTGTGAAAACCTAAGAGTTGCATCTCTACTATTTGCAAATAATGTCATCCTCTTTGCCTCATCAGGTTGTGATCTCCAGGGGGCACTGGGCTGGTTCACAATTCAGTATGTATAAGGTTGGGATATGAACCAAAAGTTCTAAATATTAGTTTATGATTCTCTTATGGAGAGAACTGTTTTCTTCTCTTCAGGTAGGGAGAGGGCAGCTACCCAAAATGGAGTCCAAGTACCTCAGGATCTTAGTCATAATTGATGGTGGAAGTGATTGTGGGATTGACCAAAGAATTAGTGTTGTTTTATTGACTGGGCCACAGTAGTGAAGAGGAAGCCTAGTACTTGAGCAAAGTTTTTAATTTAAAAGTCGGTCTACATCCTCATCTCCATCCTCATCTACAGTCACAAGCACTGGACAATGACCGAAAGACTGAGATTGCAAGTGGCAGCTCAAATGATGTTGTATTACCGAGGGTTTCTAGGCTCACTCTCCATAACAGGGTGAGAAACTCAGAGAAAAAGCCAATCCGCTGGACGGATTATACTGCATCTCCCAAATAGCCTCCAGACATCTGTGAATTTCCCAGGAAAACCTGAAAGAAATAGCTGAGGAGTGTATGGCCTGGTCTGACTTCTCCAACATGTTGCTACTAAGACCCTCAAATAAATGAAAGTGAAGTGAGGTTACAAAATAACATAAAACAATAAGTAGTTAGTTCAAAAACACAACACAATTCGTACATACAGGAATATACTGTATCTGGTTTCACCATGGATAAAAAAATATATATTCTAATTTGGAGTACATGAATTTTCAGTTGCAAAAAAGTATTGTGGCATATTTTACAAGCAGAAATGTTTGACTAAAAATATACAAAGAAACAGAATGGTAAAGTCAGACAGTAAGATACTTCTGTCAGGATTGCATTTTCTGGATTGTATTTGTACTCCCATCTAGAAAACACAAAAGAGATTTTTTTTTATGTGAAGAAACAAGACAACACTGCACTGTCCAAAAGCTTTCCAGTGGTTCAGGTCATTGAGAACAGCGTTGACAAATACCTGCAAAATTTGGAAACACTTTTGAGTTGTTCTTTTGGCTGAATAAACATATTTTTGATGTTTCAATCCGTGTGAACCGAGTGTGCCATTAGGCATCCCAATCGCATCATTTGTTGTTGTTCTCTTATGAGAGGACTTACTTGTTTTCTTTCATCAGTGTCACATACCCACAAACTTTAGAGTTGCCATTTTTTTTAACTTTCTTTCACTGACAACGCATTATGATAGTAATTTGAGGGCCATTGTTTCAAATGCGTATAACTTAAAAATAATTTTTAAAGCTTTCTCAGGAGGCAGAAACCTGCTGCCATCACAAGTTGTGCTGTTTGATTTTGGAACAAAAATACCAAATTAAAATAAATAATATAAATATATTTGATAATATATAATGCTAAGCGTTTAATAAAAGTAGAATTTCTTTTGTATATTTCTTATATTTTTGTTATTCTATTTTTCCTACGGAGTGGCCCTAAATTTGATATTCAGATATGTATTGTATATACTGAATGTTTGATTTTTAAAAGTATAGCAGGTAGATTTACCAGTTTCTAAGGACCAGAAATTGCCTTCAATTTGAACATTTGTATAAATAGCTCTCTCATCATTCCAAGAACTCTTTTAAATTAATCCGTACATAGACACATGGACTTGAATGGTCTTTTCTTCTATTATGTACTAACTGTTTTGCACAAGTGTCCAGCCTTAAGTCATATTTTCGACTCAAGTGATGCCCACAGGCAAGCAGTCTTCTTTTGCAACAAAAACAAAACACATCTAACAACATGTAGATGAACTGTTAGAAATACTAAAATTAGCCATTGTTTGGAGGGGATATTACACCTTCAGTAAATTCGGAATTGTATTTGTCTATAATGCATGTATAAGACAAATCGGATAGGGACGCTTGCTGGCCTGAATGGGGCGTCCTCATCAAATTCAATCTAATCTTCTAAAACTCCTACATAAAACAATACATTAACATGTGCAGCAATGTAAAGTGCAAAAATGTTTCAGCCATTCATTTTCTAACCTGTAGCACACACACTAACATTTGTACAACAAGTCAGTGATTGCTCTATTGTGTGACACTCTCTTGTCATTGAAGTCACAGCACCTAACAGCTGTGACCCAGACTGAAGATAATCATCCAGCCACCCATTTTGTGAACTCACTTGATCCAAGTAACTGTCAAATTGAGCTGGCTTACTTTCGCCAGCATCAGCAGCTGGTATTGGATGTGGCATCAGTCCATTGCAGGGCACAGTCACAAACCAACTTTTTAAAGTTACCAATCAAGTTGATGTGCCCCACTTTAGGATTGGAGTGAGCAGAATGCACAAAAAATCCTGTAATTTTCATCATTGAGTGTGACACCTTTAATATTGAGCTAGAAAGAAGTTCCTTACGGTGTTCATCTACTGTATGTAGATCTTTCAGAGGATTATGTCACGTTAAGGTACTCAACTCTTAAACTCTGTGTATCCTGTCAAATACTGATCTTTATATTCCAGTAATTTTCCAGAATTTCTTTTTACTTTTTTAGACCAATGCCTTAAAGCATTGACATTTTTGTACACTTAGAGCATTGCTTCCTTAATAATGAAATGACTAACTAAAAAGATTACAATATGCAAGCTTTCAAGGCAACTCAGTCCCCTTCTTCAGGTAAGGTGAAAAAATGAGACTACAATAACAATCTCTATTTATAATCTTCATTTGGATCTTGATCTTTGTTTGTCCGCGAATGAATTAGAAGAAGCAGCAATAGATGGCAGTAGAGCGACAGCTAAAACCTAGGCATTGCATTAAGAATCTCCTCCAGGCTTATACTACTGAAGACTGTAGTACTCCAGTCACACCTCAAAATGCAGACATTCCAACTAAACAAATTGTTGTGCTTTAAATTAACTAAAGAGATCTTCATTTAGATCTTGATCTTTGTCCGCGAATTCAATGCATGCGTAGACCACCTTCCAGTTTAGTACGTTGTTGTTACTCACGGATGTCAACAATGTGCCGGAATAACGAAAGGGGTGGTGGACAGTGTTACGCTGGTTAGCTCCTGAGGCCTGGTTAGAGAATGAGATTGCCGAAGATAAAAGGTACGTGCCTACGTAACATATGAATGAAAGAAAGACAGTGGGTAAAATGAATGACAACGTAACAGCACGTTTCGGAAATTATTATTGTTACATTGTAGCTGGCAAGTGCTGCGCGTCTCACAGTTGTACATGCTCACATGTCAATGAAGTGATCTCTGTTTTTACTTTAAAGAGCCTGGATACCTATGTGTCCCCCTTTAATAACCATTGCTCCGTGTATATTGCCTTACTCTTTGGATTGCCACAAAGCAACCTGCGAGATTGGAGAAAGGATGAGAAGACATTGTGAGAGGAAACGATAGCGTCGTGAAAACGAGACGGACTGTGAACGGACAGAAGCAGAAATGCTCCTACACCACCACATAATTACTATTCGCACAGTGATTACGAGTAGGCCGTTCCTATCGAATCAAGGGTTTTCTTTTGTAATTTTGTTTCCCTTATAAAAAATCATAATGCTGTGCAACGAAGGGCCCAGTTCACGACTGGCAGCCGCGTTTAAACAGGGAGCCCTTCACAGACAACTTTAATACGTGCAACGTAGTTGGGCGCACATGGCTAGTAATAATATAACTATAGTTTAATTTTTCACAATTCTTCCCATGGAAGGCTGGCAGGGACGCGGGACAAAACAATTGAAGTGAAAATTGCCTTGGAATGGTGTAGTTTCCTAAAATATGCACCCAGGATTGGCACCATAACAAATTTAACAGAAATGTGTTGGGTTTTCATGAGGTGAAAAGGTGATGTGTAATTAAAATTAACATAAACCCTCCAGTATTTTCAATGTTAAACAAATATGCCTATAAGTACATGCGCAACACATTAGAACAAACAGATGAACTTCATTCTGCACAATGTAACACTGGTACTTAACAAACCCAAAGGCAAGCAGAGGCTGTGTCTATCAAACATATGTAAGCCAACATACCAAAAACCCAAAAAACTGCACTGAATATACTGTTCAGCAAAACACAATATCATGAAATAAAAATTTAAAAAATCAAAAACATATATAGGCATAAAAACTCAATGACTTCACTGCAGGGCATTTTGGGAAAAAATTGTCAGATAAAGATAAAGTCATTAAGTGGTGAGAAAACGGAATATTTGGGGACAGGCAAAGTAAAATATTAATTCATCAATTGTATTTAGAGGCTTGAACAAGAAACAAGAGTTCTTAAATAGAAACAAGGTCAAAATCCGGGGAAAACAATGTTTTCTAACTGGCACTAGGCATGTGTTAACAGATCTTAAATCAGCCCAGAGATACATAATTGTGCCAGGTAATGATGAAACCACACTCTGTAAGCAACCATGTAGCCATGAGTCTTGGCAGCCAAAATAACCTGGCAACCTCTGCAGCAAACAAAATGTTAGCTATTAGACCACTGACCTCACCATTAGAAGAGTTGAGCTAAATAAGACTTCCCAAGACCTCACCTCCCTTTTATGTTTACATTTTTTGTCAAATGGTGATTTTTATTTAGCTCATTTTCATTATGCAATGTGTTATCATATGAAATATAGGCATTAATAATGTATACACATAAACAGTATAGAAATATATTTTTAAGAATTTGTGTTGGGGAGGAAGACCCCCACAGGCCTTCAGTGGTGCTGACTGTGTACATATTCAAATCATGTTCAGCGTTTGCTTTTTCCTTAGAATTATGTTTACTTTTTATTTTATTTTGTGTTGATGTGTGATAATCCAATGAGGCTAAAAAGGGAATGAAGTTTGTGGTTTCTTGTTTTCTTAGGAACAGCTTCATTCAAGGCTTTCAGATCCTACTGCTGTTAGTCTTCTTTCAGATTATTATTTGGGATGGCACCATTAAGAGATTTATGGGAAAATACAACTCGAGATAGATTTGAATTTTAAAACAACAGTGCCGACTCACACATACTGTAACCTCAAATTGACAGCAGATTCCTAATAAGATTTTCAAGCAAGTCAATTATTAACAAAATTGTAATATTTAATTCCATCCTTCCACCCTTTTTCTATGGTGGTTTTCTTAGTACAGAAATAATAATAATGAATAGCAGAACGGGTTTTTGTCACATTTTGTGATCAAATGTATTGTTAAGAGTATCATTTCTTCATCCATCCATTTAGAAGTCTGTTAAATCTTATAGCACATCATTGCCATTCTCCCTGCTGTAAAGACAGTCAACACCAGGCTACTAAGACTTCACCATTTTCCTTGCTGCGGGTTAAATCAACAAACTGGTTGATGGAGGATAGTTAAAATAATAATACATTTTATTCATTTTCAAGTGACTAAGGACAAGTCAGAAGAAAAAATATTGGTGCAAATCTTCCAAAAATAGATCCTCTTTATCAAAATACTGAAAGTTACACATGAAAGTGGTACAGCTAAAATGTAATATGTTTAGGTGGATGGTTGCTTATTTTATCAAAGGTGACAAAAGAATTTTATTGAGATGCAGAAATAAAAATCAATACAAATAGGAATATATATTTTATCAATACATAAAAACTTAATTTAATTTGTCTCATACAAAACATAAGGGCATCCATTTTTGTGAAAATGTAATCCCAAATATTGATTCTTCAGTCTCCAATGCAGGTTTTCTTGAGCTGATGTGGTAATAAAACCCACACAGCTGAAGAAGCAGTGAAAACTGAGATGTGTAGTATTGTGTTTAAAGAATTTAACACTAAACAATTATATATCATGTAGCATTTGATGCCATTGTCTCCCACACATAAATTTAAAGGATTGATTAATGCCTTCCTATCAACTCTATAATTGGAAGAATGTTCCAGAAATCATAGATCATAATTAAGATGCGATTTACATTTTCAGACTTAAGAATTTTATGACACAGTAGTGTAGTGGTTAGCACTACTCATTCACTGGTTCTTGGATGACAAGATAACACATTCTCTTTGTGTCGTTTTCACTGTGTACTCTGGCCTACACACCTATTTGTAGAACACACGTACGAGAAGTTACATGATGACTCAAACTATTCTGCAGATGTGTTTGTCATACATGGACTTGCATTCGATCCAAGGCTGGTTTCTGCCTTGCACCTGATGACGACAGAACAGGCTCTGGCACTCCACAAGCCTCAAATGAATTAAATGAATTTAGAAAACAGACAGATGAATGGAAAACTTGGTACAGAAGCCAAAAACACATACATTGCTATAAGTAGGGTTGACTGTCACTCCTCTGATGTGTTTGTTAATCTGGAACTGACTAAATGTGTGTGGTGTACAACAGATGTCTCCTGAAAATGTGCAAGACTTCTAGTGGTATTCATGCCAGATGCTATATAGTGGTAGTGGTGCCAGTTTCAGTTTTAACCGTTCAGTGTTACCATTCGTGTATTACATGCATTTTAACTATAACATATTACAAGTATATAGCTGATTGTAATGATAATACAGAACTAAGGTGAACATGCGATAGCGTAAATGTAAAGTTCTCAAAAATATTTTAGCAAATCTAAACATAACTTAATGGATTACTTAACTCCACAATCCTTTCAGGAATTTGTTTGTTTTATTTTCTGCTTTAAAGGATACTCCACCTAAAAATAACATTTTTTGTATTTTTGGCGGAGAAAATATTTAATCTCATGTTTTCATGGACTGCGGTGGGCTGGCGCCCTGCCTGGGGTTTGTTTCGTGCCTTGCACCCTGTGTTGGCTGGGATTGGCTTCAGCAGACCGCCATGACCCTGTAGTTACGATATAGCGGGTTGGATAATGGATGGATGGATGGATGTTTTCATGGAAACCAGAAATAACACACCATCTGGTGGCAAACAATACATCAACATCCATGAAAAAAAATCTCACATTAGTTGTGTCACATAATCCACACATTCAATTATCGTATGTTCACAATGTATGCATTTTTACAAACATTTGTCAAATAAATGCTTCTGGAAAAACAGAGCATTGTACGCAGAGGAAACATGTTCACATTGGATTGAGGTTTTGAGATGAAGACCCACCTCTTCCCCTCATTCATTGGTGAAGAGTCCCATTTTCAATTCAAAAGGAAAACAAATAACACTTTATGTACCCAACACAGGCCAGTATCTATCAACAAACCAGCACCGCTACATTTTCTTTACAAACAAGATGTAGACACAAGACACAGGTACCTCTCTGCTCATCACAATCTTATATTCCACGCTGTGTCTCTCTTGAAACTGCTTTCCCTCTTTTTCAACTTTACTTGGATTATGCAGTGGGAAAGGGAAGCTACCAGCAGCCATTGACTAAAACTAGCATTGAGAGGAAAAAAAGTACAGGACATAAAGTAAAGGGAGATTGGCAGTCTGGACATAGACGAGAATTTTTGGCTAATGCAAAGTGCGACCATTTACACCTGCATTAATGTGTGTTGCGATTGAATGGCACTTCATCACATTACACATTCTGGTGACGGATCATACCAACTACAGTCAAGGTTGGTCAGAAGTGGACTGCGTTCATATTTAACAGAAGGCAAATGCAAATGTTGTCAGGTAGGGTGGAGGCAACAGTCAAGTAAGCCACAGATTGGTAAGTCTGACATCTGTGCAGCTTTAAAACGTGAATGGAGTGGCAGAAGCTGCCTGTGTCGAGCTGCATCTTCTTCATTTAACATCATGCTAAAACACTGAAGTCCTTTATGGCACCGTGGCCTGTCTCATTGTTTTCATTTTTTCTTGTTGGGTCATTACAAGTGTCCAGTTTCCATTTACAAATGGATACAATCTATAAACTAAGAAAATAACAAAATTACTCATCACTTTGAGGTGAATGTAAAGTGTTTTAAATATTGATAAAGCAAATTACTTTAAAAAGGTCCAATGGCCCCGAGTCTGACACTCCTCAGCTAGAGTTTACCTTACTAGCAAGAAGCGTATTCTCATTGTGGCTGCTGGCTATTTCTAGGACATAGTAGCAAACCAGCATTCAGAAGTAGCAAAAAGCTTCGACCGAGCTGTGATGGTCATTGAGTGGCAGAATTCTTTACCCAATTCTTACCATATTTACGAAGGTGAAAAATACTTTTATAACCTTAAATCAAAATGGCAAAGAAATAATATAACCTAGTTAAAATTGTTAGTAGACGTCAGAGAGCCATCCCTTTGAGACCAAGTTAAGATGAGTCAAGCGAACAAGGCTCACGTTTAAATAAAATCATTGATCTCATGCAGCAGATGGCAAAGATGGAGACCGCCAGGAATGCATTAATGTTCGTGCGTGTTCGTTTTTGTTCAGTTGTTGAAATTTTTATCTAGTTATTTGTGCTGTTTACTTTTGTGATATCATTGAGGCACCATTTTGTTTGCTCTTTTAATGTGGCTGTTGTCATTTTGTGTATGGTTTAACACGCCATCACCATGTGTGCCCGTTGCTGGTAACGTGTGTGGTGCATGATGACATCACATCGCTGCATAAAAGATCTGGTAAAATCAAGGGGGTGTCTGAAATATGGAATATCTCAAAGCATACGTCTCAGTAAAAAAGTTGTCCAGTAGCTCTTTAAAAAAAGAAAAGAATTACTTATGGCTTTGTTAGGCATTGGTTTGTTTTGGCTTACAATTTCGACTTTAGTGATTCGTTTTGTTGATTTCAATATGCTCTAACCTTTATCTAACTTCTAACAATCCTTGGGAATCTACGTTAACTGACTACCACTCCATTAAATTAAAAGTCTATTTGGAAACGCTTCTGTCCAACATTAATTTAACAGACCTGCTGCAAAGCCTCTTTGAATATATTGGTGCACCTAATACAAAACATATATAAAAGAGCAAAATATAATGTATTTTAAATAATAATGTTTTAAAAAATAAAATGGAATACTGGAGAAAAAGGGTTCAAATGCCAGTAGATGCTGCCACAGTCTTTAGTTCTTCCTTTAACCCTTGCTCAGTGCTTAAAAGTTAATCCCCCTTCTTAGTACAAGTATGGATTTTTGTTCTCATGGCTGAGGCGTATTTCAGGTTCAGTGTGCTCCTACTTCCCACTCAGTCACTCCTATACGTACTACAAGCTGTGACTCCAGGCTTAAAGCAGAACAACCCAGATGACCATACAGCATCAGAGGTGACATTTTTTGCTAGGGAAATAACAGCACAACAAATGAGCATCGCCAGTTTTTGCATAGCCACTGGCAGTAGCAAAGAGCTGCACTAGAAGTTCAGACTTGACCTACCATGCAGGGCATGACATGCACTGTGACCCAACTCTTTAGGATACTACTGACCAGCAGGCATAGCCATACCACCTGCACTTCAGAACAGGTAACCCTCCTGAAGCTAAGCATGTTTAGGCCCAGCCAGTACTTGGATGGAAACCAATCGGGAAAGCTTGAGTTACTTCAGGAAGAGGTTTTGGTGAGGGCATCTCAGGGAGCTCACTCTATGGTCTGTGTTTGGATCCCAATGCCCCAGTGCAGTGACGGAGACACTGTGATTTAAAAATTGTCACCGTCCTTCAGATGAGGTCCTCATTCTCTGTGGTCATAAAAGCTTCCTGGGCATCTTTTGAAAAGAGTAGGGTGTACACTGATACCCTGGATTAATTGCCCACCTTGATCTTGATCATTTTGGCCCCCAAATCAACCCCTGTCTCTACTACCAACGAATAGCTAATGTCTGATGAGTGTATAGGTCCAAATATGGCTGTCTTCGCGTCATCAAGGTTGATACTACACAATGGTGGTGGCAGTGTTTCCCCACTGTCTACTACATGTAAAGTGGTTTGAGAAGGTTAGTAAGTGCTATTTAAATGTAACTTTCAAGGAGAATTCGGAGAACAATGAGCTCTAAACAAATGTGGCAAAATAGGCCTATTCATGAAAAAAAGAAGAACACCTGATTAATCTGAAGAAATAACCATACAATTGTTATTCCAAACATAAGGAAAGGCCTGTTTGGAGAAAGCCTTCTGAAAAAGTCTATTTGATCTTTCACCAAAACCCAAAAATGCTCCCAAAAGTTGCAGTCGTTATTCCAGTAAGCTAAAGTCTAAATATTGAAGAATCAAACCGTAAATGCTAATAAAGGACACAAAGTTTTGTTTTATCTGCAAACTCAAATACTAAGAAGTGAACTTTAAACCATTGCCGTAATGAGTTACAGGTAAAAATCTCCAAAAATCACTAATGAGAAGTCACTGCACTGCAGCACCAAAAACACAAAATAGTATTGGCTTCAGGAAAGAAACAAAACTTATTTAAAACAGCATTCCTAACTAAAAAGTAATGCAAGAAAGGATTCTGTAAATTTTCAGAAATCCATTTAGTGCAGAGCACCAAGTAATCCTCCCGATCAAATGGTTTAGCAAAACACTGCACTGTTTTAGAAATAACTTTGTGATACTGCTGAAGGACGGTAAATATCCCTGCCCCACCACCTGGCAAAGAGAGTGGCTGAGAAAAAGCTGTGTCAAAAGTCATTGTTATAAAAAGGCCATAAGAATCAGCACAAAAATTAATACAGAATAACAGCCATCCACCAGACAGGGTACTGGGAGGCACGAGGCATTCTGAAGGGCGAGGCCAGCAGCACAAAAAACACAGCAAGACAGATACGAGGTGGATTAAAGCCTGCATTTTAACTATTTGTGCCTCCCGTAGGAGTAAAGTGTAGATTGCTGCTTTGTCTGTTCATATGAAGCGTTCCCTCTGAAAATACAGTAGGTCTTTGACAAGAGGTCTGCACACAGGCTGTGATGGCACGGGAAGAAGAAAACTAAATGACACATGGCAAGCAAGGTACATTGTGATCTGTTTGAATCAGTTTCTGGGAGGCTGATTTCATCTTCAGTTAATGCATGGCTAGCTAACTTGTGCTTAATTTCAAGTACATGGAAGACATTTAAAAGTATTAACGTTATGGTCTGGAGTTTATTTCTTAATTTTTTACAATTTCGTTTTGGCTTCTAAAGACAATTGAAACGTTACTTTTTGGGTGAAGGAATCCACAATTTATATGTTTTAATAGTTCTTAAAAGTAAATGCATTCTCCCCATGGCTTTCTTGTGTTCATTATAGGCACCGCTGTCTTGGGCATCCATCATTAGGGATGTGTTCATGACTTGCTGGGCGATTTCTCCTGAAATTGACATCGTCAGGGTGATCACTCATAAACTGGCAGCATGGAGCATTTATCGTCCAGTTTGTTGATATAACCTAAAACCTGATGTTTTGGTTTAAACAGTTCAAAAAATTCAGTTTTTTATCTCTATTCTGTCCCTCAATTAACATTTCTACTTAATGTTTTGACTTTGGCATTCTCACTGCAATTCTCCATTTTTCCCTCATGTCCCAGGCAGTGCTACTAAATCTTGTCTCATTGGTTTTGACCTTGGCTAGTTATTTTTTATGACCCATCTTCTGATTCCATCTCTATTTAAAAATGACTGATGTTTTGTCAAGTCAGTGCAGTTGAGGTAAACAGAAAACAAGTCATACAGCCATCGCAAACCACTCGTTCTGATGAAGAAACAGGTAGGAGCCATTCGGCAAGTATCTCAGGGTTAAAGAATGATATTAGTTCTAATTTGATAAGATGGCTCTTCATATTGCAGTGACCACACTGAGTGCAGCCTTTGACTCTATTTGTCACACTACTCAATAGATTATCTTCGATTGGCATTACCCACACTCCACTAGATTGGTTCAGATCCTACCTCTCAGGCCGCACTCAGTTTGTTCAGCTTAAAACTTTCACATCCCAACCCACCGCTGTTACTTCAGGTGTGCCCCAGGGCTCTGTCCTGGGGCCCCTCCTTTTCATTATTTACCTCCTTCCCCTTGGCAGTATCTTTCGTAAACGTAACATTAGCTTCCACTGTTATGCTGATGACACCAAGCTCTATCTCACTAGCAAACCCGTTGTTTCCTTTCCACCCTCCTCACTTATTGATTGCATAGCAGAAATCAAATCCTGGTTTTCTTCAAATTTTCATTAAATTCATAGTGACAAAACTGAGGTTCTCCTCATTGGTACAAAATCAACATTATCCAAAACTGATCATTTTTCCTTACTTATTGATAATTCCTCTGTTTTCCCTTCCCCATAGGTTAAGAGTCAGTACTTTATCCTTTCAGTCCCACACCAATAACTTCTCCCTGTCTACATATTTCCACTTACGTAACATTAATTGTATTCGCCCTCCTTCACTCCCCACACCACTGCTGTCCTTGTTCATAGCCTTGTCACTTCTCAACTGGATTATTGCAACTCCCTTTTCTTTGGTCTTTCTCCCAAATCTCTTTATAAGCTTTAGCTGGTCCAGAATTCAGCTGCCCGCATCATTACTAGAACTCCCTCTATTCACCATATCACTCCCGTCTTGCTGCAGCTTCACTGGCTTCCAGTTAAGTTCCGCATTCAATTCAAAATTCTTCTGTTAAATTTTAAAGGCTATCCACACCCTTGCCCCTCCATATCTGTCTGACCTCCTCTATGTTGCCATCCACTCCCGTATCCTTAGATCTTCTTCCTCCATCCACTTGACTGTCTCCTTCATCCATCTTACCACTATGGGGAGCAGAGGATTCAGTTGCTCTGCTCCCCAGCTCTGGAACTCACTACCACCTGAACTTAGAAATATTAAATCATTTTCACTTTTCATATCTAATTTGTTTAAGACTGCTTTTTCTCTTTGACTACAATTACTCTGATTTTAATTTTTGTATTTCAGTTTTGTTTATAATGTGTGTTTTATCTATTGTTCGGTGGCCTTGAGTGTTTAGAGAGGCGCCTATAAATAAATAAATAAAGTGTATTATTATTATTATTAGAGTGTGCATCATTTCTGGCCTGTTGATTATATCTACATGCCAACTAACTTAGAATGAACGTGTTTCACATCACCAGGCCACACTTCATTGGCATTTCCTCTTGTCTATTCATTTGCTCCTACATTTGTTGCATTGTGTTTCTGTTCAAGTCAATGCTATTAAACATTCTTCAGTTTCTCGATTTCCTTTAAGCAGTATAGTTGATACCAGAGAACAGTGCTGAAGCTAAAATTGCATGAATTCAAGCCTCCACAACTTAAAGGAAGTTCAGTATTTTTCATGCCAAAGTTATTTCTTCACAAACATGGTATATCTGCATTTGTTCCAAAGTCCAGCATGAACTATAAGTTTTAAAAAATATCTTGCAGTAGAGGCAATGGGGCATAAAAGCACCGGAAAATAAAAGTCTAAAACTTATTGAAAACATCCTCTTTCAGATTGATAAAACATACCTTCTGTGTTTCAGATGCATGTTTGTGACAAAGAAAGAGATTTAGAAATAATCATTTTATTCCATATTACTGGCAATATTTTTCTTGAGGTAAGAAAACCTTTTCTATTTGCTTGTGTAATTTCTCACATTAATACAGAACAACATTTATTTATATAAAATTAGGCAATACTAATTAACATAGAATAAAAGTAAGGTCCTGGAGGACAGAAAAAAAACAAAAAAAATAAAAACTCCAGATGGCTGGAGAAAAAAATAAAATCTGCAGGGGTTCCAAGGCCACAAGACCACCCAGCCCCCTTTAGGCATTCTAGCTACCATAAATGATCTCAATCAGTCCTCATGGTTTTCAGGCTTCCCTTGGAAGAATTAGACGATGATGGTCATGTAGACCTCTGGCCTTTAATCCATCAATGTGGGGAAAGCACAATCATGTGTGATGAAAAGTTTCCTGTGATTTGGTCTCTTGAGAGGAAACCACCCATCCCGATTAAATGGTGAAAATTGTGATGGGGGGTGAAAGGTAGTTGGACAGGAAGAACTATTTTACAAAGTATGTGTAATTGCAGGACACAAATCAATACTCGACAACTGTCTTTGCTTGAAAAATGGACATATTCAGTAAGCTTAAAGGCTATTTTGACTATAGCTGTGCCCCATTAACTCCAATGTAAAAGTCCTGTGGGGCGAGAGGTTTGTAAAAATGTACAGAAAATGCTATACTTTGGAAAACAATTTCATGTGGCAAATGTATTTATACCATCTTTGTGAAGAAATAACTTTGACTTGAAAAATACCAAACTTATCCTTTAAAAATAAAGCAAAAACATAATCTTCTATACTACATGATTTTGTCAATACACTAATCAAATAAAGTGTCTGGGTGTTCCATTAACTTCTTCTTTGCTCATTACAAAGCAGATCACTCTGAGAATTTGAATAAAAAAAGGGTTTCCAAATTGTCCCACTGAGATCTACAACTTTGGAGAGTGTTCATGTGAAATGTCTCATTGTGCAACTCCTGCGTTCCAAAGCACATGAATGTATCAATATTGTTTACTGTTGTTTTATTAATCCTAGTTATTCATTATAGAGTATTCCTGTTCAAATTCAGATTCAGTAGAAATTGACAGTGCTACTGTCTCCATCATATCGGACCCCATATTCAGTGTTGACTTTAATATGATCTTTAATACAAGATTTTCATCCGTGTACCATTACAAAAACTGATTTGCAGCTTTTCTTCACTTAACCTTCATAAAGAAATTGAGAAGTCATTTTAAGGCAGAGTAACTATTTTAGTGATGCCGACCTCTTCTAAATGTAGCTGCTCATGCCGATTGATGGTCTGCCATTTTCACTGACCATTTTTGCCTTGGGGCCGCATGGTGGCACAGTGGGTAGCACTGCTGCCTTGCAGTTAGGACACCCGGGTTTGCTTCCTGGGTCCTCTCTGCGCGGAGTTTGCATGTTCTCCCCCTGTCTGCATGGGTTTCCTCCAGGTACTCCGGTTTCCTCCCACAGTCCAAAGGTTGGGTGCATTGGTGATTGTAAATTGTCCCTGGTGTATGCGTGTGTGCCCTGCGGTGAGCTGGCGCCCTGCCTGGGGTTTGTTTCCTGCCGTGTGCCCTGTGTTGGTTGGGATTGGCTCCAGCAGACCCCCGTGACCCTGTAGTTAGGATATAGCGGGTTGGATAATGGATGGATGGATTTTTTCCTTGTGTAGAAAACAGGGACATTTCAAGTTTTTGGGGAAGTTTGTCTTTTCATAAATTGCTGTGACACTAAGACACCCTAAACACGTAATTTTGGCAAGTTCTGGTCACCTGACACACACTGGGTATTTTGGTCTGCCTTTGCAACTGAAACTTTCTGTCTTGCGATTTTTTTATGATCATTAATGGGTCACATTTCCTGATGTGAAAATTACTTTTCTTTCTTAAAAGATATGTCTTAACCTAATAATAATAAAAAAAAAGAACTGCAGGGCCAGGGGGCCTGAAATTTTATTTTTATGTGCTTGTTTTACTTTCTGTTGCCATCACTCTTCTAAATTATGCTTTTCTCCTTCCCACATCCATCTAACTCTGTGTACTTTATTAATTTTCATGTCAAGTAACAAGTATTACTTTTTGTTTTATAAGAAACGTTAAACTCTTTTCAGCTTCAGTTTTTTTCTTGCATTTTTTTAATTTACAATTGAGGTTAGGTTTAGGGTAAGGGTCACTTGATCTAACTCGACATGAAGCTTTACATTCTTAAGCCTAGGCATAATACAAAGTATTAAACATCATCATAGTTCCATTCTTCCTATTCTTTTTCAAGCCTAAGCCTTCTCCTTCCTTCAATACCAATGCTTACACCTACAGGTGGTACTGTGGGCACTGCAGGCTACACACACATCCTCTTCTGCTAAGAGTTTGACTTCCCCAACTGGAGATTCTTAATTCTGCTCACCTGAACAGTTAGCGATGCTCTTATCTGCTGGGAGAAGTTCCAACACTGAACCATGACCATCTCAAATGTTAACCCCATTATTGTTGCCCCCATTTTACAGTCCTAAGAGAAGGGCAACTACAGTAAATCCACACATATCATAATAAAAAAGGGAGCACCCTTTGGTCCCACCATGACTGACCAAACCACAACAGCAACACATGCTGGATCTGCTGACATGTCATTATACTATAACAGGCTCGTATGTTGAATTATTTTATACTAATAACTAAACGAAAACCAAAGTACAGTTTTGAATTTTACATTGTAAGTGTGAAACATCTTAATAAATCTATTTGTACACTTTCATTAATAAAATATTACCTTTTATGTTATGCCTCACTGGTATTTCAGCAAATATTTGCGAATGATACAATACTTTATGGCACTGATATAGCTCCTTTTCAGTAAATGCCATTTCAAAGTACTTTACAGTATTATATAGCACTTTACTTATGGGAATAAATAGTCATAGTTGGCATTTACAGTGAAAAGTTACTGATATGATATGACGTATGCTAAAGTGCTGGATTGTAAAGAGAATACTATTGTATACAACATTTGCACTAGTCATGTGAAGAAGTATCTTTTACTTCAATGATTTTCTATATTAGTCAATAATTAACCATCATGTAGTCCTAGAATTAAATCTGAACCTTAGCTGGCAAATACAACATATTTATTTTATCATCATCTGTTTAATAATAAACTTTGTGGAGGACATATGCAAAGAAGTTAATTATGCCGCATGACTGAGTAGCCTGCAGGAATTTTACCCTCCCCAAAATCCACAAATTCAAGATTGAGGGTACAACTCACCAGGACTGTTGTTTTGTCGTTCTCAAATCTTGATTTGCTTTTCATCCATTCAGCTGTAGATTAGCTGGTGCATTTAGGATGATCATCTTGTGTCATCATGCAGCTTCGGGGAATCTTTAGCTGTCAGAAGAAAAATATTCTCATTTAAAAAGGAGTTCAATTTGGAGCTAATGACTGTGTGGCATGCACATCTCGTGAGTGCAAACCAACCAAACCATCACCCGTCCTCCACTGTAACTGACAGTTGTGGTGATCTGCTGAATTAGGTTTTTGCTGCTGCACACTGTTTTTTTTGTTGTCTGTCCAGATGATATTTTTCCAGAAGTCTTCTAGTTTATTTAAATACCACTTTGCAAGCTTAAGCCTGATTGCCCTATATATATATTTTTTTTATCACTACATTGACACTTTGACAGTGGCTTCTAGATTCTTTGCGACCTCTCTGAAAATTATTCAGTGTGATCTTTGAGCAGATTTACTGAGAAACTCACTCTGTGGGTGTTGACAGCTGTCTTGAATGTTCTTGATTAGTTAATAATCCTTCTCACTGTGCGGTGAGTTTTTAGCCAGGCTGATGATTAGCGACAGTTGCCTCCCTGAGATCACTGTAAACATCCTATGTCCTAACACGGGAGTCACACAAACCTCCAGACTGAAGTGCCAAAGGTACAACTTTTATGTAGAGGTGGCAGCACTTGAAGTGTCCCTTGGGGTGTCCTTTTCTTTTTCACATTTGGATCCTGTATGTTTTGTAATCTGTGTAAAAGAATTAATGATAAATTAAAATAATGTATGTATCGTTTGCACCTACTGTTAGCTTTATGTAATTTTAGGGCTTGGACAGGGCTAAATGATTGCTAGTGACTCTATGGCATAAATTATAAAAATCATTGAATTGAAAAAAGGCATTCTTAATAAGGTGTACTAATACTTAATAAATAAATATATATGCATGTGTGAAGGGGGGGTGTGTGTGTTAGAATTGGAATAACATGTTTCTAGATTTATATATTTATTTTTAATATGTACACTTATACATTTGAACACATTTATAAATCCCACACATATAAGTCATATTTATCATACAAATTATTTCCTTGGCCCGTGCCTTTTCCAAAGGGCTTAAAACTAGGAACTGGGAGCTATGTCATATAAATCTTTTGTAGTGTTTCTCTCTCAGGTTATGAGCGCTTTCTGCACTGCAGCACTAAACGTGGAGGGCCCGGGTGTACGGGCCGGTTATGATAGTGACAAAGAGGTCGCTGCACAAGGTGGCTTCAAACACAAAAAACAAGCTGCTAGCTATTAGGAACACATCCACAGTGTCTGTTAATGGTCTGATCTTTAGCTATACATGAAACAACATGACATAGTACTGTGCGTAATTCTCTGATAACGGCTATCGATATTTCATTGTCTGCATCCCGTTGATGCATTATAGGCCAGCATAATAAAGCCACCAAAAATCGTAAATAAAATTGTGTTCTCTTCTGTTGTTGCGTACGTTTTTTGGCAAGTTTTGTATATTTGGTGAAGACAATGCAGATTTCTAACTTTTTTACAATGTTCCTTGAAAAGCAATGCTTTATTAACAAAGTATCTCTTCCACTGTCCAATGTTTATTTGTACCTATTGTGCTTTGTGGATGTGTTTTTATTGGCATTTAAAATTTATGGCTAATTTTCTTTACATTTGAAAAATAGAAGGCAATTACAGATTTTACTCTGGTCTGGTAAGAAAAAAAGAATGTGTAGTGGGCATAATATTTTACAGGGCATTTTGTAAGATAACTTAGCGAATAAGTGTCATAAATGTACGTCATATTTTTAATTAATCAAAACATCATGAATTGTTAAGAAAAGTTTTACTAAAAACTTTTAGGAATGCTTGAATTAAAAGTTTAACAAAAGCTTGTGACTCCTAGAGAATTGTTAGGCAATCCATCTTTAGATTGTATGACCACACCGTCTGTGGCTCTGTATAACTAAATGTATACGCGTGATCGGCAACTGACACAGGGAGTCATAAGACCCACAATTGGCCTCAGCTCTCATTTACACAGTGAAGCTGCTCCCTTTTAAAATGACAGTGAAATGCTGACTTTCACTCACTAAACGGCTGAAATTCACACACTGCATTCCTAGAAATTCTCCTTAAGAGGTTACATAACGAATCTCATAGGTACAGTAATACGTGACACAAGTCAAAGGTCACAATAAAAGGTCTGATCTTTCTATTCAGTGGTGTCTCTCGCCTTTTTCTACCCGACTATGTGGAGAGTTGTATGCGTCCTTCTTAACTCTCTCTTCAGTGTGATTTCCTAAACCTTCAGCGAGCCACCATTTTGTAGCGGGATCTCAGGCATTAATGACACGAAGAATAAAATGCATTTCATTTGATCAATTTCCAGCTAAAGACATGAGACAAAACACTTGCTGCAGTTTCGATCATCTTAATCGAGTGCAGCCTGACTTATTCACTGCTTTTCTCTTTTATAAAATGTTGGACACATTTAAAGGGGATGTTGGCATTACCTGTAAGAAAAGCTAAACCTTTATGAAAACTGTGACCAAACACCAGACAAAGCGGAAGAAAATATGGCAACAGCACCCATCTTTCTACCCATTGTCCGAAATGCCTTGGTTTTGAATACTTAACAGTCAAATTTTGTTTGCTCTTTTTATAAAATAGATTTAAGCTCAGGTACAGTATTATAGTACAAATCAGAAAGAATTCAAACATACAAACAAAAATTTCTCCAATTAAATATCTGGTTACATATAGTCCCAGACAGAGCTATTATGAGATGGCATCGCTTCATTCATTTTTTATTTCATAGCCACCCAAATACAACTGAGAATTAAGAATTCCTGTTGGCCTGATGTATTTAGCATTAACTAAAATACCAGGCCACACTATGAATTGATGCTCCTTTATATACAATTACACTGTGTGTTTGTATAGTAAATAAACAGAAACTTTTCATTGATTTATTCATATTATTTAATTTATTATATATGCCTTTTATCAAGTGAACACAGAAAGTAAAGGTTTGGCTCTTCCATCTGTATGTAGATCTTTTTTCTTTTTCTTTCTTATTTTATAGTATTTTCCTTTATTAAACTTCAATATGTCTGTGCACGGGCAATGAAATGAAAGCATGCTTTGTACGAAAGCACAATACCTGTACTGACAATACAGTGCCAAATTTTTAAATAAAATAGATAATGTTGGAAAAGTACTATTGTGCATTTCTTTGTGCTATTTTCGCTCCTCAGATGTATGTTATTCCTCATCCAGCACTGCAGGGCTGCACTCATGAAGAACACTGAGAGGTAAGGTCTTGGTCGACAATGGCCTCCCTGAATAAACCTGTCCATCTGAAGTCATTCTGGTAGGTGCCCACCTTCACACTAATTCAGCATTTTTGACATCCAAGGACAGCAATGCAAGAATGTTGTAAAGATGGCATTTTATTAAGAACAAAGGTAGCACTTAGGATTTGGGATTTGAACCCTCGCTGACAAATATTTTATGATAGTTCCAGTTGACTAATCATAGATCGAATTGTAATTTATGCACATTTCACCAACCTAAAATTAATTCTTGACTAAACTCCTGGGTGAGACAGTGGTGCAATGTGGCAACATTGAATCCCATTCATTCATTTTCCACCTTTTACCCAAAGCCACATCACAGGGTCAACAGTCTTAGTAGTGGGGTCCAGACGTCCTTTTTCCAAGCAACACTTTCCAGCTCATGGTGTGAGATCCCAAGGCATTCCCAAACCATCAGAAAGATATAATTCTCCTGATGAGCCCTGCGTCTTCCTCGGGGTCTCCTCCCAGTTGGTCATGCCCATAAAACCTCCAAAGAGAGGTGTCCAGAAGGCATCCATATCAAATACCTACACCAGCTCAGTTTTCTCCTCTTGATATGTTGGATCAGCAGTTGTACTCTGAGTCTCTCCCAGACGTCTGTGTTTCTCACCATGTCTCTAAGGGAGAGCCCAGCCACCCAGGGGAGAAAACTCATTTCAGCCTCTTGTACCCACAATCTTATTCTTTCGGTTATTACCCAAAGCTCATGACCATAGGTAATGGTAGGGATGTAGATCAACTGATAAATTGAGAGCTTTGCATTCCTTCTTCACCACTACAGATCAGTATAGCAACTGCATACCTGCGCTTGCTACCCCAATTCATCTTTCGATCTCACCATCCCCGTGAACAAAACCCCAAAGTACTTGAGGCAGTAACTCATCTCCAACTCAGACAGGACAGTCCTTTCAACTGAGGACCATGGCCTCAGATTTGGAGGTGCTGCTACTCATTACCGTCACTTCACACATGTTCGCAAACCATCACAATGTGTGCTGGTCTTTGCAGCCCAACGAAGCCAACATGACCATATCATCTGCAAAAAGTAGTGACGCAATTCTAAGGCCACTGAAATGGACTCTGTCTCTCCTACCTGGCTGCACCTTGATATCCTGTCCATGAAAATCACAAACAGGATAGGAAACATTAGCACAGCCCTGGTAGAGTCCCACACCAATTATAAATGGTGATGATGCAGACACAGCTCTCACTGTGGTTATACAGGAACCAAATAGCCAATGTCCATCCCTTGAGGAACACTGTCATATGCCTTCTGTAAGTCCACAAAACACATGTAGACTGATTGAATGTACTCCCATGCCCCCTCCAGAATCCTCATGAGGGTAAAAAGCTGGTCCACCATTCTACAGCCTGAACGGAATCCACATTCTTCCTCCTGGATCTGAGGTTCCATGGCTGGGAGGAGTCTAATTTCTAGTACCTTGACATAGAACAATGTTCAGAGCCTTCAGTAAGCACTTTGAGCTACTTTTTGTATGAAAATGTGCTATATAAGTAAATGTTGTTGTTGTTGTTGTAGTTTTTCTGGGAGGATCTCATTCACCCTTAACACCTTGCCATTGCAAAGTTGCTTAACTACCGAAGTGACCTCCCTCAGGTAAATGGGCGCTGATCCACCCTCAGCTTCCGGCTCTGCTAACTCCACAGAGGCCATGTCCATCTGGTTCAGGAGCTCCTCAAAGTGTTCCTTCCCCATCAGACAACACTCTCAGTCCAATGTTGCTGAGAACAGACTGGGTGAATCCCTGCCTTCCATTTCTGAGTCACCTGATGATTTGCCAGAACCTCTTTGAGCCCAATCAATAGTTGCATTCCATGGTCTCTCTGAACTCCTCCAACACTCTGGTTTTTACTTCCCTGACCACCAAGGCCACAGCCCTTTTGGCCTGTCAGTACCTCTCTGGTACTTCGGGAGTCTCTTGTGCTAACCATACACGGAAGACCTCCTTTCTCAGCCTGATGGCATCCCTTACCTCTGTTTTTTGCAGACATGTCCTCAGACTCCCCTGGGATGATATAAGATTTCAGAAGTTGCAGTTGAAAGTCTTCTGGACAGGGGCCTCCCCCAGATATTTCTAGTCCACCCTCACTACTCGCTTGGGCTTTCCAAGTCTGTCTAAATGCCTTCCCCACCATCTGACCCAATTTGACACCAGGTGGTGATCAGTTGACAACTCTGAACCTCTCTTCTGCACAGAAGTCTAATAACAAAACACTACTCAGCTTTAGATCAGGGAGACCGTTCCTCCCAAACACTCTTCTCCAGGTGTCTCCATCATTTTACCCACGTGGCCATTAAAGTCTCCAAGCAGAGCTATGGAAGCCCCAGTTGGGACCCTTTCCAGGATCCCTCCAGTACCTCCAACAAGGTACATATGGCATTCAGTGTCCTGCCCTTCACACAGAGGCAGCTCTCCCGTTCTCCGGGACAAATTCCAACATGGCATCAGGGACTCAATAAGAAGTCCACTCCCACCCATCGCCTTTCCCCTAGGGCAACTCCAGAGCAAAAGAGAGTCCAGACTCTTTCAAGGGGATTGTTTTCAAAACCAAGTGATTAGGAGGATGCGAGCCCCACTATATCAAGTTGGTAGCTCTCCACCTCACCCACCAATTCCAGCTCCTTCCCCCCAAGAGATGTGACATTCCATGACCCAAGAATCAGTTTATGTGTCTTGGTTCCAAAGTTGCCAAGGCCTCTGTCTTCAATGTACAATATACCCAGCTTCTATTCCTTCTGCAGTCAGTGGGCCCACAGGACAGCATGAATCACAGTGGAATTAATTTGGCTTTTTTGACACTGATCAAAAGAAAAACACTCTTAAATGACAAAGTGAATACAGATCTCTGTGGTCTAAACTAATTACAGATATAAACATCTATATATGGAAGGTTTCTATGTCATTTTTGTGAGATAACTCACTCACTTTGTAACATTTTAGCCCTTGCTATGTTGGTACAGCACCTTGTTGTCAGTATGTGAGTTGCTATTGAATTGAGAAAATGGCTTTGTCTTTATAAATCTGAACAAATGTCAAATAAGGAAGTGTGTTTATGATTTTTTGAAGACAGAAGATGTTAAAGGATGTTAAAGTATGATATTAAGCCAACTACTCAAAGAAAATGAAAGAGAATGACACTTGGAAGGAATTCGTACATTCGGTAAATTAAGAGCCCTTACATTACATCCCACTCCATGAAAATCCTTCAGATAATGACACAAAGTTCTCAGTGACCTGCCTGCAGTGCAGACCTCCCACCACCCGATTTTCATTTGTTTTGATCACTTAAAATTGTCAGTTTTTAGATGATGATGAACTGAAGGCAGTGGTGCATAACTGGGTTTATTAAAAAAAAAATAAATAAAGCATACTAAAGAAGTATTAAGAGAGGGTGGTCCAAAATAACAGAAGCAAGACTCAAACACAGCTATTACTCAACAAAACATTTTTCAGCCTGAGACCTTGTGCTGCCATCTTATGGTCAAGAGGTTAAGAACTCGTTTTATCCAAGGCCAACCTTTAACAGTCCAACAAGCAAGGTGTTTCATCTTCTCACCTCAAAGTTCAAGATTTTTATTTAGTCATGTTTACACAAGTAATTTGCTTTCTCATTTCCATCCATTAATACAAAAAAATTGAATCAAACAAACAAATGGAAACAAGACCGGTTAAAACATACTCAGAAATTCTAAAATATTTACATCTTTACACCCAGGACCATTTGCTGTCTTCTCACAGCCTTAAATATTTCTTATCTCCTGCCAACCCTTTGTGTTCTTTGCCTCGCTCTGTATAGGGGCACACACATCCCTGGCAACCGGTGGCTTTCTAGTTTTACAATATTTTTTAGTTTTTCGTTTTTTGATAGTTTTTAATTTTTTTGTTTTTATTTAGTTTTTTGTTCTTTTTTTAGTTAATATGTAACTTTAGTTTTTTGCCTGTTTAAGATTTGTTTATTTATGTAGTTTTAGTTTTTCAACATTTAACCTTTAGTTTTTGTCACACCAGAAAGGTTCACATTGACACACTTTTGCAAGTGTAAAACACAGTTTTCTTTGCACAATTTTACTGTCTGTGACAGAACTCCATGTTCTCCAGATATTGTGACAGTTCAAGGTTTCCAGTATAAACAAACCATGCAAGAACCAAACGACGACTGCGCTCAGATGTCATTTGTTACCTTAACCTGTAAGTTAAAGCAAATTATTTATTTTCAAAAACACTTTCATTTTTATTTTCGAGATTCCCTTTGCACTCAGTAGGATCACCGCACACATATACTTTTATTTTAAATTTACTTTTGATATCTCATGATGTGGACTAGATGTCATGTACCCATTTCCAAACATTAAAAGTGTATTTTTTCAGGGAATTCTTACTTTGCTTATTCATTTTTTTAATAACTTTGAAGTCTTTGCTTGAACCGTGTAAATAACAATAACAGTAAAAATAGAGATGAACGTTTTTCCAGGTGTATACTGCATTTCTATAAGCAAATCATTAAAATGAAATACAGAACATCTATTAAAGCAACATCTGAGATTATTCACTTAAAAAGCAACCTGCCAAACTTGGGGAGCTCCCGGTGAACCTAAACTGGGAAGATGTCATTTAACAACACATGTAGGAAGAAACAGATTTTGGTAATTGAGTGAGATTAATGACACACTTCCAATATCCAGTTATTAAAACAATATCTGAAGTGACGCACACTCAGTCCATATATGCAAACTCCACTGAGACACTAACCAGGCTAACATTCAAACCCTATAGCTCACAGCACTGTGTAATCATAACAATTACTGTTATCATTATTATGGTGTTTATAGAGCACTCGTCTAATGCTCAAAGAGCTTCACAAAGAGTCAAAGGAATTAAAAATAGTCAAATGAATACATCAGAAATAAAAGCAACAATGACATAATAATATCAAATATTAATAAACATTTGAATGTCAAAGTTCTGAATTATATTAAGGAACAAGCAGCACAAAAAAATGCTGTGAACAAATTACAAAATTTTTGTACAATTACATGTTTGAAAATAAATGTAGATCTTACAGTCTTCCACAGTGTTAAGGATTAATAAATAGGATAATAATTTGCTATCAGTTTTACAGCCACACACTGCTAGAAGGACATCAAGCATTTAATGGCTATTGGTTTGCTGCTAAGCTCAAATATAACCATCAGCCTGACCGCCGTGGTGTTGATAAGTAAACAGGCCAGACAAAGTTGCCTCACTTTAAGCCAATGTTACACATATACAGGTACTAGCTGTATATGTGTAACATTGGCTTAAAGTGAGGCAACTTTGTCTGGCCTGTTTACTTATCAACACCACGGTGGTCAGGCTGAAGACAGTGGAACTGAGGGTAGGAACTTTGAATGTTGGCAGTATGACTAGTAAGGGGAGAGAGTTAGCCGATATGATGGAGAGAAGGAAGGTTGATACAGTATATTGTGCGTGCAAGAGACTAAATGGAAGGGGAATAAGGCCAGGTGGATCAGAGGTGGATTCAAATTGTTCTATCATGGTGTGGATAGGAGGAGAAATGGGGTAGGAGTTATTCTGAAGGAACAGTATGTCAAGAGTGTTTTGGAGGTGAAAAGAGTGTCAGACAGAGTAATGATTATGAAGCTGGAAATTGGAGGTGTGATGATGAATGTTGTTAGTGCATATGCACCGCAAGTTGGGTGTACAATGGTGAGAAAGAAGATTTTTGGAGTGAGTTGGATGAAGTGATGAACAGTGTACCCAAGGGACAGAAAGTGGTGATTGGAGCAGATTTCAATGGGCATGTTGGTGAAGGGAACAGAGGAGACGAGGAGGTGATGGGTAGGTATGGTGTCAAGGAGAGGAATGAAGAAGGTCAGAGGATAGTGGATTTTGCCAAAAGGATGGACATGGCTGTGGTGAATACGTATTTTAAGAAGAGGGAGGAACATAGGGTGACATACAAGAGTGGAGGAAGATGCACACAGGTAGATTACATCCTATGCAGAAGAGTTGATCTGAAGGAGATTGAAGACTGCAAAGTGGTGGCAGGGGAAAGTGTAGTTAAGCAGCATAGGATGGTGGTCTGTAGGATGACGTTGGAGATCAAGAAGAGGAAGAGAGTGAGGGCAGAGCCAAGGATCAAATGGTGGAAGTTGAAAAAGGAAGACTGCAAGGTTGAGTTTAGGGGAAGGTGAGACAGGCACTGGGTGGTAGTGAAGAATTACCAGACAGCTGGGAAACTACAGCAGATGTAGTAAGGGTGACAGCAAGAAGGGTGCTTGGCGTGACATCTGGACAGAGGAAGGAGGAAAAGGAAACCTGGTGGTGGAATGGGAAATACAGGAGAGTATACAGAGGAAGAGGATGGCAAAGAAGAAGTGGGATAGTCAAAGAGATGCAGAAAGTAGACAAGAGTACAAGGAGATAAGGCTCAAGGTGAAGAGAGAGGTGGCGAAGGCTAAAGAAAAGGCGTATGATGAGTTGTATGAGAGGTTGGTCACTAAGGAGGGAGACCTGTACCAATTGGCTAGACAAGAGGGACTGAGCTGGGAAAGATGTGCAGCAGGTTAGGGTAATAAAGGATAAAGATGGAAATGTACTCACAAGCGAGGAGAATGTGTTGAGCAGATGGAAAGAGTACTTTGAGAGGCTGATGAATGAAGAGAATGAGAGAGAGAAGAGGTTGGATGATGTGGAGATAGTGAATCAGGAAGTGCAATGGATTAGCAAGGAGGAAGTAAGGACAGCTATGAAGAGGATGAAAAATGGAAAAGCCGTTGGTCCAGATGACATACCTATGGAAGCATGGAGGTGTTTAGGAGAGATGGCAGTGGAGTCTTTAACCAGATTGTTTAATGGAATCTTGGAAAGTGAGAGGATGCCTGAGGAGTGGAGAAGAAGTGTACTGGTGCTGATATTTAAGAATAAGGGGGATGTGCAGGACTATAGTAACTACAGGGGGATAAAATTGATGAGCCACAGCATGAAGTTATGGGAAAGAGTAGTGGAAGCTAGGTTAAGAAGTGAGGTGATGATTAGTGAGCAGCAGTATGGTTTCATGCCAAGAAAGAGCACCACAGATGCAATGTTTGCTCTGAGGATGTTGATGGAGAACTATAGAGAAGACCAGAAGGAGTTGCATTGTGTCTTTGTGGACCTGGAGAAAGCATATGACAGGGCGCACAGAGGAGCTGTGGTATTGTATGAGAAAGTCGGGAGTGGCAGAGAAGTACGTAAGAGTTGTACAGGATATGTACGAGGTAAGTGTGACAGTGGTGAGGTCTGTGGTAGGAGTGACGGATACATTCAAGGTGGAGGTGGGATTACATCAGGGATTGGCTCTGAGCCCTTTCTTATTTGCAATGGTGATGGACAGGTTGACAGACGAGATTAGACAGGAGTCCCGTGGACTATGATGTTTGCTGATGACATTTTGATCTGTAGCGATAGTAGGGAGCAGGTTGAGGAGACCTTGGAGAGGTGGAGATATGCTCTAGAGAGGAGAGGAATGAAGGTCAGTAGGAACAAGTCAGAATACATGTGTGTAAATGAAAGGGAGGTCAGTGGAATGGTGAGAATGGAGGGAGTAGAGTTGGCGAAGGTGGATGAGTTTAAATACTTGGAATCAACAGTACAGAGTAATGGGGATTGTGGAAGAGAGATGAAGAAGAGAGTGTTGGTAGGGTAGAATGGGTGGAGAAGAGTGTCAGGAGTGATTTGTGACAGACAGCAAGAGTGAAGGGGAAGGTCTACAGGACGGTAGTGAGACCAGCTATGTTATATGGGTTGGAGACGGTGGCACTGACCAGAAAGCAAGAGACAGAGCTGGAGGTGGCACAGTTAAAGATGCTAAGATTTGCATTGGGTGTGAGGATGGACAGGATTAGAAATGAGTGCATTAGAGGGTCAGCTTAAGTCGGACGGTTGGGAGACAAAGTCAGAGAGGCAAGATTATGTTGGTTTGGACATGTGCAGAGGAGAGATGCGGAAAAATATTGGGAGAATGATGCTAAGGATAGAGCTGCAGGTAAGAGGAAAAGAGGAAGGCCTAAGCAAAGGTTTATGGATGTGGTGAGAGAGGACATGCAGGTGATGGGTGTAACAGAACAAGATGCAGTGTACAGAAAGATATGGAAAAAGATGATCCGCTGTGGCAACCCCTAACGGGAGCAGCCAAAAGAAGAAGAAGATGTGTAACATCGGCTTGTTGGCTGCTTACTATACATCTGCTTAATCTTTTGCTGCAAAGGTACTGCCAACAAACAAGTATTAAGTTATTTTTAATCCTTTACTAGGTGTCCAGCCCTCTTTGAACCTCTATAAGAGGGTGAACATGACACAATTCCATTACAATCAAGAATATTTAGACTTTATACATTTAAATTTAAGCACACATTTTAATATTTCATGTATGTGACTCAACTATCCTTGTTTATTATGTATGTCTACCTTATGAATTTATCATTTCATTACATTACACTTCTTATGAACACCCATACTTCACGTTTCACGCTGTAATACAGGTGCCGGTCATAAAATTAGAATATCATGACAAAGTTGATTTATTTCAGTAATTCCATTGAAAAAGTGAAACTTGTATATTAGATTCATTCATTACACACAGACTGATGTATTTCAAATGTTTATTTCTTTTAATTTTTATGATTATAACAGACAACTAATGAAAGTCCCAAATTCAGTATCTCGGAAAATTAGAATATCAATTAAGACCAATGCAAAAAAAGGATTTTTAGAAATGTTGCCCAACTGAAAGGTATGAACATAAAAAGTATGCGCATGTACAGCACTCAATATTTAGTTGAGGCTCCTTTGGCCTGGATTACTGCAGCAATGCGGTGTGGCATGGAGTCGATCAGTTTGTGGCACTGCTCAGGTGTTATGAGAGCCCATGTTGCTCTGATAGTGGCCTTCAGCTCTTCTGAATTGTTGGGTCTGGCATATTGCATCTTCCTCTTCACAATACCCCATAGATTTTCTAGAGTTTGCTGGCCAACCAAGAAAAGGGATGCTATGGTCCTTAAACAAGGTACTGGTAGCTTTGGTACTTTGTGCAGGTGCCAGGTCCTGTTGGAAAATGAAATCTGCATCTCCATAAAGTTCATCAGAAGCAGGAAGTATGAAGTGCTCTAAAACTTCCTGGTAGATGGCTGTGTTGACCTTGGACCTCAGAAAACACAATGGACTAACACCAGCAGATGACATGGCACCCCAAACCATCACTGACTGTGGAAACTTTACACTGGACCTCAAGCAACGTGGATTCTGTGCCTCTCCTCTCTTCCTCCAGACTCTGGGACCTTGATTTACAAAGGAAATGCAAAATTTACTTTCATCAGAGAACATAACTTTGGACCACTCAGCAGCAGTTTTGTCTTTAGTCCAGACGAGACGCTTCTGATGCTGTCTCTTGTTCAAGAGTGGCTTGACACAAGGAATGCGACAGCTGAAACCCATGTCTTGCATACGTCTGTGCGTGGTGGTTCTTGAAGCACTGACTCCAGCTGCAGTCCACTCTTTGTGAATCTCCCCCACAGTTTTGAAGGGGTTTTGTTTCAAAATCCTCTCCAGGGTGCGGTTATCCCTATTGCTTCTATACTTTTTTCTACGACATCTTGTCCTTCCCTTCGCCTCTCTATTAATGTGCTTGGACACAGAGCTCTGTAAACAGCCAGCCTCTTTAGCAATGACCTTTTGTGTCTTGTCCGCCTTGTGCAAGGTGTCAGTGGTCGTCTTTTGGACAACTGTCGAGTCACCAGTCTTCCCCATGATTGTGTAGCCTACAGAACTAGACTGAGAGACCATTTAAAGGCTTTTGCAGGTGTTTTGAGTTAATTAGCTGATTAGAGTGTGGCACCAGGTGTCTTCAATATTGAACCTTTTCACAATATTCTAATTTTCCGAGATACTGAATTTGGGACTTTCATTAGTTGTCAGTTATAATCATCAAAATTAAAAGAAATAAACATATGAAATACATCAGTCTGTGTGTAATGAATGAATCTAATATACAAGTTTCCCTTTTTGAATGGAATTACTGAAATAACTCAACTTTGTCATGATATTCTAATTTTATGACCGGCACCTGTACAAAAAGAGGAACAATAAAGAGTTTGGTTGCCAACATGGCCATCGTACATAATTGGTTTCAGCAATTGTTTCCGAGTAGTCTCTGTAGATACCAGTTCAAAACAGAACTGGCCAAACATAGCGGAGCTTCCTGTTTTGGGTCCTTCTGACAAGAAGAGGCAGGTCCATATGTGGTCAATATTATATATTCACACACTTAATAAGAACACATTCACTGTCTACTGGTCATACTGAAAAAATGTTAGCAGAAGCTGACTGGCACATGTAGTATATTCTAATCGAGTAAATGTAATTTCAGGTTAAACAAACGTAAACATTTGAAAATTTATTCAAGATGTTTATGTCCAAGCTCTTTTGCTTTAGCCCAAACTAGTAATCAAAAGGCAGATATTTATATGCTATTATCGGTGGATTGAAACCTTGTTTTCAGAGATAGACTTTCGTCTCATGGACTTGATTGTGTAATGCAGATACCTGAGCCTCACATACCATTCATGGATCTCAGTTTGTTCAGTTTTTGTGTTTTCCTTTCACATTTTCTCTCCATTTCAATTCATCTCAGACAAACCTGGGAAACATACTCTCACTGAGCACTGACAGTGAATAACACTCCATCTTGTTTCTGAGACAGAAACTCCTATCAAGGGAACAGTGTTATGTAGCCTTGGAATGAGAAGCTCTCACCATTAAACAAGTGGTAAGTCAGTTGTGATGGTAGATGGTGGCAGTGGTGTGTGATACTACAAGATTTGGTATCAATCCGATTCCAAGTAAATACAGGGCCAGTATAATTAAGGTGGATGCATCATCAAATTGCTAAAGCTGAATTAATTTTCATTAACTTTAAGTGTTTTGTGATTTTTTATTAATTAGTTAAAACCCAGGACAGAATTTGGGCAAAGTAAATAAATACTTTATTATAAAACACAACTAACTAACACAAAATGTCTTTTTCTTAAATAAAGTGCACAAAATTAGAGAGCCGCCTAAAAAAATTCAAAATAAAAAATAATTAGTGGGAACACAATAAAGAAAGTACAATAAAAAATACAATAAAGTGTAAACACGCTCAAAGAAATATCCCCCCACCCCCTGTGCAGGACAGATTAAAGGTTTTTGTTCAGAAACAGTATCATGTTCTTATTTTTCGATTTTATTGCACTTCGCCTGGTACTTAGTAACTGTCCTGCACTGAGGTTGCAACCACTCCCAGGTGCTTCTTGGCAAGTTTGCTCAAAGAGGGGAATGTTGATGAATTTTTTCTCCACCAACATAGTGGATCCTGATCCCGAGGAATTGGCCTCTCTTCTGAGTACCTGCACATTTCAATTAGGGCATCAGTGCCAGTTGTCCAACGCTGCTGAGATGCAAGGACTTCAGTGTCAAATTCTGCCCATATCCACCTTTTGCTGCAGGTGGGGATGCAGCAGCCCCTGCAGATGAGCTTGAAGTAGTTACAGGAGCTGGGGCAGAGTTGGAGGCAAAGCTTGAAGGTGCTGAGGTCTGACTCACTGACTGCATTTCGGTGACAAGTCGAGCTTTTACAGGCTCAACATTTGCAGAGTCACGGTATCCCAGGAATTTAAATCTAATGTCCAGGTAGGTGCTGACAGCAAGACCATAAAATGTTTCACTAGCCTTGAAGCGACGGTGACATTGCACTGATAGCTCAGCAGCTACCTTGCTACCTTTGCGCTCAGAAGTTGCAGTGGTTCTGTGAAGCAATGGCACCAGTGGAATCACCTTTGAAAGTGAAACATGTTTTTCAGTTGATACCTCCCTGGTTGTTTCCTCAATGGTCTCAGTGTATTGATGGAGAGACTGATGATAGACCATTCTCCCTCACTTGAGCAAAGTGAGCTCTTTCCAAGGAGACAGAGGACTGTGGCAACTGCCTCCTTTTGCTCAGACAATCTCTCCCACATGTAGAATACAGAGTTCCACCTTATCCTTATCTCCACTGCTTGAATTAGTTTGTGTTCAGGGAATTTCTGCTGCTTCTGAATTTCTTTGAGCTTGTCTGCAGCTTTAGTGCTGTGGTGAAAGAAAGCAACAATAGCACTGTTTTTTTTTGCTGAATCTTAAGCAAGCCAGGGTGGGCCTTGAAAGAGTCTTTCACCACCAAATTCAAAGTGTGTGCAAAACATGGGTAGTATGCCCAACCTGCTTTGCTCACAGCAGCAACCATGTTGGTGCTAATATCAGTTACAACAGCCACAATCTTGTCTGTTATGCCCCATTCTCCAACAATTCTGGTTAACTATGAACAAATATTGTCTGCAGTGTGTTGTCCAGGAACACAACACGTTTCTAGCACATATGCCAGCATTTGCCAGTTTTCATCAATGATGTGGCATAAGACTGTTAAATATGACTCTGTGGCTCTTGATGTCCGCATGTCAGTTGTAAGCACAACATTGTCCACACCACTCAATTCTTTTCTGACCTTAAAGCAGCATTCTTCATAAAGAGCTTTTAGTTTCCCCTCCATTAAAGATTTTCTACTTGGAATTTTGTATCGTGGGTCAATAGTCCTCACAAAATTTCTAAAGCCATCATCTTCCACCATGGAAAGAGGTTGCAGGTCCTTCTCTATCATTTCTGCAAGGCCCCTAGTAATCTCCATTGCTCTTGGGGAATCGGCTAAGTGAAATAATAAAATAATTAAATGTGTATCACATCTTGTAGTTTAAGTATAGCAGTCATCACAGTTAATACAAAAGGGTAGTTATATTCAATCAAATCTGAGCTAAATTATATTCAGTATATTTGTTTCAATTCCAGTAAATGTTTTCATTTTATAACATGTGGCAAAGGGATAATATTGTATCAAATAACACGTTAATTTTGATTAATTAATCACAGAAAAAATAATGAGTTAAAAAATAACTTTGTTTAACTACATTCCGTGGTTCTGTTCACGGTGACTTTGAAAAATAATCACTTAAACCCAAACTATTTATCTATTTCTGATATCCATAATATAAAGGTCTTAGCATAATTTATACTTTTTCAGTTTTAACCACTTGCACTTTAAAAATTTTAAATTAACCAATGCTGAAGATGACTAAAACATACTTTCACCACTATATTCTACCTGGATATTCTCTGCCAAATTGAAAGGCCTCTGCCAATGTCCGCTGCCTTGGGTTTGGGGGTCTGCTCCTCTCGTGGTCAGGTTGTGTTGGATTTATCACTTCCTCTCTCCGTTTCTGTAGCTCTGCATTTTCTTTTGAATGATTGCTCATATGCTTGTATAAATTAGTTGTATTACCACTGCATTTGACAGCCTTTTAACAAATAATACAATTTGCCATTGATTGATCTTCGGCTTGAAAATAAAGCCACACACCACTGCTCTCTCTCTCTGCCATAATTTCTTACACTCCGTATTGTGTGTGTTTGCTTGCCTGGCACCACTGAGTCACATCACGGTACATCATCAAAACACAAGAGAGAGTAGGCGCAAAGCCTGCTCTGCACTGTGACAGCCGTGAGAGCAGCAGCGCTTACCCAGACAGCCTCAGTGCATTCAGGAGAGAAATTCAAACTAAAGTATCGATGGTATTGATCAATATCAATACCAACATTATTATCAATATGATCAATACTTGGATCGATCCGCCAACCACTAGATGGTGGGCAGGGAATTTAGTTGTAATCATGGATTATGCCTCTTTACAATGGAACTCATATGTATGGTGGATTGGTTTCCTGTTTTGTAGCTGTAGTTTATTTTAAAGGCTCTCACCATAGTGTTACACCCTACTCCAGTGCCATTGACTGGTTCTGAGAATTTTTGGGTCTCCCCTCATACAGCTCATAAGGAAAAAATAGCATTACTTTTTATTGTGTATATTTAAACAGGAGTTTAGCAGAAGGTTGGGTGGAGAACAATGTAGGCACATGAAAGGAAATCAGCAGGTGATCATCTCAATGACATCATACTATCAGTGACAGCTAGGGAATGGGGGAGAAGGTGTAGAGGCTGACTGCTTAATGACACAGGAAAGATGGCTAACAAAGGTTTAGAGGTAAAAGTTTTAGAAGACAATATGAGCCAAGTTTGACACCACTTTAGAAAAGGAGTCTATTAGATCTGTTCTTCTTTTGACCCATCATCTAAACAAATGGACTGGAATAACAATGTGTTTGAACAGAATGCTAAATTCTGGCAAACAGATATGCTAACTGTGGAAAATATGCAACTATAAAACAAACATTAAAAACAAGTGTTTTTATCTATTTAAATGTTATCATTAAGCTTAGATAAACAAACCAGTGTGTATATGCATGCAGGAAGATGTGATATAGGGGCTTTTGGGGAACTTTGTTGCTTAACTTGTATCTCATAATTAGTGTAAAACAACATGGTTTCTGGGGGTGAAAGCACAGCGCCACATGCAAAATGAAAATGCATCCCAAAGAAGAAGAGGAAGGCTGCACAATGGCAACACGTGATTTTAAAGAACCTCTCTTGGATTAAGAAGAATGGACTCTTTAAATTACACCAACATATTTCTCTCAAAGCTTGCTTTTACAGACCTTGATTTGAATTATTCAGGATGTATATTTTCTTCTACTTTTGACCTTTTGTATGTAATGTCTGGTTTCTTTGCAAATAAACATAAGTAATGTTAAAATTAAAGTTTGAGTATTACCTCAATAAAACCTGCATCTTCCAGCCCATTGTGCTTGTTCAGGTAATTTAGTTCTTTCAAACTTAATGACCTGGAAAACCCAGGGATAAAGGTAACATGGCAGGAGAACCTCCTGGCCTTGCTGAGGTACTGTATGTGTCGCATGTCTGTTCAGGTGCAAGCTATGCCCAGATTCTGTTAGATTTGTACAGCCCTTTCAAAAGTAGTTATCTGGGAAGTCCCAGTAGGGGTCTGCTCTTGAAGTGGATCTTTGCCATTGCTCACAAAGTTTGAAAATGTAGCTCTTTCAGGGGTAGCGATTAGTGTGAATCATGAGTGAGGCGACTTCTGCCCCTGGCTACGGTATTGACGCTGAGGTAAAAATTTAGCCTCGGAACATCGCTGCCTGTGATGAGTGAATGTCACAAATTGTAGGTAAGTATTGTGAGGTGTACATTTAAATGAAGTGTGATACTTTCTGATTTCTAGTATTAACTGGACCACCAATATAAAAAGAACCTTATAGGTTAAAGATTTTATAAACTAGTACTGTGTAAAATGTGAGAAAGTGTGCCTTATGATGGACTAGTGCAGGATACAGTGTGTTGCCGCACCCACCACATGACAAACCACCTCAGGATCCCAGATTAGGACCCGAATGCAGCCATATAACTGATGACACCTCAGCACCACACTAGTTTGATACAAAGGTTAGGGAGAAAGTTATGTGAGAAATTGGATGTAAATTGAATTATGGAGGCATACTGTATTGGAAGGGAAACAGCAATTAATTCTGCCATTGGAAAGTAATAGCCGCTAGTGGGCAGTGGACCATGACTGTCATGGTGTCACAGAAAGGTAACAGGCAAGTGTGTCCATGAGAAAGTGTAGTAGAGGGTAGAAATAAGAAATCTTCCTCCAAAATGTTAAAAGGCGGGTCCTAGCAATGTTATTCCTGTTAACTAAAACTTAAACAAAATATGTCATTAAATAGAAAATTATCATTTTGTTAATTAAAACTAAAATGAAAAGGACAGTATGTCTGAAAACTAGAATAAATGAAAAGTTAACAACGATTTTTTGCAATTTTAATTTTGATTTTCAGTATCCTAGTCTTTCTGCAAAATGTACTGTACATGCGATCATGAAGTTGCCAATATATTTATTAACTATTATTTAAAACCATGTAATCATAATTTTGGTTGGAACGAGCATTGATTCATACGCATTTGAAAGTATCTCTTGCTGCAGGTGTCTGAATGTGTGGATTTCATTGGTCGTTTCATCCGTCAATCAGATTTCCTTTCTAGCACTGAGAGCGAGCAATAAAGCATCATCACTGGTCAATGATTAATTCTCAGGATAGCACTGGCCATAATTCTCTGTCATTCACAGACAGCCCGTTGTCAGCAAATGGCACACAACTTTCCCTAACCTTCACTGCAAAGGCACTTAAAATAAAACATGCCACACTAGAAAGTACAGCTAAATAGTTTCAAAATTAGAGCCATGAAGGATTTATCAAGCTAGAATAGTCACCCAATGCTTCAAATTCAGTCAATTTTTATAATGTAAAAAATGTTATATTTATATGCTAAAAAAGGGATGAATTTCAGCAATTTAACATTACCTGTACTTCACACATAGAATATACCTGTATTTGTAATCACTGTTTTTGAAATAGTCTAAAAAGATGCTCCACATGCTTATGTTTCCAATTTGTTATTTTTTAATCTTCTTGGAGTGAGTGGTTCTTAGAGCTCTAGGACCACCAGAAGATAATCAAATATCAAATATATTATAATATTCATGATCAGCAACCACAACCACAGCATAAAACGACACTTCACATCCTCCACATGCTCCATTATTTCAAAGTTTTGTTTAGTAATTTTGACCCCTTGTGTCCCCTTAGGAGTTGAACCCCTGGGGTTGGTTGATGTCACATGCACAACTTCAAGTCCTTCTGATGACTTTTGCTCAAGACATCTGTTGATTACCTTTTCATCATAATGGTGCAATTTCCTGCACAAAACATGATCAAAACTGACATAACAAGGAGCATTTTTTGGGTCTAAAGGACCAAAATTATATGGGAAGACAAAAAGCTCAACATCTTGCATAACCTGACATCATAAATGGGGGTTTTCTTGTATCCATGAGCTGAAATGATTTCAAAACGTTCATAAGTAATTGTTATGAACACAAAAAGCTTCCCTAAGTAATTTAAGAAAAGAAACATAAGTAATTTGACAAACGAGAAGAGACCATTTAGTCCATCATAGCCTGTTTTTTTTAGCTAATAGCTGCGCTGTCCCAAAATATCTCATCCAGATCCTTCTTAAAGGTTGTCACAGCTTCAATTCCATATCTCAGTAGGCTTTTCCAGATTCCCACAACCCTTTGTGTAAAGAAGTGCTGCCTGCCTTCAGTCCTAAATGTACTTCCCCTTAATTTCCCTAACTTATTGCTAAAAACACTCAGCTTTGCTGTCTTAACAAGTTATTCCCAATTTTTCATATGCTCAATGTAATTACTTATCTAGAAGAAAATAATGTGAAATTGTGATTGTGCTAAGCGCCTGTTTCCCGCTCATGACTCTACTGACTCTGCAGTGTTCTTTGGTTTATCGTTGGGAATGTGTGCGCATGTGCACCCTGATCTTTCCAGTTTAGCAGTGGGTCTTGAGGGCTTAAGCCCCTTGTTCTCAACATTAAAATTAGGACCTCCTTAATCAGTTGTATGAGTTTTTCCCAGTCAAGGATATGCAAATGCAAGCCAGAAAAGAGGTATGAAGAGTCCAATACCATTGGCTCATTTAAAGGTAAAAAAAGAAAAAAGAAAGTAATTAGATTGTCAGAAATACATCAGCACAACCCATTACACTGATGAGGCTGAGCAGCATCTTGATCTTTACCCGCCATTGAGGAGGACCATCTGATGGTACTCAATTTGAAAAATCCACCAAGAAAGCCTTATGTGTCCTCCTCCCCATTTCATTGAAAAGAAGCCAGCAATACAACATCCCTGTTTTGAAGATTCAAGAAAGTGTAGTATCCTTCTGCTGTAAGAAGTACAGAGAAGATATTTTTTCAGGTAATTATTTGCTGGTCTCGGTAAGCACCTGGCCATACTGTGGTTAGTGCTACTATCAGCCAGTTACAGAGTCAAGTAGTGTGTGTAGTCTGCGTGTTCTGTCAGTGTTATTGGGGCTTGTACTTTTTTTCAACTCATAGCCATTTTATTCTAAAGTTACTAACCAATTAGTCAGTTCATAGCCAACAGGTTTACCTTAGCAGAAGGTTGTTATGTGGCTCTCAGTTTACTTAATGTTTCATTCTCTATTGTTGTATTTTGTCTGATGAAGGCGATGTCAGAGATTACCACAAAGATCTGATGGTAATCACAATGGATTAGCACTGGTATTCAGTAGATGAAGCACTTATGGCTCACATCTTGATTTTGATGATGACATAGTACTATTGGCCACAACTAAACCTTCTACAAGCTATGACCACTTACCTTGAACATAAAGCAGGCAGAGTCAGCTTAATCATCAGCTTGGACAAGACTAAGGTCAACCGTAGCTCGAGGTTGCAACTGTCAGTCAGCATGTAATTGCTGATGTTGACGATTTCATACAGCTTGGCAGTGTCATGTCAAATAACAACAATGCGGAAAGGGACATGAAATTTCCGATCGGTAAGACAACTGGTGTGTTCTGGCATTTACACCACATCTGGTCATCCTCATCTGTTAGTGCAGCAATAATTGCTATCTATGCCAGCGAAACCTGGAGGAGCAAAAGACGGATTGCTCACAAGCTCAATGTCTTTCACCAAAAGTGACTACAACAAATACTCGCCTTCTCATATGGAAGGAAAGTTACAAATGATAAGGGGCCTCATGTATAATGGCGTTTGTAGAATTCACACTAAAATATGGTGTACGGACAAAACTGGAAAAGCACGTATGCACAAAAAAAATCCAGATGAATAAAACTTTGAGTGCGCTAAATTCCATGCACTTCTCCTTTATAAATGTGCAGGTGCCTACAGCCCCACACCAACTCCCCCCAGAATTTTGCATATTTGAACATGCAAATCATTATAAATAGCCCCTTCTGTTCAGTGTTGTTAAAAGACAATGACAAAAGCACATGGAAAAAAGAATTTTACTAAATGCAGCGTGAAGGCAGGGGAAAATGTACTATTTATTGGCTTAAGCAGTGGTATAAGCATCAAAAGAAAACTGATGGAGTGATACAGCATGGCGGACACGAACACTCAGAATTTCAAGTTCAGAAAGTCACACAGTGCTCAAAATAAAAAAAAGAACAAGTCAGATATCAATGTCGATGTGAAAAGGCATGTTGCAACCCACTGTCTGTTTATTCTTTTTCAGACAATATTGCAATAGCTGACCCAGGTGCTGAGGACATGAATCAACACGGTAATGGTGCTCCTGTGCCCAGCACATCTTCAGGCACTGGCTGTTCACACACCTCTGCCTCAGAAACCACTGGGTGGCCATCTGGCTGTGTGCTGGCAGACTGTTCTGGAGTTACAAAATGTATTAGTGAGTGCTGCAAGAGATGTTACCAATGAACTAAAGAATATAATGGCTGTACTATGTGATATTGACCACAAATTAAATGAATAGGTTAAAAATAAATGCTGCTGATCTGATTACTGGTTTTCACGTTCTGCTAATTGCATTCAAATGAAGTTGTAACACTCTCCAGCTTGGCTGATCATTTGGTTGGTCAGGGTCAGGTTCATCATACCACATGTCTGCAGGTACAGGCAAGCCACAATTGTGTGCCACATTATGCAGCATTCTACATACTTGCACAATGCAACACACTTTCTGTGGACTACAGAGCAGAATATTCATAGTGTGGAAATGCTGTTTACATAAACAAATTCATTCTCTAATAGTGTAAAGTCAGAACCAAGAGCCACAATGGATCGATTCTCTGCTCTTTACATGACTCTTTGAGGTGCCTCACTGTCCTTAAAAGACCTGCTTGACTTTTGCCACACTAGTTGTAAAAAGCACCTGCGACTGTGCAGAGTTGCTGTTTCTATAGGTTCTCCTGTTATAGATGATGTAATGCCAGCTCATTCTTTTAGTGAGTCATCCCTGGCTGATATAACTTGTAAAGCATCGTTGCAATAGCAATGTGTGTGCAGCGGACCGCTCCAATTACATTTGAAAAACCAGACGTTGTTGCAAATTGCACTTTCATGTTTTCCAGTTCAACCACAGTGTAAGGAAATTTTATAAAGTGCTCAAAAAAATTAAAGGAACACTTTGAAAACACATCAGCTCTCAATGGGAATCTTTACTGATATGAACTGGGTAATGTGTTAGTAATGAAAGGATGCCACATCATTTGATGGAAGTGAAAATTATCAACCTATAGAGGGCTGAATTCAAAGACACCCCGAAAATCAAATTGAGACAATGATGCAGCAGGCTAGTCCATTTTGCCGAAATTTCATTGCAATCCTACTCCGTAGTTTGTATGGTCCCCACATCCTTGTATGCATGCCTGACAACATCTGGATATGCTCCTAATGAGACAATGGATGGTGTCCTGGGGGATCTCCTCCCAGATCTGGACCAGGACATCACTGACCTCCTGGACAGTCTGAGGTGCAACTTGGCAGCGTCGGATGGACAGAAACATAATGTCCCATTATGTTCTATTGGATTTAGGTCAGGCGAGCTTAAAGGCCAGTCAATGGTACTAATTCCTTCATCCTCCAGGAACTGCCTGCATGCACTCACCACATGAGACCGGGCATTGTCGTGCACTAGGTGGGACCCAGGACCCACTGCACCAGCATAGGGTCTAACAATGGGTCCAAGGATTTCATCCCAATACCTAATGGCCATCAAGTTGCTGTTGTCTAGCCTGTAGAGGTCTGTATGTCTCTCCATGTATATGCCTCCCAAGACCATCATTGACCCACCACCAAACCGGTCATACTGAACAATGTTACAGGCAGCAAAACATTCTCCATGGCTTCTCTAGACCCTATTACATCAGTCACATGTGCTCAGGATGAACCTGCTCTCATCTGTGAAAAGCACAGGGCGCCCAGTGATGGGCCTGCCAATTCTGATATTCTACAGCAAATGCCAATCGAGCTCCACGGTGCCGGGCAGGGCCCATAAGAGGACATCAGGCCCTCAGGCCAACCTCATGAAGTCTGTTTCTGATTGTTTGGCCAGACACAGTCCCACCAGTGGCCTGCTGGAGGTCATTTTGTAAGGTTCTCACAGTGCTCATCCTTTTTCTCCTTGCCCAAAGGAGCAGATGCCGGTCCTGCTGATGGGTTAAGGACCTTCTACAGCCCTGTCCAGCTCTCTTAGAGTAACTGCCTGTCTCCTGGAATCTCCTCCATGCCCATGAGACTGTGCTGTGAGACACAGCAAACCTTCTGGCAATGGCACGTATTGATGTGGCATTTTGGAGAAGTTGGACTACCTGTGCAACCTTTGTAGGGTCCAGTATTGCCTCATGCTACCAGTAGTGACACTGACCTTAGCCAAATGCAAAACTAGTGAGAAAATAGTCAGAAAAGATGAGGAGGGAAAAATGTCAGTAGCTTCTACCTATTAAACCATTCCTGTTTTTGGGGTTGTCTCATTGTTGCCCCTCTAGTGCACCTGTTGTTAATGTCATTAACTCCAAAGCAGCTTAAACTGATTAACAGCACCCTCTGCTACTTAACTGACCAGATCAATATCCCAGAAGTTTCATTGACTTAATGCTATACTCTGATTAAAAAGTGTTCCTTTAATTTTTTTGAACAGTATACATCTGAATGCCAAGCTGATAATAACACCCCATACAGCTGGCATGGTGAGACTCAGTGATGTTTGTGAAACATCTGATTGGTTAGCAAGTTCACAATGAAAAGCTCCTGTGGCTAAAAACCTGAGAGTGGACAGAACTTGCAAAGGAGCAGGTAGAGCACAGTTCTTTAAAGTCTTCCTTTGTAAAGACGGTGCCAGTTCAGCATACAACTCCAAAAGGATAGCTGTTGGAGTTCATCATCATCATCATCATCATCTATAAATATGCACTGTCTTCTAACAACGGTGAAGCAGCTATGGTAGTGGGAATAGTTTGGCCATTCCACGCCGAATTATATTGTTACAGAATGATTACAATCAAGTGAATAAAATTTGTAAACGATATTCAATTAATTTCAGTTTATTTGATACATCCTGTGTCACTGATGCAAATCTGAAAAAAGAAAGGGAGACTACACAGAAACAGCAGTGCTTTGACGCTGTGTGCCTCCAGTTTGCTAAACCAAGCTGTAAAGTGTGTAGGCATGGCTGCCATGAAAATTTGCATGGCTTTACAGCAAGTTTAGTTATTATACATCTCAAAGTATATGTATGTGGAAATGGGCCTACACAGCATTTTTGTGCATATCCATTGTCTATACATAAGACCTAAGGTGTTGAAGCAGAGTGGTCTGAGATCACTGGAAGATATTATTACAGAATGCAGGCTGCGCTTAGCCAGACACATACTACTGTATGTCTTCCAACTCAGCACATTCATTCCAAAGCTCACCATGCTCTGGATACCACCAAAGAGGACACGAAAACCAGGTACACTACTTTTTGGGGGACCTGAAAACTGTTGACTTACCGATAGATGAAGCTGAACTCACTGCAGCTGATCACATGCATCATGGGAGGTCTTAACCCCTTTACATGCTGAAAGCACTTTACAAAAGACTACAAAGAAAATAGAAACACAGAAAAGCTCAATAAATAATACAGAATATACAGGAAACGTATGTCAAAGCATGAAATGGCAAAATATACGTAAAATGTTTTTAGTTAGAACAAGAAAACAATAAATTGGAATCAGATGCAAAGTGCAAGAAGCAAATTAAATAAAATATGTTACTGCATCAAGTGTCATCATGGGAACTTGGACCGAGAGGGTGAACTGAAAGAAACGGTAAGAATATCAGTGTCTTCTTAAACAGATGTGTTTTAAGTTGTCTTTAAAAAGAATTAAGTGAGTCAGCTCATCTAATGACTTCAGAAAGATGTGTATCAACAGAAATGAAGACCAAAGAGCACAGGTTAGTTTCGCCCAAGAAAAGATAGGCACCATCTGTGGACCAGAGAAGGTGAATAGGACTGGAGTGCTGCAGGATGTTACTGATGTAGTCCATACTCTATGGATTAGGAATAGAATTTTAAATTCAGCTCTGTAAGACACAGGTAGCCAGTGAAGGTGGAACAGAACAGATATTTTGTTCCAACCACTGCAAGTCTCAGTAAGAATCCTGAACTGCTTGAGCCGAGAACATTGATTAGAAGATGAACCTGCTAGTTGAGAGTTCCAGACGTCAAGGCAGGGTGTGAAGAAAGCATGAACAAGCTTCTCATTATCCAAAAAAATGTACATAAAAGAGCAGGCACAGGGTATGTTGTGGAGGTTAAAGTAAGTTTGCAAAGAAAATCCAAATAGGCACAGAGAAAACATGTTGGCGCCACTGGGGATTTGAATCCAGGATGATGGTGGAGCAGCAACACTAATCACTGTGTCACTAGTTATAGACTACAACAGGAGGGAGGCACCCTCAAGGTCTCTCAACCCAGAATGAAAAGGCCACGATATTCAACAGTAAGTGTTTATTTACCAAAATAATACAGGGGAAGGGTGAGTAGAGGGACAATGCAAAAGTATGAACCAAATCTATTGTCCCCATAGGCCTACCTGTGCTGGTTTTGAAATGGTCTACCAAGTAGTTGGCTTGTCCTCTTGCCTACTCTCATGTACTATGATTAGACACATTCTTCACCTCCTCCCCTCATTACTCTACAATCGACTTCACAATATACCCAAAATGGCCACTGCATGAAAAGTGTTCTTGTCAAACGTTATTTAAGCCTTGGCTTTTAGTACATTCTGGAAAATGCAGTCAGTCAAATGAAGGTTTAATCACCTCATGATAAAAAGCATATACAACAATAAGAGAAGTTCTGCGTGTTGCTGCATGATGGTGTAAGAGATTGGGAGGAGTTTAAAAATTTGTTAGACTATGATGGGTGTCTATGAATGGTATTGCTGCTGCTTCCCAGCCCCAGAGTCCATGGGGTCAAATCCAAGCCCACCCACTGCCTGCCTCCACAAAGGTTTTTGGTCCAACTCTGTTCTCACATGTCTAGTCAATCAGCAACTCTGAGATTCTGTTGTTGTGGCAGTGGGTACCTATGTGACTGTGGCCCCTTCCTTTTTTCCCCCATTTATTTCAAGGATTGTCTTCATCATCTGTTAACCTGAGGACTGAATTAAGCAGAATAGAATACAATCCTCTACAGCAGGGGTTATCAAACAGATCTGACCGGAGGCAAAATTCTCACAAAGCTAATAGTCTTTGGGCCAGGCCACCCACCACCCAAACTCATCACAAACTTTAAAATGGACACCCCCTCATTCATGTCACACAGACGTTAAGTCAGGTCTAACCTTTTAAATTTACATCTACACATGATAAGGACTCCACAAGAATATGTTATACTGAGTTCATTCTGATATTATAGTCATTTCAAACAAGCAAACAGTTATTTCAATTCATTTTTTTTTCAGTCCACAGTAGTTCTAACTTTTACTGACTAGCCAGGAACATTGAAAATTCACATCGAAAGTTACATAGCAAAATAAGTTAGTGAGCAAAAATGCATCTGTCAGAATGTATTAATAGGAAAATTACACCGAGTTGGAATTTCAGTTGAGACTGGACTGACTAGTATGTCTTTATAAGGTCATCATTCTGAAATGTTCAACTGATCTGTCTGATCTGCAATGAAACATTTGAATTTGTTAAAAAAAAAAAGTCCAATGGGAGATGTCACTATCTTCGGAAGCATGGCACATCAAATAAATCTTATCTACCGTAGTGTGAGGCCTGGCACAAGAAAACAGAGGCCTTGAAAGCCATCAGTGATCACTGCAGGAAAATACTAACGCCACAAGAACCCCCATTAAATTAATCAAAATGCATCCTGTAACCATTAGGGGGCACCACAGAGTCCTAACCACCAGGCACAACTCCCACAGACACAGTTGCAGGTTACAATACTGTGTCACACACATGATCATGGGAGGCAGCTAGAGGGCTTAAATAATAGTAATACCATGCCAGACCAGGGGGTAGCGAGCTGCATTAACTCTCTCTCTCTTTGTCCTCTACAGACTATCCTCGGGATATCACACTAGGTGCCCGCGCTTTTGATGATGTCACCTCCGGTGTCGGCAACCTCACTTCCAGTTCTGGTCCAGATAACGTTATTTCCCGTCACGACCTTTAAAAATGTCATTTTACTCAACCTAAATCAGTTCTGTTTTGGACATTGTAACACGTACAACTCATGGAAAAAAGACCCATTTTGCAGCCATTTTGATGTTTCCTGTGTCTTATTTTGACAACTGTTATTGTATTATATAACTATACCTTAACAGGCTTTATAGTCAGTACAGTACAATATACTGTATTATAAGCAACCATTTTCCATCTCCATACACTCCTCCTTAACAAGTGTCATTCTCTTCTTCCCAACTGTGACTCCTTGAGTGAGGTGAGATGGCTCCTTTTATATTGAGACCTGAGAGTACATCCGATGCCATGACATTACATAATGGAAGCACTTCTGGGTCACACTGAAGCTGCACAAAACAGGGAAGTCATCTCCAGGTGGCACCCTCTGGAAATACGCAAGGACCCTGACAGGGCTGCTTCTCCGAACTACAAGTCCGAGGCATCCCTGCAGGTGTCCAAACTGGGACCAAGCCAGAAGAGCACCGCCACCTCTTGTACTTGTGGATAAATTGCTCTTGATAGAGTGTCATCTCCAGTCCATCCACTACCTTTTCACTCTGACCGGGATAAGAAGAACTGAAATCATCCTAAGGAATCACTGTCCATTCCCAATGAGATGCCAGTCCATCCTTTATTTCACTCACACCTAACATGCCATGGATTGCCAGAGATTTAAAAGAACTGATAACCAGAAGAAACAGGGCCCGGACCATTACATGAACAGAAAGAATGAAAGAAGGAGTGAGGTGATACATAAAATAAACCGGGAAAGTGAAGTATAAGGACAGAATTGAGAACGTACTATGGCCTCATAGCCTGGGTTTTTTTTTTGTGGAAAATACTATTCAAGGTTTGGGATGCAGTATTTTGCCACAAAAATTAGTCAGCAAAATCACAGACTCAGGACTAGAACAGAGAATCAGTCCTTCTATGACCAGAATGATGTCAGAAAGGGGTCCATCCAGTCCAGAGAAAGGTCCATCAACAAACATATTAAAAAGAAAATCTTGGGTCCAACAAGTGCTTCCCTCCAAACTGCATGGATGCTGGCTAATCAGATTAAAGCCTTCACTGATGAGTGTGTTGCAGGTATTTTATCAGAGTCCTCCATTGATAAATCAATGGATATTGTTATTAAATTTGTGAAATGGGTACCTGCTCTGCACATTGTGTTCAGGTGCAGTCAGATATCAGTCAAACTGATCAGACATCCCTCGCCATTGATGAATTGTCAGACAATGCAGACATGGTGCACTATGCTTTGATGTTTGAGATTTTGATGGATAAGTATTTCAGAAAGGGAGGGAAGGCACCAGCCTTCATTTGAGTTTTTTTAGATGTACAGCTGGTGCCCAGCCTGTGGAAATTGGCAAAGGTTATTCCAATAGCAAAAACATCATACCCTAAAGTATTAAGTGGCTTCAGACCAGTGGCCGTAACATGACATATCACAAAATCTTTTGAGAATATAATTAAGAGACAGTTACGTAAGGAAACCCAGGCCAATCTGGACCCTTCTCAGTGTGCACACAGAACCAAGATGGTTTAGGATGCCACAACAATATTTCTGAATTTACTGGATGAGAAGGTTCAAAAAACATGAAAGATAATGGTTTATAGATCTCTCATCAGCTTTTAATACAATCCAACCCTACATTTTAACTGAAAAACCGATTGATTGATTCTGTTTGGACCCTACCTCAACAGCACTTTTTGAAGCCTTAAGGACAGACTGAACAGGTTACAGAGGACACCACAAAGATGGTCAGCACAGACCAACACAGGCCTGACTCAAAATGGTCCCACAGCTTTCCCTGTGTGTAGCTTCCTCAGTTGTCTCCTTACTTGGTCTTCAGTTATGGACAGTCTACATTGATGGTCAGAGGTAGACTTGTCATTGGCTATTCCAGTTGACAAGTTGATGATGTAGTAGGGATGGAGACTGATCTTTGGAAAAAGGAGGGAGAGAAAATCTATTAAAAAACTGGTTTAGGGGGGGTTAGCCTTGTCCACATCCCCTTCTACCATCTGAGCCCAGGATTGCACACCAACATTTTTAACATTGTGCTTTGGTTAATTTCATACTGTAATGTGCATCAGTCCATAAAATGCAGTGTAACGATTAGCTGATTCCTTGTCAAGTGTTTAATGTATTATCTTCCACGTACATTATGCTTTAGAACAAAGGTGCTCAATGCGTCGATCGCAAAGGTAGTGAAGGTAGATCGCGTTGCATTAAAAAAATTTTTTTTTAAACGTTAGTCTATCATACATCCTCCCTATGGCATTTGCCACTTGATTGACATACAGGGCTGCCAGTCTGAGATCTCTTCTTTTTTTAACACACTGTTCATCCTGCACTCGCGATCAAACAAGAGAGCTACGGCTAAGTGATCTAGTTAGCCTTCCAATTTATATCTACTAAAGAAGGGATTTAAAAAAAAATTGTTTGGGGAGGGTATGGGCTGGATGTGGAATTGGATTAGGATTTTTTTTTCTCACAATGTCACAATCGAAGTGCGTTTGTCTGATTTGTCAATGTATCATTGCTATTCAAAAGAAGGAAAATGTGGAAAGGCACTTTCGAACTGTTCATAAAAACTACGAAACTGACGTCTTTCCGAAAAGCGAGCTGAGAAAGAGAAAAGAGAGGGAACTAAAATCGCATTTAATCGGACAGCAGTCGTTTTTCACTCGGCTGAATTCAAAAGCTCCTTGACTGCATTATTCGGCTCTACTTATTTATGTGAGTCAGCCTTTTCCCACATGAAGATTATTAAATCCAAAGACTGTAGGGACCATAAATGTATTGAATTGTTATTGTGCCATAAAGAGTTATTCAGTTATGCAAGGTACGACAACATACATTTTATGTATAAAGTATACTCAGTATATATATATATATATATATATATATATATATATATATATATATATATATATATCATTATAACTGGTCATTTTAAAACTAGCTCGCAAGCCGAAAGAGTGTGGGCACCCCTGCTTTAGAATATTGACAAGAATAGGCCATTCAGTCCAATTAAACTTGACAATCCTATCCACCAAACTTCTCCAAAATAACATCAAATTGAATTGCAATGGTCCTTAAATCCTATTCTCTACCACAGTACTTGTTCATGTATTCCATGTTGCTATGGTTTCTTGTGTTAAGATAAACTAAATAAAGTCTGCATAAAGTTCACCCTTAACACGTATCCGTCTGTGTCTACTGATGCATGCGTGCGAGTTGTGCACATTTTTCCATGAAGTGGACACTCGGCTTCGAGTTTATTGACAGTTAACCCACTGAGAAATCAAATTTGGCTTATTCAAGTACTGTAAATGCCATCTCAGTGGCCATTTTATTAAGGTAATCAAATGGCTGCAACTAGGTATATGTAGAATGTCAACATAGTCAAAGGTTTAGTTGTTGAGTGACCAAACATTAGAAATCATAAGCCATTTGATCTAAGTGACTGACCGTGTTATGATTGTCAGTGCCACACAGGGTAAATACAATATCTCTGAGAAACAACATCCTTCTTGGGATTTCCACATCCAAGCACTGTCAGCCATTTTATTCTTTATCAAATGACTACTTCTAGTGAGACAATGCGATACGTCACAAAGCACACATCATCTCAGGCTGGTTCCATGAAAGTCACAGTTTATTGGAAAGCCCTGCGTAGTCTCCAAACCACAATACAATGGAGCAGCTCTGGGATATGTTGGAGCGTCTGAGAATGAATGAGCAGGGCACGGAGCACCCCGTTATTGAAGCATAAAGACATACTAGATACATACAGTACAAGGTGGCCATGAAGAGTGGGTGTCTGTGTGTTTAAGCATTAATATGAAGTTAGCCTACAGCCGTGGAGCACCTTTAACTATTTACAGTTCATACTCTCTTTCATCCTCTAATAAGAAACTGATTTCAGTGAGCTCTTTAGCTGCTAAGGTCCCTCTGGCATATTGCTGGAAATAGCAAGACCAATGTCTTAGAAGTTCTGGGAGGAAGAGATTTTAGAACTTACTGTATTTCTTTTAGAAAGTTTATCTGCTTGGATAAATTTCTGCTCTCCACCCACAATTTCTTCTCTAAAAAAAGGACATGCACTCATGGAAAATTGCTTTTTTTTTTTCTAAAGTCATCTCCGAATGGGGTGGGATGGGCACTTTACTTATGCTGTTGTTCTCCTTTTTAAAATAATTTAAACATTGTTTACAAAAAAATATTTACAGTTCAAATAATGGGCAGATTAATAAAATTCTCAGCATCCATGCGATAGAAAAAACAAGTCGAGATGAATGAAATGATCACTGACTACCTATTTAGCTGTGCACTCCTGTCCCCATTCCCTTCAGTGTAATTTATCTCCTATTTTTCAACTTTGACATTGCCCATCATTTCTCAGAATCAGCATTTTGAGGTTACATAAAGCACACAAAACATTTTCTAGAACTTTTCCCCACTCAGGATATGTTTCTCCTTTTCCAATAATTTCTATAAAGAGTTGCAGACCCACAGTGGAGGTCAAGAGGTGCAGGCAAACGATGGAGGCCTACATGTGTGTCCTCTTCCTGCTGTGTATCACTTCCAGATCAAAAACGGCAGGGACTGGGCCAGCAGAAAATTCATCCATTCATCCATCTGACTCTGACGTCTGCAATGAACTCTTTTAATGCATCACAGCATGGCCTGCAAGTTTGTACTTTCTGTTCCCTGTGCTGGCCTTGATTTTAGAATTCAGAAATATTCAGCCATCAGTTATTCTGTCTTTTTTATACGCCACTACAGCAAATGTGAACAATTGTTTGTGCGATGGATGACTCTATGAGGCCATCTGCTGGAGAAAAATACTAATTGAAGGACTGAAGTGTGCCAAGCACTTTTGGTTAAAAATAAACTGCACTGCACTATGAGAAAGAAATAAGAAGCCTGTGATGAAATGTGGTATTGGCTAATTTTATATATATATTTATTATAGGATATATTTAATATCTATTCAATTATCACACTTAAGAGCATCAACCTGAATGACAGAGCTCTGGGAAAGCCATAATTGTTTCAACTTGGACATTTTCGAAGCCACCCCTTGCTAATACATGATCCAGTCATTTCCTTAGTGATGGGACACCAGTCTGAGTTTGTGCTCTAGTAGGTTTATTGGAAATGTTCTTTTAATGGAATTATTTAATATATTTTATGGAAATGTTAATAAAACCAGTCATGGGGCAGTGGTTGATAGTTCTGTTAAATTGGTGTGATGAGTCTTTTCTACATGTAAATGTTACAAAAACTAAAGTACTGGTAATTAATTTATGAAGAAACACCATTCACCCACAAGAAACATTCATCATAGATCAGGCAGTGGAGGTTGCCGACAGTTATAAATATCTGGGACAATCATAGACTCAAAACTGACTTTAAAAGAAAATATAGAAGCCATCTGCAAAAAGGGACAGCAGTGCCACAACTGTTTAAGGAGATGGAGACCTACCATCTTTTAGAAATCTTGTACCGAGTCAGACTTTACTCGTGTTCTGCTGCCCTAGTTTGGAAATCTTAATGTCAGCAACACAAACAGAATAAATCAAATTGTAAAATGGAGCGAAAATAACAAGGTACCAACACTCCGATCTCACGGACGCGTTTAACAAGCACGTATTACAGAAAGCAGAGAGTCTTCTGTCAGACAGAACATTCTCTTTCAAGGTGTTGCCATCAGCTTTGGGGTCCCAAGGATAAAAAGCAACCGGTTCAAAAACTATTTAATTCCAACTGCTGTTAACCTTCTAGGGAAGTTCAATTTTAATAAACGAGCACAGCCTTAAATGATAGGATGAGCAGGTTGCTTTTGGATCAGTTGTCGGTCAAGTCTAAATATGCCTAATATGTTTGATTTAATGTTTCACTATAAGTGTTATGTTCATTGCCATATTTTATTTATTTGTACCAAGTTTATGCTTGATGATTGTGTTCTTTGTTGTTTTTAAATGTTAACCTACTGACAAACCAAGTTTCCCTCTCTGAATAACACAATTAACTATTTCATAACATACAGACATGAACTACTAAAATAATGGTATATAAAGTTAATCTGTATCTTATATATATGATTGGGATCCAAAGAACAGCTCATCACCTCTCATAAGGATTTGCATTGTAAGGGCAAAACAGCAAATTTTGTAACTTCTCAATAAAAAAAAAAAATAAACATGCTCTAAATTAAAAATATTTAGAATTCTGCTTTCTACAGAATTCTATCACCCCAGATCTCCCGGAACACATTCAGGTCATGAGAACGCAAAGTCAAGACAAATGTCAGCAAAACAAGAGGTGCAGAAAAAAAAACACATACGCTGGTTCATGAATGTAATATTTGATCATTTTCCTCAATAAATAAATGACCAAGTACAGTCGACCCTTGACATACGACAGGCCTGACATGCGAACAACTTGATTTATGAGCAAAATTTTTGTTTTGATTTACAACCAACATCGTGCGTTACAACCTGAATGCAGTCACGTGTATCCGCTTGTGCGACTGTAAACAAACAGCTGAGAGCATTTGTAAGCATCAATAGGAGCCCAGATACATGTGTTTGTGGATGTAATTTCGGTCAGTGCAGTGATTTATCTATATATATAATTCACTAAGACCATGGCAAGCAAGATGCATAATTGCTAAGGAAGGAAGAGAAGGTAACGAAGGTGAAGAAAGCAATTGTTAAGGGATGTTAGCTAGCGGGCTGGCGCGGCACATGATGATGTCATCAGGCTGAGTCAGCACCGACTTGCTTTGGAATGTATTATTACAGCAGTTCACAACATGACCAGCTTTGAACTGAGTGCTCGACTACTGTCATTATTAACTTAAGAAACAACAATCACAATCGAAACAAAGAAGGAAATTGTGCAGAGAGTGGTGTTCGTGTGACCGATCTCGCTAATATGTACAGCATGTCGAAATCCACCATCTCGACATTTTTACAAAGAAAAGATTTGCATAAGGAGGCTCCTTCTCAACAATAACCACCTTCCGTTTCATTCTCCTCCTCCTCCCCTCCTGCACCCCAAAGATGTCAAATTAAATGATGAGTGCAGTATGAAATTGTTGTTTCTGGTAGGCTAGGCACTTTTTATAACTTTTTGGTTAGTACATTAGAAACATTATTGGTGTTTTGGTAAATTATGCACATTATACAACCCTTTTTTATTATGAAAAGGTTAAATAAGTGTTGCTGTGGGAGGTTGGGAGTGCATTATGGGTATTTCCATTATTTCTTATGGGGAAAAATAGTCTTGACTTACAACCAACTTGAGTTACAATCAGCCCTCGTGAACGAATTCAGTTCATAAGTCAAGGGTCCACTGTATAATATTTTTGTCTCATTTGTTTAACTGCTTTCTCTTTTTCTACTTTTAGGACTTGAGTGAAAATCTGATGATGTTTTAGGTCATATTTATGCAGAAATATAGAAAATTCTAAAGGGTTCACAAACTTTCAAGCACAACTGTAATTATTAAGTTAACAAATGAAACATTATAGGAAACTAAATGATGTAGCAGACCTCATGATCACAAGCTGCTTTAGTCCTCTCTTTGGCATTTATATCTCTGCTACAAATAAAATATAATTGATTATTCTACTGTGTCACTAAAATATTTGCATTTCACTTTTAATAATACGTTTTACTTGCTCTTTTCTATTAACATTCTTACTTCTAACAATATTTTTTTATAATATGGTTTACCGTAAAGTTATGATAAACCCTAATTACCATTTAAGTCTTTAATGTTAGCTTCAATTATAATCATAGATGTGATCATTAAAGATATTCTAAAATTATTTTTATTTCAATTTTCAATTCATTTTAACATACCAATTAAATTGAAATTTAGATTAGCACATTATTTCAGCCTGTTATTTAGTTATACATTACCATTTTTAAACAGTTAAACATATCATATATATAATTTATATATATGATTAATAGATGTTTTTATTCACCTCCTGTGATATCCTTAAAGAATTGGCATGCATCAAGTGCTGCCATGACTGGGAATAATGAGTTTGTGAATGTTATATTTATATTAACTTCTGTATAAAGATAGCCTTAAAAATTTACAGATAGCTTCGTTTATTTGGTCTTGTTGGTTTGTCAGGTATAGACTGTTGCCACAGCCTCTCTTCTGGCAGTAATGTTTTAACTATCTTACTACCTCAACATAAATTCTGAAGTTATTAATCAAAACATAACGTTTTCGCCTAAAAGTTTTGGTGGCCACTAAGGATTTTTTGCAGCTTTTTTCCCTATTTTTTTCACCTGCACAAGAGCAATAGTAAGTGGGTGCTTTAGAAGGAGGAGGAGGAGGTTGGGAGCGGGCAGTGATACAGCGTGGTTGCTGCACCCACCATATGACGAACCACCGCAGGGTCCCAAATTAGGAGCGGAGTGCAGCTGTGCAACGGATGACACCTCAGCACCACACTGGATTGGTATGAGGTTTTTTTTTAATGGTGGTGGGAGTGCCAATCCTGCCACCAACTCCCGAGTTTTCCCAGCAAATTGGAGCATCTGCTTGCAGAGCTGGATGCAGATTAACGTCATACCCAGGATAGAACAATTGCAGGTGAGAGTGGCTGAAAAAAAAAAATACAGAAAATACAGCAAAAAAGAATATGGATTAAACCAGTTCTTTGCTCAAAGTTAAACATCTGCTAACATCTCATAGTGAAAAGCTTTAACAGATGGTGAATGCAACAAGTAAGCGAACACTGCCATAGAAAGTGTATGTGAACCTCTTTGGAAGAAAATTGATTCAAAAGGAAGAGCAAATTGAAGAAAAAAAAATCTTGGGATTTCAGAGGCAGTAGAATTTGGAAATCCTACTAGAGTCATTTTGAAGTTTTTACTAAAATCCTTACAGACAGCATTAAGTAGAGCTTGAAATCAAACAGCCGCTTTGCTTACCCTTGAAAGGGTTTTTATAGTCAGATGCGACAGATTTCAGGAAAAAGAAATTGTGATGTTGTCCAAGGAAAAGAAATTTTCTTTGAAATGAAATAGATTTTGATTTTTTTCGCTGACAGAGAAGGATTTATTGGGTTTAGACAGCTACTGGGCTATGCAGGTAAACTAAAGCTTGTGTTTGAAGGTTCACCTTTCATATACAATTCAGAAGATATGCACAAAGGCTTGAAAAAAAAAAAAAAACTTTATTTCAATCATAATGCTTAGTGACAGATCACACAATTGTTTCCTTTATCTTTTCTTTTTTGTTTCCCTCTTTTTCTCTTCCCTTTTAGAGACAGGAATGTAAATGTTAATAAGTGATTGGCCAGCTTCAGTTTAAGAGCTGTGAAGCAGAGTTAGGTGCTGCAATCTCGTATTTTCACTCATCCCTTTTAAAAACATTAGAACAAATTATATTTAAAGGGAGTAACAGATACAACTGTGGTCTTACCTTCAGGCAGTCTTTGCGAGTTCGTCTTTTCCATTTTGCAAAGCTTCTTGCATGTGTGTCCATTTTGATTTAAGTGTAGCACTCAGGGTCAGGTGCTGGCTTATTGACAGAAGGGCTTACAAGGATTGGTTTGGGGAAGATGGCTTATGGTGTGTTGCTTTATTTATCATAGAGTATTTTGTGTGTTGTTAGAGCCACGGTACTGCACTAGGATAAGGGAGTGTCTGCCCCCCTGCTCCCTTGGGAATGGTTCTGCTTGAACGTGGAGAACCGATAGCTGGACAGGGAAAGTGCTTTCTCTTTATAAAGGCAGTGTAAGCCAAGGTCCGATGTCAATCGACTGGCATAAAGTGCCTATTGCAAGAAAGAACTTAACAGAAGACCGAGACTTTGGTGCCCCACCAGCTGACTACAAGGTAGGGGTGTCCGATTATACCCATGAGCCAAGCTGGGCTCCTCTGGTTGGAAGAACTTTATTATTTGGTTGATGTAAATCTGTTTCTTTTTACACTGGGACTGATTTAGACCCAGTTATTTTATTATTGAGCAGAGTAAAAGCTCTAGATTTAGTATTCTTTGCCAAGTTTTTGTTTGAGACACAGTGGAAGAATAAGTTGTTTTTCCCACTTCTGTGTTTTTGGGACCGAATTTTATTATTTCAAATATTTTTTCACTGTAAATAATTTTCACTACACAAACTGTAAATTATTTTTATTGGAACTGTTTAGAATAAAAACAACCTTTATTCTCTACATCTGCCATATTTTAATCAACTTTCCTATGCCTTTGGTTCCAGTTGTTTCTGACTACTAGTAGATCATCTTCCCCACAGTTGGCTTGTGCTGTAATCCTTCAATATTGGCACTGAGGTTCTCACAGGTTTATAAAGGTCAGGGGCCCTACCACCTTAGGATCAACATAAAGAGAACAAGGAACAGAACTTCTAAAATACACCATCAACATAATGGAAGAGTGTAAAAAATGAATAAATAACACAACAGTACCCACTAAGAGGCAATAAAACACAAACAGAAAGAAAATAAACAATTTACAAAATAATATTTAAAGGAAAAAGAGAATACGTAAAAAATGACACCTAGGCCAGACATGAGCCCCTGGTTTTCTTGTAACAATCAATGCTAAGAATGGATTGCTCGATACCAACCAGTCCATCTTCAAGAGGAACCACTTGACCGAGACAGGTCTATTGACCGTGGTCGACCAGCTACGACTTTGCTAGAGCTACCAACACGTCATCAGTCCTGATCCTTCTAGATCTTTCCACTGGCTTTGACACACTCAACCACAACATCCTTCTTGCTACCCTCTCTAACCTTGCCATTACTGGAACTGCTCTCAGATGGTTCGAGTTGTACATCTTGGGCAGATCCTATAGCGTATCCTTGCGAGTTGTCAATGGCAAACCAGATATGCACAGGTGTACCCCAAGGATCGGTGCTGGGTCTTCTACTTTTCTCTCTGTACACCACCTCACTGGGCTCCATCATCCAATCCCATGCTTTCTCTTATCAGAGCTGTGCTGATGATACACATCTTCACCTGTCATTTCCTCTTGAGGACAACAGGGTATTAGCCAGAGTATCTCCATATCTTAATGACATCTCAATCTGAATGAAAGACCACCACCTACATCTCCTCCTGGCAAAAACCAAGCTTCTTGTGATCCCAGCCAGCCAGTCTGTTCAACTCCCCATCTCTGTACAGCTTGGTTCATTCTCGCTAACACCTACCAAGTTAGTATACAACCTTGGGGTGGTAATTGATGAGCAGTGATCTTTTTCTGACCACATTTCTACCATTTCTTGTTCATGCAGTGTCACGCTGTACAACATCTGCAAGATCAAACATTATCTGACAGAGTTTGCAGCACAACTTCTGGTCCAGGCTTTAGTCTTGTTGCGTCTGGACTACTGAAACCCACTTCTGGCAGTAGTACTTACATGTGCTATCAAGCTGAAGCAGATGTTCCAGTGTCTTGTATTCAACCCACTGAGACAGGTACATGTCACTCCTGTCTTTAGGGTGCTACATTGGCTTCCTGTAGCAGCACAAATTAAGTTCAAATCACTAATGCTTGCCTATATTTACAGGGTTACATAAAGCCATGCCAGCAGCCAGAGACCCTGACAGTGAATTATAAAAGGAAGAGGAAATATATTTAATTGATTGGGGGGGGGAAAAACTTTTGCTCTGTGATATTTTATATTGTTTGTTAATTTGTTGTTAGACTTTAATCCATGATTGTATATTTATTACTTCTTGTATCATTTTTCACTTGTGACAATCAATTTTTTGTTACCTGTCCTACTACACTTGCTGAACAAACAGGCCCTAGTCTAATGTTACTCAATGATGTTTACCTCTTTTGTAAGTCAGTTTGGATAAAAGAGTAAGAGTAAATGTAAACAATGCACAAATGTTCTCCTAATCGTAATCTTTGCAGATCTTTGCGCACTGGCTTTTTCAATGTTCTGAGAGTGAAGAATAAAAGAACTGGCGAGTCAGGCTTTTGCATTTATTCAATGTAAATCAGGAATATTTTACTGATAGAGACAGATCTTTTGAACATAAACTGCTGAATACCCATTTTTTAATTCTGCCTTTTCTCAATTTATTTATAGCACATTTGTTCTATAAAACTCAAATTGGTTGTATATCATCACAGACCTGAAGTTTTTCTTTTTTTCCCCACAGTGGCAGTTATGGCTGTTTTCATAGAGTACAAAGAATTTGACCATTGTCATTGTTGATATTTCATTTTTCCAATTGTTAATCATAACTTCTGTTTTTTTGTCTTTCTGGTGTCTTGCAATGGTACTCTTTGCCTCTGCCTTTGGTATAGAAAATGATAGAATAAAATGTCTTCTTTTTCTTCTTCTTTTGGCCGTTCCCGTTAGGGGTTGCCACAGCAGATCATCGTCTTCCATATCTTTCTGTACACTGCATCTTGTTCTGTTACACCCATCACCTGCATGTCCTCTCTCACCACATCCATAAACCTTCTCTTAGGCCTTCCTCTTTTCCTCTTGCCTGGCAGGTCTATCCTTAGCATCCTTCTCCCAATATACTCAACATCTCTCCTCTGCACATGTCCAAACCAACGCAATCTCGCCTCTCTGACTTTGTCTCCCAACCATCCAACTTGAGCTGACCCTCTAATGTACTCATTTCTAATCCTGTTCATCCGCGTCGCGCCCAAAGCAAATCTTAGCATCTTTAACTCTGCCACCTCCAGCTCTGTCTCCTGCATTCTGGTTAGTGCCACCGTCTCCAACCCATATAACATAGCTGGCCTCACTACCATCCTGTAGACCTTCCTTTTCATTCTTGCTGATGCCCGTCTGTCACAAATCACTCCTGACACACTTCTCCACCCATTTGACCCTGCCTGAACTCTCTTCTTCACCTTTCTTCCACAATCCCCATTACTCTGTACCGTTGATCCCAAGTATTTAAACTCCTCCACCTTCGCCAACTCTACTCCCTGCATCTTCTCCTCTTTAGAGCATATCTACATCTCTCCAGGGTCTCCTCAACCTGCTTCCTACTATCGCTACAGATCACAATGTCATCAGGAAACATCATATACAACTTATTTTGCACTCTGAGCAATTCTCAGATAAAATACAAGTACAGATTATACTAATTATTAAATACAGAACTTTTCCAAAAATATATGCAGATTTGTTAAAACACAGAAATGAACAAGGTAGAAACTGATTAAGTATAAATGGAAACCACCAATATCAGTCCATAAGTTGATGAACTATGAACAGTTGACAATGGTGGAAATAAAATTGTAAAGGAGAAGTTAAAAACAAAGAAAGTCCTGGAGACCTTGGACAACTGGATGCCTACCCCTCCTCAATTTTGTATAATGGAGTCTCTGCTGACCATCTAATTTGATGAGAGAATCTTTCCATCCAATGATTCCAACATTTCTTTATCTGAGATGGCTTTTCAATATGCAGGAGAACAGCCTGAGAGCAGAACAGTGGCACCAAGAAGAGAAACAGAACAGAGGAGGGTCAACAACGATTTCAGGTTATTGTGGTACATACATTTCTGAATAAATGACTAACAAACAGAAATGTAGTCTGCAAAGCTAATCAGCAGCTCTAGTCAGGGTATGCTAAACTGAAGGAGTGAGTCTTCAACCGGGATTTAAAAGCTGAGACCGAAGGGGCATCTCTTATATTAACAAGTAGATTATTCCGCATAACTAAAACCTCGACCTCCCACTTTTATTAATCTTTGGAATCATAAGCAGACAGGCATCTTGAGATCTTAATGTGCGTCCTGGTTTGTAAGTAATGATACTGTAAGTTCAGATAAGTAAGCCAGACCTTGGAAATGTATGGCTTTATATTTTAAAAGAAGGATTTTGAAATCCGCCCTAAACTTAAACGGGAGCCAGTGTAAGGACTTAAGAACTGGATTGTGTTCGTATTTTCTTGTTCTTGTAATAATTCTTGCAGCAGCATTTGGAATTAACTAAAAGCTGTATAAAGAACAATTTAAACAGCCAGTGAACACCACATTGCAGTAGTCAATCTTACTAGAAATAGATGCATGAATTTATTGTATTCTGCATATTTAGAAAACATCTTAATTTTCCAACCTTTGTAAGATGGACAAAATATGTAGACAATTTTGTAATACACGCTTTAAATGGCATGCTAGAGTCAAATATAACACCCAGATTGTGGGTTGAATCCACACACCTAACGGTGACTCCAACTGAATTAAATAATGACAAAACATTGTTATGATCAGCATCATTCCTTCCAATAATTAACATCTCTGTTTAGTCTGTGTTTAAAGATAAATAGTTCTCATCCATCCACTCCTTTAATTCATTAACACATCTAATTAAGAACAGCATTGGAGAAACGTCATTTGGACTTAAAGAAAGGTATAACTGGGTGTCATCTGCGTACAAGTGAAAATTAACATTATGTTTTCTAATGATATACCCAAGTGGAAGCAGGTAAAGTGAAAACAGTAAAGGTCCCAGACAACATATCTCACTTCTGTGTATAATGATGGAGTACTAACAGCATATTTCTGTACATACTAGAATCGATCTGATGAATAAGAACAAAACAGGAAAAGACAGTGCTTGTAAACCCAATGTCAATTTCCAGCCTATCTAGTAAAATAGAATGATCAAAGGTGCCAAATATTGTTCTTAAGTATAGCAACACAGTTACATCGGAATGTCCTTCATCAGAAGATATCAGAATGTCATTTATAACATGTGTTAGTGCAGTTTCTGTACTATGGCCAGTGAGGAAGCCAGACTGGAATTTCTCAAATAAATTGTGATCCATAAGGAGTGACTGAAGCGATTGTGGACTACCTTTTCAAGTATTTTAGAGAGAATGGGTATATTTGAAATGGGTCTATATTTTTAAGTATGTGTGGGTCTAGGTCTGATTTTTTAAGTAATAGTTTAATGACCGACACTTTTAGTGCATCAAGTACTGTGCCATGCTTTAATGAGCTATTGGTAATGCTAAGAATAGGTGCTTCAAGAACATCCATTGTGCATTTTATTAGTTTTGTTGTCACTGGATCGTGGGAACAAGTGGTAGATTTCATTTTAGAAATGAAAGTTAAGACTTCCTGTTCTGTTACAGGATTAAAATTTGTACAGTGCTGAAAACAAGGTGAGACAGGGTTTGCCATGCTAGTACTAAACTGACACTGAAATCTGGGCTCTTATATCGTCAATTTTCTCATTAAAAAGTTCATAAAGTCTGAACTGCTCGTGCCTGTTGGTACTTTGTGTGCACTGAGTTTTACTGTTTTTGTACAGTTTTCTACATTGTCTTATATTTTGTTCTGTTTATGTCTCCGTGTTACAGTGCCCACTGTATTTTCAGCTAGTCACATTTAGGATTGGTCTGGCATAGCCTTGTTTGTTTGTCTTCATGTAAGCTCCTTACATGTTTGTGCTTGGTGGGTAAACTTGATTCTGAGAAGGTAGATACTTCATTGTCAACCACAAAGTCTAATTTAGCCACTATGTTGGATATCTTCGCCCCTGTTAACTGTTGGATTAGCCTAGTTTGGAAATGTAAACTTCTGCATTATGGAGTCACCAAGTACAAGCCCTTTGTTGTTCACAGACTCGTTGCTGAGTGCGGAGTATCTGTTCTAGGTTTGAATGTGTGACCAGGTTGCTAAGGGACTAAAGTTTGACCTCTTAGTCCTTCATCTCACTGTTACCCTCTCACCCTGTGGCTGAATTGGCACTGTTGATGTTGGCTCTGCACTGACTATGGTGGGGCCTCGAGAGACCAAAGCCGCATAATAAATGGCAGAATTTGCCTAAACAAACCGAGCTGATTGAGTTTTCAGTTGGCCTAATCACCATCAAATTCCTAACGTGGTCTACCAAAGTGCTTATTTTCCCAACTAACTCCTAGTTAACTACACATTTTTGGCTGGTGAAGATGTCTGCACTGTAGGCTAGAAAAACTAAAACCATACATACTGCAGGGTACACAACATTTAACATGTGCCAGGTTCGCGACAGGAGTAAAGAAAAGAATGAAGGATGCTACAACTATTCAGATTTTCTAACACACTGTACCATATCTACATAAAATCATTCACTGTGGGGCTGGGAGGTCTTTTGGCCTTAAAACCCCTAAAAGTTTATTTTTTCTGGCATCCATGCTGGCTGCAGTTTTTTTACTTTGCTCTCTTCGCTGGACATCTATTCTCTCATACGATACTGACTTTTGATATTAGCACCATAAGAGACTTCTTTGTTATCATATAATACATCATTAAGGTTTGTGTGTGTGTGTGTGTGTCTGGTCACTTTGAGCAATCTAATTGGTCAGTTTGGCTTTGGTGATGCAATCAAATGAGGAAGTGCAAGTGTGAGAGTAAAATCATACGAGACATGCTGAGAGAAGACAGGAGTTTCAAAATAGGGCAGGAAGCAAGCAGGGAGCCTCAGAATAAGAACGCCAAGGGTACACATTGGGAAAGAGATATCGAATATTTATTATTAAAAGTTTATTCTATTATTTATCTCCGACAGGTAACATGGCCAGTTATTTGTAAAGCACTCTTAGCTATGGAAGATTACTTGTGCCAAAATGAAACATGTTAACTACTTTGGAATGCAATGTACATGCATGTGTTACATTTAATTTTGGCCAGGTTTAACGTGTCACAATTAAAAACATATTAACCAAATGCTTTCAATTGCTTGTCGCTACAGCAAGCCATTTTCATCATCATGTGAAAGCACATTGCATTTCAGTTCATGTCCATAGATTGCGTGTCATAACTAAAAGCTAAGCAAATGTATTGCATTTCACTTATGGCCTGCTCAGGGTGGATTGTCTTTCAATTCAAGACCACACCTTGATCATCATGCCAAAACTGAATGTAACAAAATAATCAATTGCCGTGAAAAGGTGGGGCAGGGAACTCCAGCAGTTGAGCTAAGGGGCATTCCGCTTCTAACGTTTCTGTGTTCTGGCAGCAAGCATAAATTTTGTCAATGTGGAGTGACAGACTGAAACAATGACAAGTATGCTTTAGGTCTCACTGAAAATGTTTACTCTTATGTTAAGCTGTCTAATGTGTTATACTTGCCTTATATCTTTTTGTTCCATTTCTCTTCTAATAGTCCTGACTGATATATCAAGAAGTGTAGCAAAATACCCATCTGCAGGTATTTACAAATCGAATTTACGAGACTATCAGAGTTCAAACACCCTGGTTGATGGTACATAAACATATGCTGCAGTTCTTCGGAACAAACTCTTGAATGTGCTCTAAGAATATTACTGTAGCACTTGGCAATCCTTCTCCTGTTCCTGCTTCTATCACTCCCACCCTTTCCGGCAAACAGTCGACACAGAAGAGATTAAAATTGTTATTTTCATCACCAGCTTCCACCTTCTCAATGAGATGGTGGATCACCTGCTTTATCAACTCCCCGTTCCTCGTCTTTAGTACTAGATGAACACACTTGTGATTGGAATGTCTCTTACCCCAACCGCTGCCGGTAATTGGCCATTTCATTATGTTCGGTAATGGTATGATTAACACGTGGTCTTCAGTCAAAACGCTACAGGACTGCAGAACAGATGGTATTCAAGCACCTTGTAGGTCATGAAACCAGAGTGTTAGTGAAAACACTCATAAATCAGTGCCAAACAATTGTGGTCTGAGATGGCAAAAATACTACATATAAAAATATCAAAAAAAAAAAAAACTCCAGACTTCTTCCCTTCTGCCTTATTGCAAGATAATGAAGATAGGAGAGAGTCTCTCCAGAACAACAAAAAAAAGATTCTTCCAACATAAAAATAAACCGCTGTGTCACTCACAGCCCACCAGATGTTTACCCAGGAAAATCCTCCATTGTGTCAGTCTGTTTAGAGGACTTCTCTCTTTCATTAATTAGAAAGCTCTCCTGTTACTGACACTGCCAATCCTTCTCTTCTATAAAGCACTCAGAAGGTCACAAGCACGTGCTGAGAACTGTCAGACCCAAACTCCACCCTGTTCTGTTGAATATTTCACTAGCTACCTCAGCGCCATTTGAAACGTGTGTAGGATTCTTCGCTCTAATCCCAACAAGACATCTGACCCAGCCTCGCCAATAGGAACTCCTTTTTGCCACCCTTGCATTTTTGTAAACTTTCTTACTTTCACTTCTGTAACATATCCTGTGTTTGCATTTTCCTCTCCTTTTCTAATGCTGAGAAACTTTCTTTTATCACATCCTGCATCGAGTATTGTAACTCCCTACTGGCAGGTGCCCCTTTTAATCTTATGTCACAGTTCTAGCTGATTCAAAACTCTGCTGCGTGAGTCCTTACACGATCCAGCAACAGCGAGAACATAACACCCGTCCTGCTGCTCCTTCACTAGCTCTCTGTGTCTTACAGGATCGAGTATAAACTTCTGTTATTAACCTACAAAGCTTTAAATGGCCTTACACCAGAGTACATCAGTGACCTTCTCCATCACTATGCTCCTGTTCACTCACTAAGGTCCTCTGATTCTTGTTGTGCCCCACACTAACCTGCACTCTGTTTGTGACTGGGCCAACACCATTCATTCCTTTAAAAAGCAACTAAAAACTCGTCTGTTCAGGAAGGCTTTTAACTTACTCCTTACATTCTGTCCCTTCATTCAGTTTACCTCTTCTCTGTCCAGAAGCTCAGGATAATTTGTGCGTGTGTGTTATATCACAAATGATATAATTTTTTTGGGATTTTCTTTTAGTATTTTAATCTGGTTGTCTTTTATTCTGTTTAATGCTTTGTATCTCCTGTATTTATCTGTCTAGTGTTCAATGCAGAAATATTTGTACCCAATGTTACATATACGCTGCTGTTTAAATAAGCATCTTAAGCATGGAAAATACGCTATGTAAATAGAATGTATTATTATTATGTTCTTATCAGTCTGTGAGAAACTAAGTCTTGGGCCCTAATAGGAGAAATGTTAAGAAAATTTTTTGGTTGCTGTGATTTCTAGCAAGAGAAGAGTTAAGCTCCTAGTCAGACATTGCCTGGTATATTTTAACAAAATCCTTAGTTGTCCTTAGTGTGTGCTTGGTGTGTGGGTGAGTGTGCCCTGCGGTGGGCTGGCACCCCACTTGGGGTTTGTTTCCTGCCTTGCGCCCTATATTGGCTGGGATTGGTTCCAGCAGACCCCCGTGACTCTGTAGTTAGGATATAGCGGGTTGGATAATGGATGGATGGTATTATTGTAAAGATCTAAAAAGAGTTACGACATCCTGGCACTTGAAAAATCTACTGAATCCCAGAAACACTGGCGCACATCCTGGAGGACCAGCACATTGCTTCTTGCCTTCCACCGAGTGTGCGGCGATGACCACTGGCTCCATGTGACCCTAAACTGGACTGATTAAATCTCCCCCTCGGCACATACAGCATAAAACGCATGCCTCTAACTTTTGTTTAGTTCTTTTCACTTTAAAGCACAACATGCACATGCTTAAAGTCTACTTCGCTAGCTGTCACCAGACGGGCGGAGCACACACGTGTATGTTACAGGAGACAGTTCCCCTTTCATGCGTGCCCGGTTTCTTTTATACAAATGAGATAACATCACACAAACTTTAATAAAGTCACAAAGGTACATTTTCAGCTGACACTGGGACAAGTTTATAAAAGCATTTTGAGAATTCAGTAGTGTACGGTCAATCAAAAAGTGAGAGAAGCAAATGCAGGTCAGGCAATCAGTAAGAATATTCTGAATGTTCGCAAGTTTTGTTGGACGAGATGAGCCGACATTTCTGTGTAGCCATGAAATGCTACTACTATTAACAGACTTAGACTCACTAGCAACATGTGAAGAGCAGTCAAATTAACTGGATTAGAGTAACACATTTAGGCTTGTTAATCTAATATAATCACATGTATCAATGGCAGTTAATCAGTAGCCCTAATGAAAAAACAAAACTTAAGTCTAAAAGAGACTCATTTTTGGTTTAGGTTTAAAGTAACCATAACTTCAGACCTGTTTTCAGTTTAGGTATTAAGTTTTTTATCTTTGGACAGAAACTAAAAACAGTTTTTGCTTTGCGCCTTCTCCCAGCATTACCGATCGTCTATGGAGGAGGAGCGAAAGCTTTGGATTCCTCAAAAATTTCTATATCCAGTGTTCGACAGATCTCAATGTTTTAGGGTCCCCTGGTACCAAAAACATCAATATCTCGATGATGGGTGTGTCTCTGTATATGTCACAGTTTCCTGAGAATGGTCTAGAGCTAAAATGGCTGGACAGAAAAATAAACTCAAAATTTAAGCCTGTTACATTATAAGATGACAATGTACGGATTAGTTTTAGAGCCAAATTTTGCAAGAGAAAGAGGCACTCTAGAGGAACCTTCAAATCCCGCAATTCTGCAATTAATTAGGAATCCTTCTCATCAATTGCTAACGTAATGACATATTTGGTGATCAGAAAGATCAGCATCATTAGGTAAATGATTACTGAAATGTTATAGAATAGTTTGGGTAACTTGGTTCCTAGGGCAAATTTTTTGACTTGGTCTCGGACTTAATCTTCACTGATCTGGTAACCAGTAATTCAAGAGAATATAAATGCATAGATATAGTATTAGAAAAAAAGGTCATTGACCACCCTAGAGAATTTTTCATTGATTTGGAAAGAAGTTGTCTAACAGCCTATCCTTAAATTAAAGAACAAGGAGAAGCCCTGGGAAAACGGGTAACCTGCTCAGACAAACAGTATCAATGCCAGGATTCAAGCAGAGAACTTTTATACAACAATATATACTACTTATGTTTTAGATTTAGTCAATGGAGCAGCATAACATTTAAAAGGAATGTCCACTGCACAGGGAACCCCATGTTCAGCAGTTAACACCTACAGTATAAGAAACATGATTTCTGTTCATAGTATGAAAATGCTGGTTTAACTGCTGCACACTGAGTGTAACTCACAAGATACATCGAGAAATTAAATTTGAGCATAGCAACCATTTTGAAGGGGACAGATGAGGAGGAAGCAAGAAACTAAACACTCCAATTAGAATTTCTAACTAAATGTATATTTCACCAGTAAATGAAAATCAGTCGTAATTGTTTGCACACCCATAGGGGCCTGGAAGGAAAGAACTCCATCTCTTATGTGACCGAGCATGTATTTTCATTAAAAGTGTTTAAGTGTTCACCAGATGCAAATATTCCACTACAACTTATAAAGGCCATAACATTAGTAACACCATAATCTGGAAATGTGTGTTATGCATTGATTACATATTAATGCTTCCTTCTTCAACTTTTCAGAGTCTCAATAGAAAAACAAGAAATTGTTGATCACGGTTTTTCTTCTGGGGTTTGCTTTGTGGTGAGAGATTCATGAGTCTAGACCACAACAGCCTTTTTGCAGAAGCTCAGATTATATAAGGAACCAAATTTCCCCATGGGACATATAAACTTCTATCTGTCCATCCATCCAGGTTATTACCAAAGTCCTCTCTAAACACCATCATGAAGAATGTATTGAAACAGATAATTAGGTTGTCTCCTTCTTGTTCTCAGGATCACCCGCAATATTCAAAGTGCACTACTTGGTTTTCCAAACCATCGATGTCCTCCTTTAATTTTAGTCTGGAAAGAAAATTTTGGTTCCCCAGTAGCAGTCCTTTTGTCATTTCACACCATCATGCGTTTCAAGTTCCTGTATGTGAGGTAAAAGTGATGTCTTCACTGGATTTTGTTGAGCAGCAATTAATCTAAGGTGGTGAATTTTTTTTTCTTAGTGTTAGGATTCCTCCATTATTTAAGTTTCTTTTACTGCTGTTGTTGTGGTCTTTTATTCAGCTTTTTTCACTGGATCAGTTACAGTAACCCTCCTCGATCGTGGGGGTTGTGTTTCAGAACCCCCCACGAAAGGTGAAAATCCGTGAAATAAAAACCATATGTTTATATGGTTATTTTTATATACTGTAAGCCCTTATACACTCTCTAGTTATACAGCATAATCCCTTTGTATTCTCTTAGATATTAGGTAAGAGTTGTTGAAATTATGTATGTACACACACTGTTTATATACAGTAAAACCTAAATATTATTTTTAAGATATCGAGCATCTCCAATATCACATATGTTACAGCCATTACGATAGACAGGCCACCAGCAATAAATACGTACAATGCAAGAAAAATTGTATACAGTAAAATGTGTGTACAGTGACACTAAACGTATGTATATGTACTAAGTACTGTAAGTAGAAAATTAATTATGGTTACTCACCAACAATGACACGACGACTTGTCCGAGAACGATGAGTTTAGTTTTACTGCACAACAAAGGAGAGCGTTACAGCTCTTCTAAAGGAGCCACTTCAGGCGACTGTGTAGCACCGCCATTGTTGTTCTTCCGGAAGTCTTCAATCCACATCCCTAAAGCAGATTCCATCCGAACTACCGCCTTATTACATCCACTTACAACTCGTTTTGCGCCCTGGTTAAAATGACACTGCAACCATAGATCTTATATTCTTTTGCTCCTTTTCAAATAAAAGGAATCGTGGACTCATTGATGCCGTAATGGCGTCCTACAGTGGTGTAGCTGTTCCCTTCCTTCAACATATCCAAAACTTTTACCTTTTCGGCAATCGTTAGCATCTTCTGTTGCCGCTTTGGCACGGCCCCTGAAGCAGTAGCAGGAGCAGATCGTTTTGGAGCCATAACGAAGGGCTTGACTATGCACAAAGATAAGCAGAAAAGTTAACTCTTTACACAGTGAAATACATTGATGCTGAATGAGCGAGACGAGACTTCCTGGTTAACGCAGCGGAATCGAATTCGGCGCTCCGTCACTGAGCCAATCAGCACACAGGAACTTAACTGTGTGCTATGATTAGGTAGCTTCTCAGCCATCTGCCAATAGCGTTCCTTGTATGAAATCAACTGGGGAAATATGTACCACAATTAAAAAGACCCATTGTCCACAGAAACCCGTGAACATTTAATAATATGCTTACAGTATGATTAATCCATACTGTAAAATAGCATTACGTGCCTTAAGATTTACAAATGACATACCAAACTGATGAAGCCAAGTTAGTGTCCTTTGATAGGCAGAAGCCCACTCACGTCAATTCCATAAAGAAACCTAATTAGAAATCTTCCATTTCTTTACTCATCCATTGTCCTTAGTTTGGCAATGCTGCTCAGACAATTGCTAATATTGTGCTTTTTAACAATATATGCTATATTTATAATGCTTTAAATGATATTAAAAATATATATATTTTATGAAAGGTGCCCTCACAAAGCCAAAAGGGTACACTGCAATGAAATGAAAGCAGCATACTAATAGGAGTCCATCCTGCAATTCAAAAACAGTTGTAGACCAAACCTGTGCTCCACAACAATTGCAGACAAACTTAAACACAATTTTCCAATCACAGAAACAACTTACTTACTTCGAGTGAATGTGGATCAGTTTAAAAGACTCCCAAATATACTGAAAATGACTTGTGTCAATACATACAAAATGCAATTATCTGTCACTTGTAAAATTTGCAATATTTAACTAAAGTAATGCAATAGTCATACTTTTATACAGAGAAGAGACTATTTTAGAAATACAATCCTTTTTCAAAAATGAATCAATACAATAAGTTACAGTATTTGAACATCCTAAAAGAAATATAAATAACATAGTAACTAAACAGTTTGTTTAAAAAAAAATAAAAAAAAAGAAAGAAAAAAATAATAACAAACATATATAAATATAAGCAAACAAAACAAATAACACAAACAGGTGCTACTGATCAACGACATCAGGTGAAATTAGAATCTAAATGATTACCTGAAACAGAAACCGTTGGGCAGAGGGAATAAACTGGAGAAGGATCAACCATAACATAAAGGTAGAGTTGCAGTAGATGAGGTGAGTTAAATCACAAGTGCTACAACCATTGCAAAAGTAGACATTCCAACAAGACACAAGGTGGTCAGTGGTCACACTGCATCATCAATGTCTCTCCCAAGCAGAAATTTCACTGTAGGCATCTGTTCCTAGATGTGCTGTCCAAACTCTTCTGCAAAAACACAAATAAATTAGCAAGGCTGAGGACTGGAAACTCGGTGGGTCAGCCATGGGAACTGACTGTAGTAGACAAGAAATACATCAAAATTACTTCAGTGTGAAATTGGATGGTGTCCAGCACTGCTAGCAGCTCAGAACTGATAGAAACTACTGAGACCCTGGCAGATTCATCTACAGTCTGGAGAAGTCGCATCAGAAGAGTCTTTTAAAAGCTTACATGGAGGAAATAAAGCCAAACAACTCATCTACTGTATATATGAAAAAATATGGCTCTAACAGAATGGGAAATGGTACAATGGATTATATACAGTTACCAGAGAAGCATGGCAGAGGTTCTCTGTAGGTTTTGGTAAGCAATTTTCACAAATGGAGCTAATTATTTCATTCAGATTGATGGCTGAGAGATACAGGCAGATTCTTATCCATCACTCAACACCATCAGGGAGGTCCAAGCTTCATTCTGCAGCATGACCGTAACCTCAAACACACAAGCAAAAATCACCAAAAAGAGGAACATGGAATCCAACAAAAGATAGTATGACCCACAAAGACCACCAAAGTCTACAGTGGAACTGTGGCAACTTGTCCAAGAGGCTTTGAACAAGCTACAGTATCATGCGATTACCTTCTGAAACTGCATGCAATTTTTCTATTTACTGTAGGACATTTTCTGATTAATAAAAACTAATTGTGACATTAGTTTTGAAAGCATTCTTACTTTAAAACATTTTTGTTTAAATGTGTAAAACGTTTGCACAGTACTGTATGCATAACCAATAGCAACACTGGGAATTCCAGCTTTAGTGTAAAAAGCTGCACAGAAATCCAACGGCTCCTCTTCACCTGTCATAGTGATGCAAGAAGGGAGGCAACAACTACAGAAGCTCTGTGAGCAGCAGAACAAAGGGTGCCCCCCATGTACCTTTTAGAGCATTTCCTCCAATGACAAAAAAAAGATACAGTGCTATGCCGAAAAAAAAAGCATTTTTGGGAGGGGGTTTAATATGCAAAGTCCAAGCAATTCTTCCTCCTTCCTGCTTGGTTGCAAATGAAGGAATACTATTTGAATTAAGTTTTTGATACTATTCTTTGAAAGTTTGTACTGAATCTCATGATCTCCAGGCAATGAATGGTTTAGGGTTAGGTTTAAGGTAGGATTAGGGTTAGTACCACCTAGATATACAGCCAAAGTCAGAAGTTTACATACAATTAAGGGTGAATTCTTCAGATTCAGGTTTTGTACCAACAAACTGTACATTTGGCAAATTGTTTAAGACATCTACTTTGTGCACAGGCAGATAATTTCACTTTGTATTGACTATATCACAATTGCAGGAGGCCACAGGTTTACACACTTTTGTTAATATTTGGTAGCATTGTCTTCAAATTGTTTAACTTGAACCAAACGTTTTGGATAGCCTTCCATACGATTCTTAAAATAAGTTGCTAGAATTTTGGCCCATTGGAGAGGTTTTTAGTCCTCATGGTTTGCACACAGTTTTTTCAGATCTGCCCATAAAAGTTTCAGCTGAATTGAGATCTGGGCTTTGTGATGGCCACAAAAATACCTTGTTGTCCTCAGCCATTTTGTCACAACTCTGGAGGTATGCTTGGGGTCATTATCCATTTGGAAGACCCATTTGCTCCTGAATATCTACATAATGTTCCATTCTTGTGATGCCATCTATTTTGTGGAATGCACCAGTCCCTTCTGCATTAAAGCACAGCATGATTCTCCCAGCCCAATACTTGATAGTTTGGATGGGGTTCTTTGGCTTGCAAGCCTCACCCATTTTCCTCCAAACATAACGTTGGTAATTATGGTCATACAGTTCCATATTAGATTCATCAGATCAGAGGACAGTTTTCTAGAAGGCAAGATCTTTGTCCCCATGTTCTGTTGCCAACTGCTGTCTGGCTTTTTTTATGGTGGCTTTGGAGCAGTGTCTTCTCCCTTGCTGAGCAGCCTTTCAGGTTATGTCGATTTACTGTCTGTGGATGTAGATACTCGTCTGCTTTCTCCAGCACAAAGTCCTTTGCTGTTGTTCTAGGATTGAATTGCACTTCTCATACCAAAGTATGTTCTTCACAAGGAGACAGAATGCATCTTATTCCTGAGCGGTACGATGGCTGTGTGGTCCCATAGTGTTTATACTTGTCTATTACTGTTTGTACAGATGAACATGGAAACTTCAGGAATTTGGAAATCGTTCCCAGCTTTGTGGAGGTCCAAAATTTTATTCTGAGGTCTTGGCTGATTTTTGTATGTAAAGCAAAAAGGCAGGGAGTTTGATGGTAAGCCTTAGCATACCTCCACCTGTTGACTTCGATTAGGCTAATTGGCCATTAGAAGCTAATTGACTAATTACCTAATGGATTGACAATTTTCTGGAATTTTTCAAGTCGTTTAAAAGCACGGGTAAAGTCTGTGTAAGCTCATGGCCCACTGGAGTTGTGATGTAGTCAAGAAAAATGAAATAATCTGTCCATTCTCTGTCTTTTGCAAACCTCAAGTCCGCAAACTTGGTGTTACCTTTGACAGTAACCTCTCTTTTGAGAAACAGGTTAATTCTGTAGTCAAGAGTTATTTTTCCAGCTTCGTCTATTAGGTAAGATCAAGCCTTTTTTATCTTCTAGGGATCTTGAGAAAGCTACTCGTGCTTTTATCTTCTCTCGCCTTGATTACTGCAACTCGCTGTATTCTGGGATTAGCAAATCCCTCATACGCAGATTACAGTTGGTCCAGAATGCTGCCGCTCACTTTCTGGTTGGGGAAAGAAAGTCTAATTCTGTTTCTCCAATATTAGCTTCTTTACACTGGCTGCCTGTCAGTTTTCGAATTGATTTTAAAATCTTGCTGCTAGTTTTTAAATCTTTACATGGGCTCGCTCCTGCCTATTTATCCGAATTGTGTGTTTTACACCAGCCATCCAGAGTGCTTAGATCTTCTGGTCAGTTGTCTCTTGTTGTCCCTTGTACCAAGTGAAAAACTAAGGGGGACAGAGCGTTTGCAGCTGCTGCTCCTCGCCTGTGGAACTGTTTACCTCATCACATAAAGGAGTCGACTACAACTGAACTGTTCAAAACAAGATTAAAGACTCATTTCTATTCACTTGCATTCTGTGACCTTCAGTAATTCTGATGGTTCCCTCATTGTGATTATATAACATTACTTCTATTTATTATTTATTTTATTTATATTCATATTTTATTTCTATTTATGTTATTTGTATATGCTTTCTTTTTATTCTATTACTAGCAAAATACCCGTGCTTCGCAGCGGAGGAGTAGTGTGTTAAAGAATTTATGAAAAAGGAAACATTTTAAAAATAACGTAACATTATTGTGAATCTAATTGTTGTGACTGTTATTGAGTGTTGCTGTCATCATGGATTTGATTATTATTATTTCTTTCAATCAGGTTCATATTTGGAGGATGTGTTGTGTTCAAGTTACATTCCGTGTTCGTCTAGTCTATCACTGACCATCTCATCTTCGTTGTCAACCGTTGTAAAAATAACAGGCTTCATTCATAGAAGTGATCACTACCCAAATCCCTACTTGTGAATCTAAGATGTTTAACAGGCATTCCTGGTATTAAGTTGTGGATTTGCCTGCGAATATTTAGAAGCAGCACGTCTATGAACGTAATTTAAACTCCTATTCCTATTGATATGTCTACAAAGGCTTGTTCAGCGTCACAGGGTTGTTCCTGTCCTACTGCATCAATAAGCAGTTCGTCTTCCTCTTTATCTGAGACATCACACACTGCATGCACGGGTTTACCTTTCCCAGTCCTGCAAAGTCAGTTCACGTGAGCTGCTTGGAGTACATGCATCAAAGGTTCTCAGCTGTGCTATCTCGTGCGATCTTGCAATGTCCACAGCTTTATTTAATGTTAGCTCAGACCCGGCACTTAAGTTTCTCTCGCACTTTTGCTGAGTTTGTGCCAAACACTATTCTATCCCTGACCATCTCATCTTTGTTTGCATAAGCACAGTCCTACACCAGCAATTTTAACTCCATTACAAAGTGATCAAAAGTCTCATTTATATATGCGTCTTCTCATTAAACTTGTATCTCGCGAATATCGTATTCATTGTAAGTATGACAAATGCCAGTGGCAGCCTGTCTATGAACTTAATTTAAACTTGAGGTTTACACCGTGCTTTGTTTTCGCAGTAGCTACACTTATGAATATGCTTGTATGCGTCACTCTCTTTATATTCTTTTGCTGCCTTCTCAATTGTGTAATGCGTTTGTTGTTCAGAGCTCTTTGGAGCTCTTGCTTGTTCTCCGCGTACTGCGTTCACAGTCAGTTCACGTGAGCCGCTCGGAGTACATGCATCAAAGGTTCTCAGCTGTGCTTGGGCTCTCTCGTACGATCTTGCAATGTCCACTGCTTTATTTAATGTTAGCTAAGACCCGGCACTTAAAAGTTTCTCTTGCACTTTCACCGAGTTTGTGCCAAGCACTAGTCTATCCCTGACCATCTCATCTTTGTTTGCATAAGCACAGTCCTTCACCCGCGAATATATAGCGGCAGCGTGTCTATTGGATTGTTGCTGACGGACGGCCTTATATGGGCACAGCGTGTCTATTGGATTGCTGCTGACGGATGGCCTATATGGGCAGGCACTCAATTACTTGGGAGGCGTGATGATGGGGGACGCAACTCCACCTTTCACGGCGACCGAGCTACAGGCTATGGCCGTATATATGTACGTAAGTAGGTTCCAGTTATGACCGTTACGCGTAGAATTTCAAAACAAAACCTGCTTAACTTTTGTAAGTAAGCTGTAAGGAATGAGCCTGCCAAATTTCAGTCTTCTACCTAGACGGGAAGTTGGAGAATTAGTGATGAGTCAGTGAGTCAGTCAATGAGGGCTTTGCCTTTTATTAGTATACAGTAGATTGTAAAGCACTTTGGCCACAGCATTCCTATGTTGTTTTAAATGTGCTATATAAATAAATTTGACATTGACGTGAACATTATTAGAAAAAAAAATTATTTTGCCCTGCAGAAAAATAGATGTCGCATGGACATCAGGGACAGTGCCTCTGGATTGGCAGACCGGGGTGGTGGTCCCCCTCCTTAAGAAAGGGGACTGGAGGGTGTGTTCCAACTACAGAGTGATCACACTCCTCAGACTCCCTGGAAAAGTCTATTCTGGGGTCCTGGAGAGGAGTGTCCGTCAGATGGTCGAACCTCTGATTCAGGAGTAACAGTGTGGCTTTCGTCCTAGTCGCAGAACAGTGGACCAGCTCTATACCTTTAGCAGGGTCATGGGAGTTTTCCCAACCAGTCTACATGTGTTTTGTGGACTTGGAAAAGGCATTCAACCATGTCCCTCGGGGAATCCTGTGGGGGCGGTGCTCCGAGAATATGGGGTACCGGACCGCCTGATAAGGGCTGTTCGGTCCCTGTATAACCAGAGTCAGGGCTTGATCTGCATTGCTGGCAGTAAGTTGAACCCGCCAGGGCTGCCCTTTGTCACCGATTCTGTTCATAACTTTTATGGACAGAATTTCTAGGCGCAGCCAGGGTGTTGAAGGGGTCCGGTTTGGTGGACTCAGGATTGGGTCACTGCTTTTTGCAGATACTGTTGTCCTGTTTGCTTCATCAGGCCGTGATCTTCAGCTCTCACTGGATCAGTTCGCAGCCGAGTGTGAAGAGGCTGGGATGGGAATCAGCACCTCCAAATCCGAGACCATGGTCCTCAGTCGGAAAAGGGTGGAGTGCCCTCTCAGGGTTGGTAGTGAGATCCTGCCCCAAGTGGAGCAGTTCAAGTATCTCTGGGTCTTGTTCACGAGTGAGGGAAGAATGGGACGGTAGATTGTCAGGCGGATAGGTGCGGCGAGCTCTCAATTTACCGGTTGATCTATGTTCCTACCCTCACCTATGATCATGAGTTGTGGGTTGTGACCGAAAGAACGAGATCACGAATACAAGCGACTGAAATGAGTTTCCTCCACAGGGTGTCTGGGCTTTCCCTTAAAGATAAGGTGAGAAGCTCAGTCATCCAGGCAGAGCTCAGAGTAGAGCCGCTGCTCCTCCACATCGAGAGGAGTCAGATGAGGTGGCTCGAGCATCTGATCAGGATGCCTCCTGGACGCCTTCATGGTGAGATGTTCCAGGCACGTCTAACCAGGAGGAGGCCCAGGGGAAGACCCCTGACTTAAAGACTGTAATTTAGGAAAACTGCAGCAGCATGCTATCAGCACATGCTCTCAACCTTTCTCTAGTACTATTTAGGCACAGTAAAATGTATCATAGTAGGAAAACATCATCACAGAATTGGAGTTACTGAGTCAATGTGGTGTAGCAGAAGTTCTATCAATGAAAGCAACTGCTATCAGAGGAGGACAATGACAGAGACCTTTATTTAAAAGAGAAAATGACTAGTAAAAAACACATCATGCAAAAGAAATGACTACCTTAATAAAAACAAATGCTTGGAAGGTCAGATGAACATTCCCCCCATTTCATATGTTTAATTTCCTGTTTTACTAGAAAAAAAACTTGGCTTTAAAGGTCATCCGTTGGGACCTTTTTTAAAAAATTACTAAAAGATGTGTTGACTGGGGTTTCTTGTTAAAGAATGGACCACTTTTAAGCCAGACTAAGCACAAGTTCAGATGAATTCCAACTTTGTTCCACAAGCCTCCAGAAAGAAACATACTAATTAGTCCAAAACTCAGTATGTAGTTTACTCCACTTTAAAGCTAGGGTTGTAAAAGTTACATTGGCCCAGCGAAACATTTTAAAACCTCAAAGTGATACCAGCATAGCAAATCAATTAGTGATACTAAACCCCTAATACGGTAATTTTGTTTGAGAGAAAGATACTAGACAGTAAATCTACTTTGCTATAAATCAAGTTGTCTTGGAATTTATGACCTTCAAAATATTAATTTATTTTTACCAACTACCTGAAGAAGAATCTACAACTATGAAGCTATTATACATTAGTGTGATAGGTTCCATAACACACCTCATTTGATGGATGGGATCATTTTGGTTCTATATGGTGCATAGCTGCCAACATCAAATTAACACTTTCAAAGTTTTGAAATTGAAGATTCTTGTGGCATACAAACTTGCTAGTTTAATACAGCACTAAATGTCACTGAAAACACAAGTTTGTACAGTTTGAAAGAGTGAATTAATTCTCAGCACACTAATATTCATAAAATCTATCACTCATTGGTACTTGGCCACATTCTGCATGCTGTGGAAGACTCTGATCTCTGGAAAAAAAATGATGTGGTGCATAAAGTTTTAACTGCATAGAATCGGCTAATTTCTTTTTTACATTCTTCCCAGTGATACTGAATGGTTTTGATTAAATTTAGATATAAAATAATAAAGGAATGGGATACTAAGATATTTATGCAAGTTATACGCATTTCATTAAAAAAAAAAAAAAAAGTGTGTGCTAACAAATGAACAGAAGAAAAATGCATACAGAGACAAATAAACACTGCTAATAAACATCCTTAGGGCTAGTTTTACTTACTGGAAAGACTTTTTTTAAATAAAAAGGTAATAAATATTAATAGAAAATGTAGCAAAAAAAATATGTAACACAATGAGAAACATCATGCATAAATGGGTAGCTGCTGTCTGCAATTGTGCCACATTATGTGCAATCCCTTTTAAATGAATGGTAAACAGTGCTGTAAAACTGTGTTGAATTTTTTTCAGATAAGGAAGACAGAGGTTTTATCTAAAGGCATACTCAGTTATATAATGCCAGAGAGTGTCAATGTGTTGCAATGTTAATTTGAATATGCAAGTAAGAATTCGACTGAACACATTATGATACTATAAACTAGTCAGAATGTGGCACCCACCCATGTTAGTATTAACTATTGGAAGTGGTGAATAACCTTGAGCAGGTTCGATTAATTCTTGACAGTACAGCCCTCTTCCAACACTGCTAGCCTCTGTGTGCAAGCCGAAGCGGTTCTGAAATCCCAACTGCCATTTGCATGACCTTCCACTATGAAGACATAATATCTAAAGTCTCCAGGCCCATTTAACTCCTGGCCTGTGTCTCTCTGCTGATCAAGTGTAGAGAACTGGGAAAACTCTGCATAAACAAGGCTTCAGGGCTGGATGGAATCAGCCCAAGGGTGTTGAAAACAAATGCCAGCTAGCTCTGAGGGGTCCTACAAAACATGTTCCCTAGCTGTGGAAAACATTCTATGTGGTACCTTTGCCAAAGAAAGCGCATTCTAGTGATCCCAATGACTTCCGCTCGGCTGGCACCACAGTCAGGATGTTTTTCACTTTTCCAGTGTGGTGTTCTAGGCTGCAGTCTTCTGAGGAAGCAACCAGAGATCAAAAGAACCACAACTGCCTGAAAAAAACCTACCTGGAAAGCCTGCTCCAAAACAAGATAAAAAGGGACACACTGAAGCTGTTGGGGAAAAGAACATAACAGAAAAATCGGATGCCATCATGAAAAATCCACTCCAAGAGATGCTCTCCTGGATCACTTTTAGCCACAGGCTTATTCCACCATGGTGTGCCGAGAAGCGCTTCTGGGGGGCTTTTCTGGATGATTTTTGTGTTTCTGCTGCTGTATACTGTACATCTGAATTTCCCCATGGGATTAATAAAGTTTACCTAATCTAAAGTACACCACCAACATAGACAGATTTCTACCATCCTCTCCCCTGGGTTCAAACAAACATACATACATACAGTGCATCTGGAAAGTATTCACAGTGCATCACTTTTTCCACATTTTGTTATGTTACAGCCTTATTCCAAAATGGATTAAATTCATTTCTTCCTCAGAATTTTACACACAACATCCCATAATGACAAAATGAAAAACGTTTACTTGAAGTTTTTGCAAATTTATTAAAAATAAAAAAACTGAGAAATCACATGTACATAAGTATTCACAGCCTTTGCTCAATACTTTGTCGATGCACCTTTGGCAGCAATTACAGCCTCAAGTCTTTTTGAATATGATGTCACAAGCTTGGCACACATATCCTTGGCCAGTTTCGCCCATTCCTCTTTGTAGCACCTCTCAAGCTCCATCAGGTTGGATGGGAAGCATTGGTGCACAGCCATTTTAAGATCTCTCCAGAGATGTTCAATCAGATTCAAGGATTCTGGGCCACTCAAGGACATTCACAGAGTTGTCCTGATGCCACTCCTTTGATATCTTGGCTGTGTGTTTAGGGTCGTTGTCCTGCTGAAAGATGAACCATCTCCCCAGTCTGAGGTCAAGAGCGCTCTGGAGCAGGTTTTCATTCAGGAAATCTCTGTACATTGCTGCAGTCATCTTTCCCCTTATCCTGACTAGTCTCCCAGTTCCTGCTGCTGAAAAACATCCCCACAGCATGATGCTGCCACCACCATGCTTCACTGTAGGGATGGTATTGGTCTGGTGATGAGCGGTGCCTGGTTTCCTCCAAACATGATGCCTGGCATTCACACCAAAGAGTTCAATCTTTGTCTCATCAGACCAGAGAATTTTCTCATGGTCCGGGAGTCCTTCAGGTGCCTTTTGGCAAACTCCAGGTGGGCTGCCATGTGCCTTTTACTAAAAGAGTGGCTTCTGTCTGGCCACTCTACCACACAAGACTGATTGGTGGATTGCTGCAGAGAAGGTTGTCCTTCTGGAAGGTTCTCCACTCTCCACAGAGGACCATCGGGTTCTTGGTCACCTCCCTGACTAAGGCCCTTCTCCCCTGATCGCTCTGTTTAAATGGCCGGCCAGCTCTAGGAAGAGTCCTGAAGCCTCATGTATAACACTGTGCATAAAATTCACACTATAACATGGCGTAAGCACAAAAGCCGAAATGTGCTTACGCACAGAAAAATCCAGATGCAGGAATCTGTGCGTACTCCAACTTCCACATTCTTCTGCTACATAAATCCCGGTCAGCGTGAAAAGCAACGCTTGTTCACGCGCTTTATGTAACGCCCCAGCTCCTCCCAAAATTACGCCTCTTTGAATATGCAAATCAATATAAAATCGCCCTTAAGCTCAGCCTTCTGTGAAAACACAATGGGAAAAGGAAGAGGGAAAATGGAAGAATTTCAGCGAATACCAAGTGGAGGCAAAGTCGCTGTGAAAAGACAAGATGTAGCCCACCATCTGAGTGTCATATGAAAGCTTATTAGGGTACAGAGAAAAAAAAAAGGCACACAGTGGGGAAAAAGCACGAAAGGTCAACTTCAATCTCGAAATTTCCACTTTAATAGCGTAGTTTATTTTGTCATTAAAATAGAACATCATAAACTTCATCTTAAAATCATTTAATTAACCAGTTTCTCAAATCACATGGTAATTAAAGTAGCACATTAAATGCTTTGTTTTGTATGTGATCTTCTATGTGCTCTGTGTGTGTGAATCACTACATGCTTCTTAAACCGGCTCTCTTCCTCCGACAGGACACAGAATCCATTACATTCATGATATTACAGCTCTCTGAAAAACTAAAATACTGAGATGTATACGTGATATCATTTTCATGATGATAGTTAAAGTGATTGTGTGCGACCTTCAATGAAATTATTTATTGCAGCAGTACTCATGGGCAGCTCAATATCCAATAGAGAAAGTCCAATGTCAATATGTTATCTTATGCACGGTGGATCGCCACACAATCAGCTCTGTAATAGACGTTAATCCATCTGTAAGCTTAGAGCGCCGATTCTTCAAAACATTTAAGGAACATTGAAATATCTTCGTAGTACAGGTTTAATTATTCTATCCTTTACGCCAGTCTCAGTGAAGAATATAGATTATTTAAATGAAGTTAGTTTTATCTGTATAATAATAAACATATTTTGCTGCATTTCATCTTAAAAATGATATCGTCATCATATGTAAATACCCGCTTTATAAAGTGGTGCAGGTTGTGTAATATTAGAACTGTAGTGCAAGTTTACAGTGAAGTAATTGTACTTATAAGTACAAACAGTTCTACAAGGAGCACTTGATTGAATGCGTTTAAAGTTCTTGGGATGAAACTATTTCTGAACCGCGAGGTCCGCACAGGAAAGGCTTTGACACGTTTTGCCGTGGCTGAGACAGCGTGTTCTTGAAGCTGTATACCGATAATTCTCTTTCCGATCAGCTGCTGCTGTGATTCACACTCAGATACAGTGATATAAATACTGCGAGTCGTGCAGTGAGAGTAATATGGAAAAAGATGATCCGCTGTGGCAACTCCTATAACGGGAGCAGCTGAAAGAAGAAGGTGCAGTTAGAGTAACAATGCTAAAGCAGTTATGGTATTTGGAATACTATGGCTATTCCCTGGACCATTATATTGTTACAAGTTAATTACAATCAGATGCATTACACTAATAAACAATATGCGGTTAGTTTGTGTATTTATAAAGCCGCGTCAGGAAAATAAGAAGTAACCACACAGGAACAGTAGCATTGCTTTGACGCTGGGTGCCGCCAGTTTGCAAAACCGAGCGGAGAACTTCCTTACGACAAGGTATGAAGTACCGTGGAAAAGTGCAAAGGCTGTGAATAATTCTGTACAGTGCATCCAGAAAGTATTTACAGTGCATCATTTTTCCACATTTTGTTATGTTACAGCCTTATTCCAAAATAGATTAAATTCATTTTTTTCCTCAGAATTCTACACACAACACCCCATAATGACATGAAAAAAGTTTACTTGAGATTTTTCCAAATTTATTAAAAATAAAAAAAAATGAGAAATCAAATGTACCTAAGTATTCACAGCCTTTGCCATGAAGCTCAAAACTGAGCTCAGGTGCATCCTGTTTCCCCTGATCATCCTTGAGATGTTTCTGCAGCTTAATTGGAGTCTACCTGTGGTAAGTTCAGTTGACTGGACATGATTTGGAAAGGCAAACACCTGTCTATATAAGGTCCCACAGTTGACAGTTCATGTCAGAGCACAAACCAAGCATGAAGTCAAAGGAATTGTCTGCAGACCTCCGAGAGAGGATTGTCTCGAGGCACAAATCTGGGGAAGGTTACAGAAAAATTTCTGCTGCTTTGAAGGTCCCAATGAGCACAGTGGCCTCCATCATCCGTAAGAGGAAGAAGTTCGAAACCACCAGGACTCTTCCTAGAGCTAGCCGGCCATCTAAACAGAGCGATCGGGAGAGAAGGGCCTTAGTCAGGAAGGTGACCAAGAACCCGATGGTCACTCTGTCAGAGCTCCAGAGATCCTATGTGGAGAGAGGAGAACCTTCCAGAAGGACAACCATCTCTGCAGCAATCTACCAATCAGGACTGTTTGGTAGAGTGGCCAGACGGAAGCCACTCCTTAGTAAAAGGCACATAGCAGCCCGACCTGGAGTTTGCCAAAAGGCACCTGAAGGACTCTCAGACCATGAGAAACAAAATTCTCTGGTCTGATGAGACAAAGATTGAACTCTTTGGTGTGAATGCCAGGCGTCACGTTTGGATGAAACCAGGCACCGCTCATCACCAGGCCAATACCATCCCTACAGTGAAGCATGGTGGTGGTGGTGGCATCATGCTGTGGGGATGTTTTTCAGCGGCAGGAACTGGGAGACTAGTCAGGATAAAGGGAAAGATGACTGCAGCAATGTACAGAGACATCCTGGATGAAAACCTGCTCCAGAGAGCTTTTGACCTCAGACTGGGGCGACGGTTTATCTTTCAGCAGGACAACGACCCTAAGCACACAGCCAAGATATCAAAGGAGTGGCTTCAGGACAACTCTGTGAATGTCCTTGAGAGGCCCAGCCAGAACCCAGACTTGAATCTGATTGAACATCTCTGGAGAGATCTTAAAATGGCTGTGCACTGACGCTTCCCATCCAACCTGATGGAGCTTGAGAGGTGCTGCAAAGAGGAATGGGCAAAAATGGCCAAGGATAGGTGTGCCAAGCTTGTGACATCATATTCAAAAAGACTTGAGGCTGTAGTTGCTGCCAAAGGTGCATCGACAAAGTATTAAGCAAAGGCTTTTTTATTTTTCATAAATTTGCAAAAACCTCAAGTAAACTTTTTCATGTTGTCATTATGGGGTGTTGTTTGTAGAATTCTGAGGAAAAAAATGAATTTAATCCATTTTGAAATAAGGCTGTAACATAACAAAATGTGAAAAAAGTGATGTGCTGTGAATACTTTCTGGATGCACTGTATATAGTTTTAGTTCTGGCCCAAAACCAGAACTGACTTACTGATCATGCTGAAGCATAAATAATCCTCAGCAATATTCTTATTTCCTATAGTGCACACAGAAGTTCACAAAGACATTACTTTTTAGGCACCAATACAGCAACATTTTCTGCATCCATTAGCATGCAGAGAATTGCATACTTTGTGATAGAATGCATTTAATGTTTAAATGTCACAAGGAGCTTTTGTTGTTTAAATGTCCAATAAACTAAAAGTCTGTGTGATTTTGCAATAACGACTGGAAATAGCAATCCACTGTTTGAATTTATTGCTGAACTTTCATTCTGTGCACTTTTGTCACACATTTCAGACATAGGACATCATTAGAAACTGTTATTGATTAACAACTAGCAAGGTTATATAAAAGCCCTGCATTCAAAATTCAGTGGTATATAGGTTGCATATTGCTACAATCACCACTGATTGATGAAGACTAAAAAACAACAGTTTCAAATGTCTTCAGTGTTTAGCATTTATACTTCTTAATTGTAATATTAAATTTTTTCCTGCTTAGAGTCGCTATTAAATATTTTCCTCCGATGATATGCAGACATAATACACATTACTCTAAATCAAACATATAAATTAGTAAATGTTTAACTTTGCAACTATGAACAAAAACTCAATTAAAATCTTGACAGATCTCTTGTGTTTTAGTGAACCTTAAAATGCTACCTGAAGCCCATATTAAGTAATAACATGTATTCCTTATTTAGTCACAAAAAAAGTTTGGCAGTTTTATTTATTCTCATGCTCTCTTGCATTGAATGTAAATTAATGGCCATCCAAAGGGGGAACTTAAGGCAGAAGAAAGACAACTTTCACATGATGTGGCCTCAGAAAATGCTGTAAAAAACTTTTCAGTCCTGTTCTTATCCGGGGTGTTGAGAAGTCGGAGGACAGAGAACAGTTGGTACTACTTTGTCCTGAAGATATGGAAGAATCCTACTTTATATACTTGGTAGGTGGTTTTTCAATGTTGAAATTCATTAGTGTATCCCATGATTCAAGGAAGTTTTTACCTCTGCATTTAGAAATGTGAAATGCTTCTTTTACATTATATCTTTAAAGCTGCAAGATGGTGAAAACCTGAAACAAACCATAAAAAAACAACTTCATTAAGTTGAATTATAACCTAGATAACAAAAAGGAATTGTCTGTGGATTTGAATGTTCAATGTTTTCATCCAATAAGGATTTCAGAGACTTTAGCAGGTGGGACTGTCCCAGCAACCCTTATAGCTCTTTCCGTTCAGTAGTACATTGGCCCTCTGTCTATTAGTGAGAATAGTGTTTGGTGCTCAGCAAGTCTTTTCCAGTATGGTTACTTGTAACCATCTATACTGCCACTATACATTAAAATTATGTAATACAAGGCCAGTACATGATGGGATAGCTGAGCAATAAGAATACGTGAAGTGATGCATGACATTCAATATACTACTTTCTACCTGCGCACTGATGCTACAAAGTGCAGGTCATCAATGTAAGAGCAAAATATTAACTACCTGTACATCCATAATTAACCAGTGATGATAAAATTTTTGCCAACAGTCCTACCACCTCCACCCCAACCATATTTCTGACTACAGACATGCAGTCTGTAGGTTTTTCCTCATCTTTGTATCTAATAAAAGTTTCTTGATTCACCTTTACCCTCCATTTACAGTTCTGCTGATTTTCTGAATAAGTATCAATAGTTTAAAAGCCACTCAATGCAGCTTTTTACTGGGTAGTGAACATATTTCTGCACCAGATATCGAAACGGCAAGGTGCTGGCAGGGCAGTTTTTAGACCTGTTTAAACCAGAATCATAAACTGCAAGGTGCTGGCTGGGCAGTTTTTAGACCTGTTTAAACCAGAATCCTAGAATTAAATTGAAAAGAGAAAACATTTTTCAACTTCAGCCAAAAATGACTGAAGTTGAAAATATCAGCCCATCTCAGACACCCATGGCCCTTTCCTTGGAATATTAATCTAAGCCATGAAGTTGATGTATGTTTTTTTGGTCTCAAATGATGCCTGCCTTACCCGGGAGTGCCCCCCTTCATCCACATTTTGTCACACCAAGGAAAATGTCATAAAAGTTTAAAATAGCATACAAACTGAATCCTAACAATATGCAACAATTTTCTGAAAACAGTTAAATGTTTCTTGAAATAACACAGCAAAAAAGTCTCAGAACAAATTAAATCTTTTTTTTATCATACATAAGACCGCTTGAATATAATACAAAGGGCTTGTCCATTTGTAATATTTTTGTAACATTGTAATATACACAGCAAATCTTAACTAGATCTTACAATCTGTGGACACAGGTACTTATCCTTTCCCATGCTGTTTACATTTACAGTGCACATGTCAGAAGTCCTGTAACCAAACTGTGTAGTCAATCACTCAAAACTGGACGAGAGAAACAAGAAAGGAAAAAGACAGAAAAGAGTGCAGGTATAATGGTGGGGATGGTATTGTAGTGTTGGTAGACTGAAATAATACTGGATGTTACAAATTTCAATGGCATAACAATCCTAGTTTCTTGCAAGTTCATGGACATGTACAGCAAACAGGGCTGCTAGACATAAAATGGACCCACTATAGATGTCAATTAAATAAAAAAAAAACCATACATTTCATTTTTAATGCCACTATTGTTTTTTTTTTTTTTATAAAATATATTATTAAAACAGACTTATCTTAAAATAGTCTAAGAATTCTATTAATGACTTTAACAGATCTACTCAGCCTTTTAAAATGGTATTAACCAACAGGTCATAGAAGTTTCACACACCACACAACAAATGGTGGGTCACTTCCACTGCTGTATCAACCTGAAATCACTCAGCAGGTTTAAATAATTTGATCTATAAAACCAGAAGTAAAATATGTTGTCAAAATGGTATTTAAAACAAAGGAGTAACATTTTAAATTTAATACCTGTACTTGTTACCAAGAATTTATCGACCTTTTAGGTTAAGAATATCACATTTTAAAAATTACACTTTTTCAAGGCAAATCCACAATATATTTTGGAAACAAATTACAAATGAACAGATATCTTAAAATGACATTTCCCTACACAATGCGTTTCATCACGTAAACCCTCCCAATCTATAATTTGGATAAACTGACAAGTGGCAAGGGTCCAGCTTCAGATGTACTCTCCATTTGTGATTAGACTTTAAAATAACAAGAGATTCATCTCTTTCTGTCCGAGAAGATTCGTACAGTGCCTTTATTACTGCATTAAAATTGCTTCTTGGTTGACAGCGAGAGTGCCACTTTATCCACTGTCATGATGACTGCAATTAAGGCGGGAAAACCCATTAAATTAGGCACATATTTAAACAGACTGGTAAGCTCTGTATTAAAACTTGAATATTAATGCACCGTTGTTCATATCATTCTCTTGCATGTAGTTTATGCAAACAAGGACTTGCCTTGAAACATTAGCCATTATCCTGGTACTCCGGAACCAGCGGAGCAACTGACAAGATCTGCCACTATTTTTCCTTATATAGTTAAAAAAAGTTTTAATCTGAAATTCTTAAATGAAATTTAAAAATAAAGTTACAACCAATTTTGTCCAGGATACAGCTAACAGTAAATGAATTTCAACAACAGTTCCAGTTTTGCTAAAGCAATAGATACAGCCTTTTTTCTTTTTACACCGACATTTAAAAAAGGTTTAGATACACCTTGTGTCAAAGTGCAGAACTGCTACATTATTGGTTACAGACATCTATGTGCTATAAAAAAACAGCTTTGGTACAATAAATTATCAAAAAAAGAAAATAAATTCTTGTAAAATTCACAGCATAAATGTGAGGCAAAATAAGCAGTCACATAAAAATCTGCATTTTTTTTTTTTTAAAAAAGTTCTGAAAGAACAGAAGACATCTGTGCAGAAGTCTGGTGGCAGAACCACATGCTAAAAAGGGGGGAAAAATAAAACACAAACAGAAACCCAGATCTAAAAGAGCAAAGAATAAAGCAAATAAAAAGCAAGAAGGGACACAATCGTAGCTATTTTCATCAAATTTATGCAACTACGTCTGTGACCTTGACTTATATTAGTATATTAACTTTTGGACATATTAACTTACAGACCCTGCAATCAGAGGGTTATTTAAATCTTAACTTCAGTTAAAACAAAGGCCTCAAATTACCATTCTCTCAGTCTCATTTTTAATTAAGGGCTGTCTACACTTCAAAAATACAGGAAAAGCTATTTCATTTATATAATGTCCAGCATCTCCCATTTACAGTCAAAACTCCTAAGGCCAAAGGGTTATCTGAAAGACTTCCACAGATGAATCCCTATGTTGGCCAAAACAGACCTGGTGATTGCTTTTCAGTGCATTTAATTAAATTTTGACCCAAAATGTTCCAGCACTAACTAACCTGGGTCCCAAAAAGTTGGGACAGGTATATGCTGCAACTGCTGCATTAACCATCAATTCCACAAGAGCAAACAAGGAAAATTCAGCTGACCATCAAAAACTATGACTTCCTTCAGGTGAGCTGTGTCCCACTGCAGCAAATATTCTTCCCCAGTTTGGAGGCAATTTATGAGAGCTACATGACAAACAGTGAGCTGCTTTTTTATTTACTTTATTATAATTTTTAAAATAGAGCCCTGAAACTGCTGACTAAAAAATTTTAAACAATTTTACACTGTTTGTTATTCGTGTACCTACACATTTGCAGATAACAACCAATTTACTTCTGGAACACACTCTAATTGTGTAAAAACTCTTGTTTCTTAATATGTTTGCTATACCCTGACAAAAATGAAGAGGGCAAGTTGTAGGATTGTGCACAACTCTTTTCTGAATCTACTTAAACTTTGAAGTCTTTCAGCTATTTTGATTAACTGTATTAAAAAAACAAACAACTGGCTCTGCACTGTGGTAATGGTTGAGTGATAAGCTCCCTTCTGACTTAAGCAGCAGCATTTGATGTCTTTGCACTTTTTTTTGAAAAACAACACCTTTAAAAATACACACAGGAAAAAAAAACAAACCCATTCTCAGTTTAGTCACGAACTAGCCACTGAACTCTGTTGGACACAGACACCAGCCATCGGAGATTCATCCCGGTCAATCCCTTGTCGCATGCCCAGATGTCCCTCTGTCACATAGTGTACAGAACCAGTATTGGCTGCAATCTGGTATGATGGATGTCCAGTTATGCCGGTTTCTTGGCGAGGATTTGAGAATACACTCAAATTCACATCCACTGTGCCATTATGACCAAAATCCAAGGCATTGGCAGCTATTGGGCGGTTCTGGTAGGCCTGGTTTCCTTGGTTACCAGTAGAGGATGATGACGTGGAGGAAGAGGAAGCAGAGGAAGACAGTGAGGTCACAGAGTGGTGGCTATGGACTACCTCCATTGAATCCTGGGTGGATGAGCTGTTTGTAGGGGAGTTGTAAACTCTAGGTCTGTTACGGTTTCCTAAAACTGGTTGACCATGGTGATGGTGGTGGTGGTGGTGGTGGTGGTGAGAACTGTTACTGCCATGGTGCTGATGCGAAGTGTTAGGCTGTTGAGGAGCTACATGGAAAGTGGTCTCTTGGACTGGATGAGTCTCTACAGTCACCTGTTGACTACCGTCACTTCCATTCCAGCCTACTGGAGGAGGATATGGCTGTCGCACCTGTAAAATACAGAAAAACATCCATTAGAGAAAGAAGTCATAACATGAACAAGAGATATACTTATATAAGGAAAAATAAATAAAATGAACAGTACCAAGACAAGAAAAAAATCCGCTGCTCACATACTGAAGCATAATGTGATATTTTCTTTATCAGACACATTTTTTCTGATGATTCTAATTTGTACAGCTATTTATAAATTCCTGATTCTGGTTTACCAAGAATGATGATGGTGCCACTCAACAGTAAAATTTCTGCAATTTTTAAAAAACTACTTAAGATTAGTATGCTTATTTCTAGGCAAATGCATTAAAAAACAATAGTGTAATTTCATTAATGTATCTAATTTCAAGTGTGTTTTAATTTTAAGGAACTAGTGGGTAAATAAGCAGAAGGAAAGTTATTGCAAAGAGACCACCAAGGAACGAGCCATGTCTTTCAAAAAACCAATGACCAGCAGCACAAACACTCCATAAACCTGCCTGTACATATCAGAAAGAAAAAAATGGTTAGTCCAGAAAGAAGTTCCTGTTTTTTATATACAGTGGTGTGAAAAACTATTTGCCCCCTTCCTGATTTCTTATTCTTTTGCATGTTTGTCACACAAAATGTTTATGATCATCAAACACATTTAACCATTAGTCAAATATAACACAAGTAAACACAAAATGCAGTTTTTAAATGATGGTTTGTATTATTTAGGGAGAAAAAAAAATCTAAACCTACATGGCCCTGTGTGAAAAAGTAATTGCTCCCTTGTTAAAAAATAACCTAACTGTGGTGTATCACACCTGAGTTCAATTTCCGTAGCCACCCCCAGGCCTGATTACTGCCAGACATGTTTCAATCAAGAAATCACTTCAATAGGAGCTGCCTGACACAGAGAAGTAGACCAAAAGCACCTCAAAAGCTAGACATCATGCCAAGATCCAAAGAAATTCAGGAACAAATGAGAACAGAAGTAATTGAGATCTATCAGTCTGGTAAAGGTTATAAAGCCATTTCTAAAGCTTTGGGACTCCAGCAAACCACAGTGAGAGCCATTATCCACAAATGGCAAAAACATGGAACAGTGGTGAACCTTCCCAGGAGTGGCCGGCCGACCAAAATTACCCCAAGAGCGCAGAGACGACTCATCCGAGAGGTCACAAAAGACCCCAGGACAATGTCTAAAGAACTGCAAGCCTCACTTGCCTCAATTAAGGTCAGTGTTCACGACTTCACCATAAGAAAGAGACTGGGCAAAAACGGCCTGCATGGCAGATTTCCAAGACGCGAAACCACTGTTAAGCAAAAAGAACATTAGGGCTCGTCTCAATTTTGCTAAGAAACATCTGAATGATTGCCAAGACTTTTGGGAAAATACCTTTTGGACTGATGAGACAAAAGTTGAACTTTTTGGAAGGCCAATGTCCCGTTACATCTGGCGTAAAAGGAACACAGCATTTCAGAAAAAGAACATCATACCAACAGTAAAATATGGTGGTGGTAGTGTGATGGTCTGGGGTTGTTTTGCTGCTTCAGGACCTGGAAGCCTTGCTGTGATAGATGGAACCATGAATTCTACTGTCTACCAAAAAATCCTGAAGGAGAATGTCCGGCCATCTGTTCGTCAACTCAAGCTGAAGCGATCTTGGGTGCTGCAACAGGACAATGACCTAAAACACACCAGCAAATCCACCTCTGAATGGCTGAAGAAAAACAAAATGAAGACTTTGGAGTGGCCCAGTCAAAGTCCTGACCTGAATCCAATTGAGATACTATGGCATGACGTTAAAAAGGCGGTTCATGCTAGAAAACCCTCAAATAAAGCTGAATTACAACAATTCTGCAAAGATGAGTGGGCCAAAATTCCTCCAGAGCTGTAAAGACTCATTGCAAGTTATCGCAAACGCTTGATTGCAGTTATTGCTGCTAAGGGTGGCCCAATCAGTTATTAGGTTCAGGGGGCAATTACTTTTTCACACAGGGCCATGTAGGTTTGGATTTTTTTTTCTCCCTAAATAATAAAAACCATCATTTAAAAACTGCATTTTGTGTTTACTTGTGTTATATTTGACTAATGGTTAAATGTGTTTGATGATCAGAAACATTTTGTGTGACAAACATGCAAAAGAATAAGAAATCAGGAAGGGGGCAAATAGTTTTTCACACCACTGTATACATGCACAACAACATTTATGAAGGCTTAAGGTCCATCCATCCATCCATTATCCAACCCACTATATAGTGTAGCAAAAATTGAGCACTCTTGTGTTAAATATAAAATGCTGTCTTAAGTGTGCAAAACATAAAGCACTCATCTAAACAATATTGTCTCCACTGTTACATATAGTAAAAATAGCTTCATGTAATTTGTAATCCAATCATTGGTAAGGCAAAAATAAATATACCTGTATGCCAGGACAGAATTGAGGAAACAATGGAAACTGATTGTGAAATAATCTAAATAAAATATTTTACCTGTGGACAGTGAGTGTCACAGTCCATAGCCTGAACAGCAGCATTAAAATTTCCCCCACTATGCCGATGCTGATGGGTTGGGTCTGATCTTGCCCTTCCACTGTTACTTGTACCAGATGAACCTCCTTGATAAAGAAATACAATTAACAGTGACTATTTAAACAAAACAGAAAATGTAACTTTGTTCAGAGGTGAAAATGGTGATTTACAAACAATCAGGTTTAGGTGTAAATCTGCTTAAATTTATACTTAGCGTGTTTTGCTAAATCTGAGTTACAGAAATTTGGGCTACTTTATGATCTCTATTTAAGAAATATTTCAGTGCACATTATGATTTGAAATTCACAAAAATATTCTATACAATATATAATGCAGCATTGGGGAAGTAGTGTGAGAATGAAAGAGAAAACAGACATGCACTTGATTCCTAGAAATTCTTCATTGCTTACTTTATTAGAGGGTCTGTAATTTTTACAGAAATACTAACCCATCTTACACTAATGCCCTGATGCAATACTAAACTCATATTTTCCGGGTTCCACCCATTGTTATTCCCATTAACAAAATCCAAAACTAAATATGTTGTTGATGAAAAAAAAATAGTACTTTCCTTAAGCAAAACTGAAACAAAAATGTCTAGTAACTAAAATCAAATGAAAATGAGAAAATAAGGAAAACAAAACTAGTTTTATAATTTAAAGAGATTCATCATGCTAGTCTTTGTGCAAAATGTACATGAGAGCATGCAGTTGTTAGTATATTTATTAAATTTTACTTAAAACTAATTATTTGTAATATTTGCACAGAGGAGAGCATTGATTCGTGAGCATGAGCAACAATCCCTATTTGCTGGGGGTCAAAATCTGTGGATTTCCTTGGTCATCTCAGCTATCAGTGAGATCTCCCTTTTAAAATTGAGAGTGAATATGTCAAAGCCTCATCACTTGTGAATGACTTATTCTGTGGATTTCACTGGCCACAATTGACCGTCAGTAACAGATGCCCCCATCTCCAGGCTGTGCTTGGAAGTTCATTGGCACTGCTAATTCTGAAGCATGCCATTCTGCTCTGGGTTTATTTTAACAAGAGTAATGTACCAAATCTACTCTATATCAAAATAAACTCAGGCAACCGATGTGAGTTCAGTGAACTTAACATACGTCTTCATCAGTGTGGTAAAGCACTAGATCTATCAGATTAATTTTAGACTGCAATCTTGATATGTCAGGCAAAAATCTAGAGTTTGCATCTGTACATCAGGCCATTACATTTGAATGTTTACTTTGCAGTGGTACAGAGATCTGGCTGGGACTGTTAGATTTGAACTGAACATAGTCCTTGAGTGGTCTGCCATTTGGATGTAAAACTGATAAAATCCGCTCTTATCCTATTCATTGTGGTTAACTATAACCTCTACATTTGTACACAAATTGTGTTATTTTATTTGTGGCATTCTTTCTTTTTTCCTGTTTGCTTCAGATTCTAATTCAGAACTTTGACTTTCAATTATTTTATCTATTGTTTGGTGTCTAAGGTGCGATACTAGTTTGTATCCATTGTTATTAATGTCATCTTTTCTTTTATGCCTATTATATTTCTTTGAATATCTGTGAAGGGCAGGAGAAAAATAATATATAAACTACATCATTATTATTTTATTATTACACAGTACAATGAGTTCAGGTTTAATTGCTAACCTGGTCAGTATCTGTATGGAGTTTGCCCGTTTTCCCATGTGTATGTTGACTTAGTGTGTGTAAATTCAGATATTGTTTCACAGCTGGATATTAGGAATTGTTCATTAAGCTCTCTCAATTGCCAAAATATTTACTCCAAAAAGTGTTGCAAACTAACATTCTCTCAGTTTAAGATCATAAGGGGCTGCACAGATTTTACATGTTGCTTATTAAGTGAATAATCTGAGATGTTGCTCTTCAGTATATAATGTGCTTGCTGAAATGCAGTCTATACATGGATAATGTTCATGTAATTTATGCCATAACTGTTATTAACAAACTTCAGTTACAGACAGTAAAATTGTGAGTTGACAGGTATCACATGAATGACATACAATTTGACAACTGTAAAAAATACTGTTTTTACATTTGTAAAACTGTATTCATGTGGATGGACATTTTGGTGAGTAAAACAAAATTAATAGAATGTGATGAAAAGTAGAAGTTAATTGCTGAAAAAAAAAAAATAAATAAAAGTAACAAAAAATAAAATTAGGAAATGGTGAAAAACTAATACAAACTACAAAAAAAAAAAAAAAATCTTAAACCTAGAAAAATACCTCTTCCACCTGTTCTCGTCTTTTTTGCTTGGATGTTATTGACATACACCGTAAAACTAAAAGTGCCAGTCTGTAAATACTTAAAATCTTATAAATTGTTTCTTTACTATTTCTCCCAATGTCTTTCCAAACACTGACAGAAACTTCATTTGTCACCTTGTGCCACCGATTACCTTTTTAATAGTAAGGCACGTTTCCACGGTGTCTAAAATAAACTTTAGATTTAAAATGCTAAAACGGGATTAACCTGTCCTTTAAAAACTATGGACTCTATAACTTGGGAGTATATAAAATAAGGTTGTGCTCAGTTCAAAAGCACAACAGCTAATAACATATTCTTCTGCATGAACAACAGTTTTGACAAGAACAAGCCACTCCCTATTCAATAACTTTTTTTCTAAAATATCACCCAGTTTTATTGTAAAGATTCTTCCAACTACTAACTACCACACAACTACTAACTACCACACAACTTCTAATATGTTCCACATACTTACAGAGTGAAGAAAAACTTGGTCAAGTTCAATCTGTGCCATATGTGCTCTTATTGATGAACTCATTTTAAAGTAACAAATAGAATTGATAGTACTAATTCCCTTCATAAGTGTTAACACTTCTAACTTTTCTTCCCTTAACCTCTATTTATTTTAAATAAAAAGATTCAGTTCTTCCAATCTTTCCTCATAGCTCATATTCTACATTGCTTGAACAAATGTAGATGCCCTTTTATGGACTTTTATTGCAAACACCTTTCAAGTTTTAGAGCAACCATGTATTCAAATTTAACATTTTTGTTTCCAACTTGTAATAATTTACAGAAATTGCATCATCATAAATTTGATGAAGTCTGAATTCTACCTTGATTCATCTGTAATGATTCTACTCACTCTGGGATATCTGCCATTTCAACTATTTTAATACCATTCACACACTTAAACAGCTTGTTGATTACATTTTTATCAAGATACAAAATTAAAAAGAGTAGTTGCTTTAGACACTGCCCAATTCAGAAACAAAAAGCTTTTCTCGCCATAATCAACTTCTTTATGTCTTTCAGCCAATTTTGAACCCATTTACACAGTACATCTTGATCTTAAATTAGCTAAAAACTGGAAGATCAAGATTACTAACACTCTCTTTCTGAACTTTATCATAGGCTTCTGAAAAATTAAAAACAAACATTATTATATTCATTCATTCAACTAATTTTTTGCTTAACTGTATGCTAGGTTTATTTCAATTAGTCCACTTGAAAAAAAAATCTTAAAAATTTTTGTTTACACTGATGAAAAACTGAACAGGTTCTCGGTCTCTCTCAGATAACACTTCAGTCAAATATACTTTAAAACATTTTTGGTCAAGCTTTAGTCAAAACCTTAAATAAAAAACTAAAAATCAGGCTGTTACTCACTTGAAGCATACATAATATTACTAATATTGCCAAAAAGAAATAGTGCCTCCCAGAGGAAACATGTCAAGGCTAGTTAGAACACATTCACTTTTGTATTTCATTCTGGCCACACTATGTACGCGTACTTGTATCAAACGGAATCATTTTATAAGTGTGGGGGCCCGGTGATGGACTGGCACCCTTCCCAGAATTGTTTCTTGCCTTGTGCTAAGGTGCTCTTGGGAATGGCTCAAGCACCTCTTGCAACCTCAAAAATCAGATAAGGTGGGTTTGAGAATGACATGAGAAGAAAAAAAAAAAAAAACACCCTACAAATATAGATATTAATCAAAAATGTAGTTTGTATGATACTAAGCCTTTTGCTGAAAAAAAAGGGTTAAACAGTTCTGGTACAACAAAAATAAATGACTACAGTAGATATTTACTAAATATAGTAAATCAACCAAAAATATTTACAAAATATGTAATAGGAAACATCTTTAACTGAAGATTAACATAAAGTTAAAGCACAGTTAATTTAATTAGATAATTTACATACCAGAACTTGAGGATGTACTAGATGTGGTTCCTGAAGACTGCTCGAGGGCAGGACTCGTAGATACACTATTGCTTGTGTTTGTCCCTTCATCTGCAGTTTTCTTAAAAAAACTGTGCTGCAGGGCATAGTAGGGCTGAATTCGAGTCTTGGGATCATAGTCAAGCATTCTCAAAATGAGGTCCTTAAACTTCAAGTAGTCAGCTACAGTATGACCTGATTCTCCAGCTCGACGGCCTCCTGGGCCTCCAGTCTCAACACCAAGGATATTATGAAGTTTGCGAGAACCTGGGGGTTTATACTCCTTACAGAAACAAAAGGACACCACTAAAGATTGTGCCAAAAATAAATACAACATACTTAAAATTTAACGATACTATGCAACTACAAGCATAGAACATACAAGAGAAAAGATATTAAAACTGCAGTTTGTGAATAAGCCAACATAGGTACTATTTAAGAATAAAGAGATAAGTAATGACATGTATCTAATCTACAATTAACATTGTTTGGGGAAATTCCAGTATTTTTTAAAGAAGCAATTATTAAATGTTTTGGTTAAATATGCCCAACACTAAAATAGCACCCTCCCCCATCTTGGCCCATGATGTTTTGAAAAGTAAACAAATTAGCTAAAAAGGCAATATTGTGAAAATAAAGTTTTAATGTTAATAAGTGAAAATGCTCTGACCTCATTTGTATAAAACACATAACATAATTTAAACTACTAATGTTCCCAGCACAACTTTTCCTAAACATGTCAAGTTAATAATACTTATTAAAAACTGACATACTGTTACATATATACCTTTGTCTGGTATGTGTTTCTCTCCAATGTGGGTATGAAGGACTTCTAAGGAGAAGTTTATTGCTTTCAATATAACTGTAAACTGCTAAATAACACATGTTCCAAGGAGTGTATACACCTCTTGCTGGATACACTGCATAAAAAATGTCAACTGGATAGTAATAATCTCCATAACGCAAAAGCTACAGGTGTGATACTGCTCAAAATCAATAGGCATCTAACACTGTAAATAGCTATGATTTTGCCAAGGTTCAATCAGATTGAGATATTTTGCTTCTGAGTCAACATGCTCATAAACACAAATCGTGTCTACAGTCACATGCATAGAAAAATATGAATCCAAAAGCAGTCAAATTATGTTTAAAATGGGTAAAACATGGCAGTATAAAATGCATACGGAAAGCAAAAATGTGAACAGGGAAGGAAAAGATGAACAAAATCAACGTAGTATTTTTTTCCCCACAGGCAAAGTTGTGATGCTGTACTTGGAAGCATGGGTGCACAGTGATATCAGTATCTTATATTTATTAGGTGATCCATCCATTTTCCAACCCGTTGAATCCAAACACAGGGTCACGGGGATCTGCTGGAGCCAATCCCAGCCAACACAGGGCACAAGGCAGGAACCAATCCTGGGCAGGGCGCCAACCCACCGCAGGACACACACACCCACACCCATACACCAAGCACACACTAGGGACAATTTAGAATTGCCAATCCACCTAACCTGCATGTCTTTGGACTGTGGCAGGAAACCGGAGTACCCGGAGGAAACCCACGCAGACACGGGGAGAACATGCAAACTCCATGCAGGGAGGACCCAGGAAGCGAACCCAGGTCTCCTAACTGCGAGGCAGCAGCGCTACCATTTTCTCAGAATCATACTTTGACCCATATTTCAAGTTGAACTATACATTAAAGCAATATTCCATGATGCATTCATTGTGTTCCACATGAACAGAATGTTTAGGCGCAAACCTGCAGTATGCAGTATGGATGTTTTTCAGAATATATGTGATATGCAATTTGTTAATACTTGCTCAGCTAGTGTCTTGTGTGTAAAGACCAAAGTACAACATTTCACTATTACTAACTTAATTATACCCTTGGAGAAATGCCATCCCAACAAAGGTTCAGACTTCCTAAAAGCAACAGAGGATAATCCTAAACATCTCTGTTGGTGAGGATGCAGGAGTTCTATGGTTGACTTAGCACCTTTCGTCTCATCACACAATACCTAGTCATGATTATTTCTCCAACACTGGTGGAAGAGCTAAATAATACTGTGGCAAGTAATATGTATAAACACCTTGCTGACAATGTCACAGCTACAAGCTTTATTGATATTTGATTAATATATGATATCTGATGCAAGGTCGGTAAGTATGCAGAGTCAAACTGCTCAGTGAGTCCAGAACAACTTTGAATTACAGAAAGCAATTTTGGTAGCCCAAGAAGGTCTCTGAAGAACATATAGACATAACACTCTCTTCAACATTCAGAAGCATTTTCAAAACATAGACAATAGTTAAAAAGAATGCTCATGTATTACCCTTAGATTACAACTATGGAGAAATGCGGGACCTCAGGTTTACCATTTATGGCCCATACTACATAGTATGCCATGAATGATAAGGCACTGTCACTGAGCAGCGTCTTGGATATAACTGTGATCAACAGAAAAACAGTCAGCTGTTTCAGACATTTATAATTAGATAACTCTAAACCTTTCAAATCCCTCAACCAAGTGTTGCTAATAAATGAAATAGTGCATTCTATATGGTTCAAATTTTGCAGGAGGGAAGAGACTTGCTGCTGCTGATTTTGAGTTACCAATGACTTAACATCTATCCAGTGGGATTTGACTGTGAACATAATCATAGTCCACACCCCACTTAAACAACTGATAAGAAAAAAATTTACAATCTGAGGCCTTGGCACCTTATGTGATTCCCTCGGTTAATACACTAAAACAACTGGTGACTAAGAGCATTCACTCTGACTTTGCAGTCAAAACCAGGAAAACAGCTCTTATGGAAACTGTAAACAATCATTTCAGTTAGATCTACAGCAAACTCTTCCACTGTGTTCCCAATCATTGCAGATCTGAAACACAAGGACTGTTATTTTGATGAAGAGTTAAAGCACATGCACAAGAATAAATGAAGAGGGAATGTACATGCTCTTCAATATGCACAACAAAATACTTTAATAAAACGTATTAACATTGGTCAAAATGTTGGAAAGATGACAACAGAGGTGAGTTAAAAAAACAGAAGTAAATAGCCATAGGGCTAACTTTACAAAATTATTACAGGCAACGAATACCATGTTTTCCTTATAGTCAGGCTGCAACTTCATTGCTGCATTGCATATGTAGCATGCAGCAAAAACTAGTCACATGCCAGCAGCAGACAGGAATGTGCCTGTGTTACATTTCATTTATAGTACCACAATGGAAGCTATATATAGTATTATGCATGCATCGTTAAAAGACACAACAGTGTTAGTCAGGACATTGTTCACAGAGTCATGAATTTACTTGGGACAGCTATAGATAAAGACAGAAAGTTTACTGCTTAAACAAAGAATTATTTCAATTGGAAAGGAGAGATTCCAAATGTTTTGATGTCACTAAAATTAAGAGTTTACATTTATTAGTAATATAAATAACCAAGCACAACATTTTGTAGAAAACTGCATTCGCCTCTGAAACATGCTAGTTTATTCATATAAACCAGTGATCTGCAAAGTCTGCCCTGGAGGATCACCGAGGATGCAGATTTTTGTTCCAGCCCAATTTCTTAATGAGAAGTCAATTATTGATGTTGAAGCAGTTACTGCACAAGCAACACTTTTATTCTTCATTTTAGTTGTCTCACTTGTTAAGATTACCCATCCTGAATTGCTTATTTTAGTTTTAAACAGTTGCATTCACTGTTTGGAATGGCTGCTTATTAGCAATAAGATCAAAATGACAAAGGAACCAGCAGCTCCCTATCTAACTTCTTTCAATTTACACCAGTGTATAGTCTTTGTGGTCTGGTTCATTAAAATATTTGGATGGAAACTGAACAGAAACAAGTAAAGGACTGAGAATTACTAAACTGCTTTAGGCAACAAGCATTTTGGATATCATTCTTGGAAAGGAAAACATCTATGATACAAGAATGAAAACACTTGATAAGCCATACAATTAAACGTAACCATTACTGGCAAAAATAGGTTTCTGATTAACAAATTGGGTTGGAACTAGGGATGTTCTGATCAGGTTTTACTTTAAGTCTGAAACCGATCACCCATTTCGCTTTACTACATCTGCCGATTCTGATACTGGTATTTTTTTTAACCTTAAAAAACCTTTTTACACAAAGCTCCTGCATAACCACACACATAGAATCCTTGTGCCCTATATTAAAGTATTTTATAACAATATAACAATAGTGTTAACTGTTCATTTTTTATTAACAATATGAAATTCTGTACCTATTTTTCAGTGTTGCTTACCATAACTAAAAGCGGTTATATTTTTTATTTTTTCTGTAATGTCCCTATCTGAAACAATGCTTAATTTTAAAAAAAGAAAAAAGTAGCTTTCACCAAAATAAAAATCTAATCTCACAAAATGAATTCATGGATACTGGCAAATGAATACTGCACAAATGTAAAAACACATGGACTTACAGATTTTAAACATTTTTATTTATTAATTGCACTATAGCATTTTTGCTCTTAAAATATATAACTATATTTATACAGTTTATTTCTTTAGTGTATCAGCTAGACAACTGTAGTTCCTGAGTGCAATTATAAATATAGATTACCATTTTGTAGTACCCGTTTCTTTACCAAAACATATACTGTAAGACACACTCAAACAAATAATTAACAAAGCACAGATCTTTAAAAAAGCAGCACATGTATCAAGTGTTCATAAGATGTTTATCAAGAAAATATAAGGCTAATGTGCTTAACACGTTTACAATTAAAAGATACATTTCGTAATTAACCTATTAAGCATATTGTTTACTAAGCTAAAGTTTCAAGTTCTTCTTTATCAATTCTTTTTCTAATTAAATGTAAGCTGCTGCACTTAACACAAGCTTGATATCTGTTTCAATTAATGGACAAAATAAGATCTGAATTAATTAAAGTAGCTTTTCTTGTTGTTTGTCTAAAGCAGTGTTTCCCAAACTCGGCCCTGGGGACCCCCCTGTGGCTGCAGGTTTTTGTTCCAACCAGAATCCTAATCAGTGACAACACCTGATAGCACTGAGCTCATTTAATTAGCGGTTATTTTTTTTCTTTTATTTGACATTCAGAAAAGCATAGCAGTATGATTTAAACATTTATAAGACATTTATAGATATCTCTGCTTTTGCTATAGATTTAAATGCTTAACTCTTTTCTGTTGATTTCATTATACTTTACCCTTTCTCTGTGCAGTTTTTCGCCCTTCATTGTATCTTAATAATGACAATTTAAAACGAGCAGATCACACACTCAGGCAAACAACACACTGAATAATCAAAGGCTGCAGCTACTTTAGAGTCAGACCCACTAATTAGTAAATAATGGATGAATTAAAAAATGAGAACACCTTGAAAAGTAGAATGAAAATCAAGATGAAAATACTGTTAAAAAGAAAAAAAAAAAAACAAAACCTTATTCCTATATAACTGCTTGGTACATTTTAATATAAATATATATTTTTTTTTAGCAAACTTAGTTTTTCTAATTTCTATATTTTTCCCTAAACACAGAACATGGGAAATATCAGTTAACTTAATTAGCCCAGGAGTTCAATTAAAAACAGAAGCTGGTTGGAACAAAAACCTGCAGCCACAGGGGGTCCCCAGGACCGAGTTTGGGAAACACTGGTCTAAAGGCATAGGACGACTTCTCAAATCCCTTCTTCTAAGTTTATTACTTCACTTTCTTTAACATATAGGCTAATATTTTGTCTCTGATAAAATAAGTCTTGACTTGCTGCTGTTTGTTTAAGCTATAGGAAGTTCACTGTAAAAATAGGATGTTGACTCAATTCTATTGTATACCTCCTGTAAAGGAGCACTGCAACTAAACTACCATAAAACCAAGAAAAGCAGGGCCTGAAAAGACCAGGGGCCTCATGTATAATGCCGTGCGTAGAATTCACACTAGAACATGACGTAAGCACAAAATGCTTACGCACAGAAATATCTAGATGCAGGAATCTGTGCGTACTCCAACTTCCACGTTCATCTGCTCCATAAATCCTGTTCAGAGTGAAAAGTAACGCTCGTGCACACGCCTTCTGTCCCGCCCCAAACTCCTCCCAGAATTACGCCTCTATGAATATGCAAATCAATATAAATTGCCCATAAGCTCATCCTTCTGTGAAAAGACAATGGAAAAAGCAAGAGGGAAAATGTAAGAATTTCAGTGAATAGCAAGTGGAGGCAAGGAAAAACAATGGTATAAACAACAAAAGGAAGCGGATCGCCTGACATAGTCGCACAGTGCCCAAAATAAAAAAGAAGTTGTCACATATCAAAGTGAAAAGGTGAGTTGTAGCCCACAGTCTGAGCGTCATATGAAAGCTTATTAGGGTACAGAGAAAAAAAAGGCACACAGTAGGAAAAAAGCACGAAATGTCAACTTCAATCTCGAAATTTCCACTTTAATTACGTAGTTTATTTTGTCATTAAAGTAGATCATCGTAAACTTCATCTTAAAATCGTTTAATTAACCAGTTTCTCAAATCACATCGTTAATAACTAAAGTAGCATGTTAAATGCTTTGTTTTGTATTTGATCTTTCATGTGCTGTGTGTGTGTGAATCACTACGTGCTTCTGCTTTCTCTTTCTCCAACAGGACACAGAATTCATTACATTTGTGATATTACAGCTCTCTGAATAACTAAAATACTGAGATGTATACGCAATATCTTTTTCATGATGATATGAGTTAAAGCATGTTATTAAACAGGGGAATACGGTGCGTGACCTTCGATGAAATTATAGTAGCATTACTGTCTCTTTCAAACGTAGTAATCTCCAATTCTTGTCCTTACTTTTCTTTCTCTACATACCCAATCGTCACACAATCAGCTCTGTAATAGACGTTAAGCCATCTGTAAGCTTATAACAACGATTCTTGAAAACTTTTAAGGAACACTGAAATATCTTTGCAGTACAAGTTTAATTATTCTATCCCTCTATCCTTTCAGTGTCACGTTAGCCCCAGAAAGAATACAGCACAAGGTAGGATCAATCCGTGAACTAGCTAGCGCTGCAGAACTGTGTCCTCACATATTTAAATTATTAACAATACAGAAATGAAGTTAAAGTTATATCTATACTAATAAAAGGCAAAGCCCTCACTGACTGACTGACTGACTCATCACTAATTCTCCAACTTCCCGTATAGGTAGAAGGCTGAAATTTGGCAGGCACATTCCTTACAGCTTCCTTACAAAAGTTGGGCAGGTTTCATTTCGAAATTCTACGCGTAATGGTCATAACTGGAAGCTATTTTTCTGCATATACTGTAATGGAGTTGAGCTCGAAAGCCGTGGGGGGCAGAGTTTTGTGTGACATCATCACGCCTCCCATGTAATCATGCAGTATGTAGAAAACCAGGCAGAGCTCCAAAAACCGCTGAAGAAAACATACATTATATAATTAAGAAGGCAGCGAAACAATTAGAAGCGAGCGAGTGACATATAAAACCATATTCAGCGGCTCACGTGAACTGACACAGTGCGCAGACAAAAAGCAACAGTTCCAAAGAGTGCTGAACAAAAACCGAATTACACTGCTACGCTCAAATAGACAAACCACACGCCGTGGCGTAATAGTAGAGGCTTCACCTCTAGCGCTGGCGTCCGAGGTTCGATTCCCGGGAGGGGATGCACTGAGTATGTACATGTGCTTCCGGATTCATTTTAGCCTTGCATCCCCTTGGTTTGAGACGTATGAAAAAATATGTGGTTAATGCAGAAAGACAGATCACCAATTGAAGCTTTATGAATAATGGATACTTTATTCGCGATCGATGATTGTTTTGGTAAAGCCATACTCAGTGTATTCATTAGATGAACGGTAAAAAAGTAAGAGCGAGGGGAGGATGACTTATTGAGGCACACAGGCAAAACCACAATAGCACGTGGGCTCGATGTACTATAGTGCGTGATCACATTCGAAAAAATATATCTTTTCAAGTTCTTTTTAGTCCATATGCGTCAAACTCAAGGCCCACAGGCCACATCCGGCCCGCAAGATCATTTTATATATTATTGTTATTAATGGCCCGGGGATATGAAGCGCTGGTAACACAACAGACTACAGATCCCATAATGCAGCGCTTCAGCTACCTTGCCGAACACTTACCGCGTTAATCAAGTCTAGCTTATGATGCTGCAAGTTATTGCGAAGCTAGCCCACGATGCGAAGAGAAAAGGTGATTCTGAAAATAGAGCCTTTAAAAACCGATGGGAGGCTGAGTATATGTTTACTGACATTGCCGGTAAACCCATGTGTCTCATTTGTGGAGCTAATGTGGCTGTAATTACAGAATTTAATCTAAGACGGCACTATGAGACAAAACATCAAGATAACCTGAAAGACCTTAATGCAATGCACAAGATACAGAAAGCAGAAGAGTTAAAGAAGAATCTGACACTTCAGCAGACGTTTTTACCCGTGCAAAATCTCAAAGTGATTTCAAGTGAAGCTGCTTTTATGGGAGACACAAATGCACCAGTGCAACTAGCCCCACTTTCCCTGTTGCGAAGTCGGCACAACAGTGTTCCCAAATATGCACTTTGCTGATAAACTGAGCGCACGGAATTTGCACGGTGCTTTGGTGACTTTGAAGAACAAAAAAAGAATTTTGAGTTGTTTCGCAACCCATTTGCTGTCGATGTGGAAATTGCACCTCTGCAGATTCAGATGGTGGTGATTGAGCTGCAGTGTAATGCAACACTGAAGGCAAAGTACGATACTGCAGGGCCCGCACAGTTTATTCAATCCATTCCCGCAGAAATGCTCCAGCTCCGTCCACTTGCGGCTCGAACCTTGTGCATGTTTGGTAGCACATATCTGTGTGAGAAGCTCTTCTCAGTCATGAAGACTAACAAAACAGCACACAGGAGTCGCCTCACTGATTAGCACCTGCAGTCCATCCTGAGAATCTCCACAACACAGAACCTCACACCAAACAAACAAACTTGTTGCCAAAAAAAGATGCCAGGCATCCAAATCTGATAAAATGACATAAGAGCAAAGACAACTGAATGATTTGATTTGTTATTGCTGAAAAGAACACATTTTATTTATATTTCCAGGTTTTGTTATGCACCATGTTCATATTTGAATTTGTATAATTTTGACAGGATATATTTTTATAGAGAGCAAAATCTTTTGGGATATTTAAAATAAGTTTATTTTTTATATAAAATTACATAAGAGTAAAGAAATTTAAATGTTTGTTCGTTTAACGTTTACTTTATTTCTAACTTGTATAATTTAGACAGGATATATTTTTATGGGGAGCAAAATATTATAAGTTATTTAAGGTTTGAGTTGATTTATTCCGAAATAATATTCTGTCGACTAAATAAAAATTCCTTCTATTTAAAATTTAAATAGAACTTGAAGAGATACGATAGTTCATAATATCCAGGCAGATTTGCACGTAAGAGCGGGAGTCATCCGTTTTGACAAACAGCGTATTGCACTGATACAAAATAGCCTGCCCATTTAATTATTTAGGAATGGATAAATAAATTAAGATTTTGTAAGAAATAATGTTTTTCATTTTTCTTCCTTCATGGATTCTGGCACCCCCAGCAACAGTTGCTCGCACCCCAAAGACTGTATGTATATGTGTATATATGTGTGTGTGTGTATGTGTATACGTATATATGTAGATATGTATGTATATATATGTGTGTGTGTGTGTGTGTATATATATATATGTATTTGTGTGTATATATATGGGTATATATGTGTGTGTATATATATGGGTATATATGTGTGTGTATGTATATGTATGTGTGTGTATGTATAGATATGTATATATATATATATGTTTATATGTGTGTGTGTATATATATATATATATATATATATATATATATATATATATATATATGATAGCAACACTCATCACTCACAACAGTGACAAAACAATTACATTGACAATCATGTTACGTTATTTTCAAAATGTTTCCTTTTCTTTTTCATTGCTTCTTTAACACACTACTTCTCCGCTGCGAAGCGCAGGTATTTTTATATATATATATATACGCCAGCAACACTCATGACAACAATTACATTCTCAATCATGTTACGTTATTTTTAAAATGTTTCCTTTTCTTTTTACTTCGCTGCGAAGTGCGGGTATTCTGCTAGTCTATATAATTTAATCAACACATTTTGCTGCATTTCATCTTAAAAATTATATTGTCATCATATGTAAACACACGCTTTATAAAGTGGTGCAGGTTGTACATTATTATAACTGTAGTGCAAATTTACAGTGGGGTAATTGTACTTATAAGTACAAACAGTTCTACAAGGAGCACTTGATGGACTGATTGACTGTTTAAAGTTCTTGGGATGAAACTGCTTCTGAACCGCGAGGTCCATACAGGAAAGGCTTTGAAACATTTTGCCGTGGCTGAGGAAGGGTGGGCTTGATGCTGTATATCGATATTTCTCTTTGCGATCAGCTGCTGCGATTCCCCACTCAGATACAGTGATGTAAATACTCTGAGTGGTGCAGCGAGAGTAATATGGAAAAAGATGATCTGCTGTGGCAACCCTTAACGGAAGCAGCTGAAAGAAGAAAAAAAAAGGTGCAGTGAGAGTAACAACGCTAAAGCAGTTATGGTATTTGGAATACTATAGCAATTCCCTGGACCATTATATTGTTACAGGTTAATTACATTCAGATGCATTATACTAATAAACAATATGCGACTAATTTTAATGTATTTATAAAGCCGCATCAGGAAAATAAAGGATAACCACACAGGAACAGCAGTACTTCTTTGACGCTGGGTGCCGCCAGTCTGCAAAACCGAGCGGAGAACTTGTGTAAGACATGGTATGAGGTACCGTGGAAAAGTGCGTGGCTTTACGCCAAGTGTAGGTTTTATACATCGCGATTTGAACGTGGAAACGTTCTTACGCAAAATTTCTGTGCGTATGCACCGTTTATGCATGAGGCCCCAGGTTTTGTAATTAGCCAATTTACCAATTAAGTCTTTTCTAGTGAAAAATCGGGTGATTTAAATTGGAGGCTGATGGATCTGAGCATCCCTAGTTGGAACAAAATCTATTCTATAGCTACTAAAGCCTTCTAGGACTGACTGCAGATTCTTGATAATGAACTTCCAATAAATACAAACAGGGTTTCAGTCTTCTCACTTCAAAATCTATATTACATTTTAAGAGTTTTCCCAAGTTAATTGTAGCTGATAAGATGGTTATGAATGACAATCTATAATTTCACAAAAGTACAATGAAAAAATTGTAAGTTAACTATATTTTAACAAAATCTGAAGCAAACAAACAAATGACTAATCTTTCAAATTTCTGACTGTGTACCTTTTTTATATATAAAGTATATTTTTATTAATTACAAATGATATGAGCACAAGCACATTATGTACTGTTTAGTGAAGTTGCTACTATTTTCTTTATAAATAAGAATTCACTACATGCTAAATATGCTACCTGTCAGAATAACCTTAAATTACACAGTTGCAATAGATTTACTATATTATTAGTATAAAAAAACATTTATTTGACAGATGAAACAATTAACACGTGTTAAAACGTAAAATTTTTTTTCCCCAAAGCCAAAAGATGTAAAGGCATAAAAATAAAGTAATTCTGAAAAGGAAGAAGGGTCTTACCCGTTTTCCATCTTTGGTCTTCTTCACACCCCATGTGCTATCTGGTAACTTTTCAAAGAATTTTCTAGCTTTGGGGGCATGATCAAGAATGTGATTGGGAGGAAATCCAAGAACTTCAACAATTTTATTCATCTGATCCACCTGCAAATAAGAAAAATTATTTGTTATGTACAAAATGAAACAAGTACAAGTATATTGCTGTATTAGGTGTAGCAAAATTTTAAATTCACTGATATTTTTCCTCCACATATGGATAATGTACTGCATCAAAAAACAATGCAATACCTCAAAAATGAAAGACTAATGCATAGAGAAAAATACATTGCTTATTATACATATAATAAATAAGGTCTATGTTGTATTGAGCCAAACCTGAATAAAAACACTGGGGAAAATTTTGCTACATTAAAAAAAATCATACATGCAGCAATTACAGTCCTGTTGCCTGAACAAACTATGTATGATCTTGGGGACACAAACTACGGTGGAAAGGTTAAGTTCTGCAAGTTGCAACATTTTTTTCTATCATACATTCAGCAGCAGACAGTATTTGTAAGTACTGATGTCATAAATAGAAGATGTGTAATTTAATGAAAAACACATGAAGACGTTCATGGAAACAACAGAAATGATCAAAAGTCACTTTAATATGAGGGCTGCTACCAAAAAGGCCATTTACTTTTACCTTGTATGGATTTCAGCTTCGTGTTACTCCAGACATGCTATGCTACAACACTTCTCCATTTTGAACGTATTTTACTGTACATCACTACCATGATAAGCATTTTTATAATGCTTTGTTAGTTTGTTGTCTCGTCTATAAAACAAATTTTTCTATGGTACTGCTCTGTATTTTGGTTAATGGAAACACTTGTCCAGTGCCCTAAAATATATTTAGTTCCTGATCTTGTTCCGCTTCACTCTTGAACTTGAGAACCCTGATTTGCTGTAAAATTCATCTTAGCAAACAAAAGTTGCTTTCTTTCTCACTATATATAATGGTAAATAACTGTGACATTTCTGATTTTTCTTTCATTATTATATTAATGAATTTAAAAATCACCATAGTGAGGAGAAAATACTTTTAAGAACATTATTTTCAGTCTATTCAGTAACTCCGTTTGTGAAATACAAATTTGCTTACCATGTCTCTACTTGTCTAAAATAAACATAGATGGGCACAGAATTCATGTTTATTGTGCTCAAGGATCAGAAAGATACAAAACAGAGTACTGTACTGAATATATTTAAGTTATCATGAGTTATTCTGTATGGGATTCATATACTTTTTTCTTTGATCATGTCACTTTCCATTCACAGAGGAGCCAATTTTTGTGAAGGGATGTATTTTCCAAGTGAAAGCTTTGTCAGTGCATGACTCTTAAGCACTGGGTGATTTGCAGAAGCACCCCAATCAAAAAAATCAAAAACATTAACAATAATGTAGCATACAAAGGCACAAATGTCTACTGAATTCTTAAATTAGTTGTCAGGTGAGTCTTGACATTCATTTACAAAGAGGAGTTTCCAAAATGTTAGCTAAACCAATGAAAGACCAAATGAACTGATTCTACAGGTGAAATTCATAGGAATTAGCAGTTATGTTTATGTAGTTAGAGAACAGTTAAATTAGGAATACTACGCTCTCTGAACATACAGCAGAACCACTCTTTCAGTTGGATGCTGACCACAGGCAACTGCCTGCTTGTGAAAGACAAAAATGAGTAAGGGCTTGTTTATACTTCACGCTCAGAACATGTACGTATCATGGTTGCCACGCATTCCCAGCATTCATTTGACGTGTCCTCTGAGCACGTCCTCAGAAATTAACGCGATGAGTGCATGAGTGGCAGTACAAGCAAAAAGTCAGGGGGTGCAGTGTAATAACAGTTGGAATGTGACTTCAGAGTCTGTTTACTATCTACATGTGACAGAAAGCCACTATGCAGATCCTACAGTATCAATGTGCACGGCTCGATGTTTGATGAATGGTTCGATTTTTTTTTTGGCAACTTCACAACAGCAACATAATGTACAGCAGTGTATTTGAGCCACACAGAAAAAAAATTTAAGGACATGGATGAAAAGGTGTATTTTGTAATTATCGTAATTTATCATTAAAGCAGACCGTCGTAAACGTCATCTAAGTTGTTAATCACTACGAATATCTGGGGCTTCCTCCTGACCTGACAGCAGCGGCAAACAGCAATAGATCACCACACAGAACACATTAAATGTATGATATTCTAACTCTGCACATTTAGAATCCTTAGATTTATACTTCATATCAAATTCAAGATGAAATGCATTAAAGTATGTACATTACATTTTACAGATAAACCTTTAATTTCGTTTAAATAATGAACACCGTTATTACACACATGGGGCAGAGCGGTAGCACTGCTGTCTCGCAGGGAGTCACGTCGCTGGTATTCCCTGCCTGGAGCTTACATTTTCCTGCTGGGTTTTCACAGTGTGCTCCGGTTTCCTTCCAAAGATATGCAGATTTGGTGACACTAAAATGATGCTAGTGTATGTGAGTGCTTGTATTCACCTTGCAATGAGCTGATGCCCATTCTAAGGGTTGTTTCTGCCAAATTCTAAATGCTAGCTGGAATGGGCACATCCCTGGATTGATGGATCATTAAACATCCTTTTTAGAGATACTGCGGTAAGGTGTCATCGGAATTTAATGGGTGTTCCAGGCAATTCACAACACAGCGAAGCTGAACCTGAACCTGTTCTCACCGTTATAATATCTCGCACTGCCACCTGGTGGATTCTTCCAGATTTACGTAAAGTATGTGCGCAAGTATAAACAGTAAAATGCTTGCGTTGCAGGAGCATCCGCTGGAGCATGCGTTGTGTCGCGTGAAGTATAAATCTAGCCTAAGTGTAAGTGGAGGTATGTGGAGTGGAAGACAACACCACACAAGGAGAAGTAGAAAAGGGCAAAGACACAGTCTTCTTACCAATGAAGTATGGGCCGCAATTGTGGACCATGTCAAACTATGATCATACACTAGTTCGACACCCTACTATCGACATGTCCACAGTGACATTAATAAACCAGACATTCTGGAGGAAAGACAGGTATGTAGTTTTACAATACTGTCAATCTCCATTCTTCAACTTTTAGTGACTGTATATTACATTTAAGATAAATGCCTGCCAGCAATCACTTACTTTAACTTAATTTTCTTTTTTGAAAATCGGTAATTTCAGCAATTAAAATCAAAAAAATGTTTTCACATGAAAACTGTGGTAATGATTCCATTCTGTCAAACATACCTGTATACAGTAGTTTTCTCTAGTGTTCTCTTAACTAAGAGGCTTATGTTTTACTATAACCTTATATGTACAAGCACAGCTTGTAACATGGACAGATGGAAAAATCTACATTGCCATTCTAACAGAAACTCATTTTACATATTTTAAGGATGTTGAAATGAATTGGGTAAACATTTACCAATACACAGTATGAAAGAAAGCATAGTCACCGAATATGAGATTTGAGTATTAAATGTAGAAACAAAAACAATCTTGTAATATGTAAATACATAAAAGCCGAAGAATGGTAAAGGAAACCATTTACAAAAACATGAGATGATAAATGAAACTTGTGAAACAACATGGCTTAATGACCTTTTCTTAAACTCAATATTAAAGCCCCTGATTCTCTACACAACAGAAAAGCCTTTTTTAATTAGGGTAATTTCTTTCTCATATCTTGGTCCCTTCATAAATATTTACTTGTCTTTTCCATCACACATAATATCAGTGTGCTCATACTACAGACTCCAGTATCTCTGTACTTTGATTGCTGCTTAACTATAATTTCAGTGTTACTTCTATTCCTGTGTTATAAAGGCACCAGTATAGGAACGCTTTTTTATTTGTAAGCTCCTGTTGTGAATATCATTGATGCTTGCAAAATGAGGACCACCATACAGAAACATTTCAACAACTATTTTTACTTAGGACTACAATATCAAGTATTATCACAAAACAGATACTAGATTTGATTGACTTCTGTAAATTTGATTTATAGCTTCCTTCTCAAATTGCAGGTCAATGCTATATCTTGATCTCATTCTTAGTCAAAAAAAGAACACCACTGGTACAACACTAAGACCGTAATGGATTGAAACCTTGCAGCGCCTGCAAGGTCCCCCAGCTGAAGAAGGCACATGTACAGGCCCAGATGTTCTCTGACAAACTTAAGAAGGGCCTATACATGTGCCTTCTTGAGTGTGTTACCAATGTTCTTGGTGACTGTTGTCCCAACTGCCTTCAGATCATTAACAAGCTCCTCCAGTGGAGTTTTGGGCTGATTCCTCACATTTCTCATGATCATCCTTACCACATGAGGCAAGATCTTGCATGGAGCACTAGACAGAGGGCGATTGATGGTCATTTTATATTTCTTCCTAAATAAATAAAATTTCTTCTGAATAACTGTACCAACATTTGTTACCTTCTCACCAAGCTTCTTGCGGATGGCCTTGTAGCCCATTCCAGCCTTGTGCAGATCTACAATCTTGTCCCTGACGTCCTTTGACAACTCTTTGGTCTTGCCCATGGTGGTGGAGAGGTTGGAATGGAAGAAATTGATTCTGTGGACAGGTGTGCTTGATACACATAACAAGTTGAGATCATGAGTATCTGTAATTGATTGACTGGCTGGGCACACAGCCAATCTGTGGCTGCCAGTATTCTGGGTTGGTTGTAGGGAATCAAACACTTATTTCTATCAATGACATGCAAATCAATTTATAACTTTTATGTAATGCGTTTTTTTTTGGATTTTTGGTCAATATTCTGCCTCTCTCCTTTAAAATGAAACTACCATAACAATTAAAGACTGTTCATTTCTTTGTAAGTGAGCAAACTTACAAATTCAACAGGGGACCAAATAATTATTTTCCCCACTGTAAGTTCTTTCAGACTGAGATCAACAACAAAATCAGACAACATGTACTTAAGGATCTCTAGCTTATATAACAGAATGCTGCTTCTACCAGATATCAAGCACAAGAAAAGTGTTCATTAACCAAGGCTGACATGTCATGTACCAGCTTGTAAAAATGTAAAAGGCTTTTAAAAAATGTATAAAATAAAAAAGGAAATAACTGTTAAGGAACACATTAATAATGCTCAAAGCACACTCACTAGATTACTTACTTCATTTGCGCCACTGAAAAGAGGTTCTCCAGTGTGCATCTCCACAAGAATGCAGCCAAGAGACCACATATCAATTGCAAGATCATAAGGCATTCCCAGCAGCACCTCAGGGGATCTATAAAACCGACTCTGGATATACTGATATATCTAACAGAACAAAATACAACAACAAACTAGTTTAGTTTTTAAAATCTAGAAAAAAGTGGTAAACAAACCAGGAAATAGAGCAAAAACAGTTTGCATCAGTACTTTTCTAAAGAAATAAATTTCAAACAATCTGGCAAGGAAAGAAACTTTAATTAAATTATAAATTAAAAACATCATTATGGATTTTACACAGAAACATTACATTTATCCTACATTACAGATAATATTTAAACAGAAGGCATTATGTGAGAATGCAAAAGCAACAATTTTAAGTAATAAAAAAAAGGAAAAAAAAAAAAGAAAAGAAAATGTCCAAAATAATACCCACCCTTTGTCCTAATTGGCAAGAGCTTCCAAAGTCAACAATTTTGATGGCGCTTCTTTTAGGGTTACATAAAAGAATGTTTTCGGGCTTTAAGTCACAGTGGATGATGCTCAGTTCTGGTGTTGCAAGGAAAAGAAGTGCAGTGCTCATCTGCTGAGCAAACTTGCGTGTCAAGTTCAAAGAGACACCACGAAAATTTGTGTTGCGCAGCAAATCATAGAGGTTGTAAGAAAGCATCTCAAAAACTAGGCAGAGGTGGTTCCGGAACATAAAGTGACGTTTAAGGTGAACTTAAAAAAAAAAAAAGGCACACACAAAACACAAGATAGGACAAGTTTTAATACAATTCATTTGCCCAATCAGTTTAGGACTATGTATAAATAAAGACAAAAATATAGAATAATCAAAAGACACAGTTATATAAAATATCATATTTAATATGACATTATCACATCTTTATTAACATAGAAAGTCAAACCTAAACATTCAACTACAGCATAGTTCATTTTCAAGTGGTTATATTCACTGTATTAAAAACTTAGCTTAAAAATTCTGCATGAATGAATATAATCTTATAAATACATACTTGCATACATACATACATACACTCACACATGCTACCAAAATCAATTACAAAAAATAGGGAGGAAAAGCATACTTTTACCTATATAGTATTTCATTTCTGTATCATGTTTGTTCATTAGCTCAAGAAGTCGTACTTCTATCTGGGCTTGATTTAGGAATGCCTTCTTGTTCTTGATTATCTTAATTGCCACCCATTCTTGCTCCACACGATCATATGCCTTAACAACCTGCCAAAAAGTTAAACCAAACAAATAAAATACTGTACTAGTATTTGGATAACAAAAAGGGATTTTTCCAAAGTACTGCAAAATAGTACAACTTAGAATGTGAGTGAATGTTTGTAAAAATGTAAACACAGACAGACAGAAATGTTATTTAAAACTGATAAAGCAGTTATATACATATTAACATATACTTCTAACAACATGCTTAATATACTGAATGAACTTAGAGCTAACAAACAACTTGGTATGTATGAAAACTAGAAAGCTCTTACAGAAAGATGATTTAGTAAAGGTTAAGTAACCATTTTACTGCATAGAATTTTTCACAGTTATACTGTACTTCAAAACAAATACTATAAATGTTTGAAAGGTATACAGTGTCAAACTTTCTAACACCACTGTACACTTGGTGACTGATACTTCACACTAAGGTTAGTGTCTTTTAGTTTGATGTCGTGTTGCAATGCTCTTCTCACATTGTGTAAGCATTTCATTTTTATTTTGACAAGTGGCAAGATTAAATGTAATGGTTATGGTGCTGCAACTGTTATCGTTAGAAAGACACACATGCACTGGGCATCGTGTAGCATACGCTTTCCAACCATAATCCTTGTTTGTTGGGCAGAAAACTAGCTCCAGCATTTCACAAGGCAATTGCCATTATTAACATAATCTACAAGGACAAGTGCTTCATAGGTAATGAATAATCAGTTCAGCTGGAAAAAGAGAAAGGCCCCTGAACATGCACATAAAAGAACTGTGCATTTGCGTAGAGACTTAATGCAACTTGTTTCGGTTGGAGGCAGAATCACTACAGTGATATGCTGAATTCAGCATACTTTACCTGTGCCAGCAAGGTGTAGTCAGATTAAATTTGCAGAACAGGGAAATTAACTTCAAGGACACCATAAGAATAAAGATTCAGTCAATCTGTACTTCTTATAAAACTCCAGACTGCCAATTTGTAATCTATGGCTAATTAGCACATTAATATGCTTATAACAATAATACCCATATTTTGCTGCAAATATTTTTCTCCTTAAACCTTATGATTCAAAAATTGGCATGAAGTTTAAAAAATAATGTGACTGTTCACATTAAACACAAAATGTTGCTCATAAAAAGTAATATGGCATTGACTTACAAAAGTTTGAAAAAGCAAAAAAAAAAAAAAACACAAAAAAACAAAAAAAAATCTGATGGCAAAACAGTACACTGCACAATTACAACTTATTTCTTTTTTACATCACAATAAAATCCCCTAAAAACCACATCTTGCAAGCATTTTTACTTTTAGAAAGTGATATTTTAAAACATGCCCCTCCCCCCAAAATAAATATTTGGACAATATGCACATTTCTTTTTGTGGTATATACTACTCGTAACAAAAATGAATAGCTGCCTCCTTAATAAGTCCTGTGTGAATCACAAATTTTTAGAGGAAAGCTATCAGGAACATTGTGTTTCTGGTAATATCACCAACTGCACATTGCTCTAAAGGGAGGAACCAGGCCAACAACAATCCCCTTAATAGCTCAAGAACCGAATCCTGCCACAGGTACACAGGAAGACAAACTAGGAGTCAAGCCCAGGGTTAGTGCTGGTGGCAAATGACCAAGGGTGTCCACTTTGGCTCAGTCAAGTGATGCAAGGCAGGGTCATTATGTATGGGACAGAATAGGATGTACTGGATCACAATTGTGGAAAACATGCTACTGGAATGCAAAATAACACCTTACTGGTGGGGAAAAGCCAGAGCAAGGGTGGCGAGTTGAAAAAATAAAACACACCTTGGTATAGCTCCATTCATCGCTACAGAAGAGCACCAGGCTCTAGAATACACCTTCTTTATGGTGATCTCTAAGTTTTCTTCAATGGAAAGTCAATTACTTAGTTAGGAAATATACACAAGTCCAAGACTAGGAAGAGGGCATTTTGTGTAAGACTGGAATAAATAAACAACTCGATGCAACTTAAAATTACAAAGATAAAAACAGAGTTAAGTATTTCTTATAAATGCTTTGAAATCACTTTTTTTTGTCCGATACCTCCTGACTCACTGGTATTACAGTAGTGTCTCGCTTATCCAACATTCCGTATTATCCGATGTACCACCGCAAAAAAAAAAAATCAATCGGCAACAAGAACTGCAAGTTGCGAGCGTAAGTGTAGTCTATTTTTTGTTGCTCCCAACTCTACCGCAGCTAATTACAGTGGAACCTCGGTTTGCGAGCATAATTTGTTCTGGAAATACAGTATGTTCGCAGTCCAAAGCACTCATACAGTAAATCAATGCGAATTTCCCCATAAGAAATAATGGAAACTCAGATGATTCATTCCACAACCCAAAACTATTCATATAAAAATGATTAATCCAAAGTAAAAATACATAAAGCAAATTAACCTGCACTTTACCTATGAAAAGAATCATGGCTGGTGTGAGCGAGTTTCTAAACTCTTATGGGATTCCACCCAACGGGACGACACACGGAAGAGCGTCCCAAAGCAATTGCAGTCTCCTAGCGCTGTAGCAGTTCACCATAAAAGCCAATCCGAAAAGATCGCGGACATGTGATAAGCGCCTGCCGTCGATGGGTGATACAAGGAACAAGGAACATTATAAATGCACAGGGCACAGTATTACTTTTCCCCCCGACCCTGCCTGACTGCCGTGTCTGTATATAGGAGAGTGGCAGATTCTGCTACAATAAATAACCGCGCTGTTGCTGTTTCAAGCTAATAAAGCTGATGTTGCTAAAAGAATTGAGACTCCGCTTCGAGTTTTCGGGTGCAAAGGCGGGGACTTCGCGTCACAGCACAAACACACACATGCACTCACAATGCTGTTGTAAACAGTATACGCTTGTACAGATGTTAACTATATGAGTGACGGAGTTAAGGCTCTAGAAACTGCAATTAATTACATTGAGCAACAAGAAGAAGCTACAGGAATCTACATAATGATGCTGCAAAGATGGCGAGACTTGACAGCGAAGAAATGGCACTCGTGAGGAAAGCAGACTACGATTAAAAGTGTCTTTAAATCATCACAGGACTGAACTGTTTAAGTACAGTACAGGGTGCGCACAAAGTCCATGTACCCCTATCTTTAGGAGCATTTACAGGAATAACTATGACAATTTGGTTCCTGTGAACATCAGCCCAAGTCTTCCCGGTATTTCAAGGTGTGTTTCCGATATCCTGTCTGGTGCTGACACCTATACCGCTCAAGAAATCGCAACGTGGCGGTCGTTCCAAGATGAAGCGAAGGGTGACACAAGTATTTTCACGATCGCGGAGCGTTTGGATGCTGGCTTGGACAGACATCAGGAAGCTTGTGATCTGATGCTGCACCAATTTCCAACAAATGCTGAGAAGGAAAAGGTTATGTTCTCTGACGAGTGTGCAATTTATCGCAGCTCCCGCAATCGAAACGTGTTTTTCTGGAGAAAAGAAAATCCACATTTCGTTGAAGAAATTGAGCATAACCCACCACACGTAATGATATGGGCCGGAATGACAGCACAGCATTTGTTTGGCCCTTATTTTTTTTTGATGGTTCTGTTAACCAAATCAGTTATCTGGAAATGCTGAATGGCAGGCTCATCCCGCAACTGAGAAACCAGGGCGTCCTTGACAGTGTTTGGTTTGAACAAGACGGGGCACCTGCCCATTTCGCAATCACCGTGCGTGATCGCCTCAACAAAGTTTTTTGGGAATCTTTGGATCGGATGAGGATCAAACAACAATCCCGCTCCTCTTCCGTGGCCTCCAAGAAGCCCTGATCTCACAACTCCAGATAATGCACTCTGGGGATTTATCAAATAAGACGTGCGGAAACGCAGTTATTCACTGAACGATGAACTGAAACATGCGGTTCGTGCAGTGTTCCAGAAAGTCACCCCACAAATGTTGCAGAACATGAGCAGGAGAACCTGGCGGATCATTCGGCTATGCAGAGATCATGAAGGAACCCATACAGATGTTTTGGATTCCTAAAAGGTAACCTTTAGCTTTCAAAATCCTCCAAAAGATAGGGGTATATGGACATTGTGCGCACCCTGTACATACTGTATTTAACTTCAGACAATTCTATA